>NC_138183.1:4866144-5473644 GCF_964194105.1 Spermophilus citellus | reverse complement strand
GGGTGGTTCTGGAAGGGTCCGGGTGCCCTGCTGGCTCCCGGTTTCCTTCCTCAGCCCTTCCTGCCTTCAGCCTCCACGGAGTCCCCCACAGAACCTGAGACCAAAGGTCATGTTTAAGGCCCTGCCCCGATGGCCGCTGTCGTTGACACCCTCAACTGGCGCACATCACAGAATGGCCAATCCCTATTAATACAGCGGTGTGAGATCACGGGCTCCAAGTGGCTCTGGTCCCTGCCAGTCCAGCCAGTGACTGTGACAGTGGGGGAGGCGACCAGGGCAAGGGGGCGTGTGCTGGCTCTTCTGAGGCTAGACTTAGGGCTGGCCAGTGCTGTGTGGGGTGCAGGGACGGTGCCGGATGCGAAGGAGTGCTGCAGTAGAGGCCATCAGGACAGGCTGCATGTCCTCTCTACGCAGCAAGGAACCAAGAGGGTGACTCAGGTGCAGTCTCGGGACAGGCGGGGCAGGGAAGCTCCCTCAGGGTGACCTAGGGGACTGTCACTAGGAGCTGGTGGGCTCCTTGTGAAAAGCCTTTGGGGACTCCCAGAAATAAATGGGGTGACTCTGAGAGTGGGGGTGGGAGGCGGTGGAAGGGCTGTCCCCTCATGTGACCGCGGAGCTCACGGCCGCCTGTAGGAGCCCCAGGATTTAGAGGGCCTGCCAGCCTTCCAGGATGCCATAGTTCTAAAGACGTCCACCTCTGGTCCCCTGCCACCTCAGGGCTGTGGTTGGGGACCCTCCTCACTGCAACGCTGACCTGTGGCCCTTCCTGTCCCTGGGGTGTCTCCAGCTGACCTGTGGCTCCTGACATGGACTGGGGGTCAGAGGGACCAAGGAGAGGGGCCATCCTCCACGCTCTGCTACAGAGGGAAGCCCGAGTCACAGCCCTGTGGTCACACAGCTCCTCAGACATCTTCATGACATTAGTAATGACAGGGCAGCTCCCTCTGAGAGCCTGGGCTCCCGCTTGGCTCTAGCAGGAGCATGAAGGCCACGTTGTCTCAGGGATGCCACCTGGGAGTGGTGTAGGCTGCAGGGTGGGCAGGGGGGCTTTGGTGGCTGCCTGCCCGCCCCCTCCGGGGGGTGGCTGTCTGGGATGTCTTTAAAGATGCTTTGTTAAGCCCTATTAAATATGCATTGTCCCCCATTAAACTTTAATGTCCCACTTTGAGGTGTCACATTTTTCACCTCCTCCTGGGTTGGAGGAGGGCTGAGCAGAGAGCCCATGCCTGGCCGGCAGGGTCTGGCCAGGAGCCGCTGCTGTGCACCCCTCTGCCTCGGCCCAGGCCTCAGGCCATGCTGAGCTGGGAGACTGTGCTCCAGGTCCCCTGCTCCCACCCCCAGGCTGGAGGACCCTGTCACTAGTGTTGTCACACTGAGCTGAGCTGGGGTCTGGAAACCTGGAAAAGGCCAGACAGCACAAACGCTTTAGACTTTGCATATTCATCTTTGATTTCTTTTTATAACTCCTTAAAAATGCGAACATCATTCTTAGCTCAGGACTGAACAAAAAGCAGGCCGGAGCTGGATAGACCCAGAGGCCACAGCTGCCCTCCAGGGCCCCAGGGATACCTGTGGAGGAGCCCAGCACTTTGGAATCTTCCGGGCCTGGGGCAGGAGCACTGACCTCCCAAATGCTCACAGTTTGAGCTCCTCTGTCTTCCTCCCAGGGGCCAGGGACCTGGTGACAGTAGGGGAGAGGGATGTTGTCTCCCCACCCCACAACGCCTCCTTCCTGTGCTGCTGGTGGCCCTCACCTGGAGCCTCAGAGGACTTGGGAGGATTATGAGAGATGAGGGGGGATCAAGCCAGTGTTCAGCCCACGGCTGCCCGTAGCCATCCATCCACCCAGGGCCTCCAAATACCAGAGGCAAAGTCATAGACAGGTGGCTCACACCCAGTGGGAGGGCCCCATTTCCAAAACCAAAGACAAAGGAAAGCGAGGGTTGTTGGGATGTGGAGAAGTCGGACCCCTGTGCCTCACTGCGGGAGTGGGAACAGCACCATCACTTTGGACATCAGTTCAGCAAAACGTTAAACAGAGTTACCAGTTAACCCGGAAAATCCTGGTGTGTCCCCAGGAGGAATGAACACATAGATCAAACACAAGAAAGTGTATGCAGATGTCCAGGGCAACAGTTTCCAATAGCCACGTGTGGAACCCACGAAATGGCCTTGGATGGAAGAATGGGTCTGCACTGTGGCCTGGCAAAGGAATCGCAAGCCGGGCGCGATGGCGCACGCCTGTAACCCCAGAGATTTGGGAGGCTGAGGCAGGAGGGTCACAAGTTCAAAGCCAGCCTCAGCAACTTAGCCCTGTTTGTAAATAAAATATTTAAAAAGGGTTGGGCATGTGGCTCAGTGGTTACGCGCCCCTGGGTTCAGTCCTGGGTACCAAAAAAAAAGGCATGACGTGTGACGTATTGATACCCTCTCCAGCCTGGGTGAACCTTGACATCCTCATTCTGAGTGAAAGCAGCCAGGTGTAAAAGGCCACACACTGTGTGATTTCACTGACATGAAATGTCCAGGATAGGCATATGGACATATAGGCATATGTTCCCCTAGAGGGGAACAGGAGCCATTTGCAGGAGCTGGGGCAGGGTGGGGTGGAGACTGTTAATTGGTTGCTGTTTGAGGTGATGAAGAAGTTCTGGAACTAGACAGAGGTGCAGTGGCACAATATTGTAAATGCTCTAAATGTATCGTAGGCTGTAAAGTAGCTAAAATGGCCAATCTCAGGATGTGCGCATTTTATCACAATAATAATAAGACCATATTTATGAAATAGAACACATGACATAAGCTAGCATTTTAATATCATAAAATACTATGCCCAGGCTCGTGGAACCAGAATCTCTTGTGGGAGACTCAAGAATCTGGACTTTTGCCATCTCCCTGGGTCGGGGGTTGATTCTGATGGACAGCTGGCATGGGACATTGCCGAGCACGGTGGCAGCCCCCTGCCAGAGCCCACCCCAGGAAGAAGTTCTGCAGAGAAACAAAGAAGCCCAGGGGTGGAGACGGAAACGCGTTGGCTAAGACCCTCTCTTCTAGTGAACCTTCAAGGCTGCCTGCTTCCTGCTGGGGTGGCACCTGGACCCTGGAGAGCGGTGGGTGGGGATCGAATCAGGGATGGGCAGGGCTCCCTCCAGGCAGGTCTGATGGCTGGGCCAGGCCGGGCTCTGGGGGAGGAACAGCCCAGGCTCCTGGCCCAACCTCAGCAGAGGCAGAATGTGGCTTCCGAGCTTAGAAGAGGAGGTCTGCGGCCCAGCACTCCGCAGGCGGTCAAGGACACTGAGGACTGGCCGGTGAGGAACAGTGGAAGAATAAGGGACACCTCATTGTTAAAATTTTGATAATTTACTACAACCAGACAATGTACCAGACGATTCACACTTGGCCACCCCATCTGCCTGCTTGGGACTTTGAATTAAAGAGTACAGACTCTTGATTCCACCACCAGAATAGAAATACACATCCAAAAGCTGAAAATACACAGAAGGCACAGTCTGATCCCACCCGGTGAAGGGGACTGTTGGACCGTGAACGAGGCTTTAGATGGCCTCTGGCTTCTGTTCTCTCCCTGCAAGCAGAGTAGCCCTGGCTGAGCCCACTAGCGGTCACCAGGCTGCCAGAGGGACTGCCCAGGGAGCTTGGGAAGGGTAGCCACTAGTGGACTCTGCTCTCTTCACCTCATTTACTGTCCCCCCAAAACACCCTTTTAAAGGGTCTGGGCAGGTGGAGGGGCATAGCTGAGCCCCTGTGGCCTGAGACACTGCCAGTGTCCACTCTGTTACCCTGAACAGGAGGATGTGGGTGTCCCCCTGGCTCCTGAGAGGCCTGAGGACCAAGGACAAGAACCCTGTGGGCTGGGGGTGTGGGGGTCCAGTCCCACAGCAGCTTCTCCACGCTGCCTGAGCACGCTCAGAGCCTGGGCCTCCCCCCCAGCCTCCACTGAATGGCTGACTTCCCCCATTCTCCCGTGGCCCCGTGTCTCTGCATGTCTCTGAGAGGTGCGTGGCTCGGCCCTCCCTCTCCCTCTCCTCTGCGTCTTGGTGAGACTCTGCTGCGTAGCTGTCTGTTCCTCTGTCCGTGTGTCTACCCGTCCCTCTCCTGTTTCCGCTGGTCCCTGTGTCTCTCTGCTCCTCTCTGACCCCACTGCATCTTGGGGGGTGTGTCCATTTGCCCCATTTGTCTCTCTATGTCTCTGGGTCTCTCCCTCCCCTTCAGTGGAATATTGATCACCTGGCTTATTCACCTCTATTATTTCTCAGGACGTTTGCCTTCGAAACCTCAGCAGATGGGCTGGGCCTTGCACTGCCCAGGCCACATGGCCCACCAGGGGCCCAAGCAGAGGAGATGGCTCAGGCCACAGCCCACTCCCAGTCATGCAGGCACCCTCCTGCCTTTCCTGTGGCCTCCATGGTCCTGGCTGTGGCCACCTTTGCTTGTGACAGCAGCAGGCCAGGGCTGAAGTTCCTGCCTTGGCCCACGGGGCCAACGGGGCCAGGGGTGCTGGTCAGTGGGCCCAACAGGAGGCCTGGTGTGTGCCGGCTGTCCACGTCTGAACTCCCTCTCGGCTGTGCCTGGTGTTAGAGGGACCAGCCTGGTTCCACGGGCACCCTGGGGTGAACCGGGACATCAGGTCCGGGTCTGTGGAGGCTGATATAACACAGCA
This sequence comes from Spermophilus citellus, assembly GCF_964194105.1. Taxonomy (NCBI): domain Eukaryota; kingdom Metazoa; phylum Chordata; class Mammalia; order Rodentia; family Sciuridae; genus Spermophilus; species Spermophilus citellus. Next base: position 5,468,966 of record NC_138183.1, on the reverse strand, counting down.
CAGGATGGCCTCTCCTGTGACAAGGTCAGCTGCCACCGTCATAAGCTCCCCACCTCCAGTAGCTTTTTCCCCACCCCAGCCCTCACCTGTCTCCTGAGACTCCCACAGTTGTTCAAGTGACAGTCCCTGAGAGGCACCTCTGTCTGGGTGGCCCCTGAGGGACTTGGATGTCCTGCTCTTCCATCTAGAGCTAGAGACAGAGTGGAATGACCAGGGTGCAGCTATCAAAGCAGACTCTGCACCTCCCCATAAGAACGGGGACACAGCCAGATGGCCCTTCCTTCCCTGGATCACCCACCCCCTCAAGGACAAAGCCCAGACTCACTCCTTAGGGGCCGCAGGTGCCCACCTCTCCATGCCTCACTGCCCCACCCAAGTACAGCCACCCTGCCTTCTTCAGCTCTGCCTGTCCCTACATGGTGGCCCCTAGTGGGCACCTGCTGGAGAAGGGGTGACATCTCTCCAGAGTCAAGCAGGAGGATACAGGAAGACCCTCCTCCACGGGGCTTCTGAGGGGGCTGCCCCTTCCCTGAGCCTGCCACATGGCCACATGACGGCCACATGCCGCTCCCTGCCCGGCTCTGCCCGCAGGGACCACAGCGGGCAGCTCCAGGACCCGATTGTCTCAGGAGTTTCCCAGCCAGACAGGAGACACTGGGGGACAATCACAGGGCAGCAGGGTGAGAACAAGAGGGTGTCTTCCCAGGCCGGCCACCCTGCTGTCCCCCTGCTCCCTGGCCCCAGCGTGCTCAGTCCTCTCCAACCCTAAGGGGCTGCACATCCCTAATTCATGGTGGGGGAGGCACAGGTTTGGAAACAAAGTTTGATACAAAAAGGAGCAATGAGGGTCTAGGAAGGGCAAGCCGCTCCCTGGGCACAGGGAGGACAGTGTCCATCTGATGGTCTGACGATTGTCACCCCCAAGTGCCACAGTTCAGCTGCCATGCTCAGCTCCACACAGCTGCCAGCCTGGAGGTACACTGGCTGCTTTTCCCGACATGAGGCCATCCTGGTCATCAGTGAGGAAGCCGTCTCCAGCAAGGTCACATCTCCCCCACAGTCAGCCTGCAGGAAGGTTGACGGAGGTCCCAGTCCCAGAGGAACCCCTCTGGCTGCCTCCCGAGAGGTCATGCCTATCAAAGACGTGACCTTGCACACTGGGCCTGCAGGGACCAGGGCCCAATACAGGCAGGGCCCAGGCAGTTGAGGCTGAGCTGAGGTGCACCGAGGGCCTGAGGGGCAGGCACATAGCTCCAGAGGACCCGGGGATAGATAGGTTTTCCTCAGAAGTCCGCCATCCTCAGGATAGATGGGCATGTGGGGAGGTGGTGATGGGCTGGGGTCAAAGTCTGGCGGCCCCAGTGGGCCACAGTTCAGAGCCCAGCTCCAAGTCATTTACAAGCAGTGTGACCTTAGAAAAGCCACTTTCTGACTCAGGGCCTCACTGCCTCTCTGAAACGGGTTTTCCAGCCACAGGGGCGTGGTCAGAAGCCCTGGTCTCAGTGGCTTTATAAGCACAAAGGTCTGTTCTTCCTGCACACTGTCCATCTGTCTGTCCATCCCTCCTCTACAACGAGGCAGCAGAGCCCCAGGCTCCGCACCACGCTCGCACACCCTGCTCTCGGGTCTCCTGGCTAAAGTGTGGCATGGCCACACCAAGAAGGCCCGGGAGTGAGAGCCCCGAGTGGGCTTGGTGAACCCCGATTTGTGGGGTGCGCAGAGCTGGCTGTGCCCAGGCCCAGTGCCTGCCGTCCTCCCCTCCCTGTCCTCCATTCCTCATCCCTCAGGGCGGAGATGGATTGGGGTCCATCCCCAAGCCCCAGCGGCCTGCCGTGTCTGAGGGCCAGTGGTGATATCAGTTGCAGAAAAGCTCTCTTTAAATCAACTCACTTGATGGCTGGTTTGTTTGCTGAGCCACTGGCGAAGGGCTCTAACTCAGGAGTGTCTAATTGTCCCTCTGCGCACCGGGAACTCTCTGAGCTGGCCGAGCTGCGTGTACATATCTCAGGCGGCCCCCACCTGCTGGGCACAGAGCCCCAGGGCATGAATAATCCATGAGCTGCGCCGTATTTTTCAGGGTGAGACCATGTATCAGGGCAGGGTATCACCCGTGGCACGATGAAGCACGCCCGTGTGCCCCAGCCGGGTCAGTGCCTAGAATGTGCCTCTTGGTTTTCATGCCGAGATCAGGGAAGGAGCCGAGCAGGCCGAGTGGGGGCTGAGGGCCAGCTCCTCAGGGGCAGTGTGGGGCCGTGGTCAAGGCCCCAGGTGGACAGGGCGGGGTTTGACTGCTGGCTGCACCACACAAGGTGTGTGATTCAGAGCAAGTACTGGGGAGACTTGGCACCCCAGCCAGGTCCTCCGTGTTACCACCCCTTCAGCAGCTTCTCCAGGCCTGCTGGGAACAGTTTGCAGCCACTGGCTGGCACAAGGTGCAAAGCCCGGCTCTTGGCCTGGGGACGGGCAAATGCCAAGAGCGCCACCTATACCCTGGAGCTCCTTTGCAAGATCAGACAGAGCCCTGCCCTCCCTGTGCCAGCCTGTCCCGGAGCCCGGCCTTCACAAAACGACTTGCCCTCAAGCCCCGGATTTGAGTCGGCCTACAAACAGCACCAAAGGCAGCAGGTGACGTCCTTCCTCTCTGGGCCCCTGTTATCTCCTCTGTGAAATGGGCATGCGGTCAGCCTTGGCACAAGGCTCACGCACAGGGAGTGTTCCGTAAACAGAGCCTCTCCTGATTGACAGAACATGCTGGCGAGGACACAGCATGCCCCTGGTGTCCTGGCCTCCTACCCAGAGGTAAGGTGGAGGTGCAGGTGGAGCCTGGAGCACCTGTGGGCGCCCCCTCCTCCGGTCACAGCTACGGCACAGCTCCACGGGTGCTCAGGACACTGCTGGGTGCTTCACGTCTGGGGTCAGCTGTAGTCGTTCCTGAAGACCGTCCCTCAGGGGCCTGGGTTCCTACGGTCACGTGGGGGTGGCAGAGGGCCACACAGAAGACAGAGGTGCCACAGGACAGAGCAATGGGCAGGGACCAGGGCCCTCACACGCCCCAGCCGTGCCCCACCTCTGTGGAGGAACGTGAAAAGGGACGGAGCCTGTCTGGGAGCGGGTGAGGCGCCTGAGCTCACGGCAGAGGCGTTGGCGAGTCGGCCAGCTGCTTAGAAAGAGAAGGGGAGGAAGGGGAGGAAGCTGCTCCTCCCCCCTCTCATGGTTCTGGGGGGGCCTTCCTCAGCTGGGCTGGACGTCGGACCCCACCCGAGCTGCTGTGACGTCAGCTCTGTCCCATGGGCCTGGGCACCCGCAGGGCCGGGGCTTCCCCCAGCGCTGAAGGTGACCAACCCAGGATGTCAGTTGTTTCCTCATGACTCATGCAGAACAGGAAGGGCCACCCAGTGCCCAGAGGGGCTCTGACCACTGGGCAATCCTTCCCGCCTCTCAGGAGACTCCTGGGCCCTCAGAGCCACAGACACATGCTGGGTCCTTCCAAGGCCCTGTTCCTGGCCTGGGATGGGGTGTGCAGCCTGAGGACCGTCTCCATGGGGTGCGGGAGTCGGGGAGCCCCTGCCCTCACCAAACCTGGCTCCCCCAGCCACACACAGTCCAACCTGGGACTGAGGATCCTCAAAGCTGGCCGGGATCCTGTGGAGCCCGAGGGGGGTGTGGGCCGTGTCTTCTGCCCCTCTGCCCCCTCCCCTCCAGCTGCACCTTCATCAAGAGGAAAATCCCTGCCAGACAATCCGCATGGCCGACTCCCGTTACCAAGATGACCTCCCTGCCCACTGCTGCAGGAGGGGAGGGGGGCCTGGGAGACCCCTGCTCGCCCGCCCCCACTCGCTGCAGCCCCACCCTCCCCTTGGTCCAGGAGAGGCCTGGGCAGGTGCCCCGTTATGCCGTCAGCCAGGGCTGCCAGCTGCTGCCTTCACCTGCCGGGCGCTGCCTTCCGAGCCCGTCCGGTTCTCTCAGGTTCCTGGTGGGGAGATAATCGAGGAGGGAGTGACCAGGGGATTCGGGGGATCCCTGTCCACTGTGTCACGGCTGCCTCCCCTGCCACCTGCTGGCCCCGTCCTGCACAAACCCATCTGGAACACAGAAAGCACAAGGGCCAAGCCAACGGGGCTGGAACAGACCCCAGCTGCTCTGTTTCCAGGCTATGTGACCTTGGGCAAGTTACCTAGCCTCTCTGAGCCTCACTACTGAATGGATGCTAGTCACTGCCTTTGTGGGGTTCTTGTGATGGCCAAATAAAAGTGTGTGTGGACAGCCCCTCCCTTGAGGGAGCACTGAGGCCCGGGTGAGGCCAGGGAGGGAAGCGACTTGCCAACAGCACCAGCAGGTACAGCCGGGCACCGGATCCTCTTCCAGCCCGGGTGCCCGGCCTCCCAGCCTCCTCTGAGCAGTCTCCACCTCGCATGGTTCTTGTGGCAGACACAGGGCCCGAAACTGGCCAAAACAGCAGGACTGGGGCATCCCTGTGGTCCTCAGGCACTGGGGGTGGCCCTCAGTCCTCCTGGCCACCCCTACTCTGGGCCTCCCCCGGGCACTGGCCATGTTCTCCTACCCACATCCCGTCCTTGAGGTGACCTCAGAGCAGCCACAAAAGCCCTGAGAGATACAGAGAATCCAATCAGCAGTCATTAAGTGCCGTCCAGCTTACCCGCCCCGGGGAGACAGGCACACGGAGACCTCAGAACAGAGGGGAGCGGGAGACGGATTAGGTGAATCCCATCAAGGCCGGAGCATGGCCGGTGGGGCTGGGGCGCGCGGGAGTGGAGAGGAGAACGGGGTTGAGCCGGCGTCCTGGCTGGCCAGGAGCCCCCGGAGTCCTCTCAAACGGGGCTCCGTGTCCCACGGGCTGCACCCCCGCAGGGAGGCCGGCTGGCAGGACGTCCCTCCCTCCAGCTGTGCGGGAGGCCCCCACAGTGCCCGCTGTGACAAGATCCAGCCCTTGGTAAGTCAGCCTCTCGGGCCCAAGAAGGCTTGGAACACAGGGAAACCGCGTCTGGAAGAATCCAAACAAGAATGTGAATATTTCCTTCTCCCATGGGTTCCTGTCCGGTGGCCTCGGCGTGTGTGAAGTCTGGGGGGATTTTGCTGGTTAGGGGGTGCGGTCAGCCTTTGATTCCGAGTTACAGTGGGAAACCAAGCCCTGGATTTGAACTTGGGGTTTTAAATCGCCCTTTTAGAATCTTCGTGTGGGGTGCTGGCGTTCACATTTGTAAATGCAGCTTGTGAGAAAAAAGACGGTCTTCAATCTGTGGAGGGGACAGTCTCTCTGTCGAGCCTTTGAAGTGCTTAAAAAGAAAACCAAGTATATTAGGTTTATTTATGCAGTTTAAAATGTTTAAAGGAGCTTGATTAACTGGCTTTGTAAATGGGACCCAACAGTAATCAAACGGTCCTTGCGAGGGAAGGTTCCGGAGTGCTAGGTTCCTAAACAGGACTGCAGCCTGCGCACAGGGAGCCTGAAGGCCTACAGAAGGCAAGCCTCCTGACAGGTGGCATTCAGCAGTCTCACATTAATGGATTAAAGTCATTATCTGAAGAAATTTCTGTGCGTGAAGGCCACCCCAGAGAACAGCAAGCAAGCCCCTGACAAAGTGGCATTTCTGTTTCTATTTAGAACTTGTCCCAGCCGGGCACCGGGGCACACATCTGCAATCCCAGTGGCTCAGGAGGCTGAAGCAGGAGGATCACAGGTTCACAGCCAGCCTCAGCAACTTATGGAGGCCGTAAGCAACCTAGTGAGACCCTGTCTCAAAATTAAAAAAAAAAAAAAGGGCTGGGGATGTGGCTCAGTAGTTAAGTGCTCTTGGGTTCAGCTCCTGGTACCAAAAACAAAAATCCCACTTATCCCTCCTATGCACACACACCCCCCCTATCCCCTCCCAGGAGGAGAGCCTCGAGTGACAGGCTGGGCTGAGGCCACTGTGCACAGGTGAAGCGTTTCTAAACCTTTGGGCCTCAGGTGGAGACTGGCCCACGGGGCTCTGAGGGGGCTCAGAGGGTCTCGTTGAGCCTCTGGACAAGGGAGCCACGGCTGGCACTTTCTGTGCCCCTGACGGCGACGAAGCTTGGTGGGCATTCGCCGTGCCATCACGTAGGGACCACATTATGGATGGGGATAGATGCTGCAGGGCTGGGACTGGTCCTGGGAAGTGGTCCTGGTCCCAGGACCCTGTGCTTGCCATCTCCCTCCTCCCCCGCGACCTCTGTGAGATCCATGACGTGACCCCACTCTGCAGGTCCGTCACCTGTGGCTCGGGGACTCTGGAACCCACAGCAGCACAGACAGGGACCTGCAGCTCCTGGGCCTCCAACATCTGTGCAGCCCCAGTCCAGCGGGGAGATGGGCCTCCAACAGGTGGCCTGCGACAGTTTTGTGATAGTTATGGCCAGTGCTTTGTGGGCCAAGGGCCGGAGCTCAGAGGGATGTAGCAGGGACACCTGGGCTGGTGAGGGACAGGGAGGCCAGCTGGGGAGGCTGGGTGGGCACAGAAGACCCGGAGGAACAGTGTCAGGTGACCCGACTGGACGTCCTCCAAGACCTGGGGGTGACAGGAGGGTCTGAGCGGGGAAGGGACATGGCTAGCCTTGTGTTTCCAAGCCATCAGTCACCAGAAGGCAGCAAGATGACTGAGGACACCCGAGAAGGACTGTGGCAGGCAGCCGGGCTCAGGGCAGGAGCCCGGGCCAGCCGTGTGGTATGAGGACAGAGCCAAGTGGGAGCGCAGAGTGCTGCTTAGGACCAGAGCAGCAAGGGGTAGGGAGAAAGGACTGGACCTCAAGCAGGACCCCGGGGCCAGGGTGGACCACACCCTGGCGCATGGACACCTCTCTCTGCAGACCCTCTGGCCTGCCCCGCTGGCAGCCTGACTGGAGGACCTCGCACCAGCCTGGGATGCAGCATGGCCAGGGACGAGTGGCCGCAGGGCTTCTGCAAGCTGGCCTCAGTGGGGCCCCGGCCCGGCCTGAGGTGCCCTCGCAGCGACCCGAACCGCTTAAGTCTTCCCGGAGGAGAGCGGGTAATTCGGTCTCCGTGTTTACTCCGAGGTGTGCGCCTCTGAATCTTTCATCTTGACTGCTGACTGTATCAAAATTCCCGTGGTAATTGGATCAGGTGCAGTATTTCCATGAGGATATTAAATCAGGCCTTCTGCCCGCGTCCAGAACGATCCGTTTCAGAATATAAAGACGCAGGCGATGGCATTACCCAGGGTATTTTTCCTCCTTTAAACTTTCTCCCCCTGCTCTTAATCACGCCGGTTCTTTATTTGTTGCCAAATAAATTGGGTCGTCCTCCCCTCCCCCAGCCGTAGCCCAAGGAAAGGGAGGCTTGTGGGCGGCGGGGGGGACGCAGGCACATGGGGTGGCAGCTCCGAGGTCACCCAGGATTGTCCACCTGCAGGCAGAGTTTCCCGCAGCAGGGAGAGCCCAGCCGGCCTGTCCCTCTCCATGTCCCCAACAAGCCCAGGACAGCCACATGACAAGGTGCCTTGGGCACCCAGCTTGGGGGGAGCCCCAAGTCACCAACCTGCCCCAAAGGTCCTCGTGGTGACCTCACCGCACGGTGGGACAGGGCCTGGTGGGCACCACAAGCCTCCGCCTTGGGAGGAGCAGAGACACTCAAAGGCCAAAAAGAAGAAGAAACGAGACGCAGAGTACTGAGGTCACGCTCAGAGGTTGGCGAGGCCGTGCAAGACGGCCCGGTCACCCAGAATGCCGGGCCTGGTGGGCGCTGCACCTAGGCCACCGCCAGCACCCTCCGCCATGGCCGACTTCACGTTACATGAATTGTCCTCCATTGAAACATACAGAGGCTCTGACCAGGAACGCTGTGTCACCCGCCGCGACGCGTTTCCATGCTCTGCTGTGTTGCTGAGCCTCCTTCTGTGGCCCCTGGACCGGACCCTCCCACCTTCACAGAGCTGACCTCGGAGAGGGGAGAGGTGGCAATGGAGACCAGGGAAGGAGGGGGCAGGGCAGGTGGGACTGGAGAGGGGAGTGTGGGGCAATGTGGAGGTGGGAGGGAGACAAGGAGGTGGACATGGGGGAGCAAGAGCTAGGGACCGCCCTGCGGAGGCCAGAGCACAGCCCAAGCTACATCAGGACCCCTGTGCTCAGCTGTGTGCGGAGTGGACGGTGTGGGTAACGAGCAGGAGGGACCGCAGGGCAGGCTGTGGCAGGGCTCCAGTTCCCATTGAGTCCCCCTGGCCCCACAGCTCCACTGCCAGGCCCGTGCCCCCGAGAAATGAGCACCAGGATTCACAGAAAGCCCCCTCCAGGGAGCGTCCCTAGTAGCCTTCTTCACAATAGCCCCAAGTCAGAAGCAGCCCACCTGCCCATCCCAGGGACAGTGGGTGAGCCAATTGCATGGAGCCCACAGGGGAAAGAGTGCAGGCCGAGCTCGCAGTCACGCAGGTGAACCTCGCACCCATTAAGGCTAAGCAGGAACCTTTATCTGGATGGCGGCCTGCGGGTGGTGCACACCTGGACTGTCAGCTAGTTGGGAGGCTGAGGCCAGGGATCACTGGAGCCCAGGAGTTCGAGATCACCTGGGCAACGCAGTGAGACCCCACCTCAAAAAACCAACCCCCACCTTTTTAAAAATGTTTCAGTCCTGAGGACTGAGCCCAGGGGTGCTCTACTGCTGAGCTACCCCCAACTCTTCATTTTTCACTTGAGACTGGATCTCCCTGTGTTGCCCAGCCTGGCCTCCAACTTGTGGTCCTCCAGCCTCAGTCTCCCTGGTTGCTGGGAACACAGGTGTGCACCACCTTGCTCCCCAAGCCGGCTGCATGAGCTCTGCCAGAGAAGGCGGGGGTGGGAGTGCGGGAGGCACAGAAGGACTTCCTTCTTTGCTTTGGTTCTTGGGGTTGTCACTTGTTCACACACGTAAACCCACTAGACTGCACACCTACATCTGGGCATTTTACTAAATCTAAGTTCCACCCACTGCTACAGCTTCGACCTGGGTGTCCCAAAGACCCATGCATTACAGGCCTGGTCTCAGCTGGCTGCTGTGGGAGGGGCTGAAGGCTTTACAAGGTGGGCCTAGTGGGTGTCTTCTGGCCACAGGGGGTGTGCCTTTGAAGGGAAAGCCCCTGCCCCTTCCTCTTCCTCTCTTTATGCTCCTGGCCACGAGGGGAGGTGCAGCTTCGCCACGCACTCCTGCTGCAGAACTGTGAGTCAAAATAACCCTTTTCTTTTTTTTTTTTTTAATATATGTTACTTTATTTTTTTATCTAAAGAGAGAGAGAGAGAATTTTTTAATATTTATTTTTTAGTTTTCGGTGGACACAACATCTTTGTTTTATTTTTATTTGGTGCTGAGGAGCGAACCCAGCGCCCCGTGCATGAGCGAGCTACCGCTTGAGCCACATCCCCAGCCCAACCCTTTTCTTTTTGTAAGTTGATTATCTCAGCTATTTGTTATAGTAACGGAGAGCTGACTGACACATCCCCCCCCACACCGAAAAAAAGTGTGACATGGAAAGCACGGTGGCTCCACCCAGGTTTTGGTGCAGTGGGTGGACAGGCAGGAGACAGAAGCTCTGAAGGAACCCCTCACTGGGCTGGCGGCACCCAGGTCCAGGCAACCGGTCATGCCAGCCAACTTCTGCCCTTTCCTGTGGTCCCTGCTCCTCAGAGCAGACGCTCCCTCGATAGGGGCAGGTGGCCTGAGGAACTTGTTATTTATTTGGGGACCCAGCTTGTTTGTCTAGTGGGAGGAGGGGCTGGCAGCAGCATCCGGAGCCCAGATTCTGATTATAACTTCATAACGGGCACTGGCTATCCAGGAGGTGCTGATATTTATGGAATAAATACGGTGCGATTTATGGCCGTATCTCCCTCTGATGTCCCATCTGATATGCAATTCAATTTCTTTTATTGTTTTTGGGCTTTTGCCACCGAGGAGAATGCATAAATAAATAAATAAATGGGCAAATGGCAGCCGGCAGGCCAGGCCGGGGCTGCCAGCCTGGTGTCTCCAATTCCATATTAGGCCCATCGATCACGCGTTATGAAGCCGGAGTCTGTCCCCTGGCCGGGACGAGCCACAGACATGCTGGTCACTCCCTGTTATTTAGGGGCCTCTGTTGGCAGGCCGCCCTGCCGTGCTCCGCCTGCCACGGGGCTGTGGCATCCCTACTTGGGACCTGTGTCAGCGCCTCTCTGCCACTCACTGCCTGTCTCGGCTCTTGTGCATGAGGGACCTGCAGACTGATGGCGCCTGCCACCTGCCACCTCTCCCCCACCCGCCTTCCTGCTTCCAAGTCAAACCACACCCTCCAGGCTCCTCGTGACCTCTCACCTGAGCCCAGGGTGGCAGGCAGCCTCTCTCCCAGGGCTCTCTGAAGATGGGAGGAAGCCCTGCCCGCGGTGGGCACAGGTTGGGCAAACGCTCCACGCAGACACACACACTGGCACTCGCTGTGCCAGGGGCCACAGGAATAGCAGACCGTGTTCCTGCCCTCAGTGGAGCCCCACTATGAGTGATGGGCAGGCTCAGTGGCTGGGATCTGGCCTTATCGCTGACCCCCAGGACTGTCCTCTTCTGGGGCCAGGACCCAGCCTGTGAAGGACAGAGCAAGGGAGCCCTGGGGCTGGCTCCAAGGCTCCCTCTGTGGTCACTCCTCGGTCCCGACTTCTGTAGGCTCCTGAACCCTGAGATTCCAGTGGCCTGTAGGGTCCCTCGCTGAGACCCCAGACACTGTACCTCAGAGGCCAGCCTCTGGCCTGAAGCACCCACCCCCAGGTGCCTCCCCAACTCAGAGCAGGCTGCGAGCCCCCTGTCCTCAGCCTGGCTGGGCCCAGGCAGGGAGAGCTGGGCCTGGCTCTGGGGACCTCCAGGGGCCACGCTCTGCATCAGTCCAGCTGCCTCTCCCTGGGCTCGCGGAGATCACCTGTGGCCCGGCACCTCCATACCACACCCTCTCAGGTCTCCATGGCTTGCAGGTTAGTTCTGCCACACACACACACCATCCCCCCCCCCACACACACACACACCCCATCCCCCCACCATCACACACACACACACACACACACACACACACACCCCATCCCCCCACCATCACACACACACACACACACACACACACACCCCATCCCCCCACCATCACACACACACACACTCACACATACACCATCCCCCTACCATAACACACACCCCCCCATACCACACCCCCACAATCACACACATACACCACACCCCCACCATCATACACACACACACCACACCTCCACCATCACACACACACACCCTTACACTACACCCCCACCATCACACATACACCACACCCCCATCATCACACACATACCACACCCCCACCATCACACACACACACCCTTACACTACACCCCCACCATCACACATACACCACACCCCCACCATCACACACACACACACACCATCCCCCCACCATCACACACACACATACCCCTACACACACAAATCCCCCACCATTACACACACACACACACACACACACCCCATCCCCCCACCATCACACACACACACTCACACATACACCATCCCCCTACCATAACACACACCCCCCATACCACACCCCCACAATCACACACATACACCACACCCCCACCATCATACACACACACACCACACCTCCACCATCACACACACACACCCTTACACTACACCCCCACCATCACACATACATCACACCCCCATCATCACACACATACCACACCCCCACCATCACACACACACACCCTTACACTACACCCCCACCATCACACATACACCACACCCCCATCATCACACACACACACACCCCATCCCCCCACCATCACACACACACACACACACACACACCCCATCCCCCCACCATTACACACACACACACACACACACACACCTCCCCATCCCACACACACAGCACACAGCACACACTGCGTGCACTCCCTCAGGTCCAGATGGAGGCTGGACAGCTCCCCTCTTACCTCTGAGACATGGAGTGAGAGAAAAGTGGTTTGCAAAGAGCACCCGCTGCAGACGGGTCCCTCCTGGGGGACAGGGAGAAGGCTGGCCTGGCTCCCGTCAGGCGCAGGTCCAGGGAACAGCAGGAACAGCCTGTGCTTGGGCGGGCCCTCTGAGGCCTGCGCACTTCTCCCCGGGGCTGGCGGGATTCTAAGCCTCAGGGGCTGCGGTTCCTGAAGGATTCATCCTGGAACAAGGAGAGGTGAGGAGGACAGGCCAGGAGGGCAGGCGGGGGCTGCAGGACAACCCTGACCCCTCCTGACCCCTCCTGACCCCTCCTGGCCCCTCCTGGCCCATGGCTTCTGGCAAGTGGCTTGTGTCCCTGAGTGTCGGTTTCCTGCTCTGCAGTTGGCTGGTGGCCCTTCTCTAAGGGATCACCTTGGGGATGAATCGGGGCGATTCCATGTCAAGGGGTGGGCAGGGGACCTGGCCCAGTGGGGGTGAGGGGCCCCCCCAAGTCTGCCATAGACAGAGAAGAGTCCTCCAGGAGCGGCCTCCTCCCTGTCCCTGGGCCACTGTCCGCAGGTTGCACTGTGTCCACCTCCTGTCCTCCAGGTCCCCCAGGGCCGCCCTCGGGGGAGGCACAGACTTGGCAGCCTGATGGCTCCATTTCTAAGCCCCCGCCTTGGCCACATAAATTTCCGGGCCTGTGCAGAGCCCGTTAGCAAAGCAGGGAATGCTAATGGGTTCCTGGGCCCCAAGCGAAAATCTGCCTCTCCCTGACGTTTGTAAAGTTCACGTTTTCGAAATAAAGCCACGTGAAGGGAGAGACACCTTGTAGATCACCTCCCCCTTCCCTGCCCTTGGCCCTCACTTCCCCTTAAAGGGCCAGTGATCCCAGGAGCCAGTGGCTGGGCCTGCATGGCCATCCGCCTCCCGCCTCCTCTCTTGCTTGTCACTTGTTCCTCCATCCCACACTACTTATTGAGCACCTAGTGCTTATTGAGCACCGCCCTCAAGGACAGGGCAGTGGGGACGCAGTGTGTTTTGTCTCCTACAGGGTGGGTTCCACGGTCCTGGAAGGCAGCTCAGCAGCCAAGTGGGCCGTGTCCGGGCACCACAGGGCCTTGTCTGTGTGAATCTGGCCCCAGCACTTCCTGGGAGGTGCCAGTCCCGGGGAGCTGTAAGACCCTGGATGCCCGTCGCCATGGCCCAGGGACGCAGCAGGACCCAGAGGCTCAGGTCATCCTCTGCCACCCCACACCGTGCAGCCACTCACCCCTTCACCGTGGGAATTCTGGGGCCCAGAAAGGGGAAGGGGCTTGCCCAAGGGTACACAGCATGGGACGGGCCACACCAGCCTGGTCTCCAAGGCATCTCTCTCAGTGACTTCCTGTACACACAACTATCTTCAAACTGACCTCCCATCTTCCCCAGGCCTGCTCCCTGACCTGGACCCCAGGCCAGGACAGCACCCTAGCCAAGGTGGCCAGCCAGAGCCCAGGGCTCCCCCTCCACTTCCCCTCCCTGTCCCCAGGCCTGCTGTGACTTTGCCTCCCCACACAGAAGCTCCTGTGCCAGGGGCCACACTTTGCTCCCTGAGCCACCAGCCCCTCCCTGCCGTGGTCCTGGCCACCACTCTCCCTGGGCTCCTGCGGCAGCTTCCACCACCGAGGCCCCTTCTGCCTGCAGCAGCCCAGGGACCCCCAACCAGCCTGCCCCCCCACACCTCTGCTGCCAGCTTCTCCGCAGTTCCCCAGTTCCCAGAGGCCCCGGGGGAAGTGGGGTCTCCAGAAGGCCCTTCCTCCACGGCACTGCCCTTCCAGATCCCCCACTGCCCCCTCAAGCCCCCTGCCCAGCATACAGGTCACTCCTCACTCTGTCTCTGACCGCCTCTCTTCCCTGTCCTGCCCTCCTGGTCTCAGCGGAGACCCCCGCCTCCCCGGGACGCCTCCCTGCCTCTGGACCAGGCTGGGCACCTCCTCTCCACCCTGGCTTCCTGGCACTGACTCTGATCACCAGTTCATTCTCAGGGCCCCCAAGCACAGGGACAAGTTTGTTGTCATTCATCCCTCTGTCCCCTGGACTTGGCCTGTGAGCTCAGTCAGTGTCTGTGCAGAGGGCACTGTGCCTCCTTGCAGCCACCCTGGCCCCTGTGCCATCCGGGGGGACCTCTGTGTTTGGGCCTCCTGGATTGGAAGGGCCCTCCATAGGCTGACTCCCCGGGCTCAGCCTGGCTGGGCTGGCACAGCGGAGGGACTGGGACCACTGATGGACTGAGCAGTCACACGCCCCAGGCCAGTCGGTCCCGAGCCTGTCTGAACGCGTTACTGCCCCGGGACGAGATGCTCCTCGAGGTGACAGCACAGGGCCCCTTGTCCGCTCCCATCAGCGTGAGCCCTCCCCCCACCTGCCCCACCTCATCTGTGGCCCCCCCCCGACCCCCCCTGACTGCCACCCTCATGGACTTCTTCTGGGCCCTCTGCTATTTCTTTGGTGGCTCTTGCCAAGGTCCATTAGCACCTGTCCATCTGTTTCCTGGGTCATCGTCTGTTTTCTGATCCTCCAGGGAGCCCCCTAAGGTCCTGGACTACCCCTTGCACCATGGCAGCCCCAGGGCCCAGCCCGGGTGGGCACAGAGCAGACGCCCCCTGAGTGCGTGAGTAGAGGTGAGGTGGCAGGCTGCGGTGCCAGGCTCACCAGGTGGTCCTGCTTTGTCGCTGACTAGCAGGGTGGTACTGGGCAGGTACCCCACACACCCTGGGTGGACCCGGGCTCTCCCTGCCCTTGAAGCTGTCTTCAGAGTGGGTGAGTCTCCCCCTGGACAGAAAGGAAACTGAGGCCCTGGGTTGAGGACAGACTCAGAGCTGACCCAGGTGTCACCAGAAAACACCAAGGTGTTGGCTGTGCACTTGGGGAGGCTGAAGCAGGACCCCACCTAGGAAACCGGGAGGCATCTGGGCCCCCCAGGGCAGACCCCAAGGCTGGGGCAGGGGGGGCTGCTTCCCCTCTGCAACTGCCCCCCACCCTGGGCTCCTGCAGCTGTCAGGAGGGATCAGCGGGCCCTGGCCGATCTCCCCAGATTTAATTAACGGGCCTTTCATCTCTGTCCTGGAGGACTCAGCTTCTTCTGTCTCCTTAATTAACGTTCATTAAGCAAATCAGAACAACAGGGCTTTCCTCCCTCCTCCTTCCCTGGAAGCTTTTAACCCTTGGTAGGGGGGCTTTGGGGAGGGGAGCCCTTGCAGAAGGCCAGGGAGCTGCAGACACACCCCATGACCACACAGACCTCCCCCTCTAACACCCCCCACCCCTGCCCTGCCTCCCCTGCCCGCCTCCACGCTGGCCCCTGGGGACCCCCCACCCATCTTCCTAAAGCAAGTGCAGGCCCTGTGCCGCCCGAGCCTTCCTGGGCCCCCACCATTGCTAGGCTAAGAGCCAGGTCCTGGCCTAGCCCCTCCCCAGGATAGCCCCCTCCCCATCCCTTGCTGCTCCAGGCGGCTCCTGGGGGAGGGGGCACTGATCTAGGGGGTCCCAGATAGAGTGCTCCTGGGGAGGCTGCAGGAACCCTGCAGGCCAAGGCTCGCAGGCCAGAGACCCTCACTGAGAAACCGGCACCGTGTGGCCCTCGCTGGGCATGTGTGGGCTTAGCAGGGGCTGGGGCTTCTGTCCTCCTGAGCGGATGCAGGTCTGCTGCCCAGGAGTCAGGGAGGGGGGCTGGCGGTGGGTCTGGGTCAGGCCTCAAAGCTCCAGGCCGTGGGGAAAGAGGCGTATGGCTGGTGGCTTCTGTGGGTTTGGGTTGTGTGTGTGTTGGGGTCCCTGGCTTCAGGGTACAGACGCCTGGCTGGGGTGACCGTCCTCCAGAAGGTGGCTTTCAGAGCCTTCTCTTATGGACAGGTGGCGGTCCCACCTCATTGTCCAGCACTCCCATGCTGACTGCCTCGGTTCTACGGCTCCCTGGGCCCTACCAGCTGTTATACACAGCCTTCCTGTCCTTTGTCACCCAGATTTGGGGAGTCAGGCTGAGACTTCTCTTGGCTGAGCACACCCACGGTGGTTCTCCAGTCCTTCTGAGACTCCCCTCAACCTGGCTTTACACATGGCTACACTGGGGCCTGGGGACTGGGGAAAGGCTGGCAGGCAGGGACCTGGTCCTCCCCTGTGTACCAGGACAGGAAGCCGACTCCAGGAAGGGCCTCATTCTGCTCCCAGGTCTTGCTTGCCCAGCTCAGGCTGCTGCTCTGCCCCAGTCTTGGGTGCTTGGTCAACAGGGGGCACGAGAGGCCAGGACCTGTACTGCAGCCAATGTCGCCCCCCGGTGGCTGAACACGGTGGACTGTGAACAGCTGCCCCTTGAGACCTTAGAAGTAGGAGGCAAAGGGGTCTGGGGAGACCTTGACGGACCCCACTGGGTCACCAGCCCAGGCAGGATGGCCTCTCCAGGGCGGCTGGGCAAGGGTGGCGAGAACCCGGTTGGCACCTGGAAGAAGCCATTATCTCCCTCTGGGGCCCTTGCCTGCCCAGGGCTCCTGTTCATCCCACAAACACTCCCTTGAACAAGGCTCCGCGCAGGCCATGGGGACAGCAGGGTGAGCCCGCATACTACTTGCCCTTCACAGGTGCCCTGCCCCCAGCCCCTGCAGACCCTCTCAGACAGTCCTGGGTTCCTGCTGTGGGGCCTGCCACCCAATCATCGGCCCCTGACCCTCTTCCAGCCTCGCCCCAGGACCAACTCCCTGCCGGATGCCCGGCCCTTCTCACTGGCACCCCTGAGCCAGAGAGGCCCTTTGCCCCACTTGTCACCCATCCTGGGCAGCGCCCTCCACCTCTACACAGAACTGGCCACCCCACCTCCCTCTGCCCCAGCCCACCTCTGTGCACCACATGTTGTCACCTCCTTCCTGCCTGTCAATCAAACTGGATGCACACGGCACCTCTCTCTCCCCTGGCCTGGGAGGCAGGGAGGCTGGGAGGCTGGGGGGCTTGGACATGAGACCTCTGAGCCCCATCCAACACAGTGGGGCTGCAGAGGGGCCCCTGGACAGGCTTGCTGGGGGAGGGACGCAGTGAGCACACACAGCCCAGTTTGCACCAGGGAGGAGCCCCGGCCTTGGGGTGTCACCAGGTGCTTCCCAGTGAGCACCTTCCCTGTCCGTCCAGATCATGGGCTGGGGCAGGAGAGGGCAGGATCTTGCCTCAGATTTAGGGATGATCTTCAAGCACTGACCCCCTGCTGGACCCCGGCTTAGCTCTGGCTGAAGCGTGGGCGTGCCCAGCAGGAGGACACAACACTGGACATCAGGTACTCAGAGTATGGGGGGCAGAGTGGGAAGGGCTGCCGTCCAGGGCTCCAGAGGGGGCATCCCTGGAATCTGGCATGCCCTCTGAAGCTCCCCCTCTCCTGGCTCTGAGAACTTCCCCTGGCCGCCATCCAGAGGCCAGAGACAAGCCAGGGGTCATTGCCACGGTCACGACCACAGCCAGGCCTCCCATACACACTGGGGAGCGGAGACACGGGGAGGCAAGATCCTCCCTTCTCTGCGGCCTCACAGAAGGGCAGAGGATGGCCTCCACTTGCCCCACTTCTAAAGCTCAAGGACTCCCAACTGGCAGGACAGCCAAAATGGCCCCTGGCTGCCCGGGCCGCTGGATGGAGGACCTCTCAGCAAGGAGACTAACATGGGGCAATTTCCACGAGGCTGGGACCCACCTGCAGCAGCCAGCATAGCTGCACGCCCTGGAGCCAGCATCTGAGCCCAGGTATGGCTGGTGGCGTCTGTGTCACCATGCGGGCCCCCACTCCTGCTCACACAGGCAAATCAATAGAAGCCTGGACTGAGGAATCACCACTTAATTCTTTCAATGGAGTCCTTGACTGAGAATGATCTGGGTGGCCGGATGGGCAGTGGTCTGCTCTGTTCGGGAGCCAGGGAGGAGGCAGCCCGGCCTCCTAGTCTGTCTCCCAGCCTTCATCATAGCCCATCTCAGCAGGGTACAGAGCCAAGCTGCTCCTGCCCATGGGCCCAGCCCTAGCCCCTCCTGCCCGTCTGAGCCTTCTGGTCTTGCTAAGCCACTGGCCACTGACCGTGCATTCCTGCACATCGTTCCAGATGCACAAACACTACCCCTTGGCACTGCCAGCCTCAAGGCCACCTCACGGTCAGTAGGACAGCAGTGGGCCACTGTGGTGCTGTAACTGCACACCAGGTGGACTCACCCTTGGCTTCTCCTTCATCATCAGCTGATCACAGCCACCTCTGCCCCAGGCTGTCAGTGAGAGGGAGGAGGAGCATCAAAGAGCCCTGCCCTATGTGTGCCACTCCTGGTCGTGGGGGACAGCTGCAGGGCCCTGCCCTGTGTGTGCCACTCCTGGGCATGGGGGACAGCTGCAGAGCCTGTGCCCTGTGTGTGCCACTCCTGGTCATGGGGGACAGCTGCAGGGCCCTGCCCTGTGTGTGCCACTCCTGGTCGTGGGGGACAGCTGCAGGGCCCTGCCCTGTGTGTGCCACTCCTGGGCATGGGGGACAGCTGCAGAGCCTGTGCCCTGTGTGTGCCACTCCTGGTCGTGGGGGACAGCTGCAGGGCCCTGCCCTGTGTGTGCCACTCCTGGTTGTGGGGGACAGCTGCAGGGCCCTGCCCTGTGTGTGCCACTCCTGGTCGTGGGGGACAGCTGCAGAGCTGCTCCACCCAGGACTTTGTGGGTCTGACAGAGCTCAGCTCCCAATGGCAGTCCTCACCAGGGGCCCTTAGGTCTCCCTCCATCACCACCCAGTCTCTACGAGGGCGGGGCAGGTGTGGATGGCGTGGCTCTCTGCTGCAGCCGGGTTCCTTGCTCCAGAACTCGAGGGGTCAGCGTTGCGGCTTTCCCACTGGGGTTCACCATAAACATAGTCTTGCCCTCCCTGGAAGCCTCCAGCACCACGGGATCTGGGGGTTACACGTGAGGCTGCTGTATGTGGCCTGGAGCTGCTGCACAGACTCCTGCTGTGGCACCACTCAGCCTTCCGTGTCACCAGTAAGGTGGTCAGAGGCGAATCCCTGTGTGCAGAGTGTGTGGCTCCTGGGGCCTCCAGAGGCCTGCCAAGCATCATGCTTCCCAGCAGAAGAGACACAAGCTTGCCTCCTCTTGGCTCCGCATGATGATGATTTCACGTGGCCTTCACTTGTGGAGGCCATGGTACCTGGATGTTTGGTCAAACACTAAATATCTGTAAGTCAAATATTTCTGTGGAAGTAAAGCAGATATGTAATGGTTGGTGGGCCTCTCCCAACCAGTTGAAAAATCTTATGGGTTGTGTTGTTACTACATGCTGGAGACTACTGATATTCCACCTAGCACCAATGGCACCAGGTACTGGTGACTTTTTGGACTTTAGGTATTTTTTCCTCAGTGAGCTCATTTATTTATAAAAAGTTATAAAATTTATCTTTTATTGGGGGAGGGAGGGTGTGAAGAGTTATTGTTTAATGATATAGAATTTCAGTTTTGCAAGACAAAAAGTTCTGAGCTTGGTGTGGTGGTGCACACCTGTAATCCCAGCAGCTCAGGAGGCTGAGACAGGAGAATCTGGAATTCAAAGCCAGCCTCAGCAAAAGCAAGGCTCTAAGTAACTCAGTGAGTCCCTGTCTCTAAATAAAATACAAAATAGGGCTGGGGATGTGGCTCAGTGGCTGAGTGCCCTTGAGTTCAATCCCTGGTACCAAAAAAAAAGATGGGTGGTAGAGATGGTTACACAATGTGAATACCTCATTCTCCTGTACTGTGGCTTAGAAGGGGTTAAGATGGTAAACTCTGATATGTGTATTTTGCCACAATTAAGAATTTATAGGCTGGGGTCCTGGCTCAGTGGTAGAGCACTTGCCTAGCACATGTGAGACACCAGGTTCGATCCTCAGCACCACACAAATATAAATAAAATAAATGTATTGTGTCCATCTAAAAAAAAGTTTAAAAAAATAATTTATAAAAATTGCCCTTGAGGGCTGGGGATGTGGCTCAAGTGGTAGCGCGCTTGCCTGGCATGCGTGCGGCCCAGGTTCGATCCTCAGCACCACATACAAAGATGTTGTGTCCGCCAAAGACTAAAAAATAAATAAATATTAAAAATTCTCTCTCTCTCTCTCTCTCTCTCTCTCTCTCTTAAAAAAAATTGCCCTTGACACATGCACTGGTATAAAGACAAATACATTCATATCATATATGAAAATATTTTCTTCTACCTAAAAGTTCAGTGTTTTCTTCTGACTTTAAAAGAAATTAGAACATTTCTGTGGGCTCCTAAAAGTATTGTCTCCTGTGTCTGATGGTGCACAGCCCAGCAAAGGGTATCTGGGTGGGGTGCCAAAGGTCTGCTGCAATCCTGTTGATGGCCATAAAAGTGAACTTGAATGAAGTAGCCTCAACACCATCAAAATACAACCTGGAATGACATTAATTTTACATTTTAACTTGGGGAAAAAATGAACGTTTAAATAGCTGGAATTCCATGAATATAGATGCTCATCTCTTCTTTGGGTTTGGTGTCTTTCAGTACACTTTTATATTTTCCTTAATTTGGGTCTTGCACATTTTATGCTAATTGATTCTTAGGCATTGTATCATTTGTATCACTGTGATGAAGGTGATAATTTTCTCTGCTACCATCTAAAATGTTGCTAGTGTTCGTGTTTCTACTTTATTCTTATTAAGCTCTTATTAATGCTTATAATCTTTCAAGAGGGACTCTCAGATTTTCTAGATGAATCTTCAAAAAACAATGTAAGAAATATTCGTGTCTTACATTTTTTCTTGTCTTATTGCATTTGCTAGGACTTCCAAAACAACATCAAACACCTGTGGTGGTTTCATGTACTAACTCATCTATTTTAGGAATCTATGATCTACTCCATGCATCTATATGATTTCATTTATATCTTTAAAAACTGGTAGTTAAGCACTTCATTACCATTAATCTTGTCTCTCAAAGTTTTCCTGAATACTCATTTTGTTCCTCACCTGAAGGACTTTTAGAATCTCTGTTTAATCATAACGTTTGCTGAAAAATAGTCCTGAACATGTTTAGGAAGTAGAATTTTTGTGGGAATGGCTGCTAAATTTTATCACATGCTTTCTATATATCTAGTGACAAGAGCATGTGGCTTTTATCCTAAGAAATGGAAGGTGAAAGGAGCGGGGCATTTGCTTGGGGGAGGACCTGTCAGGGAAGATCTCTCCAAGGAGGCGCACGAGGAGACCAGGTTCTCTCCTCACAAACTTCACGTTAGGATCTCTTCGCTTTGGGGGCAGAAGAACCAGCCGCAGAAGCGCTTTCAGGATCCCCGGAGGCTCCGGAGGGCCCGGGGCTGAGGAGCTCGCCAGGGCTGGCCTGGGCGCTGCTAGGAGGCGGTGCGCGGGGTACCGGCCGAGCGCTCCCCTTCTCCGGGGCCCACAGCAGCGGCGAGGAACCTGCATTTTACCGCCCATTCTGCAGATGAGGACGCCGAGGCCCGACCCCAGCAGAGCCAGGACGAGGAGGCATCTCGGCGGACTCCCCAGCCGGGCACTCCCGGGCACGTCCACCAGGTGGGGGTGAGCGCGAAGGGACGGAGCGGTCCGGGCGCCGGGGTGCCGCCCGCCGGTCCCTCCTCCAGCCCTCCCAGCCCGTCGGGTCCCGCCCGCCGGGGAGGGCGGGTCCGGCCACCGAGCCCGCCGGCCGGCAGAGCGGAGCGCGCGGCGGGGAGCGCAGGGTCGGAGCCGTGACCATGGCGGCGGCGGCGCTCCTGCTGGGCCTGGCGCTGGCGGCGCCGCTGGCGGGCGCAGGCATGGGCGCGTGTTACGACGGCGCGGGGCGCCCGCAGCGCTGCCTGCCGGTGTTCGAGAACGCGGCGTTCGGGCGGCGCGCGGAGGCCTCGCACACGTGCGGCAGCCCGCCCGAGGACTTCTGCCCGCACGTGGGCGCCCGGCGCGCAGGGGCGCAGTGCCAGCGCTGCGACGCCGCGGACCCCCGGCTCCACCACAACGCCTCCTACCTCACCGACTTCCACAGCCAGGACGAGAGCACCTGGTGGCAGAGCCCGTCCATGGCCTTCGGCGTGCAGTACCCCAACTCCGTCAACATCACCCTGCGGCTGGGTAAGCGCGGGCCGGCCACCGCCTCCCTGTTCCCGTCCCATCCCGGGCAGGGGCAGAGGACTCGGCGCCTGTGCGCCCTGGGCGCGGCTGCGGCACCCTGAGAGGGCTCGGGAACGTGATCTGCGCCCTGAGGAGCCGGAAGGATAGACTGAGGGGCGCCCTTTGGGCTGGGGGTGGGAGTCAGGAAGCCTTTTGGGGTTCCTTTGCTGAGCTGTGGGTCTGGGCGCAATGACATTCCCTGGTAATGGTTTTCCAACCTAGACCCAGAGCTGTCAGGAGGGGAAGACGACCCCCAGGAGTGACCTAGTCCATCCACCCTCCTAATCTGGGATCTTGTCTCAGTGGGCTCTTGGGTCTGCATGGAGGCCCTGGGAATAGGAGCCCAGGTGTTTACCACCCAATCAGAGCTGTTCAGCTCTCTGGGCAGGAGGACCAAGTTGCATCCTGCCATTGGGTAGCTGGACCAGTTGGCAGGACCTCTCCTCCGCCTTGCCCATGGCCCCCTCCATCCCCGCCTACCAAGGTGCAGGAAACCTCAGGTCTCTGGGAATCAGGATCAGAGTCTCCACCCAGCCCTTACTTGGCCCCACTGCAGGGAACTGGAGTGCTCCCTCTCCCTCCAAGTCCAGTGCTGTCCAGTGTCCTCCCTGGTCCCCTGCCACGCGCCCTGTATCATTCGAACAGTTAACTAATTCAGCCTCTGCTACTCTCTCAGGGAGCGTATTTTCACCAGTTACTCTTTCTTATCTGTGACATCAAATCGCCCAAAGCTTTGGCAATTCAGGGTATTTTTATAACTCATTTTGGCTGCTAAATCTGACCTGAGGCTACTCACAGCTTTGTTTATTCTAGAAAGAGTGAATATTTGTACATTTTGCTACTGAAATCTCATTTGAATACAGCCTGTAGCCCCAGAGCAAATGATTGGGGATAACACAATATATAATATAAAGCCTGCATTGTCTTTCTTTACTTGGGGAAGTTTAGAGACCGAACCACGCCTGGAACCAATGAGTTTGGAAAAGGGAATGATGGAATTGTGTCCCCATTTTTTCAGATGAAAAATTGGGGGATCAGAAAGGTTAAGTTTTTCTTCTAAAGGCAGACAGCTGGATGTGGGCATCTGCAGACATCAGAGGTCAGAGCATAAAGTTAACTAGAGCTGTACCACCCACAACTGAGCTGGGCTTCCCTAGGCCTGGCTGACAGAGCCCTGAGGAGAGCTAGGAAAAGAGTGGTGGGAAGGACTCTGAGCCCCCTCAGCAGAACACACAGCTGCTGGAAGAGGGCTGGTTCAGTCACATCTGTCACCTTCTCTGGGACTATCTGGAACTCTAGATGAGGCTCTGGATGGGGCTGGTCTCTACCTAGGCAGGAAGTCAGCAGGGAGGCTGGGAGAGCTGGCTGGCTGGGGCTGGCAGGACCCCAAGGCCACAGGGGAAGGAATCTGGGACGGGGTGGGAGGTTGTGAGGGAGACACAGTGTTCCACAGCAAAGGGTGTCACATGTGTTAGTGGGGTCCAGACGCCAGAGGAAGGGACTCCGCCCAGCACAAACGATGTGGGAGTCGATCGGGGGACACGATGCAGGGGGAACATGTTCACATTCTGGGCCTGGAGCCTGACTTGCTGGCCTGGGTGCTGCGCAGCCTCCCTGCACACTGCCACACTGCCTTGGACCCTTAAAAGAAGGTTGGTCCTGATTCTCCTGCAGGCAAGGTCCCGAGGCTCAGGGGTGGCGCTGCAGGATCCTGCAAAGAGCTCAGGTGTGCTGCCCCCTGCGTGTCTCTCCTTCCGTGTGTAGTATAGTACGGGGCACATGGAGGGACTCCAAAGTGAACACAGAACACACCCTTGAATGAATGAGTGATTGACAGGTCAGCCCCTCCATCCTGGCATCTGGGCCCAGCTCCGGTTCTCT
This sequence comes from Spermophilus citellus, assembly GCF_964194105.1. Lineage (NCBI taxonomy): Eukaryota > Metazoa > Chordata > Mammalia > Rodentia > Sciuridae > Spermophilus > Spermophilus citellus. The sequence goes on along the minus strand of NC_138183.1, from coordinate 5,444,994 downwards.
TCTGTCTGCTCTGGGGGGCAGAATGGAATAGCAATCATGAAATGTGAAGGGGGGCTGTGGACTCAGGCCCGGCTGCTCGCGGGCACGTCAGGCTGCTGTCCTCACCTGTGCAGAGGGGATAAGAGCTGCCCCCCAGGGGGCCGTAAGCCAGTTAGTTCCAAGAGCTCAGGTGGGAGCGTGACAGCCCTGTGGCCAGGAGCTCCGTGGTCCCTGCAGGAGGGCTCTCTGTGGGGAACAGGAAATGCTCCTCCTTCCAGGAGACAGCCCGCCCCTGGGCCCGCAGCAGCCCCAGATTTGGCTCATTTGGGGTTCCAGGTAACTCAGATTTGCTGTAGGCTAAGCCAGGCCTGCAGAATATCAGGGGAAGGAGAGGTCTAGGGCTTTGGGGTCCCCCATGGAGGCCATGATCATTGGGTAAGGTGGGCTGGGACCCCCACCCACCCCGTCTCAGGCCACCTCTGCTTGCTCCCCTTCCCTTTGAAGTCTCTTGGGAGAGGAGAGTGGGCGGCAGCTCTGGCCCAGGGTGTGTGTGTGGGGGGGGGCGGGGGAGAGGCTTGGTGGCCTGGATGGAGGTCTCTGCTTTCCCAGCCCCCTGCAGCTCCGACATCTGTTCCAGATCCAGCAGTGGCTGAGCTGAGCCTTCCTGCCTGAGATGAAAGGCCACAGCGGGTCTGGCAGCTCCCAGGCCTTCACTGAGGCCGGGGATCTGGTGGGCTGGGGCCTGGTGGCGGGTGGGAAGAGTGGGGGCGTAAGCGGTCACTGGGGTGACAGAGCGTCCAGAGAAGCTGTGCGCATGCCAAGAATGTGCTGGGTCAGCACCTCCTTCTACAGATGGGGAAACGGAGGCTCTGAGGGTTGGAGCCCTTGTCCGAGGCCCCGTGGGCCCTTGGGTGGCAGAGCTGGGAGGTCCTCCTTGGGGTGTTCCACCTGGGGTCAGGCTGCTCCCCTTGCCTTGAGCCGGGCTTAGGGGGCGCGGGGCAGGCAGAAGCAGCTCTGTGCGTCTGGGGACCTGCAAGGCCCTGAGGGAGCCAGCAGAGGGAGTGAGGTGACAGCAGGGCTGGATGGCCACAGTGAGGAGCCTGGCCCTGGAGGGGTGGCCGTCGGGGGGACCTGAACCCCGGAGGAGTGCGCAGCCAGCTGGGTCTCCAGGCTCTTCCTGTGAGTGGGCGGCCTGTTTGCCTTGGCTGGCGGGCGCTGGTCCTCCTTCCCTCTCCCTGGGCTCTGCTGGAACACTGGGCCCCAGGCAGGCCGGGGGTCAAGGCAGGGCCCTGCTGCCTCTGCCTCCACCCGCAGGATCGGCCCCCACGCCCCCTGGGCCCAGCTGGCCTTGGTCCCCTCATCCCCTCCGGGGCTTGCAGTGGGGCGTCCCATAGCCCAGGAGGGGCTCAGCTGCCTCCTGCAGCCTCTGGGACATCCCCGGCCACTTCACTTCTCCTGCGCAGCCCTGCCCCGCCCCAGGGCTTCAGAGTGGCCCGAGGCTGCCGTGCACCCGTTCCTGTGCCCGGGAGATGAGCACCCGTTGGCCCCCTCAGCCGGAGGCGCCTCGCCCAGGAGCCCTCTGCCCTCCAGCACGGCCCGGGCCTGCCTGTGCCTGCAGCCCCCGCCCCGTGCCACGGTCTGGCTGGCGCTGTGTGAGCTCTGGGTTTGTGGCTTCACCCAGCTCCGAGCGGCAGAGGGGTGGCCTGTTTCCACACCTGCACCCAGCACCCAGCTCAGGGCCCACAGCCAGGGTACCAGGCCTGGGCTGCCGAGGTGAGTGGGCAGGATGGCCGCTGAGCCACGCCTGGCGCTGCCCGAGGGCTTTGCAGGCCCTCGTTGCTGGCATTGCTACAAAGTGTTGCAGGTGGGGAAACTGAGGTGTTCCCTTCAAGTCCCTGCCCAGTCAGGTTCAGGGACATCAGGTGGTGCCACTCACCCTCCAGAGCATCCGCACCCGGAGCTGTGGCTGTCACAGCAGGGCCTCTCCCTGGCCCAGCCCTCTGCCCGCCTCCCTGGCCTGCTGTGCCTAGGCCAGATCTCCCCCAGTTGTGCCCTTGCCCCACTTCCCGCCCTGGTTTTGCCTGTTGGAATCATGTCCCCATGTGAGCCTCCACGGTGCCTCTCACCTGGCCCAGGTAATTTAAGCAGACTCCTGAACACCAGCCAGCCCTCGATGTCATACAAGAGCCCCAAACCTTGAGTCCCACAGTAAAGGCACCCGGAGGGTGAGCAGTGGTGTTACTCACAATGGTCACCATCGGAAGAACCCGGGTGTCCATTGATGGGTCATGATAAGAAAAATGTGGTCTGTCCCTGCAGTGGAATATTAATCAGCCTTGAAAAGGAAGGAAATCCCCACACAAACTGCAACACAAGGACCTCATGCCAAGTGAAATAACCCGATCACAGGGGGAAGTTCTGCCTGATCCCACTTAGACCAGGTCCCTAGGCAGATTCATAGAGAAAGAAATGGGGTGGCCAGGGGAGTTAGTGTTTAATAGGGACAGTTCCTGCTTGGGAGGATGGACATGTTGTGGAGGTGAGTGGTGGTTACAGTTCCCGGCAACAGGCATGGATTAGTGCCACTGGGCTGTACATGTCCAGATGGCTAAGATGTCAAGTGTGGTTCGTGCCTGTTGTGAAGGTAGAGGCACCTCCTTCCTCCCTGGTCACTCTGTGCACTGAGCTGCCGCTTGGTATTCTCCAGCCCCGTCCTTCCCTGGATCACTGTCTGCCCTTCTCTCCGTTGTTCCCCAGCCCCGGGGGTTGCATCTTTTCTAATATTTTTAGTTTTAAGTGGACACAATATCTTATTTCACTTCTACGGGGTGCTGAGGGTGGAACGCAGTGCCCGCTGCACGCCCAGCCGGGCCATCTGCTTCTTAGGGGTTTCTTGCGGTGCTCTCGACTGCCCTGTCCTCCTTGCAAACGAGTGGTCCGTACCCTCAGGTCAGCTCGCAGCTCCTTCTGGACCTCAGGACCCTAACACAGAGCCCTGGGCAGTGAGCACTGACAAAACCCTTCGCTCTCCCCAGGTAGAGAGCAGGCTCCACCGTCTCTATCCATATGGGGGCGGAGACGGGGTCTGGAGAGGGAGAGCTGGGATGTCCTCGAGTCCAGGCTTGGTGCAGCTGGACCCGGGTCTCTGCTGTCCTGCTGTGCTCACGGAGAGTCCCCAGCTCCTCACGGGGCTCGCCATGTTCAGAATTGCTGAGAGCCAGGATGGGAGAGGAAGGACGGGCAGCGGTGGACAGACGGCAGCCTTGGCGATCCTGCTCTGATCCCCGAGGGCAGGCAGCGGCTCTCTGCCGGGTTCTCATGCCCGCCGTGGGCCGGGCAGCCTCTCCCACGCGTCCCCTCCCGCCCCACCCGGGCCCCTGCTCCCAGATGGCTCCAATTATAGGGCTTTGTTTTGTTTCCATTTTCCCAAAATAAGCCTGGCTCTTGGGCTCACGCTGCTTGGTCAGTGCCGGAAGTGGGCTGGCCGGGCTAGGGCTGTCACGGTGTCACTCTTGACAGGCTACATGTCCCAGCTGCTGGACTGTCCGCGCCCCTGGCGCTCAGCCTGCAGGGCCCTCTGCCATCCCAGCTCCTGCACTGGGCAGCAGGTAAAGGCGGGCAGGGCGGTGGCACTGATGAGTGGCACCGATGGACCCACAGAGCCCCCAGGGGAGGGCAGCCGGCTCCGGGCAGCAGCTTTGGGGGCCTGTGGTTAAGTCGGGTGTCGGCTCTTCTGTAAGTTGGTGGGAAAGACCTTTTCCCTCCCTGTGCCTTGGGCTCCTTCTTAGTAAAGTGCTGCTTGGGGTGTACCACACGCAGAAAGCAAGTCACACAGTAGGCGCTCAGTCCAGTGGACAAGTCAGGATGCCTGGGAGCCAGCCAGGTAGGGAGTGCAGGGAACAACATTCCAGGCAGGGGAACCACATATTGGGTGGCTTGAAGGTGAGGGAGTCATGCTATCTAGAGTGGCACTCCTCCCCACTCACAGTTGGGTGACATTTTGGCTTAGCTGTGCTGGTAAGAATGTACCTGAGCCAGTCACCCCGAAGCCTCCCTGGCTCCTGGAGCCCATGAGGGCTGGGGTTGTGGCTGTGAATTTCATTCTTCCCACTGTTTACAAGGTCTTGGGGCTGGCTGTTTCCTTCCCCAGCCTTTTGGTTGCCTTTGGCAGAAATTTTTTCATTAAAAACAGGGATTAAGTTGCTTTCTCGGTCCTTCTGATTAACTCTCGTAATGAACAGTTCCCGCCGCTTCTCTGACGTGCCGTCTCCCTCACCTCCTGGCGTGGCAAGCAAGGAAACGCCTGGCGTGCCCAGAGCAGGAGGTTGGCATTCGCATGGGTCCCAGCCGCGCCCCTCCCAGACAGCTCCAGCTGCCAGCTACCTTCCAGGCTCCGAGCCTGTCCGAGAGGGGTCCAGAGGGGTCCTGTGCTGGGCGTTTCCTGAGGACTGGGCCCTGCCCACCTGCAGCGGCCTCCAGGAAGGCAGGGGTGGGCGGAACCCTGCTGGCCCAGGTCCCAGCCTCCTGGGTCCGCCTGGGGCCACACGCTGCAGCTGTGCGGGTGGACCTGGAAAGACATCTTAAAACGGAACAGGGCAGGCGGTTGCTTCTTTGAAACTTTTGTAGAAAATGTGTTTTCAGTTTTTAAATTAGAACAAGCTTCAGGAGAAGAACAGGGGGACGTCACTCCCTGCCCCGGGGACAGCAGGCTGAGCTCTGGGTGCCCCCCCTACCCCGGTTGTCCCTCCGGGGACTTGGGGATCTCTGATGGAGACTCTGCTGCGTCACTCTGGGCCTTTGTTCTCCCTGTGACATCCTGACCTGGGTGTTCCCTGATGACAAGCTGTTGGCCGAGGGAATGGCTTCTGTTATTGTAGGACTTGACATTCCGTGAGCCCCCCGTATTCCCTGGGCCCAGGTGGCCCCTCCTGTGTGAAATGCCTCGGTGGACGCTGCCCTGCCTTTGGGGTCCTTGCCCGAATCGTTCCTTTGCCAAAGGCCGGAAACCTTCCTGCGGCTCTTGGCCCGGGTCACCCCGCTGTGCTCCCAGAGGACGGATAGATTTATGGCCCTACGTGTTTCTTTCAGTGTGGTGAACGCTTAACGCTCACATCTCGGCCACTTGTAAGTGGACATTTTGATGACATTAAGCACGTTGACACTGTTGTGCAATCGTCACCCCCCAGGACTCCTTTCATCTGGTAAAGCGGAAACCACGTCCCCCCCAGACACTGATGGCCCCATCCCTCCGCCCCTGGTGCCCCATTCAATGGGGGGCTGAATCCTGTCCCTGTGAATGTGACCGCGGCAGGGACCTCATGCCAGGGCATCCTATGGGATCCGTCTTTTCATGACGGGCTTCTTTCACTTAGCAAAATGTCCTCAAAGTGTCACCAGATAGGGACCCGGAAGGGAGAAGGGGACCCCAGATTGGCCCTTGCAGGCTCCCGATGGACATCACAGAATGTGTCGGGAAGAGGCACACCAGAGGGTCCCTTGGGAAGGCAGCAGGGCAGCGGGATGGGCGGGAGGCGGTGGGGGCTCTGCGGGGAACAGACCTTCTTGGAGGCCTTGGTCTCTTCTTCTAAAGGAAACTGTCGATAGTGAACACGGGGGGCTGGGGCTGGGGCTCAGAGGTAGAGCACTCGCCCAGCACCCGAGGGGCACTGGGTTCCATCCTCAGCACCACATAAAAAAAAAATGAAATAAAGAATACTGTGTGTCCACCTACAATTAAAAAATAAATACTAGGGGCTGGGGATGTGGCTCAAGCGGTAGCGCGCTTGCCTGGCATGCGTGCGGCCCGGGTTCGATCCTCAGCACCACATACAAACAGAGATGTTGTGTCCGCCGAGAATTAAAAAATAAATATTAAGAAATTCTCTCTCTGTATCTATCTCTGTATCTCTCTTCCTCCCTCCCTTCCTCTCTCTCTCTGTCTTAAAAAAAAATTAAAAAAAAATAAATAAATACTAAAAAAAGAAAAATAGTGAACCCGGAAGTGCCGACCTGAAAACTCTGTTCCTTTAATCACGGCACCAGGAGGGTCCCGTGACCGGCGTCTCCTGGATCTCTAGGCTGGTGCTGGGAATGGGGCCAGGCCTGGGTGGAGGGTCAGGTTGGTCGGGGTTTAGTAAAAGGAGTAACTTTCTAACAGTGGAGTCGCATTTTCCAGACGTGGTAACTCCTGTTGCTGGAGATATTTCGGCAAACAGAGACGGCTGCCCGTGGGGACGTTACAGCGCAGAGCGCAGGACACGTCCAGCCAGACGAGGGACGGTGGACTGTGGGGAATCCGTGCAGTCCTCTCCTGGGTCCCTGACAGCCATGGGTAGCTGATGGCACACTCCCAGCCCAGAGCTCGGCCGCCTCTAACGGCCTCTCCCAGGGTTTCGCAGGGCAGCTCTCCGGGGACCAGAGTTGGGACTCTCCTTTCCCGTCTGTAAGATGGGTCCTCATCTCCCCGGCTTCAGGGAAGGCCTATGAGATCACCTACGTGCGGCTCAAGTTCCACACCAGCCGGCCCGAGAGCTTCGCCATCTACAAGCGCAGCCGGGCGGGGGGCCCCTGGGAGCCCTACCAGTTCTACAGCGCCTCCTGCCTGAGGACCTACGGCCGGCCCGAGGGCCACCACCTGCGGCCCGGCGAGGACGAGCACCTGGCCTTCTGCACCTCCGAGTTCAGCGACATCTCCCCGCTGAGCGGGGGCAACGTGGCCTTCTCCACCCTGGAGGGCCGGCCCAGCGCCTACAACTTCGAGGAGAGCCCCGGGCTGCAGGTCAGAGGGCAGCGGGGCTCGGGGATGGGGGGCAGCAGGCAGGATGCCCCTCCAGGGGGACAGCAGAGCCCTGCTTTCACACTCGTCACCTGGAAGCCTTAGGTCTGTGAGTGCCTGGCACGGGCGTGGCTGGGGGCTGCCCGGGCAGGGGAGGTGTCCCTTCCCTGGCCTTCGACCCAGGATCCCCACAACACCCCCAGTGCCCTGCCCTGGGACAGTGCTCTCCTCCCCGGCCACACCCCACCGGCCTTGGCTTCCTGCACAGGGTGGGAAAGCAGGCCGGCCCGCAGAGCAGCTCTGCAGGGGGACATGAACTGCTGGAAGGGCCGGGACTAGCCTGAGCACCCAGACCCCAGCTCTTCCTCTTTCTGCACTTCCTGCCCTGGGGACGCCCTAGCAGGGCCTGCCACGTGTCTCCGGGATGCTCTCGAGGATCAAATGGCAAAATGTGACAACAATGTGAGCTTTGGGGACCTAGAGTCTGAAAGGCCTTGCTGTAAGGTGGCCCAGGCTACTGGGAACTCCTCATGTGGATGGTCTCTGGATGGCTGTCCAGCATGGCAGCCGGTGGCCTCAGGGGGCTGCAGGGTATTTGAGGTGTGACCAGTGTCACGGAGGAATCAGACTTTACTTTTCTTCTCTCCCTGGGTGCTGGGGTGGACCCCGAGGCTGCGTGCACTGGGCAGGCATCTGGATGTTAGATTTTACTTACCTTTAATGAATTTACTTAACTTTAATGAATTTTAATGCTAAAAGTCACACGGGACTGAGCCATGGGAGAGCACAGCTATGGACAGGGGTAGAGCTTGGCAGATAGAAGGCGCTCATTCCCGCATTGAAGGTCACGGTGGTCCCCTGGTCTTGTCCCTGGTGGAGAACAGCAGGTGGCTCTGTCCTTCCTATGGGTCCCTCCGACCCCACCCACGTGGGTATACTCAGGCTTGTGGGCCGGGACAGGCACCCACGTGTCCACTTTCCTGCGTGTCCACTACAGCTGCGTCAGTCTGCTTGATGTTGCTGAACGCTGGATGGCCCTCGAGTCATTGTCCTGGGCTCGGACAGGCCGCAGGCGAGTTGAACTGCCATCTCCTTTTCTAGAGACTTCCACGGCTCTCCCTGGCCTGTCTGGGTTAACAAGTGGGGGTCCTGTTTGTTTCCAGAGGGGACACTGAGGCCCAGCAAACAGTGGTGTCCCGCTTGGCCATGCCAGCACCAGAAGACCTGAGGGTGCTGGCTTGGGGTCCCCAAGGCCACCCTCAGGTTCTGTGGTTCAGTGCACAACCTACACAGCTGGAAAGTCCCCTCTCCTCACAGAGACAATTCACTACAGTGACATGGGACAGATCGAAGTCAGCAGAGAGTCAGGGGAGCCAGGCTCGAGTTCCCAGCTGTCCTTTCCTGGCGGTGTCCTGCGGACAGGGCTTCCCCCTCCAGCAACCATGTGTGACAGTATGCAGAGAATTGCCAACAGGGAAGCCCACGGAGCCCTGGAGGCTGGGCTTTCCTTGGAGGGTAGCCATGGAGGCGCTGCCTCTGCTGACCTGTTGCCTTGTGTCCTGGACATTGCCCCTGGTGGAGAAGTGACCTCTCCAGACGGGTCTCCCCTGCTTCTGTAGGGCAGAGGGCGAGGTCAGAGGGACACGGAAGGCAGCCGCACCCTGCCCTCTGGACACACAGACATGTTTTACCCAGAGGGCAGACACTCAATGGGGGTCCCTCTGTCCTCTTCTGTCCCTGATGAGCTGTGGCCTTGGGTCTTTGCCTGTCTGGGTCCCCTGGTATGCCCAGGGCAGCAGAGCAGATGCAGGAACATGGACCAGGGTAGTGATTAAAGCTCGGGCCCTGGGGTCACTTATACCCCAGGCCCAGTTCTGCCCTGCACCAGGGGCACCACTTGGAATCGAGCGCTCACCCTGGCTGAGCCTCCATCTCCTCTGAGAACAGGAATACAACCTTGTAGCCTCTGAGGCCCGGAGCCTCCACCGCACGTTGGAGCCAGCTGCCCCTGCACCTCCGCGGGGCACGGGGTTGGCTCGGGAACTCCAGCTGCCACTCCTGGGGACCGAGCAGCAGCGGGGCTTTCCGCATGGACAGCTGGGCTCCCCGCCCTGACCAGACCCCTGAATCCACATGGCCTTTGAGCAGTTCTGCGCTGGGTGACTTGGAGTGACAGGGACCCACAAACTCAGCTTTGTGCCAGGGCTCCTGTGGCATTTGCTGATGCACAACCCTCTCTGGGCCGAAGCATCCTGGGCAGAGGCCGGGTTTGTGTGCTCAGTTGGAGCAGGGGAGGTGCCGCCTGAGTCACGCGGGGAGACAGGCTGAGCCAGAAGCTCATTTTCTGTCTTGATGGGCCTGATTGCTAGAGCAGGGGCTCCTGGGCTGAATTAAATGCTGATTAACATTCCACCGGAGCCGCCTGATTAGAACAGCAGGCCCCGAAATGTCAGCCCTCACGTGGGCTGCGCTTCCTCGCCAGCTCCTCCCCCAAGGTGCTCATTCACTGATCAGCAAGTGATCAGCGAGTCCCTGCAACGTGCCTGGCAGAGCCCTGGGGCCCCATGTCCCCACGTCCCCACTCTGGAAGGGCTTACATTCTCATGAGAGAGATGTCCCCTGGGACAGAGGCTGACCCTCAGCAAGTGAGAAGCTGAGAATCCCGGAGCCTAAGTCCTGCCAGGCCCGGGGAGCATGGGAGAAGGACTCTGGGAACTCATGCAGCTGACCTTTAGCATGGTGCTCAGGAGTGGCTGGGAGAGGGCAAGGGACCTGCGTGTCAGGGTCTTATGTGGCCAGCCTCGGCCCCTGCCCACCCCCAGCACCTCCACTCCATCCTGGGCAGGTGCCAGGTTCCCCAGTGCTGGCCAGGTCTGCCAGATGCCCTCACAGGGAGGCACTGTCCTCCCATTTCACAGACTGGGAAATGGGGACACTGAGACATCAAGCTATGTCCCCCAAGTTGCCCAGCCAGTGGGTGGCCTGTTGCCAGGCTAGCGTGGCCAGGCTCCTCTCCTGCACTGTCTCGGGATCCCCCTGAGTCTGGCTTGTCCCAGGAGCCCACCCAGGACAGGCAGCTGGACGGGCCAGCAGAGCAGGCTGAGAGCGATGCTCAGGAACCTGCTGATGAGTCTCTGTCCCCTCCCCCAGGAGTGGGTCACCAGCACTGAGCTGCTCGTCTCTCTTGATCGGCTCAACACGTTTGGGGATGATATCTTCAAGGACCCCAAGGTGCTCCAGTCCTACTACTACGCTGTGTCGGACTTCTCCGTGGGCGGCAGGTGGGTGCCAGGTCCCTGCACCCAGACCCCGCGCAGGAAGAGGATGCCGATGGGAACTGCTGGTGGCAGATGCGTAGCAGGGAGATGCCAGCTCAGCTGTCCGGGGAGGGGGGCGGGTAGGAGCCTGGCCCCTTGCCGGGCACTGCAGGTCATCACAGAGGCTCCTCCTGTCCCCACCAAGCTGAGCCCCCAGCCCATGGCCAGGGGCAGCAGGTAGCTGCTGTTCCCTCCCCCTTCTCATGCGGAAATGTTACCTGCCAGCCCCAGAGAGTGACTCTGCACTGGCCTCACTCCTGGCCCTGGACCAGGTTCTCTTAGCGCCTGGTGATGGGTCTGTTTCTTAGCGTCCACACTCACCCCGGACAGGGGCTGCCCCAAGTCAGAGCCTGTCTGTTATCTGGGCCTCCCAGGGGAGCCAGGATCCCACGCAGCCCCGTGATGGGGAGAAGGCACAAGCCTGTCTTCCCTGGGAACCTGCCTAAGCATGTTTCTGACCCAGCATGGTGTGGCAGACACGAACCAGACGGCTCGTCAGCCTGTCAGGGCACCCTGGGAGCAGGGACAGGAGGCCGAGACAGGATGTGCCAGGTCAAAGCCTACTCTGCAGGGCCGAGGCCGGGGCAGGCGTGAGGCCAGCAGGGAAGCTGGGGCTCGGGGAGGCCCATGGCTGGAAGGGAGGTGGGGACCAGGCTGGAAGCGGGTTAGGACCAGGCCCAGTGTATTCTCATCCCTCAGTCGATGGGGAGCTGCTGAGGGTTTGGCCAGGGGAGTAACAGGGTCAGGTTGTTGAGATACCTGAGGGCTGGTGGGGAGTGGGGGAGAGAGGAGGCCGAGCCGTGGGGTCATGGGGTGGGGCGGCCCCGGCCAGGCAGGCGAGGGGGGAGGTGGACAAGGGCCAGAGCTGCGGAGGAGGGGAGAGCAGCTCAGGTGTGAGTGGTGGCTTTGGGAGCCAGCAGGGTCGTTCCATGACTCAAGGACACGTGGGTGGCCTTAGGGAGACAGAGAGGCCAGAGGGTCACAGGCCCAGAGTCTGTTCCCTAGGGTGTCCATGTGCTCTGGGGAAAGCTGGGCGTCCTGGAGAGGACCCTCTGCCCCGCTTCCCACCCCCATGCGCAGTCAGGTCAAGACACGGGCGGGGCGCCTGGACCTCCAGCTCCTGCTGTTTGGGGGGCTTCAGGCCAGAGGACATATGGGCCCCAGCTGCTGGAGCTGGACCACCCTGGGATCCACAGCTGGCCGGGGAAGGCTGCTCTCGGCCGGGGGCAGGTGGCTGGGACAGCCTGTGTCCCAAGGCCGACAGGATTTCACTCTCCTCCACGAGTCAGAGGACTTCTTGGGGGAGGGAGGTGTTTTAGGCGCCCTCTCAGAGGTGGGCAGTCCCTGTCACTACCCTCATGACCACTGTTCCCAGAGACTGCCGGGGGCCCACCTCACCCTTACCAGAAATACCAGGGTATCTCCTGCCCTGACCCAGGCCCCGGAGAGCAAGCAGTGCTGAGTGCTCTGCCATGCCCTGTGTCCCCAAGCTGAAGGATGCCCGGGCCCTGGCCCTGGTCAGCAACTGTCAGCGTCTGCTGAGGGCAGCTTGTGGAGCCCAGCCACTCAGTGTCTCTCGCTGTTGAGGTCTGAGCCTCGGTTTCCTCCACTGTGAAATGGAGCCTGACCTACGTCGCGGTCTGGCTCTTTGGGTCAGGGCTGGTGGCCACACAGGGCTGGGATCCATGGAGTACCCCGTGTGGCCCCCAGAGCACCTCCTTGTTCCTGCCTCACCCCACCTCTCTCCTGATGCTGTGAGTGTCGTGGGACCTGGGCCCAGGGCTGCCTTCGGTCGCACAGCCTGGGGATCCAGGACTGTCTGGAGCTGTCCCTGTACAGGTGACTCTTTCTTTGCCTTTTAGATGCAGTTAAAGGGCAGCTCCCTGGGTGACCTCCCTAGTCCCCACCCACTGCCCCTATAGGGAGACTGAGATGGCCTTCCCCTGGCCCTCGAAGCCCCCAGGTGGGACTCCAGCACAGCCACTTATGAGCTGGCTGTAGTCTGCCTCTCGGTGCCTGATCCCCCGTTAGAAGGGACAGCGTGGGCTCCAGGTGGGTTCACCTGTGCCCAGATTCCTCCATGCTGCCCCAGGCAGGCGCACAGTAGATGTTCAGCAGAGGCCAGGGTGAAGCAGTGACTCGGGTCACCCTGCCTCCTGTGGGGCTGCTGGCGGTAACCCCGCCCATGTTCCCCCAGGTGCAAGTGTAATGGCCACGCCAGCTCCTGTGGCCCCGATGAGGCGGGCAAGCTGGCCTGCAGGTGCCAGCACAACACCACGGGCACAGACTGTGAGCGCTGCCTGCCCTTCTTCCAGGACCGGCCCTGGGCCCGCGGTACAGCCGAAGCCGCCAACGAGTGTCTGCGTGAGTGTCAGGGACAGAGGCTGGGGTGGCCTCCAGAAACTCCCGAACCTCGCCCTGGGGCTGCTCCTGGGGGGGCCTGCGCGCAGCTTGGGGTCAGGGAGCTGCTGCAGATGGGAGGGGGCGTGGGGGTGGGGCTTTGAGCCTCATCCTTCCCCTACAAACAGCCCCCCAGACCGAGTCCACCCAGAGAGGCGCCCGAGTGGGGAGGCCGGGGAGGCCCCCACCGGTTCCTTTGTTTTAACTGCCCCAACCCCAGCTGCTAATGAAGTCCAGGCACCCTCTCCAGGGGTGCTGCCCTGCCCAGCCTGGCCTCTCCCGCGGCCCCAGCCCTTTGATGTCCCCGCCTATGTGGTGTGGCTGTGACTGCCTAACCACAGAGTGCCACAGCAGGGAGGGTGGCCCTGTCTCCTGCAGGGACGTGGGCCCCCAGCGCAGTCCCACAGTCCCTCCTGGCTGGCGTGCCAGTGGCCCAGTGGCTACTCTCCCCCAAGCCCTGCCCCTCCCCCACTGTCATCTGCTTTGCCTCAGCCCTCTGGGTGCTCTGTCCTCTTGGGCCTGGGCCACTGGTGGTCACAGCTGGGGCAGGAGGGGACATATCTGTACCATGGGATGCCGAGCTGCCTGCAGGAGCTGCGGGGGGGGGAGGGGGGGGGCCAGGACCCTAATGGATTCCTCCTGCCCTCTGGGCTGCCTCCACCAGGGGACGCTCACGATTGCCACCCGGCTCATGCCAAGCCTGTGGCTCTCTCTACACTGGAGACACAAGGCCAGACTGCTTCTGCCCCATCCTTGCCCCTCCCAGTCTCCTCCCCGTCACCAGCCTGGAAGCCTGGTTGCCCTGGTGGACTCCTTCCCCAGCCCAGGCAGCCCTGAGGCCCGGATTGAGCGTCGTGGGCTTCTCTGCAGCCCACCCAGACTGGTGCTTCTGTGCAGCCGAGGCCCTGGTCTCAGTCACCTTTGGGTGGCACAGTGCTCCCTCCTGCCAGGGCCACTCACACCTCCTCCCCGGCCTCCTGCCCACAGCCTGCAACTGCAGCGGCCGCTCCGAGGAATGCACATTTGACAGGGAGCTTTTCCGCAGCACGGGCCACGGCGGGCACTGTCACCACTGCCGTGACCACACTGCTGGGCCACACTGTGAGCGTTGTGAGGAGAACTTCTACCACTGGGACCAGTGGAAACCCTGTCAGCCCTGCGACTGCCACCCGGCAGGTGAGTGACTGTGCAGCCCAAGCCACCCTCAGCGTTCAGTTCAGGCCTCCGCAGCCCTGTGCCCTCCTCCCCAGGTTCCCTGCGCCTCCAGTGCGATGATGTGGGCACCTGCGTCTGCAAGCCCACCGTGACAGGCTGGAAGTGTGATCGCTGCCTGCCCGGGTTCCACTCGCTGAGCGAGGGTGGCTGCAGGTGAGGACAGCAGGGGGTGCGTGGGGGTGGCCAGGGTGGCACGTGTGTTGTATTGGGATGGAATGATGGGAAGTGGGAGGGACAGAACACCTGCTGTCCCCCCACCCCCCTTCCTCTCTCTATCGTTTCTCAGTCCATAGCCAGTTCTGGTAAGGACTAGAGATGCCCAGTCCCCAGGAGGCAGAGAGACGTGGGCAGGTGATCATGTGACCAAGCTCCGTGTCCTGTGGCCCAGCAGCCTACCTCCGGGGTGGAGGGCAGGCTCCTGTGAGAGGCATTCATTTTTAGTGCTGATTGAATGGGAGTGATGGAGAGCAGGGGGGACAGGTGGTCCAGGCAAGGGAAGAGCCCAGCAAAGGCTCGAGGCAGGTGCAAAGTGAGACTCAGGTGCAAAGTGAGACTCAGGTGCAAAGTGAGACTCAGGTACAAAGTGAGACTCGTACTGAGCAGGGAGGCTCAGGAGGAGCTGAGGACCAACACGTTTGGGGGTGGTCAAGGTCAGAAGCTGGACAGGGCAGGAAGGCTGAGCAAGCTTGTGTTAGGGTTTGGCCATGTGGAGGGAGGAGGGATGGGCAGATTCCAGAGCCCCTGGAGGGGAGACGGACAGGCAGGGGGCTACCGGGTTTGGAGCCTCAGAAGAGGGCCCAGCACATTTACCATCTGTTGATTGAGAAAACTCACCCTGAGCAAAAAGATACATGAAGCTGCTGTGATCCAGAAGCACTTTTAAGTGAACTTGTCCTCTATCCTGGACAGGCCATGGGACCATGGGATGCAAGCCTGGGGAGTCTCAGGCTCCTGACAAAATGCTTCTGGGCACAGAAGTGGCCATCAGGGATGGGTGTGGCTCCGTGGCAGTGTTTGCCTAGTGTGCAGGGCCCTGGGCTCCATCCCAGCACTATGAAGCAAAGCAGCAGACCTTAGACAGGACTCCTGCCCCATCCCAGCCTCTGGGCCCTCACAGATGCCCTCCTCCACCCTGGAGCCACCTTTGCCCGCCCAGCCTGCCTTGCCAGCTTGCCTCTGGCAGGCGCCTGTTCTTGCTGGGACCACTCCCTGGGGAAGCCTCCCTCCTCCTGCCCCTGATGTCCTCGTCCCCAAGGCTGGCCAGATGCCCCTTTGTGGTGCTTCACACCTCTCATCCACCTGACCCCAGGGCACATCCAGGGCAGTGTCCGCACTGCGGGGTCCCAAGGGCGGAGCCTTTGCTCATCAGGTGGGTGGGCGGGAGGTTGGTGGATGGAGGGGGCATGGGCAGAGGGGCAGGTGATGGATGGAGGGCAGAGGGGCAGGTGATGGATGGAGGGCGAGTGGACGGTGGGTGGAGGCTCAGATGGAGGGTGGGGTACACAGAGGCTGCGCTGTGCTGGCAGGTAGAGGGGCACCTCCCTGGCAAGGTGGGAACGGGAGGCCAGGGGCAGCCGGCTCCTCTTGGGGATTTCTGGGAACAGCCAGTTCCCACTCTGGAATTGCTCATTGGACATTTGTCCTCTTGTCCCCCTCTTTGGCAGACCCTGTACCTGCAATGCTGCTGGCAGCCTGGGCACCTGTGACCCCCGCAGTGGGCGCTGCCCTTGCAAAGGGAACGTGGAGGGAGACCAGTGTGACAGGTGGGTGAGCCGGTTGACCACAAGTGGGAGTGGGCACAGCTGCTGAGCAGGCACCCGGGCTGTGAGTCAGGAGAAACACAGGACGGTCCTCACCCACTTGTGAGCGGCAGCCCGCACCCCTGGAGCACCATGGACCTGCCGTCCAGGAAGTCACCCAGCGGCCTCATGGCACTGTTTATGCTTTGATTTAATGCTATGGATGCCTCCTACGCTAAGAAAATACGACTTTTTTTCCCAAGCTCAGAGGGAGCTAGGGGGGATGGGAGGTCATCTGATCCATGTAGCTCACCACTCCTCTCTGCCAGCCCTGCCACAGACATCACTAATTGAGTGCTATCCCAGCCCTCCCATCTCATACCCAAGTCAGACATCACTAATGGAGCACAGTCTTTGCCATGAGCCCTCCTGTAACTCAGGCCACTTCTCAGTGCCCTGCTCCCAAAGGCCCTACCAACTGAGCTGAGATTTGAGCCTGTGTGTGGGGGGGCCCTTGCAATCCCATTGTGATGCAAATGAGGGACCTGAGGTTCAGTCAGACAAAAGGATTTTCCAAAGGTCACGTGGTCCATGGACTTCCTGTTCAAGGCCACTGATTCCCAGCTGTGGTGCTGGCAGGCAGACGTGGGCTGGTCTCCTTGGATGCACACAGTCTGCCCCGCCTGGCTTTGTGTCTGGTATCCAAGCCCTTTGCTGCAAGGAAACCCTGTGGCTGGTCCCTGGCCCTGGCTTTCACTCTGGCAGCCCCAGGCCCTTTATCTTGTCTCTGCAGGTTCTTTTCCCCCTCGCCTTGCCCCTAGGCACCTTAAGCAAGAAGGCAGAGTACAATTCGGGAGCCAGAAGCCTCCCGGGTCCTCCCCCAGCTCCTCCTCGCAACCCTGAGTGGGTCCTCTCCTCTGTGCCTCAGTTTACCCACTTGTATAATGGGAGGACTTGGTGGGGTGGGCTCACTTGAGCTTACTGGGCATCCGAGTTGAATCAGAAGACCACCTGGGCCTGCTCAGACAGACAGCCTCCAGGACCACAAACCAGGAATCCGAGTGTGTAAAGCAGTCTCCCCCAGGGCTGTTGGGGACACAGGGTTGTTTCTGGGGGTGAGGCAGGGAGATGGCAAGAGGATGCTGGAGATGGAAGTGCTTAAGAATGAGAGCAGGGGCAGGGGGGGGGGGTGCAGAAGACTCCGTGGCAGGGCCCTGGCCTGGCTTGCTGGAGGCCCTGGGTCCCCCCTCCTCTACTCCCAGCACACACACAAACCAGCCCCAAATCCCAAACCAGGGTGGGCCATGGGAGGACACCGGAGCCAACCTGAAAGGGCTCCCAAAGCTGCAGTGGTTTGAACAGCGAAATAAATCAGCAAAGGATCCCATTCTAACCCAGAGAGGAAAACAAGTGCCCACACCCACAGAGACAGACAGACGGTGGGATAAATAAATAGAGGGGACAAAGGGACAGACCCTCCTTGCAGAATTCCAAACAATCAACGAGCAAGGAGTGCGGGCAGTAGAGAATCAGAGTTGGCACTTCACAGTAGTGATCGCTGAGGGCAGAAGCCACCGATGGATGCTGACATTAGTGGGTGGCACTTTCAGGAGAAACAGAATGCTTGTGTAGCCTCCAAATATTCATTAATCACTGTGGTGGTCACAGGTCCACCTTCTTTGGTCCCCACCCACAGGGCTCAGGTCCCCTCCCTGGGCTGGGCTTAGTGACTGCTGAGGTCTGGCATTGGGCAGTTGCTCACAGGAGGAACCTGGGGAGGGAAGGGTCACCTCACTGCCCAGGGGTCACATCCTAATGTGATGAAAATCACACTTCCCCTCTGTGTACCTCCTCCCCCAACCCATACCCCAGTCTCATCACGAGAAACCATTGAGGGACACACCTGAATGCGCGGGTCCCAAAGTCTACAGAGCTGTGCTTTTGAAGGGTCAGGTCTAGAGGGACGGGGAGGACCCAGAGGCACTTACAGATTGGAGGAGAAGGAAGACCCAGCTCAACCCAGCACGGTGTCCTGGGTGGGGAACCTGGAACAGAAAAAAAGGACAGTGGTGGCCAAACCCCGGTGCAGCCCAGAGCATCCTTGACGTCAGGGACTTTAATGTCCGAGTTGGCCAGCTGTGCACAGCAGGGGGGCAGTGAGGCACTGCCTTGCTCTCCTCTGTCAGTCTGGGGAAAACAGTTTTAGGAGTTTCCCGGGGGGTTCTGGCTTGGCATCGGCTAACCAGATCTCCCAGGGCCCCGTGCCTTTCTGACCTGTTCACGTGGCCCTGGTGGGCATGACTGGTATCCCTTCCAGGTGTCGCCCAGGGACATTCAACCTGCAGCCCCACAACCCACTGGGCTGCAGCAGCTGCTTCTGCTACGGCCACTCCAAGGTGTGTGGGGCCGCTGCCGGGTTCCAGGAGCACTGCCTGCTCTCCGACTTCCGCCAGGGTAAGCAGTGCCCCACTGCCACCTCCCAGGGTCTGCTGCGTTGGCAGCTGGGGTGGGCGGCCCCTTCACATGCCAGCCGAGTGGGCCGAGTGAGCAGGCAGCTCCTGCAGCCCCCTGCAGCCCCTCTGCCCCGCCCCTGCCTCTTCCCAGCCTCCAGCAGTTTGTGTGGTGGGGGTGGGTGGCTCTGGGGGGCTGGGGAGTGGTACCCTGTTAATCCTGTGGGGAATGTCCACAGAACCTAGAAGGTCATCATCCCTTGCCGTACCTGGGGCTGGGGATTCAGGCTCCATCTCCTGTTCTCTGTTTATTGAGCACCCATGGTATGCCTGAGGCAGGGTCCCAGGCAGGTAGGGTCTCTCATTCTTGTTTTATAGGTGAGGCCCCAAAAAAGCAGGTCACTTTCCTGAGGCAGGTTCCCGGACATTAACTTCCCTAAGATCAAGGGTGCTCTGGGCTGCCTCGGGGTTTGGCCACTACTGTCCTTTTTTTCTGCTCCAGAATCCCCCATGCGGGACATTTGTGAGCTCTGGAGTTTAGCTCTCACCATGCAGCCTTGTGTGGGTCTGCAACTTTAGAGGACACAGCCTCATCTTTGGGGCAGGATATTGGCAGGGCACGAAGTTAGAGCTTGAAGTCAGAGCCAGCCACCCTGGAGCACCCTACCTTCTGCCTCTCCCTCCAGGGAGGAGGGCATGCCCCAGATGCAGGGACAGTGCGCCCTCTGCTGGACGCCATGCAGAAGGCAGGGTGTGAGGCAAACATGGCCCTAGGAGAGCAAGGGGTCTGGTGGTACCACCTCATTATCTCAGCTGCCTCAGCCAGTGGTTCTCAAACTTTCTGGTCCCTTCCTCTTGGAGACCACTGAGGACCCCAGAGCACTTGTGTATATATTGATATTAGCGGGAAAACTGATTTTTAAAAATGTTTATTTTTAAAAATTAAAAAACAGCCACTGTGAACCTATTATGTTAAAATGAAGAACATAGTTCTGTGAAAATGACTATTTTAAACCCCAGAATATCTGTTGAGAAGAGAGCTGCTGGCTCTGTGTTCTCGCCTGTCCCTTAAGGTCTGGCTGGGCAGAAGCCGGCTGCTCCTCCCATGGGCCTCTGCCGGCCAGCGGCAGGAACAGCACACACATCGTGCAGGTTCTAGAAAACTCAAATCTTCCCTCAGGGTCGGCAGGAAGATAGCTCCATCTCACAGACCCCTGAAAGGGTCTTGGGGGTCTCCCTGAGGGGTGTGGACCAGTTTTGAGAGCTGCCACTGCCCAGAGTACTCCACTGTCCCCATTTTGCAGATGTGAAGCCAGCTTCAGAGAGGTTAAGTAACTTTCTCAGGGTCACACAGTTAGCAAGGAACCACTTAATTCAGCCCAAGGAGCCCCAGGCCTTTCCCCTTCATCCCTCCCTCCCCGCCCCCTGGGTGCTCGGGTGTTCGGCTCCTACCCTGTTGCCAGCTGCCCTGGAGAGTGCCCCTGGAGGTCATGTGCTCTGTGCTGGCTGTGCTTGCTGTAACTCCTGTCCCTAGAGGGAAGGTGGACAGAACGGGGGCCTGAAGGCCTGGGCCCCTCCTGGTGTGGACCCTTCCTCACCAGGTGACCCTTCTGGGTACAGTAGGGCTAATGACACACGTACCTGGAGGGTCAGGGTGGGTGAGGCCATGGTGAGAAAGTTCTCTGAAGACAAGGTCAAGTCCATTATTGTTGGGGGTGGCCCTGATGTCCCCAGGCCCCCATGTTGGATCTTCGGGCTATCTCTTCATGTGGAACTCAAGACCCCTCTGAAGCAGAGCAGGGTCCCTGGCTCCCGTCTCCTCCTGGGCTCCCTCCACACGTAGTCCCCTCAGGGGAAGGACTTGCCTCCTGGGGACCCCCCATGGCCTCATGCTGCCGGCTGTGCCTGTGCTTGCTGTCTAGGACCTGGAGGCTGGTGGGTCAGGAGCAAGGGAGACTCGGAGCGTCCCCCACGATGGAACCCGCGTGGGATCCTCTTGGGCTCAGAAGACGAGGAGGTGCTCACAGCACCAGGTACCTGCGGCCGGGGTCTGCCCAGCTAGCTCCCCTCTGCGGCTAGGTGTGGTTAGTGCAGTTCTTATTACACACCGCCACAGACGGGGTGAGTTATAAAGAAAAAAGTCAAGGTCGGGGGCTATGTCTGGTGATGGCCTTTTTGCTGGCAGAGCCCTGGACAGCACAGGGCATCACGTGGTAAGAGACAGGGGTTGCACATGTGTGTGTGTCTCCTGGTCTGTCTCCTTCTTAGAAAGCCACCAGGATTCTCTCGTGGGCCCCACCGCCTGACCTCCTCTGAATGGGGAAGGTTCCCACCCTCCCAGTGGGGATTGAATTCAGCATGGTGGGGGCTGTTCAACATGGCTGAGAACATGCCCAGTCCTGTCAGTGCCCTGGAAGACAGAGGTCGCTGATGTGGGCCCAGGGCTGGGGTCAGGGTGCCACCCAGGCTGCTTCCCTTCTGGAGCCTCAGGGGAAGGGCTCAGGGGGCCTGGCCTTCCTCCAGCTTCAGAGCAGCTGCATCTGGCACCCATCACGACCTCTCCCGTCCCTAGGACCTTGGGATGACCTTGGGCCCAGCTGGAGGGTCCACTTCCTGTCCCTGCTCTGTGGCCAGCTGGTCCGCTACCTGGCTCCACCTGTAGCCTCATCCCTGCCACGTCAGATGGCCCGTGCACAGGTCCAGGGACTGGGGTTGGAGACCGTTTGGTCCATGGTGTATGTGGAATCCCTGGAATGAGACAGTCTGTTTTTCACAGTTTGGAAGTGATTGTGTATTTTTCTTTCTGGAACAGAGGAAACCCTGCCAGACATGAGGCTCAGTATTTTTATTTCCTTTTTTTGTTGTTTGTTTATTTTCTGTACCTAGGATTGAACCCAGGGATTTAACCACTGAGCCACATCCCCAGCCCTTTTTTATATTTTATTTGGAGACAGGGTCTCACTGAGTTACTTAGGGCACTAAGTTGCTGAGGCTTGGAACTCACTATCCTCCTGCCTCAGCCTTCCAAGCCTCTGGGATTACAGGCTGTGCCACCGCACCCAGCCTTGGGCATTTTTATTTCCTTTCCCACTGGACGAATGTCTCACAGCTTCTCTCTGCCTTTGGCTTGCGCTCCAGTGAGGAAGAACTGAAAGGAGGGCCAGTTGGTCCCTCTGAGCCACACCCCAGGCCCCCCTGCTTGGTTCTGGGCATAGGTGGTCACCTGACGCAGAGGATGCAGGAAGAAGGGGTGGGCCTGGCTCCCGGTGAGTCTCACTAACTCCCACGAGGTGGGTCCACAGACATTCTGAGTTCCCGGGGCTCAAACGTGATATGTGGGCCGGTAGCAGGGGGCTCCCTCATTCACCGTTCCTGTGCTCCCCGAGTTCAGACTCTGTTGTCCCCTTGGACTTCACTTACAAAGCTCTAGCTCAGAGACGAAACTATCAAGAGTGACAGCAGAGCTCTAAGCCAGCCCCAGGTGACGGCACCTAGGTGTGACACCTGGCATCTGTGGTGCAGGGAGCATTTCTTGTCATCGATAGACTTGTGGCCTCAAGCTGAGCATCGGAAGACTGTCCGAGCCTCTTCTCTTGTCTGCAGAGCAGTTCCTGGGTGACCAGCGCTTCAGCTATGGACAGCCCCTCACGCTGACCTTCCGCGTCCCCCGTGGTGGCTCTGTGCCCCTGGTGCAGCTGAGACTGGAAGGAGCGGGCTTGGCCCTGGCTCTGAGGCACTCCAGTCTGTCGGGTCCCCAGGACGCTGGGCAGCCGGGGCAGGCCCAGCTCAGGTTCCTGTAAGTGTCCCCATCCGTCCTCAGAGATGTGGGGGCACAGGAGGGGCACCCTGGAGAGTCCCCTGTGGTCTGGGCGGCTGCTCTGATTCCCAGGCTCCTGGCACCCCCCAGCCCCCATCAGGCCTCACATGGCCCTGTCCCCGGCAGCTTGCAGGAGACCTCTGAGGACACGGAGCCCCCGCTGCCTGCCTTCTACTTCCAGCGTCTCCTCGCCAACCTGACCGCTCTGAGTATCCAGGCTAGTGGACGAGGCCCAGGCCCTTCTGGTCAGTAATGATGGCAGCATGCCCCCAAGAGCCCTGGTCACGGCACCAGGCTGGGTCCTGCCCACGTGGCCTTGCCATGTTGAGTCCTGAGGGCAGTTACTGTCCCCACTTTTCTAAGCACTTTGAGATTCTGAGGAGTCACGGCACTTGCCCATGACCCTGCCACCCACAAAGACAGCAGGAGTGGTGGCTGAGGCCAAGGCAGAGGTTGTACAGGTGAGGGGCCTCCGGGTGGACAGCTCTGGGGGGGGGGGGGGCTGGGCAGATATGGGGGCTGCATCTTCCCTGAGAGCTCGGCCCCTGCTGGTCACTGGTGGTATTGCACCCAAGCCACCCCAAGTCTGGTAGCATTTCGAAGTCCCCAGGATGGACCAGTATTTGTCACCATCTCTTGCCTTGGTCACTAGGAACAAACATGGTGATACCCTACCTTCATACAATTTTAAAAATCATATTACATCCTACCTATGATACACAGAATAAAGAAAAGGAAGGGAGAATATTCAGACAGGGCTCAGGCCTGACCAGGCTTAAAGACTCAGCGGTCAGAGGCTCCCTGCTGGGCGGAGTGAGTGTGGGTTTCCGAGAGGCAAGAAGCTGTGGAGCCCTCTGCCCACCTGAGCAGTGCAGACCGAGTCCCACATGGCTGTGCTAGAGTGGAAACCAGGTCATTGGTCACAGGCACCCCAGGATGAAGAGGGAGGCTGTAGGCTCGGTCACCTCCCTCATTGTGGTTCTTTTAAAAGGTGCATGGAGCCTGTGGCTGGGTTCCATCACTCCGTGGGGGGAACACGTTTAGCAGAATAGCCACTCATCTGTGGGTGAAGCCGTAAACCAAGTTTCTGACCCTCAGGGGAATGCAGGTGACCCTGATTCCTGACATCCTGTGGGTTCGTCCTCTGGAACTCAGCTGAATGGGTGTGTTTGCCAGCTCATGAGTGGGGGTCCACAGAGGGGCTGCAGATGGGATGGGGTGGTGGCCATGGGGATTCGAGCCCCGTGAGCTGCGTGCCTTCACTGGTATATGACTTGGGACAGCTCTGAACCAGGCAAGGCACAGAGTCCCCCCACCTTGTGGCATCTGCGTCACTGGACAGTTCCATACACACTGGACGTGGTCATGCTACCTGGTGTCTGAGTGCAGGATGGAGCAGGGGTCTAGGCTCAGGCGCTTACAGAGGGGTGTTGCTGCCTTTCTAGCATCAGAGGAACATTTGCAAACCACAGGGGCAGGACAGAGTGTCCTCTAGCACTCTGGCCTCCTGTTGTGACAACCAAGTGGACCTCAGATTTGCTTCCTGGGGTCAGTTTGCTCCTTCTGAGAGCCTGCAGCTCTGACGCTGGCTTTCCCCAGGCCCCTGTAGGTCCGAGGCTTGGAGGTGCAGCCCACAATCCCCCAGGCCCCAACACCTCCTCTTTCTGTTGGGTCAAGGCTCCTCTTCATCCTGGGAATCTCACTTCCACTCTCCCCAACAGCTCCCAAGCTTCCCAGTCAGTCCCTAGTCTCCAGTTGCCAGTGCGCCTCTTACTTATGCCACAGCACCCCACAGTAGGTATTGGGGGGCACTGGAGACACAGCTGCAAGAACCAACACCTCTCCTACCCCCAGGCCCAACCTCTTCCCACTGATCACATTTGGGGGCCTATTGCTCTGAACCTTGGGGTGCGTTCTTACCTTGGTCTTTTTTAACCTAGAAGTTCGGTCACATGGTACACTCTTCTGTGATTCACTCTTTCCAGCTGCTGGTGTGTCCTAGAGACAGCTCTGGTCCTCTAGGTCCTCCCCTCTGCAGGATGCCCTGGCGTAGACCCCCCACCCAGTGACAGACACTCCAGGGTCTCAACTCCCACGGGGACACACAGCCCTGCAGGGAGCAGGGAACACCTCACATAAAGCTCTCTGTCCTTGTGTAGGCATTGGTCACAGGAGGTCCCAGAAATGGAAGTGTTAGGTCCAGGAGTGTGCATTTTAAATTTCAACACGCCAAAATTTCCCTCCCAAAGACTGTCTTCATCTCTACTGATAGGAGCGCCCCCCCCTACTGCCAGCTCTACTTCTCCAGCGCTCACAGGTGTGGTTTTAAAATATATATTCAGTACCAGGGATGGAATATATATTCAGTACCAGCCCTTTTTTATATTTTATTTTGAGACAGGGTCGTGCTAAGTTGCTTAGGGTCTTGCTAAGTTGCTGAGGCTGGCTTCAAACTTGCGATCCTCGTACCTCAGCCTCCTGAGTTGCTGGGATAACAGGCGTGCACCAGCACACCACACCCAGTGAGGAGCTTGGTCTGATGGGACCCTGTACCCCTCAGTTGCTACAAGTAGAGCCTCCTAAATTACATGCATTCAGCTACACATTTTTTTTCAAATGGCAGATTCTTTATTTTCATAAATGAGTGCATTATTGTTCACTTAAATGCAAAATATTCACCAAAAAAATTCACTGGCATTTCCATGTCATTAGGCCCTTTCAATCAAAATCCTTCTGTTAAAAACAATCCTCCCATTAAATGACAGAACTGTTGCATTCATTCATCTCCATACTCTTGCAGGACTTAAAACTTCGGGAAACAGACCTTAAGCTTTGCCCAAAGGTAGCATGCAGCTCTGAGCAGGGCCTCGTAAGCTCTCTGTGCCTATCCCCCTCCATGGCTGGTCTCTAAAATGTTTCCCAATCAAGGGGTTGGGATGGCTCATTGTTATTTAAATATACGTATCTTTAATAACCCAGGAGAACGGAGTCTTTCCTCCCTCCCCGCCACCTGCCCTCCCTGCCCGTGCTGAGCACCTGCTCTGCCTTTGGCCTTTTGGCTGCCTCTCCTTCTGTAATTGCCTTGTTCCCCCGCCCTTAATTTGACTGTTCTACAAATCATAACTGATCCTTAGGCTGCCCTCTGTCCGCAGCTGCCCATTTGTGCGGGGGAGGTTGGGGGGAGCGTGCATACAGCTCCCTCCTCCTCTCTCTCTGCAGGCCAGGTGCTCCTGAGTGAGGTCCGGCTCACATCGGCCCGGACCCAGAGGGGACTCTCCCCTCCAGCCTCCTGGGTGGAGACCTGCTCGTGTCCCCGAGGCTACACAGGCCAGTTCTGTGAATCCTGTGCTCCAGGATACAAAAGGGAGACGCCACAGGGGGGTCCCTATGCCAGCTGCGTCCCCTGCACCTGTAACCAGCATGGCACCTGTGACCCCAACACAGGTGAGTCTTTGGCATCCTAATCTAAGTCCATCTGGGCTACATCTGGCCCTGTGAGATGAGTACTGACCCCCACGGGCACAGCCTGGCACGGCTACCAAGTGGCTGCCCAAGCCATGGGCCCAGAGCCCACTCCTGCTGTCGCCAGGGCGTCCTGTACTTTAGTAAGAGCCGTGACTGGATCCACTTGTGTGTTAGGCTCCATGCCAAGGGTGATGTGAACATCTGGTGAGGGCATCTGTCCACATACCTGCCCTTGCTAGGCAGCTCCCTCCTCCCAGGAAGGAGCAGGGAGGACCTTGGGGGCCTGCTGTGCTGTGGGTGCTGTGAGGGAGGACAGAGGCATCTGCAAGGCAGGTGATAGCAGGAGAGCACCCATGCAAGCCACACAGGTGACAGCAGCTCACAGGCACTGTCCCAGAGCCTCATATCTGACACCCTCACCCCTTCGGGGCTTGTGGCCTTGGGAGAGTCACTTCCGTCCCTGTCAATTGGGGACAGCAGTAGTGTCACATGGCCTACATTTTGGTGGGAGGGAGATGCCTAGGCTCTAAAGACACCAAAGCTGCGCCCTTGCTCACGGGGCCTGAGCCTTGGGGTCGTCACCTGGGAAGGGCAGGAAACAGAAGGCCGTCCCTTCTAGTGTGTTGGGGGATAATGATACAGGGTCACCAGCCTCCTTCTCATCCCGGCACCACTGTACACATCACACTACTGGCTCCTGCAAGCATCCCTGCAGTGTGGTCCCTGGACTGTCCTGTCTCACAGCCTGGGACTCTGGGTGCAGAGCAGCCACATGGCCAGTAGATGGCAGAGCTGCACCTCTCACCGGCTGTCCCCACCTGCAGAGGAGCCAAAAGGTGGGGGCAGGGCAGAGGCCTCTCTGCCCCCACCCAGTGGGTAGCGGGCAGCGGGTCCTCCCTGGAGCAGGCAGGTCTCTGCCCATGTGACACATGGGGCACCCTTCATTCTCGTGCCCGTGGCAGACACCACCAATGGAGCCTGGGAGCGGCCGCATACCCCTGCCCTGCCTGAGGCAGCAGAGTCTTGTGGGAGGGGACTATTTTGCCTCCCTCCACCCCAGGCTTCATGTCACTGCCCAGGCCGGGAGGAGCCTGTGGGTGCTGGGCCCAGGCAGGGGCAGTGCCACTAAGTGCTACCCACTGGCCCACTCCCGTCCCTCCCCCTTCCTCATGTCCACCTCAGCCTGGGTGCTGAGGGGAGGGGCGTCCTGCCAGTGTTGGCCTCGGTTGACGCCTTCATGGCCAGGCTGCTACTGGGTGTTTGTGGCCGGGCCTCCCTTCAGAGCACCCCGGGCTCTGAGTGGACGCCAGGTGATGCTGGGCTGTGGAGGGGACTGAGATTCCCCTGTCTTCAGGCACCAGAAGGCAGGGACAGGTCTGCATGTGAGGCCAAGCAGCCTCGGGGTGCCCCTGCAAAGTTGCACCAAGGCTGGACCCTGAGGCAGAGGAAGGAAGAGGAGAATCAGTGTGTCTCTGCGCCTCCTGGTTCAGAGGAAGGTCTGGAGCGCAGCTTAATAGTGACATCGGGTCACGCGTGAACCAGGGAGAGTGGGCCACCTTGAACGCCCGGCTCCATGGTCCTTGCCGGAAACCTCGAGGCCAGCGCCTTTGCTATTCCTGTGTTACAGGCGAGGACAGAGACGCCGGCCTGTTAGGTGACTGCGGGTTCAGTGGGCAGAAGATGGAGGACCTGAGCCCAGGCCAGTCCTGCACCAGCCATCCCTGCCATGCTGCCTCTGCCCAGTTTCAGGGGCATCCTGGCTCAGACAGTGGACAGTGGTTCTTGTCTTGACCCTCAGGGATCTGCCTGTGTGGCCACCACACCGAGGGCCCGTCCTGTGAGCGCTGCTTGCCCGGTTTCTATGGCAACGCCTTCGCAGGGCAAGCTGACGACTGCCAGCCCTGTCCCTGCCCTGGACAGTCACCCTGCTCCATTGTCCCAGAGGGTGGGGAGGTGGTGTGTACCCACTGCCCCCCACACCAGAGAGGTGAGTGGCCGTGACCCAGGGAGGGCCCAACCTGTGGGGAGACCAAGCCTCGGGTGCACTGGGCTCTGGGGTCCTGGGTTGGGGATGTGGCAGTTTGGGGAAAGCCCAGCTTAGGGATGGCAAGAGTGACCTTTGGGGACACCGAGTCCCAGACAAGGCCTCAGACTTCAGGGTTGCTGGCCGACCTCGCCTTGAACACATGAAGTGACCTTTGAAAAGGCCTGAGAGGGAGCCCAGCACCTGTTTCCCTAACAGAGATTCAGAGCAAAGGAGGAAACCTCACCTGAAACCTCGGGTCCTCCAGCTTTTAAACACCACCTGAGGAATGTGTGCAGCGGGGCCCTCCTCACCCCCACCCCAGGCCTCTGCTGGTCCTCGCTCCTGCTGCTGGGCTCGGGGCCCTCCTAGACACCGCATCTTTTTTCAGTAGTGTTTGAGACATTCACATGCCCAACAATCCACCCATTTAAAATGTACGATTAAGTGGCTTTTGGTATACTACAGCACGGATTTTTTTTATCATGGTAAAATATGTAGTGTCAAAGCTGCTGCCTTAAACATCATTTTAAGCGTGTAACTTGGGGGTGCTGTGGGCGCCATCATCGCCACCGTCCATCCCCAGAACCCCACCATCCCAGACAGAAGCTCTGTGCCTGTTAGGTCAGTGCTCAGCGCCTCCTGCTCCCGGCCTGTCACAGCTCCTCCACTCGCTGACTCTGAGTTGGACTCCCCGGGGACCTCATTTAGGTGGAGTCACACTGTGCTGGTCCCTCCGTGTGGCTGGTTTCATGTGGCCCAATATCCTCAAGGTCCCAGACATGGGATTTTACCTTTGGCACACATGGCAGCATCGGACCAGTCCTGTCCCACACTCTGCTCCACTGGACCTTGACGAGAGCAGCTCTCTGGTCCCCAGGAGCCGGCAGGGCTGAGTGGACAGGCGCAGAGCAGGGAAGCCAGAGGCTAAGGGGCCTGCACCCCACTAGCCAGCACCCGGCCCCCTGACTGGCTCTCACAGTGTGAGTGGACACAGAAGCTCAGAGGGTCGCAGCCGGGGGCGGGGACAACCAACAGGGCTCTGCTGCCCTCCTGTGCCTGCAGGGCTTCCTTGGGCCTTGTGAGAGGCCAGCACACAGACAGCTCCCCTGGGCAGCTGGGTTGGGATTGGCTGCGGTCAAGTCCTGGTCTCCGCCTGCCTCAGGACCACACCCCCCACCAGAGCTGCCCTCACCTGGTCCCTAGGGCACGGCCGGGGACTGCGTTGGTCAGTGTGGGCTTCGAGCTCCCCTCTCCCAACATGGAGTCCCCAAGAGTCACGCTCGCCTTCACCTTGAACCCTGTTCAGGTCTTTCCTTCCTGGTCTCTTGGTCCTTTGTGTCCCTCTGCCCCTCTCTGAGGGTGCTCTGAGTAACGGTGGCTTGATTTCAAGAGGACCATGAAGTCCACACCTGTTTTTCACAAGGACACAGCTGTTCTTAGACGTGTCCACTCAGTGGGACTGCCCGTGTCCGTTGACACAGGGTAGAGGTGTAAAGAGGGGGTGACACGCACCTCACGGGCCCCTCCTCTCACCACCCCGGGGACCATGGCCAGTTGGGATCTGTGGATCCCCCAGACATAGCTGCACAGAGATCTGGGCAGAGACTGGTGTGTTACCAAGAATGGCCCCACCACCCAAAGCACGAGCTGTGTCCAGAGAGGGTCTCCCAGCCACCACCCTCCCGAAGTCCTCACACCCCATCTCCTGTGAGGCTCATGTGGCCCTGCGGGTGGGACGAGGTGGCAGCAGCCCCAGGTCCACCCGGGAGGCAGGGCAGGAGTGGAAATGCACATTCCTGAGCAAGTTCAGAGGCCACGGGGAGCAGAAGCAGGAAAGGGACACGTGAAATGTAGAGGGGGAGGGGAGGGAGGAGACAGTGACAACGGAGGTGCTCGTGAAGATAGTGGTGACAGTGGCATGCTGGCACTTATCACATGTCAGGAAATAATCTCACTGAGCCTCCACAGTCCTGTGAAGGAGCCGCCATACGTGTCCCCTTTAGAGATGAGGAGCCTGAGTTCGGAGGCACAGTGGCTTCCCTGAGACCACACAGCCAGGGGACAGCCCGCGGGGGGGGGGGGCTGTGCTCCACTCACCGGAGGCCTGGCTTTGTGCCTGGCACAGGTGGCCCGAGCTCCTCACCCTGCTCCCTCTCACACAGGGCGGCTCTGTGGGAGCTGTGATGACGGCTTTTTTGGGGACCCACTGGGGCTCTCTGGGGCCCCCCAGCCCTGCCGCCCGTGCCAGTGCAGTGGGAACATGGACCCCAATGCGGTGGGCAACTGCGACCCGCTGTCGGGCCGCTGCCTGCGCTGCCTGCACAACACGACGGGGGACCACTGTGAGCGCTGTCAGGGGGGCTTCTATGGGAGTGCCCTGGCCCCTCGGCCTGCCACCAGGTGCATGCGTGAGTACCCACCACCTGGGCCCACGGGGGCACGGGGCCTCGTCCTCCACCCACTCAACCCAGATGGGGTGGCTGAGAGTCCCAGAGCCAGCTGGCCCCTTCGCCAGCTCTGCCGCCTCCGGCAGGTCCCTGTCTCCTTGGAGAGGGTGGGACTGGCTCTTCTGCAAGGTCCCTTTCAGCCTTGGCGCTTTATAAACTGGGACCCAGCGATTTCCCCCTGTTGGATAACTCAGTGCTGTGCTCTCAGCTCAGTCCAGGAGGCTGACCCAGGGTCACCAGGCCGGGGCTCCCCTTCCTCCTCCAGCCCCCACCTGGGTAACCCTCAGAAGAGCCTAAGCTCTGGGAGACCAGAGCCTGTGGTCCTGCAGGGAGGAGCTGGGCGTCTGCCCCAGACTGATCTGCTCCTGCGCCTTTCCCACACCCCACCACCATCCTGCTGCCCCTTGCTCTGTGGAGCCCCTTGGGGAACCCGCTGTGTCCTAGAGTGAGATGCTGTCCTGTGGTGGCCGGGGGGCCAGGACACCTCATGGCCCAGGGCGGGGTGCAGGGCTCTGCCTGTGACTCTTTGATGGAGTCTGGGCTCAGGGCTCGGGGCAGGCTGTGGGGGTGCTGCCTACCACTACCTCTGCCCTGGATGTCTTCAGGGGCGTAGCAAAGGGGCCGAGACCCAAGCTCGGCCCTCCAGCTGTACCTCAGCAGGGGCTCAGCAGCCTGGGCTGCACCCAGGTCCTCTCAGGGGCTTCTGCAGCCTATCTGTGGTTGAGTGGACAGGTGTGCCCGTCCCCAACACCCTGCCCTGCTTCCCCACAGCCTGCAACTGCAACCCTGGGGGCGTGGACAGTGGGCAGACGCCCTGCGACCCGGTGACTGGCCAGTGCTCCTGCCTGCCTCATGTGACCGGGAGGGACTGCAGCCGCTGCAGCCCCGGCTTCTACAACCTCCAGCCAGGGAGGGGCTGCCAGAGGTAGGTGGGGTGAGGCTGTGGCAGTCTGGGTGCCTTGCCAGGGAGGGGTGGCTGTTTTGGCCACAGCAGCACCTAAGACAGACATCTCTAAGGAACAGTAGGGTCCTGCAGGAAAATGTGAGGGGGCCCCACGGGTTTCTTCTTGCAGGACTTCTCAGAGCCTTTAGTGAGCAAGTCCCCGTGACTTGCCAACAGAAGGCTACCATCTCTCCAGGACGGGCATTTGTCCCCAAGGCCTTTACCTCCCCCTTCTGGTGGGCATCCTGTGAGATTTGTGCTCCCGTGGGCATAGCTGCCACCACTAGAAGCTGGGCCAGGAGTGGCCTAAGACCTGGTTCCTTCCCCTATTGCAGCTGCAAGTGTCACCCACTGGGGTCCCGGGAGGACCAGTGCCATCCCAAGACGGGGCAGTGCCCCTGCCGCCCCGGTGTCACAGGGCAGGCCTGCGACAGATGCCAGCAGGGTTTCTTTGGCTTCTCCGTCAAGGGCTGCCGAGGTAAGGAAGCCGGTCCTCCCTGGGCTGCTGGGACAGGGGAGGTCTTTCGCCAGAGATGCTGGCAGGAGAGACAGTGGTCAGGGGCAGGGCGGGTCCCCTCTGCACAGCCTGGGGACAGGGAGCCAGTGGGTGTGGAGGAATAGCAGCACCTTGGTGGCAGCTGAGAACCTTGTCCCAAATGCCACCACTGAATTCCTATGTGCCTGGGCCCCCTGTCCCCTTTGTGAGCCTCAGTTTCCTCACTTGGACAGTTGGGCAGTTCCCAAACCTGACTGGTCCTCAGGCATCTGGGGACACTGAAGACCTTCTGATCGGAGCCTCCAGGGAAGGCCTGTGACAGATGCCAGCAGGGGGTCCTGAGAGCTGAGGGGGGGCGCGGGGGAGCTGGTGTGCAGGGCAGGGGCTGCAGCATGAGGCCCCCCAGCGCCCACAGCCCCGGCCCCCCAGCCTGCAGGTGCTCCCCGGTGGGCTCCAGCTCAGCCCAGTGCCACGAGAACAGCACCTGTGTGTGCAGACCCGGCTTCGTGGGCTACAAGTGCGACCGCTGCCAAGAAAACTTCTTCCTCACGGCGGACGGCACACACTGCGAGGAGTGCCCCACCTGCTACGCCCTGGTCAAGGGGGAGGTAAGCACACCCACCCCGTCCATTCCACACCCAGTGCTGCGAGCTCTGTGTGGGGCGTGGGGTCTGCCTGTTCGCCCACAGCTCCTGGGCCCTCGGTCCCCAGCAGCCTTCTCCCTGTGCCCACAGCTCCTGGCCCTTCCTATTTTCTGGGTGAACAGGAAAGAGTGGCTCTGGTCACATGATCTTCCTGACTGCCCTGGGCCAAGGTCCCACGCTTCCTCTGGTTTGGTGGGGATGAGACGATAACGATCCTCCCGTGGGGAGGTGACACCGGTCCCCAGGCACAGGGAGAATTTTGGGCAGGGAGGTGGGTGGTGCAGGAGGTAGAAGGCTAAGCTCTAGGGTAATCTGTTGGGGTTCCCTTCTCAGCCCTGTTAGTTGTCACGTGCCCAGGCAGATGGCAGCCTTGGTAAACCTCAGTGTCTCTCTCCTACTGCAAAACAGAGAGGGTTCAGGCCTGCACTGGGCTGTCCACAGCATGTGGGGTTGCAGAGGCCAGACGGTGTGCACAGGCCCAGGCACCACCGGGGCGCAGCAGTCCTGAGCCAGCCCACGGGGGCTCTGCATTTATGCCACGTGGCTGAATAAACTCCCCAAGCAGCCTTTTCCAGAACCATTTTGTTTCCAAATGAGTTTAAGGCAGATTTTGCTATCAAGGAAGGAAAGGAAAGCCTTGTAGTTCATCTCAGCATTTTGGATTTGGGGACTAAGGTCAGGGCTCGGCCCTCATGGCCCTCAGTTTAGGGTGGTTGGCAGGTCACGGAGCTGAGACAGGTGTTCATGCCAAGGCTGCCTTCCGTCTGGGCAGTTATTGTGTCTGATTAAAAGAACAGGCGTTGGGCTGGGGATGTGGCTCATGCGGTAGCGCGCTCGCCTGGCATGCGTGCCGCCCGGGTTCGATCCTCAGCACCACATACCAACAAAGATGTTGTGCCCCCCGAAAACTAAAAAATAAAGATTAAAAAATTCTCTCTCTCTCTCTCTCTCTCTCTCTCTCTCTCTCTCTCTCTGTCTCTCACTCTCTCTTTGAAAAAAAAAAAAAAAAAGAACAGGCGTTGGCTGGGTGCAGTGGCGCATGCCTATAATCCCAGCAGCTCGGGAGGCTGAGGCAGGAGGATCACAAGTTCAAAGCCAGCCTCACCAACTTAGCAGGGCCCTAAGCAACTCAGCAAGACCCTGTCTCTAAATAAAATACAAAATAGGGCCAGGGATGTGGCTCCATGGTTAAGTGCCCCTGAGTTCAATCCCCAGAACCAAAAAAAAAAAAAAAAAAAAAGAACTGACTTGGGGCATCCCACAGCACATGCAGGCAGCAGGTGCCCACGGCACACCCACAGGGTGACAAGTCCTAGGAGTTCAGTGCCCAGGACAGATGGGCACAGGCCCTCTTCCCTAGGCCAGGCGTGTGCTGGCTCGGCATGAGCAGGTGTCTGAGCAGGGAAGGGAGTGGGCAGGGCTGGTTCTCAGGGCTGCTGGGCCTTAGCTTTGAAGCTGGGGAAGGGAACCCAGGAGGGGGACAGGTCAGGCAGAAGCCAGGGGTAGGTATCCAGGGAGGACTGCAGGTCACCAGCCTCACACCTTTTCTTCCCTGTCCCCTGAAGGTGGCCAAACTGAAGGCCAGGCTGACCTTAATGGATGGATGGCTGCAGGGCTCCAACTGTGGCCCCTGGGGGCCACTAGACATTCTGCAGGGAGAAGCCCCACGCGGAGACATCTACCAGGGCTACCACCTTCTGCACGGTACAGAGCAGGAGTCCAGGGGCTGGCTGGTCAGAGCCCAGGGCACAGCCTTCAGCCTGGGCTTGTCGGATGCTTTGAGGGCTCTCAGTCCTGTCACGCTGGGAGCCTGTCCTTCGGTGTCCCCAGCACGCCTGTCCCTGTGTTAACATCAGTCTCCATCCCCCCTTGTAAGGGAGGTGCAGACAGGGGCAGTCATAACCCAATTGCATGGCAGGTGAAGGCTCAATGCTGTTCCAGGGGCTGGGCGGGTGGAGTCTGGGCAGGTGGGCAGATTCTTGGCCCTGGACTCACTGTCTTGCTCACCCATCCCCTGCACACACAGTGCGGGACGTGTGGGAGATAAGTGAGCAGTTAGCAAAAAAGAAGACCTGCGGCTAAAACCAGGCGGAATGTGGCCTGGGAGGGGACATTTAGAGGGGACATTTAGAGGACACTGAGAGGACTGGTGCTCTGTGAGAGTTCATTTCCTAGCACGGTGCTAGGTGGCCGTTGGGGCCACCCACAGGTGAGCTGGGCACCTGGTCCAAGGCTAGCAAAAGAGGGAGCGAGGAGGTGGCAAGCCTTAAAGTGTCCACGCTGGGTGTCCTTGGGAATCACCGAGCTGACTTGGGCAGAGGGTCACTGACGTCCCAGATTCTGGAATCGCTTGTAGTGGCTTAGAAGGCCCGGGTCCCTTCCAGGCCCCTGAGTGTGGCTGATGCAGTGTGTGGGACTGGGGTGGCGATTCGCCTTCTCTAGGCTTCAGCCTTTGCATCTGTAAAATGGGCAGAGTCTTTTGGACTCAGCGTGGGGACCCCAGGCTGGTGATGGGATTCGCCTGTGCCCAGGGAGAGTGGAGGCCAGACAGGAGCTCGGGGGTGGGGGCTTTAGCATGGAATCTCAACTTCTCTGTGACCCCTGGACTGTGGGCTTCCTGCAGGGGCCCGGGAAGCCTTCCTGGAGCAGATGACAGGCCTCGAAGGTGCTGTGAAGGCCGCACGGGAGCAGCTGCGGGTGCTAAGCAGGAGCGCCCGCTGCAACCAGGCCAGGACCCAGAAGACCTGCATCCAGCTGGCCGACCTGGGGGCAGCTCTGGAGTCCTCAGAAGAGGAGATTCTGCATGCAGCCTCTGTTCTCACCTCTCTGGTACCCGGGCCCCTCCCTCACTGAGCCTGGGCATGGGTCCCTGCCATTGACCTGGTGACCCTGGGCCTCCCTCTGCCTCTAGGAGGCTCTGGTCATCTGAAAACTGGAGGTCAGACTGAGCCTCCCCCACAGGCTGAGTGAGCTAGCATGTGCAGAGCCAAGATGTCCCAGGTGGAACTGCCTGGGTGGCACCTGGCGGGTGGGACTGGTCCTTCTGTGTTGGAGGATTCGAGCACGGCCTGCCGACTCAGTGGCCAGCTTTGCACGGTCATAAATTACTGGCGCGGTCTGATTCTGCGCAGTAATTTAGCCGGATGTGGCCCTTACCCTGTCAGGACCGGCCTCAGTTTCGCCTCTTGTCTCTAAAGGAGATTGTGCAGGAGGGGTCCAGCCAGCCCGCCAACTGGACTCATCTGGCCACAGAGGCCCGCGCCCTCTCCAGGAGGTGAGCCCATGCCCCAGGGAGAGCTGAGGTTCTGTCCACGCCATCCCCCAGCCCTTGTCTGGGGGACTCTAGGGCCAGGGTCAGCCCCACAGGTGTCCCTTGCCCAGGAGGTGGGATCCCATGGGCCCAGGCCACCCCCTGAGCAGCTGTTACCACATTGGAAGGAGAGATGTGTGAGAGGCCGTGGGCCAGAGGTGCCTGGGCAAAGCCCGCTTGCCTTGGGCACAGAGCACCTGGCGGCTCCCTGGTGGCTGCTTGGTTGAGGAATATTTCACCCTGCACAGCCCAGTGGTCTGACCCCAGAGCCATCCCCCGCCCCCGCAGTCCCTTTCAGAACATTCTCATCCCCCTTCGCCTCTCTTCAACCTTCCCAGCTCCCGGCAGCCCTTCACCTGCCCCCTGTCTCTATGGACTTGCCTGTTCTGGGCATTTCCCATAAACGGCATCTAACGCGGTCTTTCTTATCTGCCTCACATGGCTTTCACATAGTGTCTTCAAGGTTCATCTGCAGAGGAGCATGGGCGGTCCTTGTTCCTTTTATGGCTCTGTGCTACCCCAGGGAACAGACACACCACATTTTGCTTACCCGATCACCCCTTAATAGATATTTGGATTCTTCTCTCAGCTGCCTTTATGAAATAGCTTATGATCCTATAGACTCTGCAGCAATTTTCCTCTTTATCTCCAAGAACCTTAGACTTATTTTACAGATGAGGAAATACATTCAGAGACGTCAGGTGACCTACTTAAGGACTCACAGCTTGGAAGTGATGATGCCAGGATTCGACCCCAGGCTGCCTGGGCCGTCTCCTCTGAGCTGTGTCTGTTAGGGTGACTGCACAGTCACGGCCCAAGCTGGGAGGGTTTATGTGTGTGAAAGGCCCATGCTGGTCCTTGTGACAGGCCAAGGTCCTCCCTGGTATGGAACAGGAATGGGATGTATGCACCCTTCCTGTAGTCCTGCGTGTGGCTGCCAGGCAGGTAGCAAAACAGTCTGTCCTGCAAGGGGCCCGTGTGCTAGGGGCGTGGGTTTGGGCCAAACCCCTGCATGGACTCTTGTTGATGGCCGGGGTGCTTGCATAGCCACAGGGACACTGCTGCCAAGATCGAAGCTGCTGCACGGCGTGCCCTGCTCACCTCCAACACAAGCTACGTGCTGCTCCAGAGTCTGGTGGATGGTAGAGTGGCCCTGGAGACCCAGCGGGAACTGGAGGACAGGTGAGACCTCCCCAGGTGCAGTAGAAGCTTGGGCTTAACCTCCGGGAGCCCACGGGGCCTACACAGAGGCTGCTGGCTCCAGAACCAGCTTCCCCTGGTTCCTAAGGTGCTTGGTGGTTGGTTGGGGAGTCTGCGGTCTGCGTCCCACTTGGACCTATGGGCCTGTGAGACCCGTTGGTGGACTGAATTAATAAGGAAGGAAGAGTGTGGTCTGCTCACTGCCTTTCCAGCTCATTTGAAAGCTACGAGGTAGCAGCCACTTTCCAGGGCTGAACTGGAACCCCGAACAGTGAATCAATCTCCCTCCCTCCCTCCCAGCAGCAAGCCCCAAGTCCTCCCACCAAGTCCAGGTAGCTCCTCTTTGGCACCAGCTCAGTTCAAGGGTCAAGGTGATCTGCAGCCTTTTGCCTGAGCTTCACATTTTCATTTCTAGATGAGACAATCTGCTTGGCTCAGCTGGGATTGGGTGTCCAGCCAGTTGGCTGGGCTGGGGTGAGGTCACATGACCCACCCCTGGTGGGAAGCACTGTCCTTCTGGGACTGATAAGGGGTGGAAAGGAAGCTGAGGGTGGAGGAGGAAGGCTCCGCCCCAGTGGTGGCCATGGTGGGGCAGGACCACGTGGGTTGGGCTCTGGGCAGCTGGCCAGGACAAGAAACCACAGACTTCAGGCTACACTCCCTGTAGCCACTGCACAGCCCAGGGGTCACTGTCTGTGGACAGTGACAGGCTCAGGGTCACCAGCAAGGACAGGGCCCTGGCCACGTGCTTCCCACGCCAGGCATCTTCCTCCTCACACTTCACCCAGACCAGCTGAACATCTGCAAACCATGTGCTTGTCGGGTGGAGAGCAGGCGGGAGCCCTTCCAGAAAAGAGTGGGTGAACTGAATGAATGAAGAAAGAAGAATGTGCTTGTTCATTGCCTTCCTGGTGCACTGCACGGCTGCAGAGAAGCAGCACTTTCCAAGGCCAGCTGCTGGGTGCCAACCAGCCCAGGATGTTGGAGAGGACTTTGCAAAGCCTGGGCTCCAGCCAGGGACCCAGACAGCAATGGGGAGGGACAGCCCTGTGCCCTGCTTGGTGAGCCAGCCTGGCCTCTGTCTCCTTCCAGGTACCAGGAGGTCCAGGAAGCCCAGAAGGCGCTGGGCACGGCTGTGGCAGAGGCACTGCCCAAAGCTGAGAGGGCGCTGGCCGCCATGCAGCACGTCATTAATGATACAGCCCCACACGGGGCCTTGCTGGCCGTCCCTGCAGCACCGGTCAGCTCAGTCATCATCGAAGCTCTGCATGGGGTAGGGGCGGACACTCTAGAGGCTGGAGAAATCCAGTGGGCAGAGACAGGGCATTGGCTTATATTTAACTGTATGTGGTTGATTAAAACGAGATAATCATAGCTGGATCTCACACCTTAATCCCAGCTACTTGGGAGGCTGAGGCAAGAGAACCTCAAGTTTGAGTCCAATCTGGGCAATTTCCTGAGACCCTGTCTCAAGATTTAAAAAATGGCTGAAGAGTTGGAGGTGGCTCAGTGCTAGAGCACTTGCCTAGCATGCACAAGGCCCAGCACCGCCAAAGATAAAACTTAAAAAGTGAAATAAAAGGAGATAATCCACCCCAGGGCTTGGCGGGGTTAGAGCTCGGCTGCTCTTTGTTGCTGATTAGAACAATATCAAGGCTGCGGCCTCTTCTCCATGCTAATGACGGTGGTAAGGATGCCAGCCAGACATGGGAGGAAACCTCAGCTCTGCTACTCCAGCTTTGTGACCTTGGCCAAGGACTTTCCCTCCCTGAGCCTCAGTGACTTCATCTGTCACAGGGACCTGGTCTGTTAGGCTATTTCAGTGTTGATTCCACGGGGGCGGAGAGGGCATCCGGGCATCTCCTGCGAGCCCACCATCCTGTGCTCGCCAACTCTGAATGCATCAGGCCCAGCCTGTCTGTACAGTAATCCTGAAATCCCCCAACTCAGAAATCAAGCTTTAATAAAGCAGTTAGCTGGCTGGGGGTGCCGCCTGGTAGCAGAGCACATGTCTAGCATGCGTCAGGCCCTGGGTTCTGTCCCCAGGCAGTAAACTTATACAAATGAAGTGCATTTGGGACCGAACCTGACCCAGACCGCCTGCCCATGGCTGCTTTGTCCCTCTGCTGCCTGTGAGGTGTGACATGGGGGTATTAATATGTGTGGTGGGCTGCTGTCCGAAATACCATGAGGGGCCTGGCTCACGTGCAGCTCCTGAGCAGCTCTGCTTTGCACGGTTTGAAAAATTCTGCATTCTGAAGCCTATCTGCTGGAGGTTTTGGGTAAGGGAGTGGGGGCCGGGGAGAGATTCTCACTTTGCCGTTGGGAGATGCATAGCTAGAGGGCAGTGCGGCTAGGCTCTGAGCCTCCCTGGCCTCCCTTCTCTGCTGTGGCCCCTCAGCTTCCCAGGGTCCACACTAGCTCCACCCTCACTGTCCTTGTCCTTGTCCCTGTCCCTGGGCTGCTGGGGCAGTGGAGGCACCGACTCTTCAGAGGCATGAGACTTGGTGCAGGGCTGGCAGCCCCAGGCTGACCCTCAGCCCAGCGGGGCCTCTTTCTCTGAGTAAAGGGTCTGGTCCCTAGCCCCCACCTGAGCCACCATCTCTCCACAGCCTCTGAATTCCCAAGCTGGGGACCTGGACTCCAAAGCGCAAGTCCTGGAGAAGACAGTTGCATCAAGAGAACGTGTGGCCACCGAGGCTGTCGGCACCCTCCGGGCCACTGCCCAGGCAGTGCTGCAGAAGACAGAGCCCCTCACACAGGTGAGCCCCTGTGCTTCTTTGGAGCAGGGCAGCTGCAGGAGGCAGGGGCTGCCCTGGCGGAGATCTGGGGTCTAGGGAAGGAGAAGGACAGGAAGGAGCTCTTTCCATTTCTCTGGTGCCTTCTCCCAGGCTCCAGGACCCTCAGGCAGCCTGAGCAAGGGTTCACGAAGAGGCAGGAAGGACAGACACATGGACAGGCAGACGCAGGCGACGCCCACCCTTCTCAGTGTCAGTTACAGCTGGTGGTTCTTGTTCATTCCCTCCTTCTGTCATCAGAGGGCCAGATACTGAGTGAGCACCTACTTTGAGCTGACCCTGGACTCAGTGCTCAACCACACAGCCTGGTGTTGGCAGTCTAGGAGAGAAGGCACCGGATGATTGGGGAACTCAAGGAGAATGAGGGGTGGATCTGACTACGCCAGTTGTTCTGGACCTTTGAGAGTGTCAAAGACCCCTTCAAGATAACCAGGATTGAACTCGGAGGCACTCGACCACTGAGCCACATCCCCAGCCCTATTTTGTATTTTATTTAGAGACAGGGTCTCACTGAGTTGCTGAGCACCTCACTATTGCTGAGGCTGGCTTTGAACTCGCAATTCTCCTGTCCCAGCCTCCTGAGCCGCTGGGATGACAGGCATGTGCCACTGCACCTGGCTCAAGATAACTTTTTTAAAAACTTTTCATTTGATGCACAGTGGCACATGCCTATGATCTCAGTTCCTTGAGAAGCTGAGGCATGAGGATCACAAGTTCAAAGCCAGCCTCAGCAACTGAGTGAGACCCTAAGCAGCTTAGCAAGACCCTGCCTCAAAATGAAAAATTAAAAGGGCTGGGATATGACTAAGTCGTTAAACACCCATGGGTCTCATCCCCAGTACCAGAAAACTTTGAAAAAAGTTTTCTATTTGGAAATAGTTTTAGGGTTACAAAAATGTTATAAAGAAAGTACCAGAGGGACTGGGGCTGGGGCTGGGGCTCAGGGGTAGAGCGCTTGCCTGCATGTGTGAGGCCCTGGGCTCAATCCCCGGCAGCCACGTAAAAATGAAAAAAAGGTATTATGTCCAGCTACAATTAAAAATATTTTAAAAAGAAAGTACAAAGGATCCCCCTGCCCCTTTACATGCGCTCCCACGGGGTTGGGCATTTGATGCAACACAGTGTGAGCCTCAGGTTCAGGAAAGCCATGTGGTGCCTTCCAGGGCCTGACCCTCAGACCTCGGCCAGGTCCCACCCGCAGTGCCAAGGTGGCCTAGCTGGACTACCTTCATCTTCCCCGTTTTTTTTGTACTGGGGATTGAACTCAGGGGCACTGGACCACTGAGCCGCACCCCTGCCCTGTTTTGTATTTTATTAGAGACAGGGTCTCACTGAGTGCCTTAGGGCCCTGCTAAGTTGCTGAGGCTGGTTTTGAACTTGCGATCCTCCTGCCTCAGCCTCCCGAGTTGCTGGGATCATAGGCGTGTCTACCGCGCCCGGCGCATCTTCCCTTTAAAGACAGGAAAAGCGTTTCTTTGTGAGGAACTGAGGAATGGGGCCCAGGCCTGCCCCACACCTGGAGAGCTTTGCTGTGGGGGTCCCCAGGATAGTGCCTGCCCGTGGGGTCCACTGGTCCACCGTCTAGAGAGGGGCCAGGAGGAGGGTAACCTCCCTGACCCCCTCTGAGAGCTGTCGTCCATCAAGGCCAGACGCCCGTGCACAGAGGCCCTGCCCACCCCCCCCCCAGCACCCTGCTTCCTCCTTCCAGAGCTTCATTTCTCTTTAGTCACATAAACGTTAGGGTGCACTCTGACATAATTTTAAAAGCCTGGATATAATTGGCTCAAATCCCAGCACTTCCCCTTCCCTCCCCTCCTCCCTCTCCTCTTGCCCTGGACACTTGGGTCCCTCTATGGCTGGACATGCTGTCTTTGCCCATGCCTCCATCAAACCCCAGATCTTGAAGCACCCAGTTTCCTTTCGTGGTGGTGGAAGAAGCTGCCCTCCTGCGAGGAGGAGCTGATGATGGTCCATTGGCCAGTTGGCCGAAGCAAAAGCAAAAAACGCTCCTGGAAAGGAGTGTCCCTTGTCCTCTGTCCTTCGGTTCTTGTGCTGGGTTTCCCTCCACAGTGCCTCAGGTGTCTTCAGGGGAAGGGTCAGGTGTGGCATCATTGAGGGGGTTGGGTAACTCCATGTCAGAGGTGAGGTGAGTGATGCTTGGGGACCTGGTCTGTGGACTCTGCCTTCAGACTCTCTTCTCCCTCCAGCTGCGCCAGGAGGCCACAGCTGCTCTGGCCCGGGCTTCCTCATCTGTCCAGGCTGCCACAGTGACCGTCACAGGAGCTAAGACCCTGCTGGCTGACCTGGAAGGTATGTGTGCCCAGTTGAGCCCTGGGCTCTATGACACAAGTACCCTGACAGCCACCAGACTCACCTCAGCAAGTGCAGGCCTGGTGTGGGGGTCAGAAGTCCAGTGGTGTGGGCCTAAGCCATGTGGCCACCCCTGCCCCATCTCAGGACCCCTCCCCAGGCTGCACATCTCTCCCCGTCTTGCACATGGCTCCCTGGGTACCAGCCCACCTGCCATCCCACCCACCCCAGGACCATCAGACCTTGCACAGACCCCTGGGGACCCCATGGGGAGAGAGTCTGAGCTGGAGCTCCCGGGAGCAAGTGGGGCTGTTCTGCAGAAGGCAGCGGGGTCCCTGCGGGGCCAGGCCTCGTTTGAGCTTTAGAGAAATGAGGCCGAAACGGGCAGGCGAAGTACAGGCTGCTCATCCACCCCAGGTCAGAGCTTAGCAGAGTGGAAACCACCAGGGTCAGCATGCCCCAGCTCCAGGTCCCCAGGGTAGTGGGCGTCTGTGTGTCCTCTCTGCTCCACAGAGAAGCCGGGTGGTTCCTTATCCAACAGTCAAGACAGGTAGGGACGATCCCCAGCCCAGGAGTCTCTTAGGGCCTGGGACCAGGAGCCAGGCTTGTGATGGCCATCTGTCAGTCCCTCCAGCCCTGGGCCTGACCCTCCAGGCCTCCCACCTCCACATTCCCCAGTGGCCTAAAGTCCTGGTCACCTGCTGGCTGGGGGGCCTTCTGCGGAAAGTCCTGGCTGTGTGTTTGTGAACCAGAGTCACATTAGGAACAAGTTCTTTCAGCGACTCCTAATAAGGGAATTTTAGACATCAGGATTGTGAAAGGGTGTCAACGTCACCTGCTGGGAATCTGCCCTGCAGGGCTCACTCACCTGCTGTTTGCTGCTGTCCCCAGCCGTGAGCTGTTCCCTACTTATGAGGCCATCCCACTGCTGGGTGGTTCCAGAATACGTTCCTGCAGTTCCTGCACGTGCTGGGTGGCAGTTGGCCTCCCTGGCCCTGCTCCATGTTCACACACAGACTGACCTCCACCCTCCTCCCCGGCTCTTCCCCCGTCCATCCCACCGCGCCCACTCCCCCTGCGCCAGGGCCTAGGCTCAGTTGGTGCAGGAGATGGGGGGAAACTTTGCACAAGGGGCCGAGGTGCTGCCTTCCGTGGGGCGTGGCCTGGGGTCTCCTAGCCTGTGACTGCTCTGCCAAGGCAGGCGTGTGCCCAGATGAGTTCAGGAAATGTCTCCAGTGCTCTCTCAAGGCTCACCCTGCCCACTTCAGAGTATCAAGGCCCGAGAAGCCCTGTGAGGAGGAGAGCAGTTCACTTTACTAACTCACTCGGCGTTTCCTGTAACATGTATGAACAGCCTGAGAATTAGGCTTAATGGAATGCACCCATTTTGTATACAAGAAACAAAAAGTGGATCTAATTTTTGGATACAACAATTATATAATATTTTGCCCCCCGAAATTGGAAGACTTGATTCTTTTTAAAAATTGACTCTTGTCTACTGTCACCTGTACTCCTCCTAATAAATTTCTCTCAAAATTCTATTGGAAAGGAAAGGAAAAGAATAGAAAAGTCCCCTTCATTATCCAGAGGGAAACAACTTCTTACTAGATAAAGTCTATGAGAATTGTAACCTTTCCCTTTTTGTCTTGCCTGCCTGGGAGCTCGGTGGTAAATAGAGCATTTGGTGCCTGCAATATCATTATCGTAAATTTCTGGAACTTCTCGCTCATCTTTCCTTCCTCATCCTCCTCCTAGTTACCTATGGCTCTTGGTCTCCACTAGGGTAGTCTGTTGGTGCATCTGTTAGGAATGGGTGGTACCATGAATGGTGCTGTGGGTCCCCACCCCCACGGCTGCTCCCAGCGTTGACCACCGTGTCATTTGATGACTTTAACAGATGTCATAATGTAACGTAATGTGCACCTTTAAGTTCTCTGCACCTCTTGCTCCTTTGTGGTTTCTCCTGGGTGAGCCTGAGAAGGTCACAGGCTGATGTCACGGGTCTCAAACCTCCACTCCCCTCAAGCCAGGATCTGGGGTGGTTGAGCAGCGAGACCACTGGGCAGGAGTTCCAGGGGTGAGCCTGGCCCTGACGCAGGCTCCACCGGGTTTGCAGGGATGAAGGCGCAGTTTCCGCGGCCCAAGGACCAGGCCGCCCTGCAGAGGAAGGCGGGTGTCACCCGGGACAGGCTCCTCGCAGACGCGGAGAAGAGGACCCAGCAAGCAGAGAGGATGCTGGGAAATGCCACTTCTCTCTCCTCCAGCGCCAGGAAGAAGAGCAGAGAAGCAGAGCTGTCGGCCAAGGACAATGCCCAGGTCAGGCCAGGGCTACGGAGACAGTGGCTTTCCTACCCTCTGGGCCTGTGGCAGGGACGGGGACACACAGCTGCCCTCTTCCCGGTCTCCTGCTGACTGTTACTAACTGCTGCCGGGGCCCCCGCTCTTAGCTCGGAGCCTCACACAGGTGACCTCGTTGATTCTTCATGAAATAGGTGTCGTTGCTGTCCCCCAGGGTGTCTGGTGAGGACCCTGAGGCTCAGCCAGGTTTCAGGACTTCAGTTACATAACCAGGACTCACACCTGGACTTGCCTACCTTCCTTACCTAAATGGCTGGCTTTTCTGTCACTGGGGCCCTGTTCTAGTGGCTGTCCCCAGCTCTGCTTCACCTTCAGGCTCACACCACAAGTGAAGATCGTCATGGT
This sequence comes from Spermophilus citellus, assembly GCF_964194105.1. Lineage (NCBI taxonomy): Eukaryota > Metazoa > Chordata > Mammalia > Rodentia > Sciuridae > Spermophilus > Spermophilus citellus. The sequence goes on along the minus strand of NC_138183.1, from coordinate 5,400,960 downwards.
CGCCCAGGCTTCAGAGGGGCTGGACTTGAAGTGGGCATCCCCACGATCGGTTTCTTGTCCTGCCACTGGACTTTGGCCGGCCTCCGCCTCCTCTCTGTGCCTCCGTTTGTCTGTCTGTAATAGAGTCGGAATGGCTCTCCTCCAGGGAGAAATGAGTGGTTTCCTGCAGTTTTGCTGGTGCCCAGCACCAAGCCCACATCCAGTGCATATTTGTTGAATGTGAGAGTGAGTGGCTGCGGAGGCTGAGGCAGGAGGTTTGCAAGTTCAAGGCCAGATTCAGCACCTTAGTGAGACTGTCTCAAAATAAAAAGTAAAGCGGACTGAGGATGGGGCTCAATGGTAAAGCGCCCCAAGTTCAGTCCCTAAGTACCAGGAAAACAAAAACAAAAGCGTGGCTGGGTGAATGGGCGCGTGCTCTGTGCAGGAAGCTGACCACGGCTCCCCATCTTGGCCGTAAGAGCTCTTCATCCAGAAGGTCTTACTCCAGTCTCCCTCTTCTCCCTACCCCTGATGCCCACCTGCAGCTCGCCAGGACCTTGCTGAGGGAGGGGAAGCAGGGCCACCGCCGGGCCAGCCGGCTCGCCAGCCAGACACAGGCCACCCTCCAGCAGGCCTCCCAGCTGGCGCTGATCTCTGGAGCACACAGTCGGGAGCTGAGGGAAGCTGAGCTGGTAGGTGTGCCCCATGGCCCCTGCCCCTGGCGGCCAGGAGGGACCTGCTCCAGCTCTTACCCCTCCCCAAAGGTGGGTGCCAGGCTGAGCACAGTGGAGCGGCACATCCGGGAGTCTCGCATCTCCCTGGAGAAGGACATCGAGGCCTTGTCGGAGCTACTCGCCAGGCTGGGTAAGGAGACCCCGAGGCTGGCCCTGAACTCCAAGTCCCTGGGGACATCTTCCTATGAGGCGCAGCCCCAGGAAACGTGCCACATCTCCATCCCCACCCCGTGGCCCTCACCCACCCCAGCCCCGAGAGGAGCAGGGCGGGTGTCTCGAAGCCCTTCACTTGGCATGCTTCTCTGCGCCCCAGGCCCCAGACTGGCCCAGGAGGGAGGCAGAACACTCAGGTACTCGAACACCTCTGAGTCCCGGAGAAGCAGGTCAATGCGCAGGGCCCAAGGGAAAAGGGACATCTCAGAGACCAGGGTGGGCAGCACTGAGGATTGGAAGCTGATTTAGAATCAGGAAGACCAGGGTTCAGGTCTAGCTCTGTCCCTCCTTGGTGGTGAGACCTTGGGCATGGCACTCCCCCGAGGCCCCCACCCATAAGATGGGAGTAACAGCGGAGTCACTTGGAAAGTGCTTTCCACAGCCCTGGGTGCGGAGAGAACCAGAAGACAGCCGCTCTTAGGAAGGAGGTCAAACTCCAGGTGGGCCAGGAAGAGGCTTGTAGGTGAAGGGGACAGCCCCCACCAAGGCATGGAGGTCCCAGAGGCCCCTCGTGGGAGGACAAGAGTCAGAGCAGTTACATTGAAGTGAACGTTGCACATTTTTTTAAAAAATTGTGGAAAAATGCACATAACGGTATTTACCATTATAACATATTTCAGTGTGCCGTTCAGCGAGTGTTAGCTGTCTGCTACTGTGACAAAATACCCGAGATAATCAACTTAAAAGGAGGAGTGGTGCTGGGTGAGGGGGTGCACATCTGTCCCCCCAGCAACTCTGAAGACTGAAGCAGGAGGATTACAAGTTTGAGGCCAGCCTGAGCAACTTAGCGAGGCCCTCTCTCAGAAGGTCAAAGGGCTGGGGCTGTAGCTCAGGGATAGAGGGCTTGTCTATCATGAATGAGGCCCTGGATTTAGTCCCCAGCACTGGAGGGAGATGGGGGAGAGGAAGAGTTTATTTCAGCTCCAAGTTTCAGAGGTATCTGTCCTTGTTCCTGTGCTTTGGGCCTCTGGTGGCCCAGAACATCATGGCAGAGGGGCCTGTTCCCCTTGGGAAGCAAAGAGACACAGGAAGGGGCCAGGATCCTGAGATCCCCTTCATGGGACGTCCCCAGGGACCTAACTTCCTTCCACTAGGCCCCACCCGCTATAGGTGCTACCACCTCCCAATCGTGTCCCTGGGCTGGGGACCAAGCCCCCAGTACATGAGCCTCTGGGGGTCATTTAAGATCCAAACTATTCTGAAACATTAGGGACATTCACACAAGCCATCCCTGTCTCCAGAACTTTCTCAGCCTCTCAAATAGAAGCACTGTCCCCACGAAACGCTAACTCCCCATGGCCCTCCAGCTCCGGGCACCTACCCTTCTCCTCTTTCTGACCTGACTTCTCGAGGTACCTGGCAGAGTGGAGTCATGTGGAATTTGTCCCTTATTGACTGGCTTGTTTCACTTGGCGTGACTTCGAGGTTACCCCACTGCACGGGTCTCTCTGGATGACCGTGCTCCTGGGTTTGTCTGCACCAGGCCCACGCTCAGTGGGTCCCACACAGGCCTTACAGGACTCTCTTACTTCTGCTGCGGGGACAGTTACTCTCTTACCATGTTGCAGGGGAAACTGAGGCACAGAGATCTTAGCTACTGTGCCCAGGTTCCCACAGCCAGTCGGTGGGGAAGAGTGGTGTACATGTGGCTCTGACTGGCACTGTGTGTACCTGTGGCCGCCAGTCTGCACCCCACAGCAGTATGGGACGGATGCTCTACAAGGGCAGACCATACCGCTGCTGTCGCCGTCACACATCCGTCCATCCAACTCCACGCTTGACGCCGGGCTGTGGGGTTGACCATATAGACCTGGACAGAGCCCCTGTTGCCCTGGGCAGCCCAGGCAGGTGGAGGGGTGGCTGTGACCTGATTCTGAATCTCGAAGGCCAGGCTGTTTGGATTTTCCTGTGGACAGTGGGGCCTGTCGAGGTCTCTGCTGGAGGCAGAACTTGCCCAGGCCAGCGGGTCTCAGCCCCACTCTTCCTCTTCTTGCCCTCGGACCCAGCCTCTCTTGCCTGGGACACTCAGGGCCTTGAGGAGCCTCAGGGCCCAGTGGGATCCAAGGCCACTCTGGACCCACTGCGCTGTCTCCATCGCTCTCCCAACTGGCTGAGCTCTGTCTTTCTCTTGCATGTCACACTTAGTGACAAGGTGGGGGCGGCAGCTTGTGGAGTCCCTACCAGTATCACTACTGCCAGTTTCCAGTAGGAGCATCTTCCCCACCCGCTCATCCGAGGCTTGGGGAGGCTCAGGAAGTCCTTAAGTAGAGCTGACCATACAGGGTCTTCCCTGCCTTCCACACCAGCAGCCCATACTGCCCCTGTGAAGCCAGAAACCCTGCCGCTTACCCTGTTAGTTTTTGTCACTGTGACAAAATACCTGAGAAAATCAACTTAGAAGAGGAAAGATTTATTTTGGCTCACAGCTTCATTACTTTTGGCCTTCAGTAGAGGAGAACACCAAGGTGAAATGGCATGGCGGCTGGGAAGCAGAGGAGAAGGCAAGGAAGGGGAAGGACAAGATGTAGTTCCCAGTCAGGTGCAGTGGCGCACACCTGCAGTCCCAGCAACTTGAGAGGCTGAGGCAGGAGGATCCCCAATTCGAGGTCAGCTTCAGCAATTTAGTGAGGGCCCTGAGCAACCCAGTGAGACCCTGTCTTAAAAAAATATAAAAGGGCTGGGAATATTGCTCAGTGATTAAGAGCCCCTGGGTTCAATCCCTGGTAGCCCCTCACCCCCCAAAAAAGATGTAGTTCCCAAGGAACCAGTTCCTTCAGCCAGCCCCTTCCTCCTGCACTTTCTGCCTCTTCCCAATCAAGCCATCAGATTAGGAATCCCTCATGGACTGATCCATGGATGAGGTCCACTCACGAGCCAAGTGTTTCCCCAAAGCCCCACCTCTGAACGTGACTGCTTTGAGGACCAGACCTTCAACATGAGCTTTTGGGGACATTCCAGATCCAACCAGAGCACCCCCAAACCCCACGCCCCGACACAGGTGGTGCCCACAGATGCACCCTTGGTGAATAGATGCATCACGTTCCACTCGTGGGGCCATAGGGCCTCTCTCTCACTGTTGCAGAAGGGGAAACTGGGGCTCAGAGAGGACTCAACACGGCCTTTGGTTCTTTGAACAATGGTAGTAGTACATGCACAGAAGTGAACACTATCCAGGGCCACCAGGGGGGCAGTTCCCAAGTGTGCCCATGAGGTCCACAGGTCCTCATGGCCCCCACAGCCCTTCCAGTCCTGTGTTTCCCTGGTAGGTGGTGAGCCGTCAGACTCCGGGAGGTTTGACCTAGGGAGAGTCCTGGGACGGGGGCTGAACAGGTTCCTGGGGCCACCAGGGTGCTGGCTCCTGCTGAGGGTGTCTGTGCCTCTCTGCAGGGTCACTGGATGCCCATCAGGCCCCATCCCAGGCCCTGAATGAGACCCAGTGGGCACTGGAAAGTCTGAGGCTACAGCTGGGCTCGCGGGGAGCCCTGCAGCGGAAACTGAGGCTGCTGGAGCGGGAGTCGGAGCAGCAGGAGCTACAGATTCAGGGCTTCGAGAACGACCTCGCTGAGATCCGCGCAGACAAGCAGAACTTGGAGGCCATTCTGCACAGCCTGCCCGAACACTGTGCCAGTTGGCAGTGAGGCCCCTAGGTCCCAGCACACACTCCCCACCTCCTGTTTGCTGGCTTGGGCACACACAGCCCTCCACAGGTGTGCCCACACAGGCATACCACCAAAACGGGACCGTGTGCCCCATGTGAATACCACCTTCCCTCCCTGGTGTGTCTGGGCCTTCCTCGTCCTGGAAGTAGTGAGGACCCACTCACAAGTGGCCCTGTGTGTAAGGCCCTGCTGGGATGTCTTCCCTGCACATTTGTGTAAGACACACACACGCATTTAGTCTCCTAGTGCCCGATCACGCTGCATGCACACAGGACAGTCAGTTCTCTGTTGCGGTCAGAGCCGCCTTGTGTGGGCGCCCTCTGCAGGTCGGGGCAACTTGTGCAAATTCCCTGCAGTGCTAAGGCTTCCAAGCTCCAGACGGCAGGGGCCCAAGTAGTACTGGCACCTGGGAAGATGAGAGGGACTGCAAAGGGTTAGACCCAAGGCCCAGGGTCCCCTGAGGCCACAGCACGGTCTGCTAATCCAGCGGGATAAGTCCCACTGCTGACAGGGACATCCTTGTCTTTCTGGACACTTCCCTTCCAGGGTCTGGGTCTGCCCCAGACTCAGCTGCAGGTATCCTGGGCCCTGGTCCCCTTTCAGCCTGTGATCTGTCCAGAAAGCCAGGCCCTCAAGGGTCCAATGGGACCTGGATCATGGGGCCTTAGGCCACTGGGAATACCCCTTTGGGCCCCTGCTGACCGGGTTAACTTTGATTGACACTTCCTAAACTGGCCCTGCAGCTCTGTCTACCACCTGCGGGTGTGGAACCCTGGCCGCCATTCCAGTCTGTCCTGCCTGGGAGTCCTCCTGTGGCCAGGCCCTGGGGCCTCGGCCTCCCGGCATTTCCTCCTGGCATTCCTCCGCCCTCTCCCGGGCCCTCTTCCAGAAGACAGCAGGGCCTTGGTACAGTGGTGACTTGTGCCCTCCTCCCTCTGCTTCCCGTGCCCCTCACCCTGTCAAGGGAAACGGGTGGCAACGTGGACCTATTTATGACGAAATAAAGGACCCTTTCTCCAGCTGGTGACATGTCTTTTGATCCTTTAGTGCTGGTGGGTAGCCAGGCCAAGCTGTGGGTACACGTGTGGCAGTGCCTCTGTAGATGCCCAGCGAGCAGGTGGAATGGACGTGGGCCGACCCCTCCTGTCCACACACAGGGAGCCTTGCTGAAGTCCCGGCACCACGGCACCACTTTCCTCTTGGCTCGGGGGCGAGGGGGACTTGTCAGGCAAAGTCCAGGGGCTGGTGGAGCTTGAGAGATAGATAGAGAGGCCCTCAGTGGACCTTTGGTTTAGGTGGAGACACGGAGGCAGGAAATAGTGATCTCAAAATAGTGTCCTGCTGGGTGGAGAGGCACACACCTGTGATCTCAGCCACTCAGAGGCTGACACAGGCAGATCACAGCTCAGGGCCAGTCTCAGCCACTTAGACCCTATCTCAAAATGAAAAAGGGCTAGGGACTTTGCTCAGTGGTAAAGCATTCCTGGGTTCAATCCCCAATATGAAGAAAAAAATTTAAAAAAAAAAAGTTTGCGGCTGGCCTGGGCAATTTAGGGAGACCCTGTCCCAAAAAAAGAAAACTAAAAAGGGCTGGGGGTGCAGCTCAGTGGTAGAGCACCTCGAGTTCCATCCCCAGTACTGTAAACGACAACAACTGAGTCCCACAGCAAGGAGCAGGGAGGGAGGCTGGTGAGGACACGGGGGCAGGGAGGGGCATTCTGGACAAGGCAGCAGTCTGGGGTTGGAGTGGGCCTGGCCAGCATGGGTCCCTCTGGAAACCCCGGTGGAGGATGGGGTGGTAGAGCACACTCCATCAGGGTTCCCCGCCACAAGCCCACAGCGTTTTCTGAATTGGTTTAGGCAGAAAAGAAGAGTCTGTTGGAAGGACCTCTTGGAACCCTGGGGTGGGAAAGGCTGCCCTGCCTTGGGGGCAGCCTGAATGAGCCTGCGTGGTTGGGAGGTCTTGTTCCTACTCTCTCCACCTCCTCTCTTGATCTCGGCCTCTGCTTCTCTCTCTCTCTCTCTCTCTCTCTCTCTCTCTCTCTCTCTCTCTCTCTCTCGTTAGCTCAGGTCTTTCCCTTTTGCAGATCAACTTTCTTAGCTCTTCTTGTACTTGATGGCAGAGGACAACCCCACCCCAGGGCTCTGGGTTTGCACAACATCAGGTCAGATTCTTGCAAGAGACACTAAGGTGGACACCTGTCCTGGCTCCAGCTTCCCGGGAGGGATCCACCCAGCTGGATTCAGAACCCTCCTCCCTATTCAGGATAACGAGGATCCTAACTCAGTTCAAATCCACACAATGAGAGATGGCCCAACAACTGGTCCGGGATGGCATGTAGAGGAGGGTGCACTCCTCCACAGAGATCCTTAAAATCAAGGCAAGGTTAATGTGGTCAGCACTACTAAGCTGAGCTTGGGAGTGTACATTTCAGGCTGGGAGGGAGGCGGTTGCTCCACTGGGAATTTGGTAATAGGGGTCTGATGTGAGCAAGGCTGAGGAGATAGGGGTTCTTCAAAGACCTCCGGGACAGGGTCTGAAGTCCCTCCGGTCCATACCCACAGCTTCCCTGTTGACAGACCTTCTGATGCCTCTCTTGGCATGGCATGGGCTCAACAAAATCCAGTCCCAGCATCCTGGTGGGTGGAGAACAGGCTTCCTCTCCATCCACGGTGATGAACGGCGGGCCTGACAGCTTATGACTCGAGTGACTGATCATGCTTGATGTGTGCAGAGCCACTCTCTGGCCTCAGAGGTGGGGTTGCTCACTGCTGGGTGGAATGTGGCAGCTGCTGAACATCTGGCTAGCAATGCAGCCACGCAGCTGAGCAGTGGGGTGGCTTCTGTCCCACCGGATGGCTGAGCCAGGTCAACCAGCCCAACTAGCCAGGGTGCCAGGCTTTCTGAGCCTGGATCAGGAGCTGCATTTATGAAGACCCTGTTCAAAGTCCACTCGCTTCCTTGGCCTCCAGGTAGACAGTCTCCCATCTGCCAGGGTATAACTCCCAAGTCCTGCTTCTCTCCAGGCTTTTATGCTCTGCTCAAACCATTGAGAAAAAGTTTTAACAGCCCCCACCTAGTGACATGCTCTTGTTTTCCCCACTCTGAAGAGAGGATTGAGGCTCAGGCAGATCAGGTCCCTTGACCATGGCCATACAGGTTGTCCAAATCCAAAATCTAGGAGTGAATGGACAGAGAGTCACCAGGAGAAACTGGAGCTGGCCGTGCTGGGGAGCTGGGGACTGGTCCTCAAATGACTGAGCTGACTTTGGCCACATGCCATTCTGCCTAGCCCCACTCTGGGGACAGCCTGGCCATTACTCTCTCCACTGGCAGTCAGGGGGAAAAAAAAAAAAAGATGATCAGCTGGTCCCAGGATCCCAATTCTTTTTGTTTACTTATTTTTTTAAATTGTAGACAGACACGATACCTTTCTTTCTTTCTTTTTTTTATATGGTGCTGAGGATCGAACCAGGGCTTCACATATGTGAGGTAAGACTCTACCACTGAGCCATAAACCCAGCCCCCAGGATCCCCATTGTAAGTGTTCTGGTGGAGACAAAGTCTGTGGGGAGGGAGAGTCCTTGATCCAATCATGTGCTGATGGAGTCTTCCTTGGACCAGGTAGGTAGTGCCTGTCCATGCCAGTGTCCCCAGCATAATGATTAGGACTGGCCCTTCCACTCTCAAACTCTTCTGGTTTGGACACTAGACTTCATGGCCACTCTAGTTACAAAGTCCCCAGTTCTTTTAAGTTTTAGGTGGACACAAGATGTTTATTTTACATGTATGTAGTGCTGAGGATTGGACCCAGGGCCTCTGCATGCATGGCTCTACCACTGAGCCACCACCCCAGCCCCAGTCCCCAGGTCTTGCATCCTGAGTCCTCCTCTCTGGGTTTTTTGGCTACTTTATGGTTGCCATCCCAGGCTTGGGCTTCCCTACTCTTCCGTAAAATGGGCATGCCCGGTCCTATTTCACAGAACTTTGAGAGTGCAATGATTGGTGTGCAATGCCAAGCGCCTGGCACACAGTGGGAGCCTAAGACAGTTCTATTAACAAGACACAAATTCATCTAATTGACTTAAAGGGCCTTGGTGTCACAGTGGCACTACTGCGCAAACAGCTTCAGTAATGCGACAGCCTTCATTGGCTGAACGCGTAATCCGTGCCTCGCGACCGCGCTTGATGCTCATTCGGGTCCTGGTCCCACGAAGTGTGTACCCAGATCGCCAGGTGGACTCGCCGCCAAGGTCCAGGCAGGGGTGGGGAGGGAGGGGTTGAGCGCGGTCCGCGCACTGCATTGTCCCGGTCCTTCAGCAGAGGGGCGGGCGGCTGGCTTCCCCGCCAGCATAATAGCCGCTTTGATGCCCGCGGCCGGGGAGTGGAGGGGAGGGGACCTGGGGAGCGGAGGGGAGGGGATAAGGAGAGGGAAGGGGAGGGGACGCGGGGCCCGGGCCGAGGGAGGGGTGTGTCCGGCCGCCGCGCGGTTCCTCCGCCCCTCGCTCCCGCCGCCACCAGCCGCCGAAGCTCGGACCAGGCGCCAGTCTCTCCTCCTCGTCCCCCGCGGTGGCCGCCAAGCCCCGAGCCGGCGGGAGCCCGGCGCTCATCATGTCGGTCGCGCTCAGCAACAGGTTCCAAGGTAGGTGCCGTGTCCCACAGCCATCCCGTGCGCAGCGTCCCCACCTGTGCGCGCGGGGCAGACCGCGGGGCGCGCGGCGCGCGGGAACCCGGCGCGAGAGGGGACGCGTGGCCCGGGAGCCCCGCTACCCGGCCGCTTCTTTGTCTCTCCTCTAGGAGGAAAGGCGTTCGGCTTGCTTAAAGCCCGGCAGGAGAGGAGGCTGGCGGAGATCAACCGGGTAAGCCGCGGCCCAGGGCAGCGCGCGGGTCGCGCCAGCTGCGCGCCTCCGGCCCTGGCGGTTCCCACTGCCCTGCGGTGCCGCCTTCAGCCAGGCAGTGTCCGCCGCAAAATCTACCCTCTTCCCCCCCTTCCCCGGGGCTTCCCTCGGTTGCCTCTCTGGCCCCAGCCCTTTCGCCTCTGACTCCAGGTAGGTCCGCTCCACCTCCCTGCTCGGGGCCTGGCGTCTCGGGTTGCAAGCTGTTACCCTCGCTAGGGCGGTGGGGCCCTTCCAGGAGCTGCTGCCAGCCTGCATGTGGGCTCCCTGCAAGCCCGCCAGGGACCCGCGCAGGGTTTTGGCGCCAGAAGGGACTCCCAGGCCAAGGCTCTCCACCACACAACATAGGCTCTTGGTTCAGTCAAATGTTGGCGGTTCCCCGTGGCCTCCTTCTTACCACTCTGCCCCAATACACAGCTTCTTTCCAACTTGTAGGAAAGGTTACTGGGGGGACTACTTGCTTTTCTTGATGGTTTTGGTGAATTTCTATAAAGAAATCCTTCCAGCTGCTGCCAGGCACACAACAGGAGCTCTACATAAGTTTGGTTAATGATTCTGTAAATCCTAGGAGATGAGGAAAGGTTGTCAGGGACTGCTTGGGTTGGTCAAGGTCAGAGGCACCACAGCAGCGCACTCCAGGGTCCTGCAAGACCTGGCCTGGGACATGTACCAGCTTGGCGGTCTTCAAGGGCCTGTCACCTGGGGGCAGGGTCACTGTGAGGACTCAGTGAGGGCAGGTGTGCAGCCTGCATAAGCCAGCACTGGCACTGGGGAGGCACCCGGGAGGGTACTAGAGGTATTTGCTGAGGAAGGCGTCTCCCAGGCTGCTTCCTAACTGAGGGCAGAGTTGTGCCCACTGAAACAAGCCTGGCATTCCTCCTGCTGGCTCTTTTGGGCACGGGGTGTCTAGCGCCTGAGCCCAGCTTAGGGTCCTAGGTGGAAGCTGGTGGAGGCTGTGGAGAGGTGGGCTCAGGGCCTGGAGCTGGGTAAAGGATTTCCTCTTGCCAGCATCTTGATCTTGATTTCCTCCTAGTTTTTCTTGGATGGCCTTGAAGTAGGCGGCATGTCTCTTGTCATCCACTGAGCTATGGGGTTCTCTGGAGGGCTCTGGGCACCTCAGGGTTCGTACCATGTGGATCTTAGCTGAAAGATGGTCTGGACATCAGGCTGAGGCTCAGGGGTCCTGGCCTGCCAGGCTCCTTCCCAGCTTGTTCTGCACCAGGCTGACCTCGGTCTTGGCTACTCTAACCCTCTGGACAGGAGCCTGGGACCCTGACCTCATACAGCCCCCGGGCCACTTGGCTGGGTGGGGTTCTGAGCTGGCTGGATCCACCCAAAGCCAGCAGGACCCTGAGCCAGAGGCAGCTGCAGGGTGGGGGTGGGGATGGGGGTTAGGTGACTGCATTTGGATGGCCAAGGAGCTGAGTGTATGGGACGTTCTGTGCCCACTCCATACTGTGGATGCAGGTAAGGGTGCCTGGGATGGGGTTGTTTCAGGAAAGGGACCGGCTTGGCTTAGAAAGAGGAAGGGTTGTGCTATCAGGGACTGATTTCGACAGCACTGGGACTGGAGATAGTGAGCAAGAAAGGGCTGTGTTCTAACCATCTCAGGGCCTTAATGCCCAGAGAGGGCAGGCAGCTAACTCCAGGACTCACAGGATCCAGCAGTAGGGCTCACAGTCTAGTGCCCTGTCCCTGCCTAGATGCTGTCCCAAGACCCATTATGTGAGTCCATGCTGCGACTCAGGGTATGGGCTCCTAGTAGAAGGAAGCTTCAGGATCCAACTGGAACCTTGAGCTGTTTCCGGACCACAGCAGGTCAAGGTGACCACACTAGTTTAGAGTCATGAGGAAGCTACCAAGCACCGGTCCCGTGACCTTGGGCAAGCCACCTCACCGCTCAGGGTCTCCTTTGCCAAGAAGATAATGGTGGTTGTGATTTTTCAGGGAGATAATCTGTGTAGAGTGCAGGTGGGAGGTCAGACAGCTGTCAGGATTGTTGTCATCTGTTTGGGGCCTCAGGGTTTAGGGAGTGGAAACCTGGGATATTCCTGAGATACTGAACCGCCCATCCTGGCTGCTTCTCCCGGCTGCAGTGGGAGCAGCGGGCCCTGCCCCCTCCAGTGCCCCTGCATTAATCAGTGGAGATGCCCGGTATCACCTGTAAGTGACGCCAGTGGCTCAGGAGGCTGAGGCAGGAGGATCGCAAGTTCAAAGCCAGCCTCAGCAATATAGTGAGGCTCTAAGCAACTCAGTGAGGTCTGTCTCTAAATAAAATATAAAAAAGGGCTATGGCTCAGTGGCTAAGTGCCTAGGGTTCAATTCCTGGTACCAAAAATAAAATAAAATAAAATCATTGGAGATGACCAGATCCTGAGAGTTGTTCTGCTTGAGGGTCTGAGTCTGATTCACCCAACACTGTGGCCTCAGTGAAAGATCCTGGAGTAGAATATTCTAGAGAGAACCAAATCGGCAGCCTGGACAGCCTTCCTTTGGGTGCAGTTTCACTGTGCTAGAGAGAATTCTGGGGGTGGGTGGAGCAGAGCCCAGTGGCCCTGTGGAGGCTGGAAACAGTGCAGGTCAGGGTGTCATGGCTCACTGCTTGGGGGTTGCATGACCTGCTGCTGTTCCCAACAGTTTGGGCACCAGTTGGCTGCTGCTTGGGGCAGAACCCCCCTGGGCTGGCAGCTCTGAAGGGCCTCTCTGGGCCAACACACTTGTTTCCTTTGGGGCCTTTCTCCTTCCCTGGTGTGGGCAGCTTCTAGAAGACCCAGTCTTAGCAATTTTTATTCTAAGAGATTTTAAAAGAGTAGAAGAAGATCTGGGTGTGCCTAGAGGTCCCGGTGGGGATAGGGAGACGGGGGCCATACGTATTTTGCTTTATTTGGTTTCACTTTAGTTTCTGCCAGTGTCTCCGGGGCAACTAGAAGGTGCCAGTGCTGTACCAGGCATGCTGTGGGCACAATCTCAGCAAATGTCACTTTTGCCCTACGATGGCTGCTGTTCTTCCCATTTTACAGGAAACAAGGCTGAGAGGGGTTGAGTAGATGGCCTGGGTTGAAACAGCCACAGCTTGAACCCAGACCTTTGGCCCAGGCTCCACTCTGGACTGGCCCCTCTGTGGGTGTCCACCCCCGCCCCTGTCCTGTGTGCGAATGGGCATGTGCACATTAGTACCGCTGGAGGGGCAGGCTCAGAGGGTACCTCCTACTCCTGTCACATAGCTGGCATTCCCCGTCTCCTGGTGGAATGTCGGTGACCCCAGGCCAGCAAGGCCTGGCCTCAGATGGCAAAGGGAGCAACTTTCTCTAGCATTGGGTCTGGGTGGGCCTGTGCCTGGGGGGAGTAGGAGGAGCCGGGAGGACAGCAGGGCTGCTCTCGAGTTGGCCGGTGGGCAGCCAGGATCCTTTACTACTACAGTGTGAGCTGTGTCCCTGACCTGGCTTGTCATCTCACGGACCCCCTTCAGCAGAGCACTCCATCCACTGTCAGAGGCTGTCAGTGTGGATCTCGAAACATCCCGCGGGGTGAGGATCACCGTGACTCGCGGTTCAGAGACTCAGCCCGATGAAGTCAGCTGCCCAAGGTCACCAGCCAGGAAGTGGCAGGGGCAGGTCTGTGTGACTCCAGATGCCCTGGCCCCTGTCCACCAGGTGGCTGCAGTCTGATGGTGACACAGGCTTCTTGTTTATGTGGATAAGGATCTCTGGCTACTATCCTGAAGTCCCAGCCCTCCAGGGTCAGATGGAGGGCACTCAGCATCCCTTGTCACATTTAGAGGTCCAGTGGTGCCATCTTCACTGGAAGGGAGCTGGCAGGGCGGGCTGGGAATCTCTGCCCAGGGTGTATGTGCCCTTGGCCCCCTCTGGGACATATATGACCTCTGAGACCTGACCCAGGAAGGTACACAGGTGCGTCTCTTTTCCTGTACCACTCTCTCCCTGCCTAGGTGAATGTGCCCAGTTGGCATTGCTGGGTACCCTTCTCTCTTGTTCTCCCTTAATATATTATAAGGGAGATGGTGATAAGTAGCCACGTGAGCCTCTGGGGATTTAGTGTCCCCGGCAGGTCCGGTCAGTTGTGACCTCGCTGTGGCCATGTCACAGTCAGCTGGAGATGGAATTTCTGCAGGGTTTGCTTCATTTATGTGGTTGCTGGGGTGTTTTTCTTGAGCTCCCCATCTATTGGCGAGGACACAGTGTCCGGATGAGGCCCCAAGCCCTGTGGAATATGAGCCTGCTGTCCTTGTGGGTGCACATTACAGGCTCCTGCTATTTGCCAGGTGACTGGGAGGGCATTTGTGGCCTGGCCCTGGCCCTTTAAGAGCCTGTGGACTGCGTTGGAGGCCTCCTGGCCTTGGAATGGGGCTGCCTCTCCTTGTGGTTCCTGCCCAGGGTGTCAGCTGCCAGCCCCTTGGATGGCCTCCAAGATGGTGGTATCTGCCCACCCTAAAATTCTGCTGCGGCTCATACATAAAGACAGGCCTGGAGGGCCGGGAGCAAGGGTCTGTGAGAAGGTGCTAGAGGTACCAGCCCCAGAAGGGGGTTAAGTCAGAGAGCTGTGGGCAGGTGGCAGGGTTCCAAGGCGAGCAGGGGCCGCCAGCCTCCAGTGGTTTTGGAATTGGCCCATCCTGGGCCTGAGCACCTGGACAGGGCTCTGGGGTAGTGGGGTGCACCCATGGGCATCAGAGACTGTGGATGACCGAGCAGGCAGCAGGGAGCCCATAAGACTGGGGGACTGTTCCCTGGGGCTGCAATGGAAGCCAGCACTCTGTCCCCTGTGGATGGCTGGCACTGGCAGTCAGTCAGGAGCCTGAGGATGAAGTGAAGCCTGCCCTCCATGACAGAATGTCAGGAGGACTTCCGGGCACGTCCAGGCAGAGAGAGCAGTGGGTGGGGGCTTTCTCTGTGTGACTGGTCTCTTGGGACGGCTTGAGTTTGGATGATCCCAATGCAGGGTAGTCATGGCTGGCTCTTCCTAAGTGTTGGGACCGGGCTCTTCCAATGCAGAGAGCTCACTTAATTCTTGCAGCAGCTCATGAGGAGGTCCTTCATTGTGTCTGCACTGCAGGTGAAGACACTGAGGCCCAGAGTGGTAATGCAAGTTGCCCAGGGTCCCAGAACTACTAAATGCTGGAGCCGGGATTGGCACCCGGGCAACCTGATCCAACCCCCCCATCCCTCTGCCCACACATCCTGTGCCCAGAGTTTATCTACATGGGGCTTCCTGGCATTGTGACTTTAGGCAAGACCGCCTCCTTTCTGGAGCTTGCTGTCCCCATCTGTTGAACAAGGAGAGCAACGGGGTGCTCTGAGGAGGCCCTCTGGGGTCAGTGCCTGGGCAGATGTTTTCATTCTCTGCTGCCTTCCTGTTTGCACCTGTAGGGCACGCGGGCCCTTGAGCACTGACAGGTGGGCTTATTGCTTCCTGTGCAGCCCCCTCATGCTCCCACCTGCTTGCATTTCCGTAGTTTGGATGCGGGGAGGGGTTGGGAGGAGACTGGCATAGCACTGCGAAAGGCTGTGCCCTCCGGAATAACCGGCTGCAGCTGTCCTGAGTAAAGCTGCCCGCAGGATTGGCTTTGCCTAGAAACCTGTGGCCAGGCTCCCTTCTCCTTATTTGAAGCGGGGACAGTGGAATGAGACAGACCCTGTGTCCTCTTGAACAAGTTGAGCTACCTCGCTGAACCTCTGCTGTCCCATCTGTCAGATGGGTTCATAGACAGTGGGAGCAAGAAATCACAACCAGCCTGATCTAGGGAACAGCGGTCTGATGACTAACGGTGGGCTGTGGGGAGGGGAACCTCATTGTGCAGACAGAAATGTTAGAAATCAGTAATAATAAGGACCTAACAGTCATTTAGCACGTCTTAAGAGCCAAGTGTTGAATCTAGCACTTTACACATACTTAACCTGCATGCTATAGTTCTTGGGAAAGGCCTAAATGGTAGATATGAGCTTTTTTTTTTTTTTTAGATTTAGGTGGACACAGTATCTTTATTTTACATTTATGTGCTGCTGAGGATCAAACCCAGTGCCTCATGCATGCTGCCTGCTAGATGAGCGCTGTACTACTGAGCACAACCCCAGCCTTAGATATGAGCTTTTTTAAAATTCCTTAGACAAGGAAACTGAGACATAGATAAATGAAGTGATTTCCACAAAATTACCAAGTGGATTCCGACTTGGGCTTTCTGGCTCTAAGCCTGCCTTCTTTATGATTTTTTGCTTTTGTTCCAAATATCTGGGGTGACTTCAGTCTCTCCTCTGCCCATAGTCCCAGGGTCAGAGCGGCCAAGGTGGGTCCTGAATAGAGAGGGTGCCTGCTCCCTGGGCAAGGCTGTGCCCAAGGCCAAGCAGGGATGTGGAGGGAGGATAGCTGCAGGGAGAAGCTGGGCTGTGTGTGGGCAGGAACTCCAAGTCTGGAGCCGGTGGGAGCTGTGTCCTGCCCCCAGCCTGCCTCCCCCACCCCCTGCCAGGGCACAGCTGCCCTACACTCGGGCAGGAAGGCTGCCCACCCACTCATGAACCGGTCAGCTGCCTCCCCTGCCCTGGCCACTCTGTGGTCCTAGCATTTGTCATTGTTGGCTGTGAGGAAAGACACGAGACTGTTCCCTGAGTCCCTTCCCACCTCTGTCACACATGCACACACTTTTGCAAAGCAGTCTGGTGGTTTCAGGGGGGAGAGGGGAGGAAGTAACTGTGGGCCAATGGCATCTTTGCCATCCTTCAGCAGATGCTATCGAGTGCCTACTCTATGCTGGGCATTGCTGAGTGCTGGGCACCCGGCGATCCCAGTACAAGAAGCATGTCCTCCTGGGACCTGAGGCTGAAGACCTGCCTCCTGCCAGTGTCCACTTTCTGGAAGCCTTCCGATCCTCAGCTGTGCACAGGCTGGAGCCCAGGCAGCACCCCCTGTGGAGTTTATTCCAGCTTGGCCCCTTGCTGTGCAGCACAAGTTATTTATCTTCTCTGAGTCCCAATTCGTTTGCTCATCCTGGAAATGTTTATTGAGCATCTATATGTGGATCCTGTGTCCTAGTAGGGGACACAGTGGACAGTAGCCATACCAAGCAATGCCAGTGGAAACCGTGCCAGGGGCAGCTCATCCCACGTGGAGCACGGCAAGGTGGATTAGAAGCAGGGACAGCCTGCAGTGGACAGCATAAATGGGGGGTGGGGGCGATGGCCTCATAGAGGTGATACCAGCCAAAGTCTTGAAAGAGGTGATGGAGAGAATCATGCGTAGATGTGGGGGGCAAAGGTCCTGAGTTGAGAGTGAGCTGGGCACACAGGAGGCACAGAAAAGAGGCCAGGGTGGTTAGGTCCCTTACTAGTGGTGGAGGGCAGGAAGGGGGTTCTTAAATTAAACAGTGTGTCAGATGGTGCCCTGTGCTGAGGAGCAAGCTCTCTCTTGGTGTAAAGGTGATCATCCATGTCCACGTCCCCAGCGGCTCTGCCTGCTGAGAGCCTGGCCCCTGGGGGCCAGTGAACAGAAGCCAATTTTAGCTGCTTCTGCAGTTTGTGCTTGCTCTGGTCTTGCTCTCCGCTGCTGCCTTGTTGTTCTGGTCTGTCTGTGTGCAGGATTTGTCTCTAAGACCAGGAACGTGTCTCTCTCCTGAGCCCACAGCCTGCAGGGGGGGCCAGGTAGACCCAGATCCTGGGGTGGTTGGTACCTATGGGCTGGGGCTGGGGCAGGATTGTCAACCAGAGCATGGGAGCCGAGAGGCCTGCAGAGGCCTGCAGAGGCTCCCGGATGCTGGGCCTGCCTGTGTTCTCGGGCCTCCCCCCAACGAAGTTCCAGTTCTTGATAAAGTGAAGGAAAGGCAGGGTAGTGTAGTGAGCTGGGCCTCGGCTAAATGGATCCCATGTTAAAATTCAGAGATGGTGAGCTTCTGAACTCATGGCAGCAGTCAACAGTAATTGTCTAAAAAGCCTTTATTGGCAAAATGCAAACTTGGCAGTCCCCTGTTCCTGTTCCCCTTGAGCTCCTGACTGCTCCCCCAGGTCTGGGCACCTCCAACCTCAGCTGGCTCTCACTGCGCAGATGAGGGATCTGGGACCCTGGGAGGGTCATGGTTTGTCCTCCCAGGTCACAGACAAGGGTGAATTTTCCAATTTTTTGGTCTGAGAATGGGGTAGGGAAGCAGTGGAGGAGAGCAGGGAGGGAGTCAGGATCAAGGGGAGTCCTCGACAAAGCCAACCCCGAGTGGGGCAGTTTCCGGGTTGCAGGGAAAGAAGGACCCAGTCCAGCTAAGTAGAGGCGGGACCAGTGATGGCAGTGAGGCCCCAGGGAGGGTTGACCAAGCCAGCTAGACCCTGTGGGCCCCGGGCTGCTCTCAGTCCAGCTGCAGTTGGGCAGGGGCCCTGCAGACTGGCAGACCCAGGTTCCAGTCCAGCCCTGGGCCTCCTCGGCTATCTGGGGACTAGAGTCGTGTTAACTTGTAAAATCAGAGCAGAGCGTCTGGGAAGACCTACTGAGCTGACACAGTGCTGGCCACAATCAATGTCTAAGCAAATGTTAGAGGGCAGCCAGACCCTTCCCACAACCCCTGGAGGGAGCCATGTACTGGGTGGGTTTCTCCCCTCGAAGGGCCCTGAGCTGAGGTGGAGGAGCCACAGAGAGGCCATATTCTGCCTCACACTCACCATCAGACCTGCTCTTACTGAACGTCGGTATGGTTCTCCCGGGGCTGGTCCCTAGGGAGGCGCAGGTGCCCAGGGAGGTGAATGCAGCCGTGCCATTTCCCACTAGGGATCGGAACCCGGACTGCCTTCTAGTGATGCAGTTCTCGCCACTTCTCGCTGATTTGAGCCTCTCCCAGCATCTGAGGGGCAGCAGGCTAGAGATTAAAACCCCCGTTTTACAGATGACAAAGCAGGTGAGAGGGGAATGGACTCCAGAGCTGTGGCAGGGAAGATACTAATGTGATACACTGATTGATAGGAGAATCACATAGACCCAGCAGAAGTCTCTGGTTATCCCCAGCTGGTGGCTAAGGCAAGAGAGGTGCAGGGGCAGTTGATTGCTGGGATCCCATACCTATGGACTCAGGGATGGACCCAGGCGCATGGCTGGGGCCCTGGGCTTCCTGGATCCTGGAGTCAGGGCCTGGGCAGGGGTCCGTGGCACAGGCCCCCTGCCAAAGCTGAGCAGTTTCATAGAGCAGACCCTCCAGGCACCTCCCCAAGCTGCTGAGCAAACTTCCACCCCAGGGTAGAATGGGGATTCGCCTCTGGGGGTTGACAGGAAACCAGGGCCAACAGGACGAGCCCTGCCTGGTCATGCCTGGCCGCCCAGCAGGAGGGAAGGCAGCCAGGCTCTGGGGCCATGTGCCAGGGACTTCTGTCCCCAAACCCTTGCTCAGCTCTGTTCTTGCCTCGGTAGGAGTTCCTCTGTGACCAGAAGTACAGTGATGAAGAGAACCTGCCAGAAAAGCTCTCGGCCTTCAAAGGTGAGCTAGGGCTGGCTGCCCTGTCATTCTGGGGAGAGCTGGGCTGGCCCTTCGGCCCCTGGCACACGGGACTCCTTAACCTCACAGGACTGGCCTCTGACCGGTTCATCCAGAATGTTCCTCTTCCTGGCAGGCTTCGAGGCAGGGGTCCCCTGAGGACTGAAGCAGGCCCATCTCCCTGCCACTGTGGGCCCCTTGCCTGCAGGCCCTGCCCCTCTTTCTGGGCCGCCCAGCAGGACTCAGGTTGGCTCCTGCCCGCCCTGTCCAGCCCCGCTCGCTCCCGGGGCCCAGCACACAATCCGCTCTTTGTGAGCCGTCCTTGCCTCTCCCCCTCAGCAGTGGAGCGTCTCAGGAGCCCCTGTGGAGAATGGACGTTTGTGTCACCACAGTGGGGCAGGGGGGCAGAGTTTCTGCCCATTGAATCCCAGCAGCACGGGATGAAAAGAAAACAGGCCCTGGGAGCCCGCGTGGGGAGAGGGGCAGCATAAAGGTCCCTCTGTTCGGGGCCCTGGTGCTTGGTTCCCAGCCCGCGGCTAGAAAGGAGAGGAGCTGGCATATGAGGAGCCAGGCAGACCCACCTTTCTCGCCCCAGGGAAGCACTTGGGGCACTGGAGCCCTGGACTCTACAGAGGACACTTGGTAAAAATCCCAGAGGATGCAGCCCCCTCCCAAGCATCTGCATTGTGAGTGTCCTCCCTGCTCCAAGCAGAGGACCTGCCAAGTGTGCCTCGAATTGCTTAGCTCAGTTGTTCTGCGGCAGGACTTGGATGGCTAATAATATGCATAATAGCCGGCAGGTGCCCGTTCCCTAGCAGCCTGCATGGTGAGCTCCCCAAATCACCCCATCCCCTAGGAGGGAGTTGGTGCAGAAAAACAAAGAAACTCAGGCTCGAGGAGGAGATGAAGTGGTGTCCTGGGCAGGCAGTCCCAGGCTCACTATGGCAGAGTCAGCCGCTGCTCACGACCAGGATGCTATGGTGCTTTTTTTTTTTTTTTTAATGTTTTAATTTTAATTTTTTTAGTTGTAGTTGGACACAATACCTTTATTTGATTTATTTTTATGGGGTGGATCGAAACTAGGGCCTCGCACGTGCTAGGCGAGCTCTCTACCGCTGAGCCACCACCCCAGCCCCTGCTATGATGCCTTTTACAGTGAGGCCTGGTGGCGCACACCTGGAATTCCAGTGACTTTGGAGGCTGAGGCAGGAGCATTGCAAATTCTGGGCCAGCCTTAGCCACTCAGCAAGGCCTTCAGCAACTTAGCAAGACCCTGGCTCAAATGAAAAATAAAAAGGGGTTCAATCACCAGAATGGTGGGGAAGAGCAGGGGAAGAGAAACAGGAAAAAGACCCCTGTGCCCCAGGCAGCCGATCCCCTCCTCTCTGGACATCAGCAGGTCTGCTGGGAGGAGAGACAGGGTCCCAGGGTCTAACGTCCTCTACTTGTCTTCCTTGAGATGTAGGATTGGGTCTGTTGGGCAGGACTGGGACCACAGGAAGTCATGTTGGAAAGCAAGCGACTGGAAAGGTCTTTGAATCATTCACTTATTTGCTGTCCAAGTGGGCGCTCACTATGGCACAGGCCCACTGCAGGCCTGGGAATACGGCGGGAACACTGCCGTGCCATGGGATGGTGGGGCAGGGTGGGGAGCAGGTCACGCTAGGCACTTTGGAGAAAAATGTACCCTGAGGAGGGACAGGAGTGTTCAGTGGTGATGGAGGGGCCTACTCAGAAACAGGGGTGGGGGACCCCAAAGACATGAGGAATGGGCCTGGGACTACCTGGGAGAACAGGTGGGAGTGGGTGGGAGCCAGGAAGCCATGGGCTGGGGTGGAGGGGTGGGTGCTGGCAGGCCACCCAGAAGGTAGCCGCTTTTCCTGCTGAGGCAGGGTGACCATGCAAGGCTACATGGTTTATGGACATACTGTCCTGTCAGCAGATGCCAAGCTCATCACCTTGCCTCGTCCACCCTGCTGCTGGAGTTCCAGTACTCCTTGACCCAGGAATTTTAATTCAGAGTCTGTAGGTGAGGTCTGTAGGGAGTGTCTGCCACCATGAGCTATTGCACGCCCAAGGGCGTTTCTGTTGGTTTCCAACCTGGGGATCTCTGGGTCACTGGGACACTCTGAAACACCCTTCCTGCCTTTGCCCTAACCCTTGGACTTAAGTCTCCAGGACAGAGAATCTGTTCCAATCACTTGGCAGCAGATTCAGATGCAGATGGCCCATGGGGACCCAGGAGGAAGCAGCTGCCTTCTTAGTACCAGGGTCAGAGTGGCCCCCTGCTGTCTTCCCTCCCAGGTGCTTGTGGGGGTGATGCAGGCAGAGCTGTCTTCAGAAGAGACCATGGCTGAGGCCACAGGACTCCATGGCTGAGGAGGGCAATGAGGGCTTTCCAGGACCCAGTCAGCCCCCTCCAGGGGCCCTGAACCCCACAGGGAGAGATGCCGCTTCCAGGCTAATGCCAGGTGTTGCTTCTCGTTTTCAGAAAAATATATGGAGTTCGACCTCAACAACGAAGGCGAGATTGGTGAGTGGCCTGGAGGCCGGGGCAGGGGCGCAGGGTGGTTGGAGGCCTGAGACCCAAAGCTCCGGCCTCACCGGCAACAGTACAACAGGGTCAGGCTGGTTCAATCACCCCCATTTCACAGGAGCAGAAACCAAGACTCAGAGGTGAAAGGACTTGCTTGGGGTCCCCAGTTGTTGAGGGGTGGGCCCAGAGCCCAGCCTTTGGTTCTGAATAGGTTCTTCTGCCTCATAGCTACATGATATTCCATCACAGGAATGGACTCATTTATTTTGCTAACACCCAAGTATTGACCATTCAGATGATTTCCAATTTCGACCATGGTGATCCTGTGAAGAGCATCTTTGTACATGAATCTTGGTCCATTTGCTGGTTATTTCTTCAGAGTAAATCTCGCACATGAGCCTTCTGAAGCATCTGCCCAAGCTTCCCTCCGGAAAGGTCTTGCCGGTTTCCAGTCTGATGGGCAGCTGGGGCAGCCCTGTTGCTGTGTGCTGTAGGAACTGCCTGGCTCTGAAGGGCCCTGGACAGTCTGGCACCTTCCCGCCTGCCCTGCCTTACCACAGCGCTCACGGCCCTTAACTCAGCCCCTGCCCAGCCCTGCTCCCGCCCTCCTTCACTTATCCATTGTCCACCGCAGAACAATCCTGCGGAAGTTGCCTCAGATCTCGGTGGTGGCCCCTTGGGGTATAGTGACTTTTTGGTGCCTCCCTTGTTTTTCTTGAATTTTGTTCTTTTGTTGCTTTTCCTGCTCCGAGGGATATTTTTGGCTCTCTCCCCCTTCCATCTGAGGCCCACTTGAAGACAGCGTGGTGGGAGTGGCAGGTGGCAATTAGTCACCTGACAAAGCTGTGCCCAAGAGGCTGACTTTGAACGCCCACTCCCTGACCTCCCCACTCCCACCGGGCAGTAACTCTCTGGGTAGCAGGAGGGTGGGCACTGGGGCTCACTCTAACCACAGGGGACAGCAGAGATCACTATAATAGTGTGAAGTTCAATGGCTCCATTACTGAGCATCTGGTCTGAGCCAGAGCTTTCCGGGTATCATGCCTCTGAATGACCCCAGCAACCCATTCTGCTGTTGATGAAGCAGGGTTCAAGCTAAATGGTCTGCCCCGGTAGGTCCCGCAGCCAAGGATGGCAGAGCTCTATCCCTCCTGGAGTCTGACTCCAAAAGCCCAGGTTTGTAGCACTGGGCCCGGGATGGAGGAACACTCGTGGCTGCTGATGCAGGGAGCAGATCTCCCGCCAAGCATTTGGGGTGCAGGAGGGGAGCCTTCCTGGTTTCTGAGCTCAGCCTCAGCCGCCTGTCTGCACTGAGTGGACCTGCTTTTCCTCCGGCAGACCTGATGTCTTTAAAGAGGATGATGGAGAAGCTTGGGGTCCCCAAGACCCACCTGGAGATGAAGAAGATGATCTCGGAGGTGACAGGTGGAGTCAGTGACACCATCTCCTACCGAGACTTTGTGAATATGATGCTGGGGAAACGGTCAGCTGTCCTCAAGCTGTGAGTACCTCCCTGTGGGCCTCTGAAGGCACAGCCATTCCCTGGCCAGTGCTGGGGACTTGATTTTTCTGAGCCTCATATCCCTGCCTGTCAAATCGCTGACACTGGCGATGAGTCTGTCAGCACTTCCTGGGCTCAGTTTCCTCATTTATAAATCAACCCTACTGCCGCCGGGAGGGTTGTTGTGAGCATAAAACAGAATTGAAATCAGTTCTAAAAAGAGGCAGAGTTTGAATCCTGGTGCTATTACTTGTGACCCGAATGACCCTGATTGAGTTACCTTAGTCAGTGAGCCTCAGTTTCTCCATCTGTGAAATGGGATGATATGCATCTTCCTCAAGGCATTTTCCTTCGGGCTAGTGGGATGACACAGGGTTTCAGCCTAGCGCCTGCTCATGGCCAGCCGCTAACAGGGTGGCTGAACTCATGCCCTGAATGTTCTTCCCCACTGAAGAGTATTAGGGAAATTCCCTGGAGTCTTCTTGTCATTTGTCACAGCTGAAAAGGAACCCTACTTGGCTTTTATGACATAAGATTCATTTTTTCCTAAGTACAAAAGTACACTATACCTGTCTCATTTTATGAAGGAGTTCACCAAAGACCTAGGAGGCTCAGTAGTCAGTTCACGACCCCCTGGTTCAGTCGCTGAGGACCAGAGAGGCTGAGGGCCTAGCTCAAGTCGCTCAGCTGGGAAGCAGCAGGCTGGTATTCAAATCCAGGCTGTTCCCCTCAGAAGTTCCATTTGGAACCCCTTCCCCATACTTGGTTAGGCTTTTGAAGACCCCAGTTTGCTCAGACAGCAAGGATAGGGGAGGGCGCTTGGCCTAGAAGTCTGAAGGCTCGAGCCTCACCCCGCCTCCACGTGTGCTGCCTGTGTGGCAGGGGAGTCACGTTACCGCTGTGAGCCAGTGTGGGCTTTCATAAGGATCCCCCAGAGGACAGATTCGGGGGGCACTCTGCAGACACGAAGGCTGGGGAGACCTTTCTGGATGAGGAAAGGGATCCTAATGCTGTTGTTTTGTTTTTCTCATTCTTTCCTCCGTCTCCAAACCAGAGTCATGATGTTTGAAGGAAAAGCCAACGAGAGCAGCCCCAAGCCAGTGGGGCCCCCTCCAGAGAGAGACATCGCCAGCCTGCCCTGAGGACCCCCTGCCTCCCGCCTTGCTCTTCCTCCCTCCTGTCGCGCTGCCCTTCCCGATCCCTGTGATCTGTCTTGTGCGTTTGCTTGTTCGTTGTGGTGTGTTTGTTTCATCATCTCTTTGTAAAGCACAGATTATCTGCCTTAAAGGGGTTCTGGGTCGGGAGTCTTTAGCCTTGGGCCCCATCCCTCCCTTTTCCCACCTGCCCATGTCCTGCAGAAGGGCTGACAACAAACCAAAAACAGGGCAGGCAGCCAGAAGCCTGTGTCCCCCACTCTTGGAGATGAAGCCGTCCATCCTTCCAGAATGTGTCTGAGCTGAATTCAGGCTCCAGACCTGGCCCTGGTGAGGGAGACCCTGGATAGGAACAAGGCTGCAGGACCTCCTTTGGCCTTTCTTGGACAGCTCCATGCCTCCAGAGCTCCTGGTGGTCCAGCATGTGGCCCCAGCTGACCTCCGCCCTGGTCCATGTTTCTGCTCATCCTCAGGGACATGACGGAGGTGGGGAGGAAAGGAGCTTGGCAATTTGAGTCCCTTAAAAAGGGACCAGAAGGAGCCCTGTAGCCTTGCTTCCTGGTCACATCTTTACAGGCAGCTCAGAAAGATGGTGCAGCCCCACTGACCCTTGCTAGGGCAGTAGAAGGCTCCAGAGGCAGAGGTGAGGCCAGGGGTTTGGGGGAGGGTACTGAGGGGACCAGGATGGGAGGATGAGGAGTCAGTGCCCCTGGAGAAAAGCACTACTGTGAGCCAGGAGCTAAGGCCCAGGAGGTGGCCTTTCTAATGGAAGCCTGCTTGACCCAACTGCTTCTGCACTCGCCTTCCTCACACCATGTGTTCATTCATTCAGCAGATATTTATTGAGCACCTGCTACAAGCTTTAAGTCCTCCCACTTGGACCTGACATGTGCTGTGTCCACTGACTAACCTATGCTCCCTTTCCAATTTTCTCAAAACCTTGAGCTTGGGATTGAATTGAGGCCACCCTGGGTCCTTTCTTACAGACTCATGGGATTTTAGGGCCCTGAGCCACCCTGTAGGCCAGTCCTCTCTGTGCGGGCCCACAGGGGTTAAGTGCCTTGCCGAAAGTCAGGGGGTTAATCTGGGGTGGAAGAGCCTGGACCAGAGTCCAGGTGGTCAGATACCCCTGTCCACACCTCACCTCTGC
Organism: Spermophilus citellus; assembly: GCF_964194105.1. Lineage (NCBI taxonomy): Eukaryota > Metazoa > Chordata > Mammalia > Rodentia > Sciuridae > Spermophilus > Spermophilus citellus. The sequence goes on along the minus strand of NC_138183.1, from coordinate 5,375,687 downwards.
CTTGGGCTGCCTTATTCACTGTTGAAAACAGGGAAGGGGTGGGAAGGGGCAATCTCCTAGGTCAGTACTTGGGGAAGGCTTCACTGGCTCTGAAGGCCCTGGCCAGGACTTGCACTCCCCAGGGCCTCTGAGCTGGCGTTGGGTCTTACCTATCGAGCAGGTCAGTCTCCGCAGTTCTGCCTGCCCTGCAGCTTCCTGGCCCAGTCTCAGAGACCTGCTTCTCAGAACTCATGCAGGAAGTCCTCAAACTTGGCCCCATGTGTTCTGGGTTCCTTTACCCTGTGCACTCAGGACTTAGATGCACTCACTAAACATATTTATGAAACACTTGCTATAGGCTAGGAGTTCAGAACCCACAATAAATGCACAGACTCATGGAATGTAGAGTCCAGGGGGAATTCCAACCCAGACAATGACAGTGAGATGAATGTTAGGAAGAGGGTGACTGCCCAGCAGTCCTGAGGTGTCTGGCTTGGCCCAAGCCTGGGCAAGAGTCTTGGAGAAACCTTTGCAAAACCTTAAGGATTGGAAGGTGGAAAGGATTGGGAGTTGTGGCTCCTTACAGGCCCATAATCAAGGGCCCAGGGTGCTGCCCCTACAGCACCCTGAGGGAGTAGAGCAGGCAGGGTAGGAAGACTTGGCCAGGAGAGTTAGTCCTCTGGTCTCAACCAGTTTAGGAGCAAAATTTGGCTATGAGTGGCTGATCTGCAGCCTAAGGAGCTGCTTCAAATACACAGGACTAGTTGAAGTTTAAACCCCAGCAACATTCCTCCCTGTAAATATATGATCCTACCCCACCCCCACCCTGCCTTTTCCTCTCCTGAGGTATTAGATTAGCTCCCATTCCTCCTCTCTCTGGGACAGACTGGGACCTTTGGGGAAGAGCAAGCCTTCCTTGACTCCCCATCTATTTAGTGTGACTGTTCCTCTCTGAGAGGAAGACAGAACCAACTAGATTTATTCCAGTGGGTTCCTGAGATTACAGAAGCCTCAAGGGAGGAGAGAAAAAGGCTGCACCTCTAGAATCTGGAAATGCAGGGAAGAGGGGTTCTCTGCATGCACGTGGGGGGAAGTCCCATCTGTCACTTCCTGGAACTCAACCCCTTGGGAAAGAGGTCTTAAGACTGCTCGCTGGGAAGGGGATCTGTGTGTATTTCAGGTTGTGGCTGTTGGCACCAAGACTCTTCTCTGACTAAGGGCTCAGCTTCTTGGGACTTTTAACTGTCTTCTTTCTGAAAAAGACCAAATTTAACTAATGTAACCAGCAACACAGGGACTGCTAAGTATGGCTTTGTCCCTATGACTCAAAAGGAGTTTGTCAGACAAGTTCAGGTGAATGAAGCTGTGTGTATGTATGTGTGTGTATAAGTACATGTGGGGGGTATATCACCTGTACAGATTGAAAATAAAACAGACACATTGACCAGTGGCTTTCTTGGTGTATCTTGGGGATGGATGAGGGCCAGCAAACGCAGAACTAGCTTATACAGCAGCAGATTTTTAAGTTTTTTATTTTTTCCTTTTAGTTATACATGACATAGAATATATTTTTTAACTTATCATGCATACATGGAGCCTAACCAAACAGAGAGTGGCAGTGTTATGCTCGAATCTGGGACCCCCAAAAGACCACCAGAGACCCAAGATCGATGTTAGCAGCAAAGAGGTGTTTATTGCGAGCTAGCTCGGTCCTCCGCATGCACACAGCAACTGGTGACGCTGAGAGGCCCTGAGCCCAGGGTTTGCAGCAGTTTTATACATTCTTTGGAGAAGGCAGGGACCCCCACATACATCATAGCATCTCTTAGCAAATCATCACACACTGCAGGAAAATCAAATAACAACTCTAAAACATGATTAGCACATTCACTGGCGGGAACAAGTTGGGTAGGGGTGATTGGTTACTACAAGAGGGATTCATTTGAACTGATTGGTTTAAGCCAAGAGGGGTTTCCCAACACCATAAACTACTGGGAGGGTCATCTGGCATCCCGGGTATTTCCCTATCTCATGCTGATTGGTGGCTGCTAGGGAGTTGCTATGGGTCCCCACCTAGCCTGACTGAGTCAGGGACACCTAGTGCAGCAGATCTCTCCTGTAGATAAACAACTTAGCAGGGTGGGAATGTGCCTAGGAGTGCTCTGTGGGTCTTTCCAAGGACAAAGGTCATGTCGCTTCCTTGGACAGGCTTTGATCTGAGGTAGAGGCTGGTTTTTCAGCAGAATGTCCCTGCTCCCCCAGCTGACTCAACTTGCAAGTTAAGAACCTCTGCCCTAGAACATTTATAATTCTGCAACAGAAATCTCTTCTAGGTAGGACTGTACTATCAGCCCATTCCATCTGAACTCTGGCTGAGGGCCACAGGAGAATTTTCTTAACGTCCCTGATTTCATCAATAAAATGTTAATAAACCCCTAGGTGACTAGGAGGCCTTGAAGGTTAAACAACATGCCATCTAATGTGTTTTCTGCAAAACTCAGCACAAATTCTTTAGTGACCAGAAGTGGATATGGCTTTTACTCTGGAAATGATTACCTTGACAGGAGTAAACAAAGCTGACCTTCGGTGTCCTTTACCCTCCCCATTTTTGGCTTTTGTCATTAGACAGATAAAGTCACCTGTGGGGAGACCCTAGTCTACTCACTTTGAACTTATCTGTTTCCTTCCCTCAAAGCCCAAGCCCTCAAAAGCTTTCCCCTGGAAATATCTATAAAGTTCCTAACTCTGGATCGGAAGATAAGAACAGCCACCCACACGTAAGAGTTACTGTAAGACTTCCAGGGAATAAGCTTGTACTGCAGAGGCACGGCGCCGCCAATGAATGAAATGAGCCGGTGCAGGCTGCGCACGCGGGGCAGGGAGAGGTCCAGGGCGCAGGCGCGCAGGGTCACGCCACGCCCCTTGTCGGCTCCCGTTGGCCAATGAGGGCCCGGGCGGCGAGCGCGCGGCTTCCCTGGAATCCACCACTGACGTCACCAACGCGCGCCGGAAGTTCGCATTCCGCCGCGCGCCTCTGGCGCTGAGGGAAGGAAGTTGGCTTTGGAGCGGCTTGGGCTCGCAGCGCAAGGCCGCGGACAGCGGCGGCGGCTGCTTTGACGAACAGGGCGGCGCGATGGGAGACGAGATGGATGTCATGATCCCCGAGCGTGAGATGAAGGTCAGAGACTGGCCGGGGCCTCCCTCCCCTCCTGGGTCCCGGCGTTGCCGTGGAGCCCCGCCTCCGGCGCCCTCTTGAACAGTGTACCGCGATTCCAGGTCCCGCCGGCCAGCCCGCCGCAGCTTCCCGGCCGTCTTGGCCTGGGGCGCCCCTTGTGCCGTCCTAGCCGCTTTCGGGTGGTGGGCGCAGGAGCGTGGTGTGACTGCTGTTGGTCGTGTGCCAGGTGCTGTGGTGCCCTTTCCAGCACCTGCAGAGGAGTCGCCAACAGAGCAGCAGACCGAGGCGGGAGAGCAGTTTGCCGGGTCACATGCGAACAGGGGACTGAGAGCCGGGCTCCTCCAAGACCCGCCTTCTCACTCTCACTTCTGGAAGGCGGGCCAGGCTTACCTAAGGTAGTACAGGGAAGACCGTCCGCCCTGCAGACCTCAGTTAATTGGACGGGAACACGTTTTTTTTTTTTTTGTTTGTTTTTTTTTTCCTGAGAGAGAGAGGAGAAAATTATCTTTGAAAACAAATGAATTCATGGAAGACTCGGAGAATCAGGCATGAACAGGGAAGGTTTCCAGGTCATTCATGTATAAAAGCTCCAGGGTACTAAAGAGCATGACAGTTGAAGGAAATGAAAACTGAAAGTAGGTAGGGGTGAGGGTGAGGTTGGCAGTAGCTATGGCAAAGGAGAAGACTCAGTTTTTTGTTTTTGGTACCAGGGCCTGAACCCAGGGATACTGCCCCCCCTGAGCTATACCCCCAGCCTTTTTATTTTGAGGCAGGGTCTCACTAAGTTGCTGAGATCCTCCTGCCCCAGTCTCCTGAGCCACTGAAGTAACAGATGTGCACCACTGCACCTGGTGAAGACCAAGTTTTAAAAGGGAAATAGAGTGTTGTGAGATGATGCTGCAGAAGTGGATGGGTATAGCCATGCCTGCCCTTGTAGCCTGTAGTAAGGAGTTTACACTTGTGTTTTAGATGTCCTTACAGCTGGAGCTGCAGTAGTGCACTATTTGCACACAGTACTTTTAAGATGTCCTTGTAGATTGAGTTTTCTCTTTCTGTTCATTAGTGTGGCTGAGGGTTTATCAATTTTATTTATTCAAGTACTTTGGATTAGACGAGCGAATACGAAAGAAAGGGAGGGGAAATGGGAATAGGAAAGATAGTAGAATGAAGCAGACATTATGGTCCTTTATACACATATGATTTCATGACCAGTGTAACTTGACATCATGTACAACCAGAAGAATGAGAAGTTATACTCCATATATGTATAATATGTCAAAATACTTTTTACTATCATGTATAACTAATTAGGACAAATAATGTAGCATTTAGTTTTTGCTTAAAGGTCTCTAGCGGGGCTGGGGATGTGGCTCAAGTGGTAGCGCGCTCGCCTGGCATGTGTGCAACCCGGGTTCAATCCTCAGCACCACATACCAACAAAGATGTTGTGTCCGCCGAGAAGTAAAAAATAAATATTAAAAATTCTCTCTCCTCTCTCACTCTCTCTTTAAAAAAAAAAAAAAGGTCTCTAGTGGACCTTTTGTCTAGTGAAATTTTAAGCATTTGACACAAGTAAGCCGGTTCTTGGCATTTGGTCATCTCTCTGTGGTTATTATTTCAGTATATATTTATTGAGTACTGCATTGGAAGTTAAAACTTACAGCGAGGTTGAGTGATGCTTTCAACATTTAATAGTAATTTGTTGAGCACCATGCTGTGTCAAGATTTTGGTGCTTCACTGCACCACAATCCAGGATAAGATTATAAATAATTAAGTGTAGCTTTGATTCAGACAATAAATACAACTAGAAATTCAGATAAATTTTAGATCAATGTGAGCTGGATTTACCAAGGAAGGCTTCATGGATTTTTCTTTTCATTTATTTCATTCAACAAATATTAATGATTGCTATGCCAGGCACCACCATAAGCAGAGGGAGTCTAAAGACAACTTATATGATCATTGACCTTGGAGTTTTAAATATATTTTTGTTATACTGAAATTGTGTCTGCTGGAGTATAAGAACAGACAATTCCTGTATTTCCCAAATTGACTTTGTTTTGATCCTTCAGGATTTTCAGTTTAGAGCACTGAAGAAAGTGAGAATCTTTGACTCCCCTGAGGAGTTGCCCAAGGAACGCTCAAGTCTGCTTGCCATATCTAACAAGTATGGTCTGGTCTTTGCCGGGGGAGCCAGTGGACTGCAAGTTTTTCCTACTAAAAACCTTCTTATTCAAAACAAACCTGGAGATGATCCCAATAAAATAGGTAAATTCCCTGATTGATGTTGCATAGTAGAGAGAGAGCTATGGTGGCTCACTAGTATGTTTTTTTTTTTTTTTCCCCCAAGAAATCATTTTAATGTTAAAATTAAAACTGCTTTTGGATCTAAGATTGATTGCCAGGATGACTAAGTTCCAGGTAGGAACTTTTCTTTGGTCCTTTGTATGTCTCAATGAGCCCTTCCTTGGAGCTCAGAGGAAAGAACTTAGCATTAAGCCATGATTTGGTTTTGCTCAGTTGAACTTGAGTTCTGGCTCTTCAGGAGAAGAGCATACATAGGTTTTTAGTTGGTACAATAATACCATCCAAATAAGTGGGAATCTGTATTACTTGGAGCATTTGTGGCAAAAATATTTTCAACAAGGGCAGAAGTCACAGTTATAACTATGACAACAGTCCTTGGATTACATAATGCATCATTATATTTCTATGTGAAAATGAAGATTTGTCTGTATAAATAGGTACCAGGCAGTATAGGTTTATGAAGATACAAAAATATTTCATATTGACCTGGATAAAGAGTTTTGGCTCTATGCTTAGAATATGCTGGGTTTTTTTTTTTTTTTTTCCTTCTTAGTTGATAAAGTCCAAAGCTTGGTTGTTCCGATGAAATTCCCAGTGCATCACCTGGCCCTGAGCTGTGATAATCTCACACTGTCTGTGTGCATGATGTCTGGTGAATATGGTTCCATTATTGCTTTTTTTGATGTTCGGACATTCTCAAATGAGGTAAGCTACTGATAAAATGTAATGTCAGTGTGGAAACCTAAGGAGATTTCCTCATATGGAATTGTAACTTGGAAGTTCCTTAGGTTGGCTCTTCAAGTCTTTTTCTAGACTAAAATATGGGTTGGGGGAAAAAAAAAGACCTTAGTTGATCCTGTGGCATATGCTGTGTCAAGAAGCAGTAATCCCAGCAGCTCAGGAGGCTGAGGCCTTAGCAGATGAGAGGAGACCTCATGGGGGTTGCCACTGAGTGTGAATTCAAAGCCGGCTTCAGCAAGATCCTATCTCAAAAAATAAAAGGGCTGGGGATTGGTCAGTGGTTAAGTGCCCCTGGGTTCAATCCTTATTACCAAAAAAAAAACAAAAAAAAACAAAAAAAACCCCTTAACTATAGAATCATAGGTCTTTGAGACAAAAGGCCTCAAAGAAATTATTTCATACACCACCTTTCACAAATTGTTATCATTTTTCATGAGACAGCCAGTCAGGAAGGCTTAGGTGACTTGCCTGAAACTTCAGAGTTAAAGTAGATACTGTGTTATCTACATGTGAATAAGATATTTGGTCTCTGGCATCCTAATGCCATGTTCTTCCATATAAGTAGATTACACATGATAATAAGGCTGGGGTTGTGGCTCAGTGGTAGAGCTCTTGCCTAGCATGTGTGAGGCACTGGGTTTGATCTTCAGCACCACACAAAAAATAATATGAAAAAATAAAGATATTGTGTCCACTTACAACTAAAAAATATTTTTTAAAATGATGATAATAATGCATAAATTTGTACTGACTGTGTATCCTACAGAAAGCATTTATATGTCTTGTCTAGTTTGTGCCTACTGTAACCTCCCATAGTAGGTATGATAATAATCATTTTATGGATAGAAAAACAGACTTAAAGAGTTTAAATGTCCAATGTCCAATGTCCCATCAGAGCCAGGTGGCAGAGCCAAGATTTTAATGTTATTCCTGCTTTTTATTGATTATTTTGCATTTGTATATTCCCCTGCTGGGAATCCCTCTGAGTGTGCTAGAATAATTCATTGCCATTTTCAAAGTTCTGTTGAAATTGTAACAAGTAGATAGGTTTGTAGAGTCAACTCTTTTTTTCATACTTAAGGGAGAACAATGAACTGTGACTTATGAAAACTACTTTCAGTATTTTTCTTTGAATGTTAAATATATCTGTGTATTTATTAATGTATTAATTTACTTTGCTTCTGTGTATTTATTTTAAAAGGCTAAACAGCAGAAACGCCCATTTGCCTATCACAAGCTTTTAAAGGATGCGGGAGGCATGGTGATCGATATGAAGTGGAACCCTACTGTCCCCTCCATGGTGGCAGTTTGTCTGGCTGATGGCAGTATTGCTGTCCTGCAAGTCACAGAAGTGGTGAAAGTATGTGCCACTCTTCCTTCCACAGTGGCAGTGACATCTGGTGGGTAATAAAGGCTTTCACTTCATAATATACAGTAATGGTAATCTACTTAAAAATTAATTTCTGGAAGTTAAAGTGAATGGTTCTTTGTTTTATGTATGGTTTTGTTGTTGTTGTTAGAATAGATTATATTCTTTATTTCCGTAGATAACGTCTTTGAAGCCAAATAGCATACATGAATTAATTTGAATGCGTTTGGGTTATTTGGAGAAAGAAAGATTTTGGTATTGCTGGCTTAAAATTGTGTTTTTGAGAATATATTTTGTTTCTGTCCAAAAGAGTGGTCCTCTGAAAATCATTTGTACCTTCACAGGAAAAGCATTAGAAATAACAAATAGAAGCAGGAGATAAGTCATAATGAAACCAGAGTTTTCCTGCTTCTGCTGCTGGGTGAGGTTTACATAAGCTGCAGGCCTCTGCAGCTGAGGAAACCTGTTTGTAATGTTAGTAGCTAATCAAGCAGGTATGCCTTCTGGTGTCAGCTCCAAGGGTTGTACCTGGCAAAGCCCAGTTGTTCTCCACTGATGTTAAGTGGCATGCTAGCAGCTCTGAATGGTGGGCTGTGCTCTCCAGTATTGAAGCAGATCCCAGGAGCTTACCACCAATTTCTTCTGAGTTCTTATGAATTTGAAGAATAAAATCCACAATTGAGGAAGAGTGCATAGAAGAGTAGGATTTATTCACATGGGAAGAAAGAGAGCCCTAGCAGATGAGAGGAGACCTCATGGGGGTTGCCACTGAGTGTGATAGTCCCTGGGTTAATATAGTTCTTTGGTCAAGTCTGTTGGTCAAAATTTATGCTAATCATGTTTTCAAAAGTATCAGTGCTGGGGCTGGGGATGTGGCTCAAGCGGTAGCGCGCTCGCCTAGCATGCGTGTGGCCCGGGTTCGATCCTCAGCACCACGTACAAACAGAGATGTTGTGTCTGCCGGAAAATAAATAAATAAATAAATTAATTAATTAATTAATTAATTAATTAATTAATTCTCCCCCCCCCCTTCTCTCTCTTAAAAAAAAAAAGTATCAATGCTATTGGTCCCAAATTTACGCTAATCATTAGGTTTTGGAAAACTGTTAATTCTACTGTTTGGCCCTGCAATCCCATTCAGGTCTGCTATATTTTCTTTTTGCCTTGGCTAGTCGAGAGGGAGGAGATTGAGATCTGTGAATCCTGGATGCCCAGGGGTTGGGCTGTGACAGTGGGAGAGGTCAGCCTTCCCTGGCTTGCCTTAGCCCTGGCTTGCAGTGTCTCAGGCCCATGGTGGTGTGGCAGGCTCTATGTGGCTGCAGACCACGCTTACTTTCAGTTCTCAGCAGGGACTGGTCGATTGGCTGTGCAGCTTGCGGGCTGGGAAGCCATGTTGGTGATTGGCTTGCATTATTAAAATGATTGTCCTTTTTTCATCCTGCTGGGTAGGGAAGATCCATGTCTGGCAGAGGAAGGAGAAGTGGTGATTATATATGTAGCTGTTGTGTGATAGGTGGCGTTGGTTTGCTCCATTTTCTTCTATTTTTAATTAGCAACATTTTCTTTTTGCCCAGTGTGCTGGAGCCCCAAAGGAAAGCAGCTGGCAGTAGGGAAACAGAATGGAACTGTGGTCCAGTATCTTCCTGTAAGTTCTTGAACTTCAGAATTTTTCTTAAGTTGCCCACTGTTTGGGGGGTGGTTTGGGAGCCTCTTTGTTGTTTTAGGTATTAGAAAGTAATTTATGCTGGGGTTGGGATTGTGGCTCAGCGGTAAAGCACTTGCCTTGCATGTGTGAGGCACTGGGTTCGATCCTCAGCACCACATAAAAAAATAAATGAATAAAATAAAGGTTTAAAAAAAGTAATTTATGCTCACCTCAACAGTGAATGAAGAACAGAGTGGAACTCTTTCCTTTACCCCCTAGTCCTTCCAGTGGCACCCACTGTATTCTGAAGTGGGTGGCCTTCCTCACTTTTCTGGTTGCTTATACAGATAGTCCATGGGCAGAGGCATTATCATGTCTTGCTGATTAAATAACTTGTGATCATATTCTACTCACTGTTCTACCAATATTATATCCCCAGTTCATTCAATAAAAATGAATTTAAGGGGAAAAGGAGTTAGTGGAAAAGCCATTAACATGATGCAGACTCACTCTGCGTTAAAGCCCCGCATTTGTCTTAACTCAGTCCACTTTAAAGGCTTGGTCCCTCCAGCTATGGACAGTGGATAACAGAGGCTGTGGTTGTCTGTGTGTTCTCTTGTCCTGTCCCTGTGATTTTCTTGAGATAATACAAATATCCTTCAATACAAATTGACTCACACATGTGTCTCTTCAGTCCTGGATACAAAGGAGGGGTTCACAGGTCTTTCTGGCATCTGTCCTGACACTTCTCCTGAGATTGCTCTCTGGGCTTCCTGGGTAGAAATGCAGTAGTTTAGATGTAAGGCCAAGGCTTGATTTTTTTTTTTTTTTTTTTTTTTTTTACATGTCACATTTAAAATTTTTTGAGATAAGTCTCTCTGATCACTCAGGCTGGCCTCCCCTTCTGAGCTCAAGTGATCCTCCTGCCTCAGCCTCCCAAGTAACTGGGACCATAGGCACGCATGAGTGTGCCTGGCTTCTTATTTGTTATTGCCAAAAGTTGCTAGGTGAAATTTGACACATACTCTGTTGAATGTATCAGCCTCTGAAAAGCCAGTTGGCTTGATTTTACTGCTTTGATGCTTGCCTTTTTTTTTTTTTTTTTTTTTAATCCTAGCTTAGCATGTGTTTATGAGCTGTGGCCCCAGCCCTATAACTTAATGTATTGAGGTCTTTTTCCAGTGCATTACCTATAGAGTACTTCATCCTCTTTAATGGCTGCTTAGTAGTTCACTGGGTAAGTGAGCCACAGCTTGTCTACCCTACTATTTGGTAGTCACCCACGTCAGTACTAGTAGTTCTGTCACTGTATATGCTGTTGCATTAAATTTCCTTGTTGCCTGCATCTGAACACGTTTGAGTATTTCTCTAGGATAGGTTCTAGGATTAGACAGTGTTCTTTTTATTCGGTCTCTTTGGCTAGGGAGATGGAACAAGGTTGCTTCTAGGGCAGCAGGTTGGATTTGGCAGTTTCATTGGTTTAGGGATTATTTCATTTGATGACTCCCCCCTCCCATCTCTTTCAGACTTTGCAGGAAAAAAAAGTAATTCCGTGTCCTCCATTCTACGAGTCAGATCATCCTGTCAGAGGTAAAGATGTTTTTCGAATGTGCTGACCTAATGAGATACTGGCTCTATTACATAGACATTCCAGGTCACATGACATACCTATGTACTTGTGCAGGGGAGTGTTGGTACCTGTCCCACGAATAATGTCAGTATTCAGTCAGCTAATTAAACCAGTGTAGGGGTTACCCTCTGGAGACACCTGTGTCTCGTGGAGAATGGCTTGAAATGGATCCCGACTTTATTAAAATTTTTCAGAATTTGCTCTGATTAAAATCCAGCAGGGAAAAAAAAATCTACCACTTTGAATGCATTTGGGCTTCATGTGTCTGAATTGTATTTAGTCACTGAAACCTGAAATTTCATTAAGTATTACTAATTCGATTTTTTACCCATAATATGTTAAATTTCATAGCATAAAGTGGCTATTTCAAACATGAGATGCTTTTTGCCATCTCTCTTGCTATCATTTGATTTCTTGCTGACTGGGGTGTGTGTCTTTCAGTTTTGGATGTGCTGTGGATTGGTACATATGTCTTCACAATAGTGTATGCTGCTGCAGATGGGACCTTGGAAACATCTCCAGATGTAGTGATGGCTCTGCTTCCGGTATGCACACTCAAGAGCGTCTTTGTCTTCTGGGAGTTTGAGATGGGAGCTCTCATGACTTTAGAGGCTTGGGTTTCGGGTTTCTTGGCTTCTTGGCAGTGATGGTGCAGATACAGGTGAAAGATTTGTGCCCAGGGACTAAAATTATGATGTCCACTTATGGCACCTGCAGATATTTAGTTAGGGGTAAGAAAAATGATAAAGCTTGCTTTTACTTAAGCCATAAACTGTAAATCTTGGTTAATCTGATAGAGAAATTTTGGAAAAGAGAATATATTGATTTAAAAAATTCAAGTATTTCCTGAAAATATCCAGTGGACCAGGCCCTGCTTTAAAGCTGAAAATACAGAGGTGATCAAAACAAAGTCCTTGCTTTTATAGATCTTGTGATTAATGATTGACAGTAAGTACAGGGTCAAGGAGGGATAAGGTGATGGAGAAAAGAAGGTAGTGTAAGGGATGGGTGGCAATGAGGGTACCATTGTCTGTGGGGTGGTCAGCAAGGGCCTCTCTGAGGCGGGGCCATGTGAACAGAGAACCAAGTGGAGAGGAGTGAGTCCTTTTGAAGATAAAGGAAGAACATTGATAATAATAAGATCAGTAAAGTGTTGCTGAGTACTTAGTATGCTAATCTATGTATTTGTACATAGATTTGAGTGAATTTTCTTGTCCAATTTAAATGGTTTTATCTTTTGAGATTCCAAACTTGGTAGGATTCAAGAAAAAGAATTGCACTTGAGATTTTTTTATTCTCACACTGTTCATTGTAGAAAAAAGAAGAAAAGCACCCAGAGGTATTCGTGAACTTTATGGAGCCCTGTTACGGCAGCTGTACAGAGAGACAGCATCATTACTACCTCAGTTACATCGAGGAGTGGTGAGCAGAAGGGTCACTGCTGTCACTGATAGGCCATACCTCAGGCACACTGTTCCCTGGCCATTTTTTCTGTAAGGGAGAAGGGTTAAGGCTGAGAGGCCCTAAACGTATTTTCAGCTGCTGCTTGATAATGTCTGTGACCACTGCTTCTGTTCCTCCCATCTTGAGTTATTTAGATTTAATATATACTATGAAAAATCCAGGGGCTGGGGTTGTGGCTCAGCGGTAGAGCGCTTGCCTCGCATGTGTGAGACCTTGGGTTGGATCCTCAGCACCACATAAAAATAAATAAACAAAATAAGATATTTACAAAAAAAGAAAAATCCAGTTTTCTCAATAGCCCCAGTGATAACGTATGAAAATATTCATCTTTGAGGAACATATTATAAGTTTCTCTCTGAGCAAAGTTTCCTTTGAAAGAAAGGATGCATAATGCACCCATTCCTTCATTAAGGTTTTTCTACTTTTAGGGGCTGTGTTGTGAACTCTGAGTTGATTTTATTCTGTATTCCTTTGTTTTCACCCAGGTAGACAGCAGGTAGATTCTTCAGAATTTCACCCCAGAGACTAAAAAGCTCAGCTCTATACTGAGAACTTTCCCACCTTTCTTTAGCAAGATAGGAAACCTTGCCCTCTCCTTGACTTGTGGAAGGAAGCTTCACAGATGTTAGTGTAGACCCAGGTTGGCTTAGAGTTGTTGATGTGCTTGAACTTAATGGTCTTCTGGTTTTATTCTTAAGGGATTTAGTGCTGGCAGCATCTGCTGCTTCCACAGAAGTTAGTATCCTTGCTCGACAGAGTGATCAGGTAAATTTCTTTTTTTTTTTTTTGTCACTTTTCTATTGTGTGATACATTTCTGAGAAGGATTTTGGAGGGAATTAACTATATGGTTAAGTTGGAGATGAGGTCACAGCCCTCTTAATGGGTGAGAGCAAAGCCTAGATGACAGGTGCCTTAGGTACGATGGCTTGGGTATTGCATTGGAGAGATGTGGGTGTCAGATGCAATAGTTCCTTCAGTGTGTTTTAAAAAAAAAAAAAGGCCCTCTGTTCTCTTAGATCCATGCACAGCTTGTGGAAGCATACTAGTAAACAGCCTCCAACCGGAGTGTACCTGGATATGTGGAGAATTCCTGCCTTGCTTCATTTGTTGTCTTTTTTCCTTTCACTTAAACCTGCTCCTTCTATAAATTATATAATTATTAGCTTTAACTATAATAATCAACTGTGTAAGAGAAACATGCAGATGATATCAAATTGTGATTCTTCAGAAATGCAGGTGTTTCTGAATTTACAGTGTGGCTGTATCGCAGTAAACTTTCTGTAAGCTGAAACCCACAAGTCAAAAGTGCATGGACTCTACCTCACCTACAGAACATCAGAGCCGGCAGCGCAGTATAGTGTCAGTTGTTTGTGCTGGAGACTGGCTGGCTGGAGCTGCAGCCTACTGCTGCTGCCCATAGCATGAGTATTCTCATGACTTACCTAGGTGTGATGCAAGGTACCTTGGAAAACATTCATGATAGTTTTATTCACAGGGCAGGGACTTTATACACCAGAAACAGAGAAATTAATCTTGAAAATAAATGCTCACTTCCTGAACTCTTCATGGTTTTGAGACTGTTTCCCCAGATTTCAGAGTTCCCTGTCAACACATGAAGCTAAATTATAGGAGGTCTTCTTCTTTCCTTATCTAAATGATGTTGGGGGAAACAGTGCAAAGCTCTAACCCATGTAGACTTTCTTTTCCCTCTAGATCAATTGGGAATCTTGGCTGCTGGAGGATTCAAGTCGGGCTGAACTGCCTGTGACTGACAAGAGTGATGACTCCTTGCCCATGGGAGTTGCCATAGATTATACCAACCAAGTGGAGGTCAACATCAGTAAGTGTCACTGTGCTTGGTGCAGAAATGATCTCCTTACTAGTAATGGTTATTGTCAAAAAGCCAGGTGATCTACTCTGCTGGACATTTTTAACTTCTTGTAGCATATTTCTACCCTAAGAGTGATGGGGGGTACCTTGTGACAGCACTAAAACTAATTTGAATGAGTACTCGTTGATGAGACCAGTGGTAGGCACTGTGTTTGTGTCCGCATACTTTTAGAGTCTGCTTGAAGTATATAACATTCAGATTTCATAGCTTGGTTTCCTTGCCCATCGAAGTTCCCCAGTGACCTCCCGAGGGAGTAGCGTCCTATTCCAGGACTTCACATTACTGCTGGGTTAAAGCAAAGATGAGAAAACAGACTTGACGTCTAAGGCTTCTACTTTGGGCTTGGGTGTGTGCCCTAAAGGTGTTTTCTCCCCCACAGGAGCTCAAGAGCACTGCAATCAGTAAAATGTGAAAGTGTAAAGAGGAGTCTTTGTTCACTGGTGCTTTAGTTTAGAGAGCTGTCCCTCTTGGATACCATTAAGTTCCTTGTCCTTTCCTTGATCATGCTAATCCCTTAGTCTGATTAGTTCACTTACTCCGATTCTCTTGAAATTGGCAATGTACATATGTAGCCTTTATCTGTGAAGGAATGTACAGTAGTTTGACTAGCTTTCTGTATCCTGCTGTGTGTTTTCCAAAGAGTCTACTCTCATTTTCTGTTAAACCTGGCACTTCCTAGAGCCCCCTGTCTTGGTCAGGGAAATGCTGAACCTACCTCCTGAACTCTGAGACTCATAAAGAAAAGAGCCTTGGAGAGCACAGGGTTACTGGAGCAGCTTGCAGGGCCCAGTGGGAGGATGGTGACTTGATAGTGGGAACACTTGTTAAATAGCTGGTACCTGAAAGGTGTTCAGATCTGCATCTATTGATGCACAAGGGCTTTTGAAAGGAATCCCCTCTGGCCGCTTCCTACTTCCTGTGCAGGGCAATCTTTCTCTTCCGGCCCACACTCTCAAATTGACTTGGCTCTTTTATCACCTTTGTTTTCTTTTCAGATGATGAAAAGACTCTTCCTCCTGCTCCAGTTCTCATGTTACTTTCAACAGATGGTGTGCTTTGTCCATTTTATATGATCAATCAAAATCCTGGGGTTAGGTCCCTTATCAAGACTCCAGAGCGGCTTTCATTAGAAGGAGAGCGACAGCCCAAGTCTTCAGGTACTTGCCTCTGCTTGCCCTGGTGGAAGGGGATCCACCTTGGTGAGCACGGGAGCACTCTCAGGATGAGGACAGCCAAGGGACGCCTGTGGTAGTTCTCGCCTTTGCCCAGTCTATCTTTTTTTTTTTTTTTTTTTTTTTTTGAGAGAGAGAGAGAGAGAGAGAGAGAATTTTTAATATTTATTTCTTAGTTCTCGGCGGACACAACATCTTTGTTGGTATGTGGTGCTGAGGATCGAACCCGGGCCGCACGCATGCCAGGCGAGCGCGCTACCGCCTGAGCCACATCCCCAGCCCTTGCCCAGTCTATCTTGGTCAGGCTTATGCTGATCTCTTCCTCAAACGTATACCCATGTCCTTGCCTTCCTTCACCCCTAGACTCATTTGCTAACCATTACTTTAGAGAAAGCGGAAGGTCAGCCGCATTGTTCCTATCAGGTTATTTACTCTGTTTTAAGATCCATGTTCTAAGGATGTGTCTAACCAGGGGATTTGATTAAATTGATGTTTATACATTCATACAGTGAAAGATTTGAGTAACTATTAACAGTATTATGTTCATTGACAAAGAGTGGCATACCATGAAAAAACACCATAGGCTATGTGATCCCTTTTCTTTTGTTGGGGGGCGGGTACTGAGGATTGAACTCAGGGACACTTGACACTAAGTCACATCCCCAGCCCTATTTTGTATTTTATTTAGAGACAGAATCTCACTGAGATGCTTAGGGCCTTACTGAGTTGCCGAGGCTGGCGTTGAACTCATGATATGTGATCCTTTTTTATGAGAAAAAATAAATACATAGAAAAAAACACTTGAGATAGATAATGACTCTAATGCTGCTAGGTGGTAAGAAGGTGGGAATTTTATTTTCTTTTGTTTTATTTAATTTTAGTTTTTTTCCTTCTCTTTGAAAATATTACTGAAGTAACACGTATTAGAGAAAAATGAGCAAATTCATAAAAATCAATTTTATTGATTTTTAAAATTTAGTTAATTTGATTATTTAATTATTTTGGCATGTAACTGTGATAAGATTTTTTTTTCTTCTAGTATGGCTAAAAAAGTCCATAGTGTAAGCAGGTTCATATCTAAGAAAAACTCTTGACCAGTTAGATTGAATAAAGTTGACAATTTGGTGGGTATAATTTCTTGCTCCTTAGTGCTGAGTGAGTTTTACATCATTAATAGAGCCACTGGGCCCTGCCTACTGCGGTGCTGCCCCAGGTAGTATGCCAGGTGGCCAGCATAGACGGAGCCAGTGTTGGAAAGCTCCGTTATCTTTAGTGGGTGTGCTCTTTGAGTAGTGTCTCCCCCGTAAGTTATCATGAGTGCCATGAATTACTGCACTTGAAGTCTGGTTTGTGACAAGCAGGACAGCCTGTTGAGTCAGCAGCCTGTGGGGCAGTTGTTTCTTCTTTGCTGCTAGCCCATCAAATGCCTGAGCAACCAGAGGTTGGTTTTACTGTTGGCCTCTCCTAGAGGGCCTCCCTTCTTATCTTACAGCTGGTGCAGAAGTAATAGTCATGCTCAGAAGCGTGGACAAGAACCCCTGAAGGGGTAGAAAGTCTGTCCCTGCAGTTTGCCAGGTGGAGATAAGGACTAGGTCAGTTTAGAAAACATTAATGGTTCTGCTTCTGTGCTGCTACTCCAGGATGGTATTGGAAGAGCAGTAGTAGCAGGGTGACGGTTTCCAAATGTACAATTCTGTTTTCAGTGGGAAAATGCCTGTGATGTCCTTAGGGGCTGGCATGTGTTTTTTGAGTTAGTCTATCTGATAATGGAAGTGACTGGCATCTCTGTGTTTAAAGAAGCTAGCTGTTACTGATTCTGTATGTGTTATGTTAAAGAAGTATTTGTAGAGCAGATTTGTTGCATGATTGTATTTTCATAGAAGTGACAATCTACTTGAGTCTTTGTTTTCAGACAATGTTATTTACACCCTTGTATCCTACGTATTTCATTGCTTTAGACTGTGTTTCCCTTGAAGATTTACTGTCTTCTTAGCCAGTATGGAAGGACCAAGGCTTACTAATGTAATTAATACTAGAAGAAAAAAATCTTATTAATTAATAAATAGGAAGTATATTGATAAAAATATCCTTTTTATTTAATTAGTAATTTCAAGAATTTATGTGTTTATCTTATAGAAAGTTTTGAAATTAAAACAAATTTTTTTATAATTTTATTTTTGTGGTATTTGGTATTGAACCCTCGTACATGCTCTGCTACTGAGCTATATCCCTAGTCAAGCAAGACCACTTTTAAGCCTATCTTTTGTTTTCCAGTGTTTTTCTATAAGCATCTTTCCTTGACTTGTGAGAAAGGATGTGTACATCCTTGGAGAATTGGCTTTCAATTTGAGTCCTAAGTATTGTCTAGATCCTTAGGCTTCGTGGTTTGTGATTGCTGCTGGGCTCATTGACACATGCCTATAATCCTCGTGACTTGGGAGGCTGAGGCAGGAGGATTGCAAGCAAAGCCAGCCTCAGCAACTTAGCAAGGCTCTACGCACCTTAGAGAAACCCTGTTGCAAAATAAAAATTAAAAAAGGGCTGGGAATGTGGCTCAGTGGTTAAGCATTGCTGGGCTCAATCCCTGGTACCAAAAAAACAAAAGGGTTTAGGATTCATTGGCTCCTTTTCACTATTTGGTTTGTTTATATCTTTTTCATTCTTTAGATTATTTTTATAGGTTTTATTCTTAGAAGAGGGTTATTTGGTCAATTATTTTGTGTTTTTTGAGACATTCTGCCAGAATATTTTCTAAAAACCATGCTAAATTATTTATCTACTGAATATAAAATGTTTCGTGTTCATTTCACCCATCTAGTCATGGAGGATCATACATATTTAAATTTTAATAGTTTAGAGGACAATAAAATTGTCCCCTAACTTAAGTTTATAGTTCTTTGGTTAAAAGGAATGAATGTGGGGCTGGGGGTTGTGGCTCAGTGGTAGAGCGCTCGCCTAGCATGCATGGGGCACTGGGTTCAGTCCTCAGCACCACATAAAAATAAAGATACTGTGTCCACCTAAAATTTAAAAAAAAAAGAATGAATGCATTTTCTTTTTGTGAATTAGGTTCCCATCTTATTTTTATTAGAGCCTTGACATTTTTTATTTTATTGTAATTTAATTTTATTGTTTGGTAGGATTAGGGATTAAACCCAGATGTCATGCTTACTAGGCAAGTACTGCACCTCTCACTGAGCTAGAGTCTTGAAATTTTTTTTTTAATCTCAATTTGTTTTTTTTAATGCAAAACATTTTGTTTGTCTTTTGCTAGAAATTTTTTAGTTCATGTACTGTTTATTTTATCATTTCTAAGTATTTAACATTTTTCTGTTATATTTTTTATCAAGTTGGTAGACTCTCAGAGACCTCACATGTCAGCTCACTCGTTGCCCCCTTTGAGATATATGTACAGAGGTGCTTTTGTATAAGTTTTTAGTTCATCTGGAATTGCTTTAGTGAATATTTTGAGGTAGTGATTTAAATTAGATTTTTCCTGGTTGTTAAGTAGGTGGTGCAGAATGGCTCACTTGTCCCTTTTTCTACTGCCATAGGGACACTGAGAAGTGTGTGTTTTCTGTATTATCCTGTGGGGTCTCCATGAGGTCCAATTAGCCAGTCTAACATCTTTCCCCGTTTCCATGTTCCTTCAGAGGTTCACAGCTCCCCTTCTGTTAGGGAACACCTGCCATGGAAAGTCCAACACTACCTTTTTTGGTGTTTTTGGCTTCTTGAACTAGGATCACTGCACAAACCCTTCTTCACTTGCTTTCTGTTGTGTGGACCTTAGTGTTAGAGTGTTAACTTTATCCTCCCCTTTCTCCTTGATTCTCATTGCAGGAAGTACTCCCACCACCCCAACCTCCTCTCAAGCTCCGCAAAAGCTTGACGCCTCTGCAGCACCAGCCCCTGCCTCCCTTCCATCTGTGCTGCCTGCCACTCCCATCGCCACCTTCCCTGTGCCTTCTGCTGGCGCTGTCCCTGCTGTATTCGCCTTTGGTTCTTCATCCTTGAAATCCTCTGCTTCTGTCACTGGGGAGCCCCCTCCATATCCCAGTGGCTCTGACAATCCCAAAGCAGCCCTGGGCTCTGGCACCTCTACCTTCTCTTTTGCTCCTCCTTCCAAAGCCTCTGTGGCTCCCACCCCTGCAGCATCGCCCATGGCCCCGTCTGCTGCTTCCTACTCCTTCGGATCATCGGGTTTTAAGCCTGCCCTGGAAAGCACACCAGTGCCAAGTGTGTCTGCCCCAAGCATGGGAATGAAACCCTCCTTCCCGCCTTCAGCCTCTGCGGTCAAGGTCAACCTTAGTGAAAAGTAAGTCACTTTTAAAGTTTGAGTCTTCTGTGCAGTTGGTAGAAATGGTGCGTGTCATCTGCTGGAAGTAGAGCCTCTGCAAGTAAAGTTACAGAGCTTTTTTCTGAAGTGATACTTGCAAATAGTTAAAATTCAGCCAGCGCAAAGGTTTACATTTCATCAGTGGACAGTCCTGAGGGTTCTTAGGTGGCATTTTATTTTTTTGACTACTAGAGATTTACATTTAAATACTTGTTTTGCTTTTTCAGAGTAGGAATTCCTTATTTTAATTAAAGAAGATAATCCAGAATATACATCCTGGAAAGGAAATGAGTCCCTCCTAGTCTTTTTTCCTCTTCATGTCCACCCTGAACTTAGCAGTTTTCTCAGTTGAAAAAAACAGCCACCATAGTGACCTGGTGCAGCTGTGGATATGTGAGGTGACTCTCTTGCCTGGCGGTACCCTGTGACTTCTCATTGCTGTTGGAAGACCATCTAAACTCTTTAGCATGGTGTTCAGTTTCTTCCAGATCTAGGCCCTGCCCATGCGCCCATATCTTATTTATTTACTTCTTCATTGTCTTCATCTGCTTATTTCTTTCTCCCCACTAAATCTTACGCTTCTTGAGAAAAGCCCTTCCTTATATCTTTTTTTTTTTTTTTTTTTTTTTTTTTGATACAGGCTCTTGCTAGGTTCTTTAGGCTGGTCTTGAACTCGTGGGCTCAGGTGATCCTGCCTCAGCCTCCTGAGCACTGGGACCTCAGGCATGTGTTCCACGCTCAGCTCCCTTTTCTTATGATCCTGAGTGTCCATACTACCAGATTTTTGCCTTTCTTGCCTATGTTGTCCCTTGTTGCAAGGGTGGTGCTGTGGCCATATTGTCACTGTTAATATTCAGTTGGCTCACAGTCACTGCATTCTAACCACTGCACAGTGCTCCATCTTGCTGGCTGCACTGTAGTTGTTGGACTGGTCATCTAATGATGGATATTTAGATATTTACACTTTATTCACAAGGTAGGATAGACTTTCTATAAGACCATAGGCATTCCAAAGATGGCAACCTGTTTTCCTTTTCCCTTTTCTCTAGAGGAGGCGATCACCCCATAATGAGCTGTTGTAATTGGGTTCCACCCTGATTTTCACTCAGGTTATTAGACTAGAAAATAATCATTTCATGTTGTCTCATCTTCATAGTAAATACTACATTGATGCTTTAGTTGAATAGTTTATTCCTAAGTAAGCAGATGGTAAATGTTTCCTGTTTTCACTTTCATGAGTGCAGCTAAGTATTTGTTTCCTGGAGGCAGTGTGGTGTGGATAGTAAGTTTTTCTTTGGGTGCCTTCCATGTTCAAGGCCCTGGGTTCAATCCCCAGCACTGCCAAAAGAATTTTTCTTTGGTGGTATTGTTTGTGCTCTGTGTGAAAGAACCTTCTAGAAAACCCTTTTGATGCAGTTACACTGCCATTTTTAGGTTTACCACAGTGGCCACCTCTGCTGCTGTCAGTAGCTCTCCAAGTGCACCCTCGATGATGCCGTTCTCTCCTGCCTCCAAGCCAACTGCTTCTGGACCACTCAGCCACCCCACGCCTCTCTCAGTGTCATCCAACTCCACGTCTCAAAAGTCCTCAGTCTCTTCCTCACCATCAGGTATGGTTTGAAGTCAACAGGTTTAGACCTCAGTCCTTCCTTTGCACATTGACAATTTTCAGTGTATTAAGAATCTATACTAACATAGTTGGACAAGATTATTTTTTTCTTGTTACCTGTGTCTCACACTAATGTGCTGTGATGTTTTGGGTCTGGGGGTTGAACTCAGGGACACTCTACCACTGAGCCACATCCTCAGCCCTATTTTGTATTTTATTTAGAAACACAGTCTCACAGAGTTGCTTAGCACCTTGCTTTTTTTTTTAAGAGAGAGAGAGAGAGAATTTTAACTTTTTTTTTTTTTTTTAAGTTTTTGGCGGGCACAACATCTTTGTATGTGGTGGTGAGGATCGAACCCAGGCCGCACGCATGCCAGGCGAGCGTGCTACCGCTTGAGCCACATCCCCAGCCCAGCACCTTGCTTTTGCTGAGGCTGTCTTTGAACTTGCCATCCACTTGCGTCAGCCTCAGGGGTTGCTGGGATTATAGGCGTGCATGCACAGGGCCCAGCTTGTGCACTTTTTGCACTCTGAATTGGGAGATTTGCAGTGGCTTTAGTGCTGCCAGGCTTCTCTCTGACATTTGTCATGGAGAGTTGAAAAGGTGTCTTGATGTTGGGCATTTGTCTTCACGTGCAACCTGCCATATGCAATGGGCAGGTACGGAGCAGTTCTTTCACATGCACAGGAGAGAAAGAGCCGCAGTTGAGTGCCATACAGCAAGCACGTGAATTAATTAAAGAAAATTAATGGGGATAATTATAGACAAGTTAAGTTGCAGTTCTTTTCAAACATGTGGAGGTTGCAAAAATTTGTAAATTTTTTTTCTGAAACATTTAAGAATTAATTTTAGACAAATACTTAAGTGTGTCTCTCTCAAAAACAAGGACACACTTAATGTATTATTAGATTTGGGAAATTTAACAACAATCTAATCTAAACTCATTCACATTTCTAGAGTTGTTCCAATAAGGTTCTTCATGGCTTTTTTTTTCCTCCTCTAATCCAGGAGCAACTAGAGATCACACACTGCATTTAGTCTCACTTAATCTCAGTAGTTCTTAAACCTTTTTTTTCCCCCCCTTGGTCTTTTGTCACCATTACTTAATTCTTTTTTTCCCAAGTGGTACTGGGATTGAACCCAGGTAACCAGGGACACTTTACCACTGAGCTACATCCGCCTCCATTTCCTTGTGATTACAGGTGTGCTCCACTGTACCTGACTGGTGTTTAATTTTTAAAGATTGAGGGGTCTAGATTATTGGATCTCAGTGCCAGCTGTACACTAAATTTACTGGGAGACCCACTTCCTAGCATTGTGATCAGACTCTGGGATGAGGCTTTGGTATGAATTTTTGGTGTGTTTGCTTTAAAGTGCCCCCGGTGACTGTAATATGCAACAGAGTAAGAATATTTTAGAAGCTTCTAAAAGGGTCCTGAATACTGTGAGTTCTTACAAGGTGATGGGATCCTTGTTCTAGTCTAATGAGTAAACTTCAATTTAAACTTGGATCCCTAGTTCCCAGAGCTGCATCTCAGGGTTCTGTGAGGAGTCAGAGTAGGCCAGAGGGTCCTTCATGTGGCTGCACATACTTCCTGTGACATGCACTGCAGCTGTGACTGACTGCTGAGTGGTTTACATAGGCCTAGGGTGTGGCTCAGTGGTAGAGCACTTGCATAGCCTGCAGGAGGCTATGGGTTCCATCCTCAGTGCTGCAAAAAAGTTTTTACATTGAGAATTTTTCTTTTTAATCTTGAACATTTACTTAGCTATATATCACATCCTGTGTTTGAGATCACAGTAATCTTTTACAACAAAAATTAATCTTTTTTTTTTTTTTTAAAGAGAGAGAGACAGAGAATTTTTTTAATATTTATTTTTTTTAGTTTTCGGCGGACACAACATCTTTGTATGTGGTGCTGAGGATCGAACCCGGGCCGCATGCATGCCAGGCGAGCGCGCTACAGCTTGAGCCACATCCCCAGCCCCAAAAATTAATCTTTTGAACCCAACTTTAAATGAGCTGAAGTGTAGTCTACTTTATAGCCATTCTAACATGGAGTAAGGTGGGAGGCAGAGCCTTATCTCAGGTAAAGTGGGGCTCTTCACAAATAACACAGTATAGCATTCATCTAAAACATGAATCAAAGAAAGGCTAAGAGAGTTTTTAATTTTCTTTTTGTCACACTCAGAATTTTAACATCTATTTTATTATTACCTTGAAGCAGAGGAAGTCATCATTCTTTAATAAAGATTGTAAGAGTGGAGCCAGGGACAGTGCATTTGTTACTTACTTAGGATTGGGGAAAGGAGTGGTGGAGAAACAATGGGAAAATGAATACTGTTTGTTGTGACTGATTTATGGTAACAGGGCGACCTGCTCAGAGCAGTCCAGGTCCAGTGCTCTCAATGGTGCAGAAGTCACCCAGGATCACCCCTCCAGTGGCAAAA
The DNA here is from genome assembly GCF_964194105.1 of Spermophilus citellus. Lineage (NCBI taxonomy): Eukaryota > Metazoa > Chordata > Mammalia > Rodentia > Sciuridae > Spermophilus > Spermophilus citellus. The sequence goes on along the minus strand of NC_138183.1, from coordinate 5,351,915 downwards.
TCAGGCTCTCCTCAGGTATGTGTAATTCAGTGTACAATACTGAATTTAGTTTATGGTCTCAAGCATGCATGCTAACAAAATGGGTTTTCATATTTTAGAATTCAGATTTTGGAAATAGTAATTAGGATTATATGATGATCCAAGATCATCATATGATTTGTAATGTTTACTCATAAAAGCTATTTTTCTACTTACCTAATATTGATAAATAAATCAATAGAATAAAATTAACATAATATGCATATAGATGAGTAAATTGTCACTAACTGAATATACCTTGGTAACTAGCACCCAGATTGACAAACCATAGCATTACCAGGACCCTAGAATTCTTCTTCATGTGTCTCCTTCTAGTCACTACCCTTGCCAAAGGGTACCCACCCTCCTGATTTCTAACAGCATAGACAAGTTCATCCTGTTTGTGCCTTCCATCATGTGGAATCACATGGCGTGCCTTCTTGTAGCTGGTGGTTTTGCTCAACAGATGTCTGTGGGAGTTATCCGTATCATGTTGCTGTGTGGAATTCATTGTGTGACTATATTGGAGGGCGCTGAGTGGAATTCCACTCTTCATTTTTTCAGCTAACACTACCTGAGTAGTGTTGCTATGACATTTTAACCGTGGTCCTCCAGTGAACATATGATCTTTCTGTTGGGCCCACACCTAGGCATGCACATGTTGTTCTTCTGGTATTTTTCTTCTCTTTTTGATGTATTTTCTAGTCTTAATTTGTATTTCCCTGATGTCCAGCAAAATTGAGCTTTATTTACTATGATTATTGGCCATTTAGGCAGTTTTTTTTTTTTCCAGTACCCCTTCATGTCTTTAGCCTATTTTCAATTGGACGGTGTCTTTTTCTTAATGTGTCTGTTGTAGTGGGGCGTACAGGGGATTGAACTCGGGACCTAGGGCAGGCTAAGCATGTGTTCCAACCCTGAGCTATCCCCCTAGCCTCTTACTGATTTTTTTAAGAGTGAGTTGGAGGGGCTGGGGATGTGGCTCAAGCGGTAGCGCGCTCGCCTGGCGTGCGTGCGGCCCGGGTTCAATCCTCAGCACCACATACAAACAAAGATGTTGTGTCCGCCGAAAACTAAAAAAAAATAAATATTAAAATTCTTTTTAAAAAAAAAAGACTCCCCTGTGTTTTTCCTTTAAAAAAAAAAAAAGAGTGAGTTGGAGAGAAACACGTACACACAAAATGCAAATACAGTACTGTCTGAATTGCCTATTCATAGTTTCTTTTGATGAATGCAAGGCCTTAACTTTTAGTACAGTTGAGTATATCAATTACTTTCTTTTATAATCTGTGTTTTGTGTGTCTTGTTTTAGAAGTCATTTCCTATTCTAGTGTCAGAAAGATATTTTCCTGTTTTTAAAAAAGCTGTATTATTTTACTTATCACATTTTAATCTGTAGTCATCATTCCAGTTTATTTTAATGACTTTAACATAAAGAGGATTACCAGTTCCACCCCTGATTTGAATTCCCATGATTAGGAATCCTGTTTTCTCTTCTGTCTCCCGAACACACGTCTACACAGGGCACAAGGCAAGTGTCCTGTTCAGAGTTCTAGCCTGTGGCCCGATGCCTGACACATGACTTGTTAAACACACGCGTGTACGCACACACATTAGCTATTCTAATATCTAAAACTGCTCCAGTGTTAATTGTTGTATGTAGCAAATAATTGAAAAGGCACCTCACATGTTAACATCTATAATGCAGAGCTCTTGTGTCCCATCTCTCCAAGAATCTCTTTTTTTCCTTGTGTTCCCAACTCTGTAAGTGGCACTAACAGATCAGGACTTAGCACAAGCCCCAGACCCAGAAGTATCCCGATTCCTTGCATTTCTCCCTCAAACCCAGATTAGTAGGAGTTCTTGTCAGCTGTCTACTGTGTCATATGTCATGAGCACTTAGCTCTGCTGCTAGCATCTTATGTCATGCCATTGCCATCTCTTACCTGGTCAGCCTCTTGACGGCTCTCCCTCTTGGCTCCTACTGCTCCATGTCATCCCTATTCTACAGCAGCAAGAGGGATCTTTTAAATCCTAGATTTAAGTAGTCATTTAAACTCCCCTAAAATACCAGTAATGGCTTCTAGCACACCTGGAGTTGAATCCAGACTTCCTAAGCGTGGCCTTGAATGACATGCCTTGTGTGTCTCCCTGACCCAGTGCCCTGCCTGACAACATAAAGCCCTTGTTTACTTTGTTGTTTACTTGATGTGCCAAGCTCTATGTGCGTGTTCTTCTCATTCCCCAGGAGGTGCTTCCCCTAGATTGCCCCTGGCCTTCTGCCTCACTTCTTGCCTCAGTTCAGACAGCAGCCTCCGGGGAGGGCTTTCTTGGTCATCTCATTTGTCGTAGGACCCTGATCCCCTTTTATTGCCTTCATGTTTTCCTGTTTATTCATCAGTTGAATTTATCTGTTGTGTTTACTTTTTTTTAAAATCCATCTTGTCCAAGCAGGAGGTAAGTTCCATGAGAGTAGGGCCTTGTCTGTCTTGCTCATCTGTCTCCACTGTCCAGAAGGTGCCCTATACAAAGAAGGGACCCGGTAAATACAGTCCTGAAGAACCTATGGGGAATGAAGTATTTACCATATAAGTGCCATTCCCTGTGGTGGGCGCTGATACAGTTGCTTCTAGAAGCTGTAACAGAGAATCCATTTTTAATCCTTTTGTCTTCCATTTTAGGCGAAGTCACTTCCGCCTCCTGTCACAGAAAAACAGGGACATCAGTGGAAGGATTCAGATCCTGTGATGGCTGGAATTGGGGAGGAGGTAACTTTGAGGATTTTTCCCAGGAGTAGCTCTGACACTGAGACTGGAATGGCTTTGAGCACCTGCATGGCTGTTTATTCTAGCATTGTACCCTGACCAGTCCCAGGAGTCCCACTCGTGTCGCACGTGAGTGCAGCAGCAGTGTGGTTACTCCACACCACTCAGGCGGAGTCTTTTTCCTTGTTGTGACATCTGCAGATCGCTCACTTCCAGAAGGAGTTGGAGGAGCTGAAAGCCCGGACTTCCAAAGCCTGTTTCCAGGTGGGCACTCCAGAAGAGATGAAGATGCTGCGAACAGAGTCAAACGACTTACACACCTTCCTTTTGGAGATTAAAGAGACCACAGAGGTTTGTGTGTATGGATATTTCTCCCGAGTGGAGTTTTTAGAAATTGTCTTAGTGTTCGTGTTGTTTATGTGTTGAGCAGTTTACCCGGAAATGCCTAAATTCACATTCTTAACCATCTGGACATTATAACAGATTGCCTGACTTTGGAAAGTTAATCTAGCCACCCTATGTTTCCATTTTCTTATCTGTGAAATGGGATGATGATAATAGCATTCTGTAATAGTTTGTTACATTTCATTTAGATATATTTGAAAACTGAGTATCTTTTCTAGTGTAAGGCAAAACATATTAGAACTTACAGCATAGACGTGTCCATTGCTCGTAGCTAGCAGAGTTGTTGTTACCTTGGTTGCTGCTCACCCTGTGTAGACACTGTCCTGACACCTCCCTGGACTGCCTTGCTGAGCCCTCAGCCTTTCATGTAGTACATGCCGGTACCCTCTCCACTTTGCAAATCAGGAAACAGAGGCTTAGAAAGATAAGTTATTTTTTGAAAGTTCCCAGGTAATAGTGCTAGGTTCCATTTTGACTGTCTGTCTCCAGTCCTGGTCTTAACTAAGGTATCAGGAAGAGAGCTCTCCATGGTGTCAGTAGCGACATCTTCTAGTAGTAGGAGTGTGTGTACTATCGGTATTTTCCTTGCTTTCTAAGTTTCCTATTATTAGAATATGGACTTTTTCTAATAAGGACAAAAAATTAAAAAAGAACATTAATATCTTTCTTTCCAAGCAATAAAATGTTTATTACGTTATCGTTAAATATATTCATGTGTTCATGTTAAATGTTTGAGAAACTCCACCTTTCTTGATCCAAGCAGAGAGGTTTTATTTCTTATCAATATTTTGTTCTTGACCTTTTCTAGTCTCTTCATGGAGACATAAGTACCCTGAAAACAACTTTGCTTGAGGGCTTTGCCGGTGTTGAAGAAGCCAGAGAACAGAATGGTAGAAATCGGGATTCTGGGTACCTCCATCTACTGTACAAGAGGCCGCTGGATCCCAGGAGTGAAGCTCAGCTTCAGGTGGGGGAAGCTACTTACACTTCTTGAAGGTTTAAGAGTCAACTCCTGTTACCATCACTGCCTTTTTTTAGGTGTAACATTGGATGATGTCCCCTTATGAAGCTGTTGATTTTCTGCTAATAACTTCCAACTTTCCACAAACTTTCTTACCTGTGGCAAAGAAAATGGCATATGTTTTCCCTTTAATTTTTTTTTTTTTTTTTTTTTTTAGTATTTATTTTTTAGGTGTAGATGGACACAACACAATGCCTTCATTTTTATGTGGTGCTGAAGTTCAAACCTGGGTCCCGCTTGTGGTAGGCGAGCGCTCTACCGCTGAGCCACAATCCCAGCCCTCACTTTAATTTTTAAAAATTTTATTTTAAAAAAGAGATTTTTGTTTAAGACAGGATCTCACTAAGTTGCTGTGACTGGCTTTGAACTTGTCCTCCTGTCTCCGCCTCTCAAGCCACTGGGATTACAGGTGTGCACCATTGCACCTGGCTCAAAAATAGAATTCTTTTTTTTTTTTTTTTTTTAATTTTTAATATTTATTTTTTTTAGTTCTCGGCGGACACAACATCTTTGTTGGTATGTGGTGCTGAGGATCGAACCCAGGCCGCACGCATGCCAGGCGAGCGCGCTACCGCTTGAGCCACATCCCCAGCCCAAAAAATAGAATTCTTGATGGATCCTTAACCTTAGTGTTGGAAGAGAGCATTGTGTGGAAACAGATATTTGTAAACCAACTCAGGAATACTAATTATTCACATAGCAGATATTTTTCAGAGGCAGGTAATCTGCTAGGTGTTTAATACTCTTTCTAGTCTTTGTAACCAGCTGCTTTGCAAGGTAGGAGTGGTCGATCCCCCACACAGAAGAAGAAATTGGGCTTCCTGGGTTAGGAGCGGGTATTGTCCATGTGGTGTTGGCTGATGGGAGTGGAACCAGCACCGGATGCTCCATCTTCTGTGCCTCTTTCCTCTGTGCCATACTACAGCACAGTTGCTTTACCCACTCATTCTTAATCTTTATTTCTGCTTTAGTTAATTGGATTTTGTTTTCCATCTCTCAAATTTACCCAGAATGGCCTTAATGTGAGGGTCATCTTCCCCCTCCTCAAGTTTGCCTCAGACCCCCCAGTGGGTGTGCAGGCAGCCCTGGTCTCCCAGCTCAGGAGTAGGGTGTGTGTTGAAGAGTTCCTTCTGCTTCAGAGAACTCAAGCTTGCAGATAATTCCTCCTGTCATCCCTGCCCTGCCTCTGCTAATGAGAGCAGTTATCACTTCTCCCAGAGAGCTGAGGAGTTCCTGCTGTGGCTGTTCCTTCCCATGGCGAGGAGGGAGCACTGATGGTTCACCTACCATTTCCAAAGTATAGGCCCTGTGCTGTGCCCTGCTTGCCGGCTCCACCACTTGCCTTTTGCATACCAGGCTTTTTAGCCAAGCTAAAAGGAAAGCATAGCTTCAGATACACGTCACTCATTTGTAAAGGAAGAATTTTTTTTTTTTTTTTTATGGTGCCAAGTAGATAATAGCAGGTAGCATATATTGAGTGCTACTATATTCAGAGCAAAGATGAGGAAACTTGAGATGCTGAAACTCCCCAGGTTTCACCCCTCATAGATACTGGTCCTTGATCTTGGGCAGTTTGACTCTGAGCCTGAGCTTTTGGCCACTCCTCCCTCTACAATGTACAGTTCCTGCAGCTGGGTATATGACAGCAAGAAAGGCGAACACGGAAATTTAAAGTGGGCTATGTTGCTGTGGGACCACAAGTGAGAGGGCACATAAGCCACTCCAAGAAAATGTTTATGATAGAGAAGAGGGGCTGGGGATGCGGCTCAAGTGGTAGTGTGCTCGCCTGGCATGCGCTGGGTTCGATTCTCAGCACCACATAAAAATAAAATAAAGATGTTTTGTCCAACAAAAACTAAAAAATAAATATTTTTTTTAAAAAAGAGAGAGAGAAGAGCTGGGTTTTGCTGGTCAACCCAGTTGAGAGCTTCAGGATGGAACAGCATCAGCTGCTGCAGAGGTGGGATCACATCTAAAGTGGCCAAAGAGATTCCTGCCATCTAGTGTGAGCTGAAATTTACACTTGCCATTAAGGCTACTACTATGCCCTTGAGTCTGCTTCACTCTTTTAAATGCTATTTTCTGTTCTTTTAGTTGGGATGCACACTCTTATTTAAGAGTAATCATGAAAATACATTTTGATGTGATCATACCTTTGACCAGATAGGAAGTGCTTTTTTCAGTACTAGGCACATTTGTAAATATACTTAATTGAAATATTTCACCTTTATTTTTACATTCTAAGAGTTAAGTTGCATAGCCATGAAGGTTACTAGTGGTCCAAAATTCAAAGAAAGTTATTACAGGGCTAAAATAAGTTAAATTGGTGAGGATTTTAATAATGATAAATTTAGTTTCTCGTGCTAATAGTCTCCTTTGTTTTTGAAAAGTAAGTCTTTCTCAACTGGTGAGATGACTTATGTTCTACGCTATGAATAGATAGATTCAGAATTATTTTCAGCACTGTTTTGTTGGATAATTTTGTCTGTATTACAGTTAATTTCATGGGTGGGAGAGCAAAAACTAAATGGATGTACTGTCTGAGTACCAAAGTGCAGTGGAAAATTCCCAGACCATGTTGAGATCCCTTTCTAGGATCTGAAAAATTAGAATGAAGCAAGAACATTTCTTCCCTTGGGGCCTTAAGCACACACACCCTTTCTCTTTCCCTTTTTTTTTTTATACTTCTTCTGTGTCACACTGTTAAAGGAAGTTGATTTTCTGTTTTGCATTTTAATTATAATGTTTCAGTGGTTTTATTACTATTATGTTTTCCTTATTCATTATGTTCTCAATATAGAAATATTTTAAAATTATTTGGACTATTTTGATATATCTTCCCCCGAGGATACCAGAAAAATTAATCATTTGCCTTGTAATTTTTTTCTTGTAGGAAATTCGGCGCCTTCATCAGTACGTCAAGTTTGCTGTTCAGGATGTGAATGATGTTCTAGACTTGGAGTGGGATCGTCATCTGGAACAAAAGAAAAAACAAAAGTGAGTGAGGTCTCTCATACTCCAGAGTTGTACTAAGCGTTGTTTTAGAAATGCTGTTAGGGCATGTGTACAAACCTTTTGGACCTTTGCTCTTTTTGACATGGTCATTGCACTTCTAAAAATTTTGTTGATAGATCTAATAAATTGTGGTTAAGCAACTACATTAAAGAATTTATATTGCAGTATAATTATAATAGTGAAAACTTGGATTCAACTTAATTATCCAAATGTAAAGGAATACCCCAGTAAATGTGGTCACAGAACACTGTGTAAACCATTATATAGCATGTTTTCAAAGAAATTATGTTAAATGTAGTTTTTTTGTTTTTGTTTTTGTTTGGTTTGGTGTTTGGTACTATGGATTGAACTCAGGGATGCTTGACCATAGCCCTTTTTATTTTTTGAGACGGTTTTTGCTAAGTTGCTTAGGGCCTCGTTAAGTTGCTGAGGCTAGCTTTGAACTCATGATCTTCTTGTCTCAGCCTCCTGAGTTGTTGGGAACACATGTGGGCCACCATGCCTGGCCAGTGATTTTTTTTTTTTTTTTTTTTTTTTGTGGGGGGAGTGGTATCCAGGATTGAAATCAGGGGCACTCAACCATTCAGCCACATCTCCAGCCCTATTTTGTATTATATTTAGAGACAGGGTCTCTTTGAGTTGCTTAGCACCTCGATGTTGCTGAGGCTGGCTTTAAACTCATGATCCTCCTGCCTCAGCCTCCCGAACTGCTGGGATTATAGGCAGGTACCCCCTCACCCAGCTGCAAATGTGTTTTTAATATGATAAGGAAAACATGAAATAAAGCATCCTGGAGGTACAAACATAAAAAAGACTGGAAGTAGATCTGTACCTTCACAGTTATATCTTCAATATTAGAGTAAGAAAATTTTTTCCAGCCAGGTGCAGTGGCACATGCCTATAACTCCAGATACTCAGGAGGCTGAGGCACAGAGGATCATTGGTTCCATGCCAGCCTAAGTAACGCAGTGAGACCCTGTCTCAAAATAAAACAAAATATCAAGGGATAAGGTTGTAGTTTAGTGGTAGAGTACTTGCCTGCATGTGTGAAGCCCTAGGTTCAATCCGCAATATATGCAAATAATTCTTTTTCTTTGTATTTTTCTGTATATTCTAAAGTTTTAAAAAAATTTTGGTACAGGGGATTGAACCCACAGGTGCATAACTACTGTCCCATATCTCCAGCCCTTTTTGTAAAATATTTTATCACAGACAGGGTTGTGCTGAATTGCTAAGTACCTTGATAAGTTTCTGAGATGGGCTTTGAATTCATGTTCCTCTTGCTTTAGCCTCCTAAACATTGGGATTACAGGCTTGCGCCACCATGCCCTGTGTTAGTTTTTTGTTGTTGTGTTTTTGTTTTTGTTTTGAAAAAACTTTTTCCCCCTTGATTTATTGTTTATTTTTACTTGTTGATTTTAGATATACATGACAGAAGAGTATATTTGAGAATTTTTATTGAATTTCCTTGACACCTATCTCTGGCTTCCTCAAGGACGTTAATGGATAATTGGATAATTTCTGAATTGTATGGATATTTACTGGGATGAGTGGAATGATGGCAGAGGAATAGGAAAACCTTTTAGCCAAATCTCCTATCCCTGGATATCTGGTTTTATCCATGTATTTCTCAGAAAGAACAGAATGAATTCCACTGAGCAGAGAAGTGCCCATAAGAAATTTGAAAAACACATCAGACCTTAAGATAGTAGATTTCTGAAATGCCCGCCCTTGATGACTCTGATTAGCCCTGTATGGAAACAACCCGAAAACTGGTCTGTTTGGTTTACAAAGCTGTGGGAGCTTCACCATGGGACAGCATGAGTGTTGTAGGGGACAAGACTAGATCAGGCTTATAGTTGAGTAAGTAGAATTTTTAAAAAATGAAACTGTGCTGTGTGGAGAAATGCAGAAGAGCCCCAATCAGAGGACCCTTAACTTGGAGCAAAGGTATGGGGACACCCCCACTGTCCAGAGGAGGATTCTGTGTCCTATGGATTAGAGTCCTTGTCCCATAAGATTTGGGCCTCATTAGAGATGTCACAGCCCACTCCCTGCTTCTGATTCTGCTCTAGTTACCAGTAGTGTTCAGGAGTATAGGATGCTAACAGAAGCTGAGCTTCCTTTTCCTCTATGTCAGCCCATGGGTTTCTTACTTACACTTCCTTGAGTTTGCAATTCCCTTTATGTAGTTTAAATTCTTAAATTGGTACCGTTTTCTACTGCAATAACACTTTTCTGTTTGCAGCCCTTCTCTAAATATTACCACGTACCTACTGAAATTTCTTTACAAAAAATTTGTATTGAACTTCTTAGTCACCTGTCTCTGGCCTCCTCAAGGAGGTAATGGGAGAGACAGAAATAAAACAGGAAGTTTCTGTTCAACATAAGGGTTTTTCATTCCATAATAAGTGTTAAGAGGTAAAATATTTATGTTGACATACAATAACAAAGAAAGTTATTGATCTGAACCTGATGTACAATGACTTATTTTGTTTTTATCTGTATAGTTTTCCCCTAGATTGATAGAAAAATTTTGAAGGTATACTTAAGGGTTTAAAAAGAAAAGCAGAGGCATCTAGACCTCTCCCTCTCCATCCTTCCACCCTTTGACCTGACTCCTGGCAATGCACTATTTATTCCTTGACAGCTGTCTAAGGATGACTCACTCTGTAGCCCTCCAGGGAACCTGGAATTTTTTTCTTTTTATTGACTTTAACTTCCTTAGTGAGAAATACACAGGTCCTAGGTGTATGCCTCAGTGAGTGACTCCCATTTACTCCTGCCCTTCTCCTCAGGGCCTCATTGGGGTTTTGCCTCATGTGTGCTGCCCTTTGTGACAAGCCTGGCGAGTGTATTCTCAGCTTTACTAGGCTCTCATCTTCCTTTTATTTTCTAATAGTTTTTTTTTTTTTAATATTTATTTATTTTGGTTTTTGGCGGACACAACATCTTTGTTTTTATGTGGTGCTGAGGATCGAACCCGGGCCGCACGCATGCCAGGCGAGCGGGCTACCGCTTGAGCCACCACCCAGCCCAATCTAATAGTTTTTTTGATGTTTCTTGTCTCAATAGTGTTCTCCCTTTTATCGTTTGCACTATTAAAATCGTAGTCTTATTTTGGCAAGGGAGGTCCTTTACTGGTGCCATTTACATGTGATTCTTCTCTCATCACTGTGAACAGGCGCCTGCTTGTGCCAGAGCGAGAGACACTGTTCAATACTCTTGCCAACAACCGGGAAATCATTAACCAACAGAGGAAGAGGTTGAATCACCTGGTGGACAGTCTCCAACAGCTCCGTCTTTATAACCAAACCTCCCAGTGGAGCCTACCCTCGGCTCTCCCCACCCACAGCAGCACTCACAGGTGTGCAGGAAATTGTGTTCGGTCAGTGTGGTTGAGTGAGTGCATAAGAAATGTTTGTGGAGGAATGTGGGGTGGTCTTAGGTTCAGACATGACTTTGAAAATGACTGTTCCTTATGTGGTCCCGGTCAGCTTCCTTATTCTCTCTGATCCTCGATTTCTTTGCTTTAGAAAATGGGATGACCATACCTACTCTTTGGAATTGTCAGAGAATTAAGTTTATAATGCACTGAATATTTTTTTTAAAGAGAGAGAATTTTTTAATATTTATTTTTTAGTTTTTGGTGGAAACAACATCTTTATTTTTTATTTTTATGTGGTGCTGAGGATCGAACCCAGCCCCCTGAATATTTTTTGTACCTGATGAAATAGCTGCTCACTGATCACAACAGATAACTATTTAATATTGTTATATTGAAAAGTAATGGAAAGCCAGAAATGTAGCTCAGTGCTCAAGTGTCTGCCTAGCATATAGTAGGTCCTGGGTTTGATCTCTAGCATCACCAAAAAAAGAAAAAGAAGAAAAGAAGAATAATATAATTAATTGACAATTTGTCTTGGAAGCACATTCTGCTTGAGTATGGAAACCTCAGATACTTACAGATGGACATGTTAGCTCTGATGTCACCAAGGTGATTTTGTGTTTCTGCTTTTAGGCCACCAGTGTGGGTCTTAATTGCCCTTTCTCCTGGGGCACCAAAGTGTTAGGGTCCTGGGGTAGTGAGCCTTTGAGATTGCTGACTCTCCTTTTACATTGGTTAATCAGATGGCGTGTTTCCATGTTGAGTATGCTCTACTGTCTTGCACTTACGCTTAAGAAGATAGTATATCCCACAGAGCCTCAGATTTCTTAGCTCATAGTTGGTTTGTATGTAACACTGTCCTGTTTCAGTTTTGACAGTGACCTGGAAAGCCTGCGCAATGCTTTGTTAAAAACCACCATAGAATCTCACACCAAACCTTTGCCCAAAGTACCAGGTAAGTGCATCCTTCCTATTATTCTTGTCCTGTTTGTTCTCTTCCAGCCTCTGGCATCTTAAAAACCAGGTCTTAAGCATTTATAGTTGATGAATTTCTTGCAGCTAAACTGTCCCCTGTGAAACAGGCACAACTGAGAAACTTCTTGGCCAAGAGGAAGACCCCTCCAGTGAGATCCACTGCTCCAGGTAAAGGGAATGGCTCCTGAATTTTTTTGATATAAGTCACATAGTACATAGTATTGGGATGCAGTGGAGGGTGAGAGGAGTTGTTTTTGGTTTTAATGATGGATCCAGAAAATATCCCCAGAATCTGTTGTTCATGTGGATGTAGATTAAGAAGCAGCTTATATATACTCAGTGAATAGGCTCAAGGTAGTGGCTCTGGCTCTTACTCCATGCTTTCTGCAGCCCTGGCAGAGATTGACAAGGCCTTGGGCAGGCCACACTGGATCCTAGCCCCATATTTTCCTAATTTGCATGGGGTTTTGAGTACAATTACATTGGAAAAAAGGATTCTTAAGAGGAGCTGGGGACGTGGCTCAGTGGTAGAATGCTCGCCTAGCATGTGTGAGGCACTAGCTTCGATTCTCAGCACCACATAAAAATAAATAAATAAAATAAAGGTATTGTGTCCAACTACAACTAAAAACACACACACATATACACACACACATAAATATATAAAAGGATTCTTAAGAAAGAAGGAGGGCTGGGGCTGTAGCTCAGCGGTAGAGCACTTTCCTCGCACTTGTGAGGCATTGAATCTGATCCTCAGCACCACATAAAAATAAAGATATTGTGTTCATCTACAACTAAAAAAAAAATTAAGAAAGAAAGAAACAACCGATTAGAGTTGGGGCTGGGGCTGGGGCTCAGCAGTAGATCGCTTGCCAGCACATGCAAGGTGCAGGGTTCGATCCTCACCACCACATAAAAATAAATAAAGGTAATGTGTCCAATTAGAACAAAAAAATAAAAAAACAACTGATTGGACAGTGATGATTTAAAATATTTGCTGAAATAAAGGATGTACCTGAGGAAGAATGCTTTATGCCATTAAATTATCTAGATAATTGCCTTAATTTTCTGGTAAAAAAAATAAATAAATTATAATCTTGTTTTATGGGAGAGACAGAATATCTGTGTTTGTCTTTGAAATTCTTTTTTAAGTTAAAAAAATTTTTATGCTAGTAACCAATACCTTTTAGAAATCTATTAAAATAGCTGAAATAAATTTAGTTTAATCTTATTGTATCTTTTTTTTTTTTTTTTAGTAATCATATAGGACTAAATTAGGTAATAGTCATAGACAAGTACATTTTTAAATAATTTTTTCTTAAGAATATATTCTCTTTGTAGATAATTAGGGAAAATATGAGCAAGTATAAGGAAGAATAAAAGTTACTCTCTACCTCTCAGCACAGATATGGCCTTACCTCATCATTTTGGTTTACTCCCCAATGTTTTTATTTTGCATATGTAAATCTGATTTTTTTTGCAAACACTTTTGGGATTAGAATGAGTATGGTTTTGTGTTCTGATTTTTTTAAATTAAAAATTCATAAACCTTTGTTATAAAACATGAACAAAATAAAATAAATATTGATGAGGATATGGAGAAATTAGAGCCCTCTGCACTGTCGGTGGGCAGCCTCTGTGGGAAATGGCACAGCCTCTGTGGGAAACAGTTGGTGGTTCCTCATGAAGTTAAAGTGTCATTGTGTGCTCCAGTCATTCCAGTTCTTGGTCTGTGCCTTGAAGATTGAAAAACGGGATTTCAGAGATATTTACATGCCCATGTTTATCATAGCATTATTCATAGTAGCCTTCTTTTTCTATTTTGTACTTAGATTTCCGATTATCCCAACAGTGTTATTGAAGACTCTGCTCCCTGCTTAGCAAGGCCTTCTCTGTTCCAAATCAATTATTCATTTATATGTATGTCTTCTGGTCTTGTATGTTGATTAGAAAGTACTACAACCACTCTGTCTTAATTAACAAATGCTAAAATAAATCTCAGTACTGTTTGTTTTCTAGATTCTTGAGCTGTGCTGTCCAATCTAGTACCCTGTTTAAATTGAAGTTAATTTACGTTAAATTAAAAATTCAGTTCCACAATCCTGGTAGCCATGTTTCAAGAGCTCATTGGGTGCATGAGACTGGTGGCTACTGTGGTGACAGATGCAGGACATTTCATCATTATCGCAGAAAGTGCCCCAATCTAGACCAGGGTTGGCAGACATTTTTGTAGATGACCAGGTACAGGCCCAGGGATTTCTGTTACACCTCCTCAGTTCTGCCGCTATAAAGGGAAAGCAGCCACATTGTGTAAGGAAAGGGGCCTTCGGGTCAGTCAGGCCTCACGGAGCAAGACTGCCATCCCATGGTTGTAGTTTGCTGGCCCTGATCTAGAACGTTTTGGCTCTTCTTGGAACTTTACATTTTCATATTAACATTAGAGCTGCCTTTTAAGATTCTGCCTCCATGTGTAGGCCAGACCATTGTGGCAGGGAGTAGAAAAGTACGCCAAGGGCTGGAGGGCGCGAGGGGAGTTAGTGTTTAATGGGAACCAAGTTTCAATTTGGAAAGATGTGAAGAGTTCTGGAGATGGTGGTGGTGATGTTTGCACAGTATTATGAATACATTTTAACATCACTAGACTGTTAAGGGTAAGCTTTTTGTCTTATGTTTTACCACATTGAAACAATGGTGGGGAGAGAGTCAACTTCCTAGAGCCTTCAAAGAAAAGTTGAGATTTTGGGATTGTATGAATCTGTGGGTCACTTAGAGAATTGACATTTGCAGAGTGGTGTGCCTTTTCCTTTTTTGAACATGGTACACATTTGTTTCTTTGGGTCTTTAATTCTTAATAAGTTTTCTGCATGGGAGGTATGCCCATCTTTTGTTAGATTTATTGCTGAGAATTTAATTTTTTGCACTCTTATGATGGTGGATATATTCTTTCATTAAGTTTATGTTTTATGTTGGGCACAGTATGCAGAAATACATTTTATTTTTGGATATTGACTTCGTTGCCAGCAACCTGGCAAAACTCATTTGTTCTAATAATATGTCTGAAGCTATTTCTTAGACCTGTAGCTATGGAAATAATTACATCCTCCATATATGCCAGCATTTTTCTTTCTGCCCTCCTGGTCATTTGATTTTCTTATTTCACTGGTTAGGACATCCATTCTAGCATCCAATAGAAGTGGTGAGTGGGCTGGGGATGTGGCTCAAGCGGTAGCGTGCTCGCCTGGCATGCGTGCGGCCCGGGTTCGATCCTCAGCATCACATACAAACAGAGATGTTGTGTCCGCCAAAAACTAAACAATAAATATTAAAATTAAAAAAAAAAAAAAAGAAGTGGTTAGTGGGTGTCCTTACCTTGATCTCAGAAGGAATATTCTTCACTGACATGATCAGCAGATTTCTTGCCGCCTCCTCCTTCCCCCACCCCCACTGTAGCAACTTGTGAGTCACATAGTTGTGCTGGCTCTGCTTTCTACCCATTTCTCAGGAAGTTTCTGTCATTATCAACTCCTGAACTAGGAGTTCAGAGAAATGATGGAGAACGGTGTGGCCCCAAAGAATGTGAATTGTATTTTTTTTATTGTGGATGCCATAACATTGTCATAGAGGCTTCAGACAGCACCTGCTGTCTTCCAGCTCTGAGACAGAAGTCTGGATACTGTGTGGCTCTGCTGGGTCCTCTGCTTGGGGCACAGAGGCTGTCCTCTTGAGTGTTGGCTGCACTGGGCTTTTACTGGGGCTCCAGGAAGGATGTGGCTTCCATGCTCCTTAAGGTTGCTGGCAGAGTAGGTTCCCTGCACCTGGAGGATGAGGTCTCTGTCTTCTCTACGTGTGCTCCTCGCCGCTGTTATTTGTAAGTCATCGTCTTCTTTCCTTTTTGATGGTACTGGGGATCAAACCTAGGGTCTTGCAAATGCTAGGCTGGCCCTTTACCACTGAGCTACACCCCTGGCCCTTTTAAATTTTTCTTTTGAGACACTGAGTTGCTAAGGCTGATCTTGAGCTTGCAATCCTCCTGCATTGGCCTCCCAAGTCACTGGGATTACTGGTATACAATACCACACCCACCTCTTTTTGGCCTTTGAGTTCATGGGATTTTACATGGGCCCACCTGGATGATCAAGGATCAGCTCCTTGTTGTAAGGTCAACAGACTGTTGATGTTATCTGCAGATTCCCTTCTGTCATCACCACACATAACTATGTGGCACTAGGGGATAAAAAGTTATGGGGTCAAAATTCTGTCTGGCATGGGGTTCAGTCTGAGGTAACAGATTGTTAAATCAGATTGTGGTCTTTGAAGTAAGGTACACAGGGGTTTGAATTCTCACTCTACATTTACTAGGTTTGTGACTTTGTAGAAGTTACTTTACCTTATAAGTATAACTATCAATTCAGACAATAGCAATTTTTAATTTATAGGATAGCTGATAATTAAATGGGGTAATGCATGTCGATGCTTTGCATAGCACCTGGCACCAAGTAAGTTCTCAGTGAACGTTAACTGTGATTTCCTGGTCGTGCTGGTGGCTATGGGTGGAGTTGCTAAGTGACCCTGCTGTGTTTTGATTTGCCTCAAAATACTCTAGCACACTAGTATCCAGTAGAATTTTCTGTGATTGCTTAAAAGTTATCTGCTGTCCAAAACAGTGTCCTCTGGCTGCATGAGGCTTTTGAGCACTTGAAATGTGGGTGGTATAGCTGAGTGGTGGAAGTTTTCTTTTGTTTATCTCTAACTACCTTAGATTTAAATAGCCACAGATGGCTAGTGGTTACCAAATTGGACAGTCCAGCCCTTGTACCTGCTGTTGATTTTTAGCTACATTTCTTTATGCTACATTTATATGGTGGTATCGAGATCTTGCAAAGTGGTGTGCCTACAGGACAGATAAGATGAAACTGAGCAAAGTTGCTTTGAATAACATTGGGGAGGAGAAAAGGCTCTGCATTTGTTTTTGGTAATTTTCACTATACAGGCAGGAGCCTGCTCTGAAATTCATGGTAGAAAGTAATGTGGCACAAAGCCTTACTTTATAGTTTTAAAAAGGGGGAGAGAAAACCAGAGAAGGCCAGGATTAGGTTGTGTATGCTTAATAGACTGAGTCAGAAGAATCCTGTGTTTATCTGGAAACATTTGAGACACCCAGGACCAAGGCCACTTTGTGCTTCCCAGCTTGCATTAAGCCTGTTCTTGGAAGGTTATTGTTGGAAAGCACAGCAGTGGTGTGACTGTTCACCCTGCCCTGGAAGCTTGTTTGTTTACTTTTCTGATGTTATTTTTCTGTGGGTGAGGACTTGTGGGGAGGACTCAAGGTCTTTTGGTTTTCCACCAGCAGAAATTCTCTTTTTCTCATGCTTTTGTTTCATAGTCAGGATGTGCTTGTCAAACATAGTTTTTAAAAACTTTTTTTTAAAACTTTGAACAAATACTTTTATTTATTTATTTACTTATTTGTCCTTTTTAGATATACATGATTGTAGAGTGTATTTTTTATTTTGTTTTTTAGATTTTTAAAAAATTTTTTTTAGTTGTAGATGGACACAATGCCTTTATTTTATTTATTTACTTCTAATGTGCTGCTGAGGATCGAACCCCAGTGCCTCACAAGTGCCAGGCAAGCGCTCTACCATTGAGCCACAACCCCAGCCCCAAGTAAGAGTGTATTTTGACATATTATACATGCATGGAGTATAATTAGGATCCCATCCTCGTGATTGTACACAATGTGTTGTATCCGTGTATGAACATAGGAAAGTTATGCCCAGGTCATTCTACAGTCTTTTCTGTTTCCATCCCTGTTCGAAGCTCCTTTTGGTCAAAGACCCAGAACTGTCTTTCTTTGCATTTGACAATAGCTATTTCCACTTAAAATACATCATAATTAAGTCATTTTACAAATTGGATATGTGTCTGTTGACAGTGAAAATGACACAGCTTTTGGGCTTGTTTTGAGTTGTCTGAATTGTGTTTTGTTGGGGCTTCTGTAGCCAGCCTGTCTCGGTCCGCCTTCCTGTCTCAGAGATACTATGAGGACTTGGATGAAGTAAGCTCGACGTCATCTGTCTCCCAGTCTCTGGAGAGTGAAGATGCCCGGGCATCCTGCAAAGACGAGGAGGCGGTGATCCAGGTCCCTCGGCATGCCCCTGTTGTCCGCACTCCTTCCATCCAGCCTGGTCTCCTCCCCCAGGCGACACCTTTTGCTAAATCTCACCTGCTTCATGGTTCCTCACCTGCGGGGATGGGACCCTTGAGTAAGTTAACAGTGAGAAAGGAAACCTCCCTATTAGGTTGCTACCGAATAAAGGAGCTAGAGCTGGGTATCAGTGTCAGTACTCCTCCGTGTTGAGGTGACTTCTGGTGGAGAAGAGATGTGAGCGGAAGGGGCTGAAATGGCCAGATTTTATGAGAGGAGATTAAGGAGCTGATCTACACTGGCATGAAAGTGACCTCTCCATCGGTGTCAGGGAATTTTGGTGCAAATTATTTTAGCCAGTTATAGAAGTGCGCAGGCAAACTGCACCTGTGTTGGAATGATTCAGGTTGCCAGCCTGTCGGTTTACTGGTACTTTCCTATGTTAATGCTTAAGAATTTTTAGTGTTAACATTTTCCCTGCAGCCTAGCATGGAGAATTTACCATTTTAACTTTTGTATGTTCCTCTTCTCTGACCTACTTCTTGCTTAATTTTTCTCTTCCCCTCAGTGTCTATGTCTTGTAGCAAAATTATTCCTCAAGGGGCTGACAGCACAATGCTGGCTACGAAAACCGTGAAGCATGGCGCACCTGGCCCTTCCCACACTGTGGCAGCTCCCCAGGCCGCTGCTGCTGCAGCCCTGAGGCGGCAGATGGCCAATCAAGCACCAGGTAGACACTGCACAGCAGCGTGTGGGAGACTGATGATGAGCTGGCTGAGTTGCAGGTCCAGGGAGCAGGCGGGTCACAGGACACCATCTGACCCCTGGCTCTCTTTGCTGCCCTTCAGAGAAGTTTCAGGTGTTGTCCTTGCCCCTTGTGGGCAGGGAGCACCCAGAAGGCAGAGACTAGCTCTGAAATATTTTTCCTCTTAAGGAGAGGTACTGGATCTACACCAGTGAGTTGAATGGGACATCAGTGGCTGTTTTGATGATGTTGATATTCCCTGTTTTTGAATGATGTCTGCTTTGAGCCCTAAAATTAAATCTCTGAAATTAGACCTTTAATAACATTAACTCCATCTCACAGTGTATGGAGGATCCCAGCCACCCGGGACAGTGTGTGTTAGTGTGCCCTCCTCGAGTTTCAATAGTGTGAGATTCAGAGAAGCAATGGTTACCCGACCAATTCACGGCAGAACCTGACTCCAGCCCTGGGCTCTTGCTTCAGACAGTTCTCCTCAGCCTTGTGGGGTGGGCCTCCATGTACGGAAACTCTAATGAACTCCAACATTTTGTCAGCTCGATGTTTGGTTTGTAGCTGTCCAAAATTTTCTGTATTAGGATTTAACAGTTTGGGTACTTGGCTGCAAAGACACTAGTTATCACTAGTTATCAATTTTGTAGGGCAATGGTTCTCAACTGGTGCTCTCGCCCAACTTCCCACCTCTTGAAACAGTTGGTGGTGTTGCTGGCATTTAGTGAGTAGCAGCTGGGAAGGCTACAGAAAATCTTTAAGTACATAGGACTCTCCCACAACAGGCTTATCCAGCCCAAGGTGTCGGTTGTGCCAGGATTGGCCAACTGATAAAAATCAAATATTCTTATTTTAAGATTAAAAAGACATGGTGGGTTGATATAGGCAAAAAATTAGTATTAAACAGTGATAAAAGATTTCTAAGAGAAGTACAAATATTAAATAAAACTCTCTTAAGGCTCCTGAAATAGATATTGAAAAGTAAGAGTCAGAAGACAGCTTTCTAAGCTATCTTTGAGCTTTTAGAAATTATAATTTCTTATGTTTCTCTTTATTATGTGGACCAAGCAGAATCACAGCATTGTGCTGATCAGGCCCCAGACCCTGCTGATCGAGTGGATTGTTTGTAAGCTTAAAATCTGCCAGGATTTAGGAATGTTCTATTCTCAGCAAGAGGTGGTGTGATCTCCATTTTTATGTTGGAAGCAAAATTTTCTAAGGTGTAGGCACCTCTGAAGGTAAAGGATGAAATTTCTGCAGTCATAGGCAGCACAATCTTGGTCACTTGTCTGAGGAAGAAAATAACTCTGCCTGGGACGCAGCTTTCACATTTGTCCAGGGTGTAGCCTGAAGAGAACCTGGAGCTCTGCTGAGGCTTTCCTGATGATTAATTACAGAATGCCAATAAGTCTTTGGGAATACAGTTTAAAGTTAGAAGATAAAAGGAGGGGTAAAAGCTGGTGAGGTAGATAAGGTAGGTAAGCAGATGTTGAACACCCCTGTTGCCTTGGTTCAGGCCTCTGGCCTTCTCTCCCATTTAGCCCAAGCTCCATTTTCCACATTTTATTGTGTTGGTCTGTCTGCCTCACTAAGCCATGAACCCTATTAGAGAAGAAGTGGTAGTTTTGATAGCTTTTGTGGTCAGCACTCAACAGTGCCTGGCACACAGTAAGCCCATGGTGAGGAGAGACCAATGGATAGAGGGCAGAAAGCCCAAGTCTGGATGCTGCTCATCCGCTGGCCCTTTTCCAGGGTGAGCCAGTAATACAGCAGGTACCTCTGCTCTGCTGGAGGAAGGCAGGCCAAGAAAATTTTTGCCCTGCACTGGTACATTTGGTTAAATCCCAGAAAACCTGGTTTCATGGCCTTGGTTAATGGAGCAGGCCAGCTGTCCTGTGCAATACACCGCTGAGTAGATTTCCTCATGTAATAAAGTTGCAGTTGGCTCCAGGTCATGTCCTGGTTATTCATTTCTATGTGGCTAGAATTTTTGATCCTTTACTGGAGTTAATCTGATCCTTTCTCTTCTCCATTTACATAGCTGTGAGTACTTTGACTGAATCAACTCTGAAGAATGTCCCTCAAGTGGTGAATGTGCAGGAATTGAAGAATAATCCTGCGGCCTCTGCTGCAGCCATGGGGTATGTTGTAGCGTTTGGGTGTGTTCAAGCCAGTCTGTCTGGGGTGGAGGGGAGCTGCCTGCAGGGTGCAGCAGTGCTGCCGCCATGTGGTTTTCCCACTTCTCCACACAGGATTCTAGTGGGATGGACAGCCCTGCTGCCTCCACAGTTGATTTCCAGGAGGTTGTCCCTGCACCTTGCCAGGAACAGTCACCTCGTAAGCCTTTCAGGGCCCTCTTGGTATACTGAGCTTGCTATGGGCTATGTAAGTCTGCATGGCATACCACTGGGCTGCTAGGTCAGGTGTGCAGTTTATTTGGTTTTTTAATATTCTCAGGGATCCAGAGTTGACACTTCAGGCCTACTGCTGTCACCTGATTCTGAAGACTGGTGATTTAAGATTCTTCCTTCTTCACCTTCTCTCTCCAAGCATTACTGTTCTTTGGTTCCCTTTTATATGAAGAAACAGTGGTTTAAAAGCCAGCAGCTGTGTTTGGTAGACCTCATGCTACTCTTCTGGGCAGCGTAATTCGTGGTACATACCTGTGTCCTGCTTCATTCCCTAATCCTTTAGACCAGCCAGCCTCTCGAGTACCATGGGGAAAAGTTGAAGGACATTTCCTCAGTTTGAACGTGGAGGTCATGAGTATCAGTATCTTTCAGGGAGTTAGTGTCTAGCACGCACAATTAGTCCAGGAACAAGAAGAGCGGCCACAGGTACTGTGGTCTCTCCAGCATGCCCACCCTCTGCCACCGCCACGGAGCAGAGCTGTCCACAGCTGTTTTTGCTTGGTTGAGTGGTGCTGCTTTTCCAGACAGTTGGCCTTCTCTTTTCTCTATGATGATTTGTTTATCACGACTGCCTATTCCAGGAATTTTTTAGTTATCTCAGGACCATAATAACAGGCAAAAAAACAAGCCTACCCTCTTTTCTATCTAGTAGTGACCTTGAAGCCTTGGAATGCTTTCGAGATCAAAGTAGTATTTGTGGTGGTTGTGAACCTTTGAGAGAGAGAGAGAGAGAGTATGCGCGAGCGTGTGTGTCTGAGCGAGCACTGTGCGTCAGCCTGGGAAACTCTAGCTAGATTCCCACTATAGGGAAGACAGAGGGAACAGCCGTGAGAGCCAGTGTACCAGGTCAGGGAGGTGCAGTGCATGGGGGAAGAAGCCTGACCTGGTGTCCGTGAGGTGTCCTCCACTAACCACAGTGCTGGTACTCCCAGCTTTCTTGGGCTCTGTCTCCCTCCAGTGCTCGTCTGAGCTGATCTTTGATAAGGACTTTGTTCAAGAGATACTTCTGCGTTTGCTGTTTTTCTTTCTTTCTTTCTTTTTTTAATATATTTTATTTTTAAGTTGTAGTTGGGCACAATACCTTTATTTTATTTATTCATTTTATATAGTTCTGAGGATTAAACCCAGGGCCTCCCACGTGCTAGGCGAGCACTCTACCACTGAGCCCCAGCCCTAGCCCTGTGTTTGTTCTTTTCTGACAAGAAAAATAAAACACAAACGTTGAAGAATCTTGAATTTTATCTTCTCTCCATAGACTTGAACTGTGGTATATTATTTAATTTACATGCTCAGCATTGCCTAAAACAGTTCTTTTAATAACCATTTATTCAATAATTGTTGATAACTGAAACTTTTATTTATATCTTCCCCCCATAGGAAAGACTGGGAAGGGAACATGTCCATTGTAAAATTACTTTTCAGATTCTATGCCGAAGTAGTTTCTCATGTGTATATTAAGTATTTTGCATTCAACTCTTTCTAAGTGGTATCTTAGAGATTTACTACAGCATGAGTTTGCGAATTTCTGCTTCAATCTATTTCATCTTCCTTGGTTTCATTGTGTTTGTTGACCAGCCCTCCCATTTAGTGGATGAGTGTTTATCTGTACAAATCCATGGCTCTTCAGACTCCTCTGTAAGGCTCAAGCTCTCACTTCTGCAGATGCTCTGAGATTAGGGAAACGGGAGGGGAGAGGGGGGGGCTGCTGAATCCTCACTCACACAGTGCTGACGGTCCAGCAAGAAGACAACCAGGGAGCTACAGTCACATGACTCCTTAGTTGTGATGGCTTAAGGTCCCATGAAGTACTAGGAAAGCAGAATAGGGCAGCCAAGTGAGTCTGGGCTGGGAAGGAGCTAGATAAGGAAAAGATGCTTCCATGGAAATGTGAAGAATGACCAGAAACTGCTAGGCAGAGAGTGGAGAGAAGTAATGAAGCAGGCCAAACACTCCTGGAGACAGACAATAAGCAGAATAAATAAGCAAACTATGTAATATGTGAGGTGGTGATGGGCGCAGTGGAGAAAATTAATGTGGGGGAAGGGCTCAGGAAGTGTCTGGGAATGGGTTACAGTTTTAATAGGGTGTCCAAGGCAGTCCTCCCAGGAGGGGACATTTGGGTGAAGAGCAGGTCCCTTGAATAGTGGAGTGCAGAAAGCCCCAAGCACAGGGTCTATAGCAGGCATGTCTGGGAGGTTCCTAATGAGCCAGGAGGCCTTTGGTGGCCAGAGCTGGAAGGGAGCACAGGTTAAAAGGTTGGGGAATACATTGCTGGACAGAGTATCTTGAGACCCTGCTTTCCATTCTTTGGGGTATACATTTAGGGGTGGAATTGCTAGATCATATGGTAATTTTTTATTTTGTGTTTTGGTACCAGGGATTGAACCCAGGGGCGCTTAATCACTAACCCACATCCCCAGCCCTTTTTATTTTTTATTTTGAGACAAGATCTTGCTAAATTACTTAGGGCTTTGCTAAGTTGCTTAGTCTGGCTTTGAACTTGTGATCCTTCTGCCCCAGCCTCCTGAATGGCTGGGATTACAGGTATGCACCGTCATGACTTGCTCATGTGGTAATTTTATTTTTACCTTTTTGCGTTGTTTACAAGCTCCTGTACAGTTTATATTCCCAACAGCAGTATTTATGGGGCTCCAGTTTCTTCACATCTCCACCAACACTTGTTATTGAGTATTTTTTTTAATTACAGTCATCCTCAAAGGTATGAAGTGGTTTCTTATTCACATTGTAGTTTTGTTTTTAATTTTTTAATTTTGTTCATCGTGATACAAGGGCTTGAACCCAGAGTCTCATGAATGCTAGGCAAGCACTCTGCCACTGCATTAGCTATATCTCCACTCACATTGTGGTGCTTTGTTTTGTTTTGGAGTACCAGGGATTGAACTCAGGGCACTCAACCACTGAGCCACATCCCCATCCCTGTTTTGTATTGAGAGACAGGGTCTCACTGAGTTGCCTTTGCTGAGGCTGGCTCTGAACTTGTCATCCTCCTCCCTCAGCCTCCTGAGCTGCTGGGTCACATTATGTTTTTGTTTTGTTTTGTTTTGTTTTTAGTTGTACACGGACACAATATCTTTACTTATTTTTTTTTAATATTTATTTTTTAGATGTAGTTGGACACAATACCTTTATTTTTTATTATTTATTTTTATGTGGTGCTGAGATTGAACCCAGGGCCTTGCACATGCTAGACGAGCACTCTACCCACTTGGCTACATCCCCAGCCCCACATTATGGTTTTGATTTGCATTTTACTCATGGCTGATGATGCTGAGTGCCTTTTCATGCTTATTCACCATTTGTTCCTTTTTTGGAGAAATGTCTAGTTTATTGTTGTTGTTGTTGTTGTTTAGGTGATACTAGGGATTGGACCCAGGGAGGCTCTACCACTAAGCTGCCTATTAAGTTGCCTAGGCTGACCTCAAACTTGCAATCGTCCTGTTTTTGCCTCCCGAGTCACTGGGACTATAAGCATGTACCACTGCAGCTAGATTTCTTCTTTGCTGGTTTTGAAATTGAGTTATTTTTCTTTTATTGTATTTTTAAAATACAGTTTGGATCCCATCTCTTATCAGATGTATAACTTACAAATATTTTCTCCCATTCTTTGGGTTGTCTTTCACTTTCTTGATACATCCTTTGACACAAATTTTTCATTTTGATCAAGTCTCATCTATTTTTTCTCTTGTTGCTCATGCTTCAGGTGTCACATTTAAGAAACTGTTACCTAATCCACAGTTGTAAGATTCACACCTGACACCAGTATTATCTTTTAAATTAAGAGGTTTTTTTTTTAACCTTTGTTTTTTATTTTTTTATTTTTTTATGTGGTGCTGAGGATCAAACCCAGTGCTTCACAGGTGTTAGGCAGGCTCTCTCCCACTGAGGCACAACCCCAGACTGCTCTTTAAGAGTTTTTAATTTTCAGCTCTTACATTTAGGCCTTTAATCCAATTAAGTTCTGTAAGTGGTATGAGGTAGGGGTCAAATTCCAGTCTTTTGAATGTGGCCTGGCATCCTTGCCACATTGATTGCTCTTTGATGTTAAACCAGTAATGATATACTGCCCTTTTTGTGTATGAATGAACACGGTTTGCTCAAATTTTAAGAATGTTTGCCTCTACCTTAATGAGGAAAATTAGTCTGTAATAGTATTTCTTTTTTTCTAATGTCTTTGTTCAGTCTTTGTCAGAGTAACGCTTTTCTTACAGAATGAATTAGGAAGTGTTCTTCTCTTCAATTTCCTGAAAGTGTCTATGTAGATTTGGTATTTCATCCTTAAATGTTGGGTTGAATTTACTAGTGGGACTGGATGGGCTTGGGATTCCCAATCTCTTCCACAGGGCCTCATCCTTCTTGGTGATGCTCCCTGCACGCTCCCATAGAGCCTGGATTCTGCCTGCTGGTGGTGGGAGTGTTCTGTAGATGCTGATCAGGTTAAGCTGGTTCTCAGGTGTTAAGGTCTTCTACATTCTTAATACTTATCCTATCAAGTAAGAGAGTGATGTTGGCATTTTGTGAATTTTCCTGTTTTCCTTGTTGGCATTTTGTTGTCATGTTTTGAAATTTTTAGTTACATGAATATTTAGGACTCTGTGTTCTTTGATGAACTGAACTAGTTATTACAAAATGATGCTCTTCATCCCTGGAAGATGAATTGCTTAGAAATCTTTTTTGTTCCATGTTAGTACTTCCACTCCATCTTCCTTTGTGTAGTGTTAACATGGTATATCTTTTTTTCATTCTGTTTTTTGGATTTATTTTGTGTCTTTATATTTAAAATGGGTTTCTTATAGCACAACAGTGTGAATATACTTACTACTACTGAACTCCAAACTGTAAAATGATTAATTTTTAGGTGGCAAATTTTAGTCCATCCAGTAGTCTTAACTTTGCATTTAAGTACAATGGAGTGATTATCAGCATGTTTGGGTTTAAATCCACCATGTACTACTGTTTGTTTTCTATTTGTCCAACTTCTTCTTTGTTTCATTTTTCTCTCTACCTTCCTTTGAATTGACTATTTTTTTTTTTTTTAATGATTCTATTTGATCGTTTTTGTTGCCTTACTGACTATACCTTTAAGTAGTTGGTTTAGGCTCATAGGCTACGTCTTTAGCTGATTGTACTATGTCTTCAGGTGATGTTATACTACTGCTAGAGAGGATGTGAGACTCTCACAGCAGTGTTCTGGGACTTCTCCCTTCTCCTTTGTGCTGCTGTGGTATATTTTACTTCCTTCTGTGTTATAAACCCTATCATTTGTTATAAAGAGTTGATTCTCTTTTAAATGACTTTAAGAAGAAAATGTATTTCTTATCCATGTATTTACTATGTTCTTCATTCCTTTTTAGTCCTTGGTTTCTATCTAATACCATTTTCTGTCTGCTTGACAAAGGGCTTCCTTTAGTATTTCTTCTGAATTTCTAGGTTTTGTGTGTCTGCTGTAGGCTTTATTTTGCCTTTTTTGTTGTTGTGTTTGAAAGTTGCTTTCATTGGGTAAAGAATTCTAGGATGACTTTTTTTTCCTTTCACTGATTTAAGGATGCTGCTTGACTTTTAAAATAATTGTAATAATGACCCAACAGTTTAAAAAAAAACTTTATTTTTCTTATTACAAATGCTCATTCTAGGCTTTACTAAAAAACAGTTAAGAACAACAAAACTAAAGTCGCCTTTATTCATACTACAAATGTATAATCGCTATTTGCATATTTTTAAATCTTTTTTCCTGTGAAAATGTGTCTTTTTAAAGTAAAATTTGGATACATGCTGCTTTGTAACTCCTTCATCTTAATCATGAAATACAATTGTTTATGTTTTCCATGTTATTAAACTTTTTCCTATAAAATCCTATTTTCATATTTCACATGAGTCTTTTGGAAGCTCCAACTTCAGTTCTAACTTAAATTATCCAGTTTATTTCACATCTTGACCTTTATGCAGGACCTGCAGTTTGATTAAACAGATTTTTGGATAATGTTTGACTCCTCAACAACATAAAGTTTACCAGTGGGGACGATAGTTGGCCATTATAGCTTCATTGATGGACTTCAGTGTCCCCCAAGAATGAATTGTTTTCCATTAACAGAAATAGAAATGTTTTTTCTTTTTCCCTCTGAGTTTGTTTCTTCAAATTTTTGTTTTGTTTTGTTTTTAAAATATTTTTAGTTGTAGATGGACGCAATACCTTTATTTTATTTGTTTATATGTGGTGCTGAGGCTCAAACCTAGTGCCCCATACGTGCCAGGCAAGCGCTCTACCACTGAGCCACAGTCCCAGTCCTCTTCAATGACTTTTTTTTTTAATATTTATTTTTTAGTTTTCGGTGGACACAACATCTTTATTTATTTATTTTTTTAATTTGTATGTGGTGCTGAGAATCAAACCCAGCGCTGCGCGCATGCCAGGTCAGCACACTACTGCTTGAGCCACATCCCCAGCCCCCTCTTCAGTTACTTTTGATAAGTTGTCCTGTTTACTTACTTGCCTTTAAATTACTACCCTAAAATTCATTATTCTTAAATAATTCACTTTAGTGGCTTACACAGTTTAGATTTGCTCTGTTATATACACAAGCAATACTTGCAATAATGATGAAGATTTACCAAAATAAAACATAACCAGGTCTCTCATTTTTTTAAGTCCTTAAAAATGATGAAACAGGTGAAAAGAGTGAGCATTTGGCCCTTTTCACCACAATGGAATGAATTTTACCTTGTTAAAGTTTCTTTCTTTTTTTTTTTTTTTTTTTTTTTTTTTTTTTTTTTTTTTTTAGTTGTAGTTGGACACAATACCTTTATTTTATTCATATATTTTTATGTGGTGCTGAGGACCAAACCCAGGGTCTTGCAGGTGCGAGGCGAGTGTTCTACCGCTGAGCCACAACCCCAGCCCCTGTTAAAGTTTCTTAAAGCTTAAAGGGCCACAGAGAAAGGGCCTAGGCAACATTTTACTGCTTCACAGCTTAACATCTCTCTTTTGTGATTGTGCCATTTTCTGCTTGTAGTCCTTTGGTTTTTGTTTCCAGGCGTGGAACAGAGAGTTTCAGGATGAGTTGCTGGTGTCCGTCAGGTCTGTCGTCCTAGAAGGTAGGATGCAGCCTTCTAAGACACAGTCATCTGGATTGGCTTTAACATCTTGTGAGCCTCTAGCTATTGATTTCCATGTGTTAGCTCACGATTGTGCACAAATATTGAGTGTATTTATTTGGGAGCCTGCTATTCTTTTCTGTTCGCCCTTTTGGAACATGGTAAGATTTTTGGTTTATTGACTCTGTTTTTCTGTAGTGGTGTCACATGGCCTGGTATGTAGGTACTGTGAATCATTAATGGTGTATGTTTGGGGATTTAGGATACCCAGGAGATGTATAACATTGTCACAAGTAAATAGAACAGTAATTATACTGAGTGCATCATTTAATTTATTCTCATATGGTAACCAAATTTGGGATATAAAATTTTTTCCAAGATTTGGATACATTGCTGCATTTATTTTTATTCCTAGTTTTCTTCTGTTTGTCATTGAGAAAGCTTAAAAAAGTTTCACTTCCCTTGTGATTCTCATGGGCTCAAACTATTTCTCTTAGCAAGTCTGCTGTGTCCACCCAGGGATCTCTGGGTCCCAGCCGTCTTGCTTGCACATTCCATTTCTCCATTGGAGATGAGCAGAGAGCACTGTGTGCACCTGCTTGGTGAAACATCTCAGGGCAACAAGGATGTATTTCTCCAGAGAGATGCACATTTACAGGTTCTTCTAGCTTTAGTCGAAACAGATTTTGTTTCATTGAAAATAAGTTTATTTTTCTTCTTTCAATCTAATAAAGTCTGTTTGGAAGGTTTCTGTGTTTTTCCAGCATAGAATCCTGACGTGATTAAGTTGTTGGATAATTTTCTCCATGAGGCATCAGCCTGTCATTCCTCTTCCAAGTTAACTTTTTGCTAGAAAATTTTCAATAATCCTTCCTAAATATGGGAAGAGTTCTAAAAAATGAAACCAGATCCTACAGCTATTACTGTTATACATTTCAGTCACAGTAGCATTGGGTGGAGGACAGATCGATGGATTGAAAAAATTGTCCCCAGGAGGCATTTCTCTAATGCTGTTGCATTGACAGGTGATTTTTTCCACCTGGTGACACAAACACTTAATGAAATAACAGTTCCCAGCACACAATGCCAAGGTTAATAGAGGATAGTGACGGGAAGGCTTTCTGCAGGTAGGGGTGCACTTTTCATACTGGATCAAAGTGCAGGCTGGAAATGAAACAGTGGCACCGTTGACTCCCTTATATGCTGACCCATGGGCCCTGCACTCTTGGGGATAGCTGCTGTGAGAAGCTAGATTTTCTCTTTGTATAGCACCTTTGAGCTATGTGGCAGCACCTATATATTCCATAGATCCTGTTGAACATTTTTCCAGGTTTGGAAAAGAGTATCAGGAATTCCCAACATGGTCTAGAATGGGAGGAGGTCAAAAAGAGGGAGGGGTCCCCCTCTAGATAAGAAAAAGATCTAGTGCTCAATAGTTGAAAATTATTTTCTTAGAATGACAGGAAGGAAATAAGTTTTAAGGTCACTGCTTTGCCTTTTATGCTACAAATCCAGATTTTATTTAAAAAATTTATTCTTCAGTCAACAAAATGCCAGATGAGTTTGGTTGGGATCCCAGACATCTGTATTCTACCCAAAATTGGTGTATTGGACAGAATGTTGGTTCAAGGATGAATGTGACTTCCACCCAGACCTGCCTCTTTGAATGTATCTTTGTGTTTTTCAGTTCTTCAGTGCCATACTCCACAGCCAAAACACCCCACCCAGGGTTAACCCCAGTATCTGCCAGCCAAGCCAAGCAGGTAACTTAACTGATTTTTACTTTAGCAGTCATGAATGTCTGTCTTTATAACTGAAGATTGTTCTGACTCAGTTTAAATGAGCCATGGTCTGATAAAGATCTGTGATCCTTTGCATTTGGGGTAAAATTGGGGGTTCATAACACACTTCAATCTAATGTATGAAATATGATATGTCAAGAGCTTTGTAATGTTGTGAACAACCAATTTTAAAAAATTAATTAATTAATTAATTAAAAAAAAAAAAAGATCTGTGATCCTTTTTCTGCAACTTACGCCAGTCTTCACGTAGTTTACCAGAGCAATTGGTTAGGTCTTAATGCTGTCTCAGTGGGGCAATCTGACATTCTGCACTAGTAATCTTGGGTTGTAATTCTAATATCATACGTTTGGATGAGGTGTTTTGGTTTGCAGTTTACTTTCACTTAACATCTCATTTACCATATACAGCTGTTCTGTGCAGTAGGTGTTTAGATATGTCCCACTGAGGCAGCAGCTTAAGCTCACCCAGTTAGTGACTGGTGGAACCAGAGCTGGGACCTCTGGCTGCTGACTGCTGCCTGTTGTGCTATCTCACTGCTCCGTTCAGCCGCAGCTCAGCGACAGTGTCTGGGTGTAGGTTGTCTGGTTTTCTCCTGCAGTGTTTTTCAGAAGTTTCGTATTTTCAGTGATGTTATGTCTAGCTTTGGGTGTTTGACCAATAAACAATGTCTCCTACAGAACAGGTAACATTGTAAACGGTTAAACAATCTAAGGAAATAATAGGAGATGGGTGGTAGGCAGATCAGCCTCTCTCTGAAACTTTTCCCAAGGAATCCTGGTTTCTTCATCACTCTTAACATCTATCTCTGCAATCACAATTCTGGATATCAGAACTTGCCTTTGTGAGTTCTCAGACGTCCCTATTCCTCAGTTTGCCATGACTGAAAAATGCGCAGTTAGCATTTAGTATTTAGAGTTCTGTTCTTTAGAGGAAAGTAATAGGTGAGTGTTTATAGAGCATTTGAAAACATGTCTTTTTTTTTCATATATATGAAATATTTTTTCATATATATGGAAATATACATAAAGGATATATAAGCTCTAGATTATGATTTCCAATCTATTTAACTCACTTGTATCAATTTCATTGAAATATTTGCATAGTTTAAAAACCTGGGACATAATGAGTTAAATTGAAACTTTGGTTTCTTTCTGCCTTTTTTCTCTTTTTTTTTGTAATTAAAGTATTCATGCTTGCTTGATTTATGATTTTAACATGAACATTTTTTTTTTTATGTGGTCCTCCAGGGGTCTCTGATAAATTCCCTGAAGCCTTCAGGACCCAGTCCAGCAGCGGGTCAGTTATCATCTGGTGATAAAACTTCAGGTCAGTTTGCATATTTTTGTTTTAGTGATAATTAAGGTGAATTTTTAACACCAATGAGAATAATATAGTATTGCATTGAAATACACCAAATGTTTTAAATCTATAAGTTCATAATGATACCAAGAAAACTACCATTACTTTAAAAGCTGGATAATAAAGATAAAGGAAGAAGCATTAATCCTACCACTTCTCTAGAACTTGCACCAATGGATGGCAAACGTTTCTCTTTGTAGTTTCCCACTAATGGTTACAGGTGATGGATCATGTTAGAACTTGTTTTGCAAATTCTGATCAATCAAGGCACCTAGGCATAGAGTACCAGTCACTGCTGGTGTCACAAAAAGGGATAACCAGACCTTATGTGCTTCCTGATAAAAGTACTAGTTATGAAGCAGTATTGCCAAAAATAATAAAGTAAAATGAGAATCTGATTAAGGCTCTAAGATCATTGCAACAGAAATATAATGTAAGCCATGTATTTCTTTTGTAAACTTCTAGTAACCACATTATAAAGAATAAAAAGAACCAGGTAAAAATCATTTTCAGTAAATTTAACTTAACCCAAATATACCCAAATATTATTTCAACACACAATCAACATGAAAAGTATTAATGAGATATTACATATTGTTTTTTGCAAAATAGTGTCAATTTTATACTCTCAGCACTTCTCAATTTGGACTGGCCACATTTTGAGTGTGCAGTTGCCACATGTAGCTAGTGGCTACCGTTTTGGACAGTACTGCTCCAGATCCAGGTACCAGCTTAGAAGAACATAGACACAAATGAAAATGGGAACCTCAGTAGAGGGGTCCAATAGCAAGATCCAAACTATGGGAAATTCAGTAGGTCAAAACCTGGTTTCCTCAACAGAGATTGGCAAGGAAAAGGTGAGATTGAGGAAAAAGCTGTAGACGGAGAAATTGAAAAGACAAAAGAGAAAAAATCAGGGAGAACTTCCACGTCATGTTTGTAAATACAAACAAATGATATAAATAGGAAAAGAAAAAAAGTTAGTACCACCAGTGTTCAGCTTGCAGTTGCATTTGAGAAGACAAACAGGGGAGTAGACTGAAAGCTGCTAGATTGGCTGATGTGTTTCTTTACCTGGGCAGTGGTTATATCATAATAGTCATGGTTACTCTATGCATTTATTGCAAGCAGTGTTCTTTGTTATGTTTTATGATGAAAACATGAGAGAAGCACCCCATAGAGTTCATTATTCTAGATCACAGAGAAAGTAGACACAGGATATCAAATATAGAGGTCATATTTGAAAGGCCTCAGCTGTTGAAAAGTTTCTAGAAAGTATTGAGCCCTTCAACAGCTTCTGAAACTTTTGAGATGAATTTGAAAACCATCAGAGCAAGAGGAAAAGGTCTTTAAAATCTTTCCCGAAAACGGAGCACTAGCCTTGCTTTCTCCCGCCCTGCCAAATGATCACCATTTAGAAATGAGTGGATCAGAATGTTGACCCTCCCCTTTCTTGTATATAAAGGAATAAAAATTCTCTTGGCTCATAATGACAGTGTAAAAGCTGGTAAGATGTAAAAAAGTAAAACAGATTTGTTATAGGGTAAAATCTGAGTCGAGCTCAAAAGTCAATATGCTAAGATTTTACGGCTTCCCACTCTTGCCCAGCACTCACTCCAACATGGCTATTCTTATTTAATTAGTTTTCGCCCAGGGTCTGCATTGCATAAGCCAATTCTGTATAAGCTGGCATCTGATTTTCATGTGGGTCTTGCTTAGTGTCCTCTTTTGTTGGCTCCTTCTCTGTAGCCTATCTCCTCTGGTGTGGGTGACTCTCTGTCCCCCATGTCAGCATTGTGCTGCCTACAGGCCCACATGTGTACTACCCTCTGGATTCTGGCTTTTACTCTGACTCAGTTTCTCAAGTGGGTCTTCAGTAAATTCTGTTGGAGACAGCTTTCACCCCTTGACTGTCCACTTCCCACACCTCTGCTCAGTCATTCTTCAAGGGTCATCTAAAGCTTTCTGACTGGACATTGGGTTTTTCTTGAGTAAATATTCCTTGTACTCAAAGCCATTATTGGGTAAACTGAAGTTGTATTCTAGAATTTGGATTAATGTGGAGCCCCAGTTGGTATCATGTGTACCTCACATGAGAAGGAGGTATACAGCACTTCTCAAGTGGGGCTTGACACTTGATGTAAAAAGGAAAAATTTAGAGAAATTGTCAGATTTTGAATCATTTAGGATTCAAACTAAGTCTTGTTTTTCTATTTCTGGCTAATATTTTAGAAAAAGGTTTTAAAAGATCATATAGCCTAGCTTCTTTCAAGAACTTCATTGAAGAGCTCCTTGTCACTCTTGAAACTAAGAATCAAGGAACCCTAAGGGACTTTGCTTCATGCATGTTGTAGGCAAGTAGTAGATTGAGAGAACTTTCTGGGATGTACCACTCCACAGTGAGGGTGGGAGGCCCTTCATTGTTGCTAGGTGTCTGCTGTGTGTTTCACTGGCCGGATAGTCAAGGTTGAGAAAAGGACTTATTTTTTTACCTTCTTGGAAGGAAAACCTCCCTGAAAAATACTAAGTTTGCAAAAAAAAATTTCTCTTAAAAAAAAGCGTTTCTAAAACCTCTATAGAATGATTATTTTGTTGGCTAATACTGAAAATACTTTTATTGTTTTTCTGGTTTTGAAACTTATGTAACCACAAAAATAATCTGGGTGTAGAGAGTTAAAATATAGAAAGTGAAAACTCTTGCCCAATGGGCACTCCTGCATTTCCCAGCAAACTTGGGAAGCTGAGGCAGGAGGATCACAGATTTGAGGCCAGCCTGAGCAACTTACTGAGACAGTTTCAAAATAAAAATAAAAAGGGCTGGGATGTAGTTCAGAGGTAGAATGCCCCTGGATTCAATCTCCAGTACCACAAAAAAGAAAAAACATATAAATAATCGTCCTATTCATCTTTCCAGGGTTGGTGCAGACTTTCTTACTCATTTTACATGGTGGCCTAAGAGGCTTTGTATAGTTCCCTGTTAGATTTTAACAGCACTATGCCTATAGTTTGGGTTGTTTATTAGAGTTCACAGTGATAAGCGAGGCAGCACTGAACATGTGTACACATTTAGAAAATATCTACCCCATATTCATTTTTTTAAAGTATTTTTTTCTTAATATTTGGTTTGTTTGATTTGCACTTTCTAAATGGAAAATGCAGAAAGGTATAGAGAAATCAGTATGACATTATAAGTCTGCAGTGAAGTCACCACTAAGAAACCTTGAACATACTAATCTATGTATCTTTGAATTTTTTTCCTTCATTGTATGTTAATTTGAAATAATTATAAAACTGCATGTATTGCTCAGCCTCACATCATAAGCATTTTCCTATAACATTTAATCTAGATCTATTTAAAACTAAATTTAAGCTATATTGGAATTACCTGGGAAGGAGAATGTAGCAAGCCTTAGGTTGGAACTAACATTGGCAGCGCTGGAGAGCAGATTCAGAGGCCCTCAGCAAGGTTAGGTAGCACGCGACTCCATGTGGCTCCTGACTTATCACAGGAGGCACATGGGGTTCTGGAAACGGAAGCTGCAGCTCTCAGCAGCGCCATCAGGGAATTACAAACCAGAATAGTGCTTCTAACTGATTTTTTGTAATGTCCTTATTTTCAGGGACAGGGATAGCCAAGATAGAAGCAGCTGTGACCTCGACTCCATCTGCTGTGGGGCAGTTCAGCAAGCCTTTCTCATTTGCTCCATCAGGGTCAGTAATGAAGTTAAGTTTTATGGCAAATCACTAGCTATTTTATAGATAGCTTCCCTGAATCTTAAAATCAGGAGAGATATTTATATGTTTATTAAG
This sequence comes from Spermophilus citellus, assembly GCF_964194105.1. Classification (NCBI taxonomy): domain Eukaryota; kingdom Metazoa; phylum Chordata; class Mammalia; order Rodentia; family Sciuridae; genus Spermophilus; species Spermophilus citellus. The sequence continues at coordinate 5,316,933 of NC_138183.1, read as the reverse complement.
TGTGCATGAATCCCAAGTTTTTATCATGGCAGTAACCCATCTGCTAGTATGGCAGCAGCTGAACATCTTAAGGTAAATCTATTTCCTCTTTGTGGTTCATACTTATACATACATGTGTTATTGCCTGTTTGTTTATATATTTTGTTTTTAACCTAAACTTCATTTTCTTTGGGTGATGGTGGATCTCTTTTAAATCTGTAGGTCATCTAAAATACTTCATTCAAACACCATTTGGGGTCTGGGTATGACACTCTAGTTGGCTTTAATGCACTGAGAGTTCAGTATTTAAACCTGTGCAGAGAAGGCAGGAAATAATAGCCATTGTAGATTTTGGTTTTCTATATAGATGTTAGTGGATCTTTTTTAATTTCTTTTTTTTTTTTTTTTTTTTTAAGAAATAATGATGGCCATGCATATAGACTCGAGTCATTTGTTGAAGGTTTGTCTGACCACATTCCCAGGCAGGCTTTTGTCCACTATGTGGGACAGTGCTGCTCCCTGGCTATACAGGCTCTTTGAGAGCCTTGCGAGCTGCTGGAGTGTCCTCCTCCTGCCCTGATGGGCCAGCTGGCTGTGTCAGACCATCCACACATTTGTTGCTTTTGGAGGTCCCAAGCAAGTTCCTTCTGTACTTTGAGTTTTTCCTCCTACAACAGAAACCATACCAACTCCATCCCCTTTCCCTGGTTTTAATATTTCTTGACTATTCTTTAGCCTAGCACATGAAAAGAAAAGAGGGCATTAGGATAGAATTCAAGGGACAAAATTGTATATTATATATTTTTTCTAAGTTGTGAATCATTGTTTTATACTTCTCAAAGAAAATTTGGAACAAATTTTGAAGAGTATGTCAATGCCAAGAATTCTTTAATCTTTTACAAATGTTAATACAAATGTGAATAATTCATTCTTGCTCCATCATTCCCATTTTTAAAATAAGATGGGAAATTTTGGGTCGTTGAGCCAGTGGCTTGCCCTCTATTAGATAAAATTTCCTCACCAAGGTTGAAATCTGCCAAGAAACAGCAGGGTTTTTTGTTTGTTTTGTTTTGGTCTTGTTTTTTTTTTTTTTTTTTTTTTTTTTTTTTGGTACTGGGAATGGAACTCGAGGGCATTTAAACCACTGAGCCACATCTCCAACCCTTTTTATTTTTTATTTTGAGATAGACTCTCCCTGAATTGCTTAGGCTAAGCAAGTTAGGCCTACATTGTTGAGGCTGACCTCAAACTTGTGATCCTTTTGCCTTAGCCTCCTGAGTCATTTATGTCTGCTTTTTTAATGTGATAAATATTTAACACATCTTTAGATGGTCTTTGTGCATTTGAGAGAGGCAGCAATGACTAAGAAACTATAAATTCTTACATTTTTTAACATATTTTATATGCTTAGTCATTTATTCTTTAGAACTCTGTAAAATTTCCTGTTTGCACTTTAAGTACACATAATCTCTTCTGTTTACACTCGTGCTGAGCTTCCTTCTTCAGCTGTGCTATCTTCACTTGCAGTGTAAAGAACATGTGTGGAAAAAGAAAGGAGTTGGAAAGTTTTGAACCAAATTTTCCCAGCTCAGAGCTAAGAGTTATGTCAAAGTTGCAGAGACAGTGACTCCTGTTGCTTTCAGTCCAGCATCTGTCCTTGTAGCATGGGGCTCACCTGACATGGGTTTCAAGTTCAGGGTGGGCTCTTAGAGGTTCTCCCTGGTCCAGGGGCTTCTGCCTTGCTAGACTACTTTTGCACTCCTCCATGAGGCAAGCCTTTACTCCAGTCCCTGTGCCCAGCACACATGCCCAGTGTTTTTCCACTGCTGCTGTTCTCCTTTTCTTGGAATAAGTCTCCATGCAAACCCTTGCCATGGGAAGCCCTGCCCTTCCTCCATGGCCTGCTGTCCCTCCAAAGTCTTTCAGCCGCTGCCACTGTCTTAGCTCCTCTGTACATTGCCTCTCCTGCTGGGAGGTGTGAAGGGACTTTGCTGCTTCCACAAACATGCTCTCACCCTGATGCTGTTTACCTAGCGTGTTGATTCTTTTAAAAAGAGGTTGTATGAATGGATTACACAGCGAAACATTGGAAGGGCAACGTTATGCCTCAGGTTTATTCCCTTTTAACTTCTTTTTCCACTCACTAGGGCTGGCTTTAATTTTGGGATAATCACACCAACACCATCTTCTAACTTCACTGCTGCACAAGGTCAGTCTCTGTGTGAGGTAGCACTGCTTTTGTGTTTTTCCTAAACAAGGGTGGTTTATTTTTGTACAAATATATTGACATTTTAACTCTTCCTCGGTCTTGCTTACAATTTCTGCAGTAAGTTTTGGTAATGTGCAGTAGAAACATGTGCATGTGGTGGGCGCTGTAGCTCAGTGGTAGAGCGCCTGCCTGGCACACTCATGCGTCCTGGGTTCCATCCCCACCACTGGAAAAAATCAGTTTGATTTGAGAAACTTTTTCTTCCGTAACTTAAAATTTCATTGATTTGTAGTGATTCTGTAGGGTGAGGTAGACATAGTACTGTGAAAATACCTTGGTCCCCCCACCCCACTTTGAAAAACCTATCAGCAACAACACTGGTCCCTCCATGTTGTTATAAATTCATCAACTAACATCTTTGTTTGGTTTCTGGTACTGGTGATTGAGCCCAGGGCCTTACCCAAGATAGGCAAGCACTCGGCCACTAAGCCTTATCCCAGCCCTTTTTATATTATTTTGAGACAGGATATTGCCAAGTTGCCCAGGCTGGCCTTGGACTTATGATCCTCCTACCTCAGGTGGAGTCACAGATGCACACCCAGTTAACTGACATGTTTCTAATGCCTAGAAGAATTCAGATCTATTTTTTTTTTTTTTAAAACAGACATTTTTGTCATGTGCCTCTCAGTTCTTAGTTTGTCTTTTGTTTTAGAAGAAAGCTGTAATTATAAAAGTGACATGTTCAATGCCAGGCACAGTGACATGCACCTGTGATCCTCACTACTCGGGAGGCTGAAGCAAGAGGATTGCAAGTTTGAGGCAAGCCTCAGCAACTTGGTGGTACCATGTCTCAAAATGAAATAAAGAACGACTTGGGGTGTATCTCAGTGGTAGAGCTGGCCTAGGCAAGTGTAAAGCCTTCGGTTAAATCCTTAGTACTGGGGCTGGGGATGTGGCTCAAGCGGTAGCGCACTCGCCTGGCATGCGTGCGGCCCGGGTGCGATCCTCAGCACCACATACAAACAAAGATGTTGTGTCCGCCGAAAACTAAAAAAAAATAAATATTAAAATTCTCTCTCTCTCTCTCTCTCTCTCTCTCTCTAAAAAAAAATCCTTAGTACTAAAAACAGGTGGGGGTGGGGTTCTTATTGAGGAAAACAGGGAATATAAAAATGCATGAAGGAGTTTAGAATCTCCTCGTGTGTACCCCTCAGTAATAACCATAGCAGTTCTCTTTTTTTTAATATTTATTTTTTATAGTTGTAGTTGGACACAATAACTTTATTTATTTATATGAGGTGCTGAGGATCAAACCCAGGGCCCTGCACATGCCAAGCAAACACTCTACCGCTGAGCCATAACCCCAGCCCCCATAGCAGTTCTTTTATAGTTCCTTCTAGGAGTTTTGTCTCCCACTTAGTTTGACATATGTCTATTGTGAATTTTCCAATATTGAAAATTTTGTATAAATGTCATAGTTCTTTCTGTTGATAGAATTATTCTGCCAGTTTTTACCCATCCACCATTGGACATTTTGGTTATTTCCAGGTTGTCCCTATTATACATAATACAGTGCCTTTTATTTTTTACTCAAAAATATTTTTTGTTTTTTGCTTTTCAATTATGAAGCAGAGTCTGGCTATGCTGCCCAGGCTGACCCTGAACTCTTCCTGGTCTCACGGGATCCTTCTTCCTTAACTTCCAGATTAGCTGAGGCAGGAGTATGGCAAGTCCAAGGCCAGGCTAGGCAGCTTAGCAAGACCCTGTCTCTAATAAAATAATAAAAGGACCAGAGGTGTAGTTCAGTGGCCAAGTGCTTGCCTAGGACACACCAGGCCCTGTGTTCAATACTCATTACCACCAAAAAAGAAATATATATATGAAAGGAACAAAACTATTTGTCAAAAATTATAAGGAAAATTAAAATAGGAATAAAAACATGATAATAATTCTATGTAAACTTAATTAACATGAAAATAGACAACAATCCAAAACCATAAACAAGCTCAACACTAACATCGATAAAGAGCTTACTGAGTTGAGCCCTAGTAAGTGTCCCTAAATTGTGCCTAAAAATGACCCTGGATTGACGCTTGGTGTCCATAAATATAGAGACCATTTGCATTTTGAACCAGATCCTAACTTCTCAGGAGGGTTGTGGGCTAACACCATGCTGAGGGTATTGGGGAGGGAAGCTACACTGGTGTGGAGTCAGGAAATTAGGGGAGGTGGCTTTTTTTTTTCTTTTTTGGGTAATTTATTAATTTCAAGTATTGTGGGTGTCATGTGTATTATGATTTAATGGTCATGAATGGTCCCCTCCTTTCCACCTCAGGACGATGATTCAGATAAAACTAACTGTGGAGACGCACTTGTTCTGTCCTCCCCAAAGGAAGCTGCTGTTAAAGCCAGCGATTCCTGTTCCATGGAGGGGAGAGGCTTTGCTTAGGAATGCAGTCAGTGGGAATGTGATGATAGGGCCTATTTTGCTGAATCCAACCCGTTTCCCAATTTCTCTCTCTTGCTAGGGCCGACACCCTCCATTAGAGAGTCGAACCAGCTGGATGCCTTCTCGTTTGGTGGGGGAGGCAAACCCTTTTATGACACCGTTCCGGAGAGCCCCACTCCCTCCACAGTCACACCAGGACCCAGCACTCCTGGAGCTGCCACTGCCCCTCCAGGAGACTCTGCCCCCTCTGGCAGCAGGCCCACCGCACCTGCTGGAGTTCCGCTCTCCACCGCTGCTAGCAAGCTGGAAACACCACCGTCCAAGCTGGGCGAGCTTCTGTTTCCGAGTTCTCTGGCGGGAGAGACTCTAGGAAGCTTTTCAGGACTGCGGGTGGGCCAAGCAGAGGAGTCTACTAAGCCAGCCAGTAAGGCTTCCTCCCCAGGCCTCACGAGTGGCCAACCAGCCAAGACTTCAAGTGCGTCCTCTGGCTTTAGTTTCACTAGCCCTGCGGTGCTGGTGAAGCCTGGGGAGCCCCCAGTGCCCTCCTCTGTACCTGCCACCGCGGCAGCTCCCCCAGCGGCGGCCAGCACGGGCGCCAGTGGTTCCTCAGCTGGCATCTTTGGCAGTCTGCCACTAACCAGTACGGGAGCCTCTGGAGTCATCAGCTTTGGTGGGACTTCTTTAAGTGGCAGCAAGGGTACCTTTGCATTTGGAAGCCAGCAGAGCAGTAATACAGTGTCGTCCTCTGCACCCCCGTCAGCTACGACTGCCACTCCCCCTCCAGCCTCATTCCCCCCCTTGTCATTTGGTAGCCTCCTGAGTTCGGCATCTGCTCCCTCCCTGCCCATGTCCTCTGGAAAGAACACAGAAGAGGTCACATTGTCAGCTGTAGCCGAGAAGTCGGGCAACAATGAGGTCTCCACACCAACAGCCTCACTCCACGTGCAGCAGCAGGCTGCCCAGCCTCCCCAGGCTCCTCCACACACTCCCGACTCGGTTAAGAAAGAGCCAGTTCCTGTGCAGCCTGCAGTCAGTAGCCCCAGCACAGCAGCGGCTAGTACCAGCCTCATGGCACCTTCTATAGAGGCCATTCCAGCAGCCACGGGAGGCTCTGATGACAAAGCGGAGGCAGCCTCTCCTCCTCCCACCTTTGTGGTGCCGGGGCAGGCTGCTCTTGCAGCAGCTACGCTTCCAAGCACGGGACCCTTGGCTGTTGAAACGTCAGGCTCCCCCACCACCTCTAGCCCTGTTTCCAGTAGTGCTACAGGCCCCACCACAGAGACAGCAGTGTTTGGGACTGTTACTTCTGGCTCATCGGTCTTTACTCAGCCACCTGCTGCCAGCTCTAGCTCAGCGTTCAGCCAGCTCACCAGCAATACTGCCACTGCCCCCTCCACCACCCCCATGTTTGGGCAGGTGGTGGCCAGCACTGTGCCAAGCCTATTTGGGCAGCAGACAGGCAGCATAGCCAGCACAGCAGCTGCCACTCCACAGGCCAGCAGCTCTGGGTTCAGCAGCCCTGCTTTTGGTACCTCATCCCCAGGGGTCTTTGGACAGACAACCTTTGGCCAGGCCCCAGCCTTTGGACAGGTGACGAGCAGCCCTGCAAGTGGCTTCTCCTTTAGTCAGCCTGGGTTCAGTTCTGTGCCTGCTTTTGGTCAGTCGGTCTCCTCCACCCCTGCGTCCACCAGTGGGAATGTCTTTGGTGCGTCCTCGAGTACGAGTAGCTCCAGTTCCTTCTCATTTGGACAGTCTTCTGCCAACACAGGAGGGGGGCTCTTTGGCCAGAGCAACCCTCCTGCTTTTGGTCAGAGCCCTGGTTTTGGGCAGGGAAGCTCTGTATTTGGTGGCACTTCAGCTACCACCTCCACGGCAGCACCCTCGGGGTTTAGCTTTTGTCAAGCTTCAGGTAAGAATTTATAGATTTTTACTTTCTTCCTCTCTGTGCTATTTTAAACATTTACAGCAAACTTGTATTACTTGGTAATTAAAAGAAAGGGAGAAGCAGCAAAAAAATAATGTGTAAGATCAAGAAAGGAGCTTGGCGCACATGCCGCAGGAATTTCCTGGCCTAGTTGGCCAGGTCTGCCTCAGCACGCTCTCTACTCTTCCAGCCAGCAGAATGCCAGCTTCATGGGAAAAACCAAGCATCTTTAGTTTAAGGTCAGGAAAGTAAATGAATGACTCATACATACAAAATTTTGAAATTGGAAGGCGCCAAAGTCATTGTGTCCAAAACTGTCAGGCTTCAAGGAAACTGATCTCAGGTCAAACGGTGCTGATGGTGGAGTGGGAAGAGAAGTGGGTCTCCTCCCCATGCTTCACTGCTCCAACGCAATGTTGCTTGCTGGAAGGGCCAACACTGACACTTAAGAGGTTGCTTTTTTTTCTGTTTTCAGTGTTGTGACTTGAAAACAAAAACTTTTTAGATTTTTACCATTTTTGAAAGAAAAATCTTATTTTCTCAGTATGTGTATCCAATTGTAGCAGCTGCTTTTACTTCCTAAAACTATCAGAAGACAGACCAAGTTGAAAATCTATTCCAAGTTTGACTTTCTGATGGTTCTTTTATGAAAGGCAATTCTTTAGCAATTAGGCTACGGGGAAAACAAATATTTTGTGAGCAAGATTACAAGCAATTGCTGATTCATTTCTTCAGTAATAATTTTATTAAAAATGGCTGTTAATTTATTAGAAATGTTTTTCTTCTTGCAACAAATGTTAAACTCCTACTAAGTACAGCTAAAAGGACGCAGTAATGAAAAAAGACACAGTGTGTAGGTCCACTAGTGCCCTGTGAAGAAGCCAGGTGCCTGTGGACTTGGGATGACTTGGATCTGAGTGTGGCCAGGGAGAAGGCCTGTGTGTCACAGGAGAGCAAGTTGTCTCCGTTTCCAGTGCATCGTTTGTCATGCAGTCGGGGTTTGAGAAAACCTCCCAGCAAAGGCTTTGTCAAACCAGTCAGCAAATTCAGACTCCCTGAAGGATCTTCTTCGTTGATGAGTACCTGTGTGGAAAGCTGCCTGGGCACCTCCTGCAGCCCTGGTTGAGGAATGAGGCTTGCTGAAGTTCATGTGTCTGATAAGCCACAGAAATGAGGGTAGCACTCCTGCCTCTTCCTCCTCATCCAGGCTCTTGTGTTACAATGCATTGCTCCTCCTGACTCGCCCTGGCTGCATTCAGCCCAGCATCTCCAACATGTTATACCTCTTGGAAGGAACATAAGCTGCCTTGAGAGAATCTGGCATTTGAGATACATTAAAAATCAGGGAGTAGAAATATTCATAATGTTAAGTCAATCATTGAAAAGAATTCTTGGTGGCCAAAAGTCTGAGGAGAAACTGTTCTGAGAGTGTACCATCTTATTAGCCCCACCCACTTGATAGAAGAATCCAGCTCCTGGGACTTTGGAATTTATATTTTATAATATATATCATAATTTTAGCAATGAAAACAGGTCTTTTCAATTACCTCTCCATATTAAACGGTTCTGCATCTATAGTTACAACCAACCGCAGATCAAAATTCATCAAAAGAAATACGTAACTGAATATGTGCTGGCTTTGTTCTTGTCATTATTCCCTAAATAATAAAGTGTAATAACTAGTTATATGGCATTACATTGTACTAAGTATAATAAGTATTATCTAGGGATGATTTAAAGTATATGGGAGTACGATGTAGGTTGTATAAATCCTGTGCTATTTTGTGTAAAGGACTTGAACACAGATTTGGGTATCCTGGGGTGGGGGACCCAGAAAAAGTGACCCATGGATACCAAGGAACAATTATATGTGTTCAGATTTTTCTTCATTTCCTATATGGAGAAACAATTTTATCATAAGTTGATTTATTGTGGGGTAATTAAGCATATTAAAAATGCCATTTTAAAAAGGGGTGCTTGGATGTTGTAGAAGACTCATCCAAATTGAACTTTTGTCTTCCTTCTGTTTTACAGGTTTCGGGTCTAGTAACACTGGTTCTGTTTTTGGTCAAGCAGCCAGTACTGGTGGAACAGTCTTTGGCCAGGTAAATAAGTGCATTTGTCTTTATTTGTGTCAGGTTTCCCCTGTGTAATCTAATCTTTGTGTGCAGTTCATGCTGCATGCCTAGGCCTAGCAAACAGCTGTATGGTTCTTAAGCTTTACTGTCCAACTGTCTTGAGCATGTGGAAGTCTCCACTTCACATTAGAGAGTCAACAGAATTTGGATCCTCCTCTGGCTGACTTCTGAGAAAGTGCTTAACTGGCCTCCATCAGTCTTCTGCCTGTTCTGTTAGGCTGGGGTTGGCAACCTACAATCCACAGGCTAAATCACCCCTAGCCTTGATTTATATAAGTTCTTAAGCTAAGAATGACTTTTACATTTTTAAATGTTTTTTTAAAAGAAGAAAAGGAAAAAAAAGAATATGCAGTAGCAACTACATATGGCCCCTGCACTGAGCTGTCTGAAGTCCAGGGCTGAGCCACGCATAGTTTTAAGTGCTTTCTTCAGATTAACTCATGGAAGCATCTTAGCACCTCTGTAGGCAGGGGCTAATACTGTCTCCATTTGAAAGGTGAGGACACTGAGGATCCAGAGAGGTTTGACTCAACTGTTAGCACCGGCTACTTTTAGAACACAGTAACCTCAGAAGAGCCCTTCAGAAGTAAGGGCCTCTGATTGTCAGTGACAACTGTGACTTTCCACAGGAGGACTTGGTGGGATTCCAGTAGATGATGTGTGGGCACGATGTGTGTTCCTTCACATATTAAGTAGAAGGTTTTCCACATGCTGGCAGAAGCAGCTTAGATCCACTCTGAAACAGAGCTCTGGACTTTATTCAGTCCCTCATATTATTCTTTCAAATAAGTTTTGGGGTATTGATTCCCACAGTTAAACTAGCCAGGCAAAAGAAATGGGGATCTGTGAACAAGAGCCAGAATAAACGTCAGAAATGCCAGGCATGGTAGTTCACACCTGTAATCCCAGCAGCTCGGGAGGCTGAGGCAGAATTGAGTTCAGAGCCAGCTTTAGCAATCTAGAGAGCCCTGAGCAACTTAGCAAGACTCTGTCTCTAGATAATAAAATATTCAAAAGGGCTGAGGATGTGGCTCAGTGGGAAAGCACCCCTGGGCAAAAAAAAAAACAAAACAGAAATACACTTGCAGGGACTATAAAACAACTATGTTTAAAAGAAATAATAGACAACTTAAAAATACTAGTATGGAATAGGAAATCACAAGACCTTTGAAAAAGAACCAGGTAGAGTTTCTAGGAAAAATTAATAATTAAAATTCAAGACACAGTGGATGTATTTAAAAGCAGACAAGCCAGGCACAGTGGTGCGCACCTGTAATCCCAGCTGCTCAGGAGGCTGAGGCAGGAGGATCACAAGTTCAAAGCCAAACTGGGAAATTTAGTGAGACCCTGTCTCAAAATGAAGGGGCTGGGGTTGTGGCTCAGCGATAGAGCGCTCGCCTTGCACATGCGAGACCCTGGGTTCAATCCTCAGCACCACATAAAAATAAATAAGTGAAATAAAGTTATTTTTTTTAAAAAATGAAAAAAAAAAGGGTTGGGGTGTAGCCCAGTAAAAGCAGAAAAGAGCAGTAGTGTACTAGAACAGTGATCAGATGCTAAGTGTTTTAGGCTTTGAGAACTGCGTAAAGTTTCTGCCACAGCTGCTCCACTGTGAAGCAGCCGTAGATGATGTGCAGTGAATGAGATGGTTATGTGCCAGTAAGGCTTTATTTACAACAAGAGGTGGTAGACAGGATTTGACCCACAAGCTGTAATTTGCTGACCTTTGGACTAGAAGGTTAGTTAAATTATTTGGAATGTATCATGGAGAGCAAAAAAGATGAAAAATGCAAAAAAAGAACAGATCCTCTAAGAGAAAATTTAACATACATGTATTCACAATCACAGAAGAAGAGAGAATATGTACATGGCAATATCAGAAGAGAAGAAATTTCCCAAACAAGTAGATAAGAGTAATTCACAAACCAAAAGCCCAACTGTAATCCCAGCAGCTTGGGAAGCTGAGGTAGGCGGATCACAAGTTCAAGACCAACCTCAGCAACTTAGTGAGGCCCTAAGCAACTCAGTGAGACCCTGTCTCTAAATAAAATACAAAAAAGGCTGGGGATGTTAAGTACCCGAGTTCAACCCCTGGTTTATTAAAAAACAAACAAACAAACAAACAAAACCTGCAGCAAAAGCTTAACAGGTCACACAGCTCTTGAAAGGAAATCAGTCCCGAGACCTGTCACAGCACAAGAGCAGAACAACAAGATTAGAGGAGGAGGCAGCCTAGACAACTTATCTTCCAGGGAGCCACAGTGGGACTGCCAGCTGACTTTCCTGCAGGCATGAAAGAAGCCAGGAGGTGGAGAATGTCTGCCTGGGATTTCTAAACATGCAAAAATTATCTTTTCGAATGAAGTGAAATCAAGACAGTTTTCCAGATAAACAAATATTGGGAGATTTCATGTCTTGCACACCTGAAGGAAATCCTAAGGGATATTTCTCAAACAGGAAAATTTAGCATTACCAAAATAGTGGCCTTCTTAATTTTAGGGAAAAACAAGTCGTAAAATAGGGAAATTGTAGCCACCAGAGCAATCGTATTTAGAGTATATTCTACCAAGCAGGGGCTGGGGTTGTGGCTCAGTGGTAGAGTGCTCACCTAGCATGTGTGAGGCACTGAGATTGAGCCTAAGCACAGACAGGATTTGACCCACAAGCTGTAATTTGCTAACCTTTGGACTAGAAGGTTAGTTAATTTATTTGGAATGTATCATGGAGAGCAAAAAAGATGAAAAATGCAAGAAAAGAACAGATCCTCTAAGAGAAAATTTAACATACATGTATTCACAATCACAGAAGAAGATAAAGGTATTGTCCATCTATAACTAAAAAAATAAAGAATATATTCTACAAAGCAAAAAGGGTAAAGTTTTAGAAACTCTCATGTTGCTAGTAAGAATATAAATTCATGTAACCTTGGGAAATCATCTGACTGTATCACAACTAACATTCAAAATCTTTATTAACCCAGCAGATCTGCTCTGGGTATATAACCAAGAGAAGTAAGTGCCTTTGTTCACCAAAAGATAGGGATTAGAAATGTTCTTGATATAGTGAACTCATAATAGCTAAAAACAGGAAACAACCCAAATCTCATAAATTTGAAGAATGGCCAAATAAGTTGTGCTGTTTTTATCCAGCAGAATACTACAAAACAGTGAGATGAAATATGCTGCTCCTCCCCAAAACAACAGGAGTCACCCCACCACCCCCGCTGGTATTAGGTGCCTCTAGAGGAGCCTGCCCCAGAGTACTCAGTGTAGGACCAGGTTGGCCAAGAGATGTGCCTAAAGTGAGAGAGAGCCTTGAGAAGCACCAGAAATGTTTGATATTTGAACATTGAACCTTATGCACAGTTGAAATCGTGTCAAAATTAAATGAGCTCTCTACACGTAAAGTTTATGAACTTGGGGCTGGGGATGTGGCTCAAGCGGTAGCGCGCTCGCCTCGCATGCGTGCGGCCCGGGTTCGATCCTCAGCACCACATACCAACAAAGATGTTGTGTCCGCCGAGAACTAAAAAATAAATATTAAAAATTCTCTGTCTCTCTCTCTCCTCTCTCACTCTCTCTTTAAAAAAAAAAAAAAAAGTTTATGAACTTAATAAAAAGTCATAGGGAAAAAAAATGGGCAGAAGAGGGCTGGGAATGCAGCTCTGTGCCAGAGGGCTCATTCCCAGCCTGCAGAGAGCCCAGGGCTCCGTCTCTAGTACTGCATAAAAAAAGAAGAGAAGGAAACAGGCAGAAGACAATTCATGAAAGAAGTTGCACAACATTGGGCCTGTGCTTGATCACTCTGAATGGTATACTTAAATGTAGCCAATATGGTACATTTTACGACGATAAGAATATAGGGAAATAAGAAAACTTTTTTTTTAAATTAGGGATAGACCAAAGGATCAATAAACAAAAAGATGTTCAACTTCATTAGTGATATAAATAAAACCACAAGAGATGCATACTCATAAGACGCAAAAATATAAAGTCCAGTACTGAGGGAGTCACACCTGATGGGAGTACAAGTTGGTCCACTCATCTTGGAGAAGAGTTTGGTACCATTTAGTTAAGACCAACAATGCCACCCCTAGATTTGTTCTTTAGAAAAACAAATATGTACCAGGATACAAGAGTGTTCATAGCAACACTGTTACAATAACCCCAGCAACCCAGACACGACTGTTTATCATCATTCAAATGGGTTGATGAATTTACATTATTCTCTGTATCCAGCTGTGAAGATGGGTAATACTGCTAACTTGGGTAACTGGCTCACAGAGAGTGAAGCCAAAGAGATGCAAATGCATTACTGGGACAAACTCTATATGTTGCTCCCCTTCCCCCATTCTTCCTCCGTGGAAATTATGTTTGCAGTTGAATGGGCCAAAAATTGAATTTTATTCTGTGAGGGTAGGTGTCTTTGATACTCATCACCATATCCCCAATGTGTAGGGTTGTGACTGAAACCTGATAGAGAATGTGAAGTGAATTAATTCTCAAATGGCAAGGAGTGTCCTCAGAAAACTTGACTAGGATATGAAAGGATATAGGAAACCTTCACTCCCATTGTACCACCAAGAAAAATTCAGATAGTGTGAAATTTTGGTTTGGGGTGATGAAAGAGTTTTGGAAATAGTGGCAATGGTTACACAACATGGTAAATGTTACCGACACTGCTCAGTTGTATACTAAAAAAGGTTAAAATTTCCTAGCGTGGTGGCATGTGCCAGTAATCCCAGCTACTTGGGAGGCTGAAGCAGGAAAATCGTAAGTTCTAGGCCAGCCTGGGAAACTTATTAGCAAGGCCCTGTCTCAGAATTAAAAAGGCGGGTAGTGCATGGTGGCACATACCTCTAAACCCAGCAACTCTGGAGGCTAAGGCAGGAGGATTGCAGGTTTGAGGCTAGCCTCAGCAACTTAGCAAGACCCTGTCTCAAAATAAAAATCAAAAGAAGCTGAGGTTGTAACTCAGGGGTAAATCAGCCCTGAGTTTAATCCCTAGTATAAGAAAAAAAAGACTATATATATATTTTTTTGCCATAATTTTTAAATTTTTCATAATGATATACCAAAAACCATTTGAGTTTTAGTGTGTGTTTGTTTTTTGGTGCTGGGGATTGAACCTAGGGCCTTTGCATGCAAGGCAGCACTCTGCCAGCTGAACTATATCCCAGCCCCATTTGAGTATTATATGCTATAAATCAGTGTATTGTATGATATGTGAATTATATCTCAATGAAGCTGGTGTAAATAAGTCAGATTGGGATCTGAAAGACTTGCAAATGCAGCAGTGATTTACCTGGCATCCATATCCTCCCTGCTTTGGCCAAGAGAAACGAAATGAAGACCGGCCTGAAAACAGTTTGCACAATGCTTGCATTCCGCTGCCTGGATCTGTTGAACCTAAAGGTGATAACGGCAGCCCAGGTTCCTTCCAGCTCCAGGCACTTACAGGACAGATAACCCAAACCCTAAGCAGAGACAGTCCCAAGTCAGCCAGCATGAGCTCTGCATCGTCAGACAGCAGAGAATTCTCACTGTCAAGGAAAAACATTAGTGTTCCTTAGTTGCCACTGTTCTATGGATAAAGTCTACTATGTAAAAAAATAAAAAATAGTGGTCTGGGGCTGTAGCTCAGTGGCAGAGCGCTTGCCTCGCAAGCATGAGGCCATAGGTTCGATCCTCAGCACCACATAATATAAATAAATAAATAAATAAAAATAAAGGTATTGTGTCCATCTACAACTAAAAAAATGTTTTTAAAATAGTGTGTATAAATGAAATAACAGAAAGTTAAGGGGAGAGGCATGCAATATGATTTTTAAAATGAGCAAAACCCAACATATGTGATCCAGATATTGGAACTAGAGACAGAGACTTTAAAATAACTATTGTGCTCTAGGAGTTACAGAAAAATTTTAAAAGAATGTTTGAGTACAAAATCTCAGCAAAGATGTGGAATTTTAAAAAATAGTCTTGATCTGTATTTGAAGTTCAAATCTAATGCTTGAAGTCAAAAAAGAAATTATTAGAAAAGCTTAACAGCAGAGTGAATACTACAGGAGAACAATGAACTTTTTGTACATTTTGAGATTCTTCTATAACTTTAAGTTTTAAAAACTATTGTTCATTTCAATTAAAAACAACAGAATCCTCTCTAACCCTGCTGAGGGTGCAGTAACCGTCAGTTTACATTCAGCCAGGGACATTCGTTATCCACTTCTCCACTCTGTGGATAGCCAATGTCTAATTTCAAATCACATTTGAAATTAGGCTGAGCCATCTGAATTCTTGGCTTCTGCAGGTCAGTGTGTGCAGCTACAGGAGGCCCCTGTGTGTTAGCTGGAGGTGGAAGGTAGCTATGCAGTCTCATCTCAACAGGTGCATGCATTTGTGGTCATGGCTTCCTTCCTCAAAGGCAGCTTACTTGCTATCAGTACTTCACTTTTATGATTGGGTTGCTACTTTTTGTTTGGTTTTGGGTTTTGGTACCAGGGATTGAACCCAGGGGCACCTAATCACTGAACTACATCCCCAGCCTTTTTTAAATTTTTTTCATTTTGAAACAGTGTGTCCCTGAGTTGCTTAGGGCCTTGCTAAGTTGCTGAGGCTGGCCTCAAACTTGCAATCCTCCTGCTTCAGCCTCCTAAATTGATGAGATTAAAAGTGTGTGCCACCAAACCTAGGTGTATTCCTGGTTTTTAAAAGCCCTTTGGACTAGTGCTGTAGATCGGTGGTAGAGCCCTTGCATGGGCTTTCACAAAGTTCCATCTCGAGCACCACAAAAGAAAGAAGAAAAGCTGTAACTCATCATTACATGATTGTGGTCGAATAAAGTTCATTGCCCAAAGGCAAAAAATTGTTACGTTCAGGGTACAAAAGACAGGTATAATTGTGCCACATGAGGCAAAGGGTGAGAACAGCTGATGGTGACATAGAGGTAGACAGGGGCCAGATCAGAGTCTTCTAGAAGCGGTAACAGGAGTGGACAGGTCTGATGCCTCATTGCATCTTATCCAGCTGCTTCTGGACTTACAGTGGTGGGGATTATTGCACAGTCCCAGTGAAGGGGGAAGGACAGGTGGCCAAGATGGAGGGGCACTGGTGTGCCATGTTTTAGACAGGGCCTGCTAGAGGTTCCACTTGTGGAGATCAAATGACTACTTGCAAAGTGCTTAGAAGAGTGCCTAGTACAGAGCTGGCACTTGACCACTGGCCTCTGTTAGAAGGCTGAGCAGCAACTGTTTGTGAGCTTTCAGTTGTCTCAGGTGCTGTTCTGAGGTGTATTCATTTCTTAGCTCATTCACTCGTTTTGAGGCATGTGGTTTAGTACCCCACTTTACAGAAAAGGACTGGGGCACCACTCTGCTCCCTTGAAGGAGCTCCTGGAAGGTTCCTCTGCCCAGAGACCCCTTCTAAAGCCCAACTTTATCTACATGATAACCAAGGAGACTTCAAACTTCACTAATGCGAGTGGACCCTCCAATCTAGCACTGATCATCATTCAGGAGTCAGTTTCCAAACAGAAATCAAGTGTCTGGTGCCTGATATAGCTCTGAGTCAGCATGTGTCCCTGAGTTAGCAGCTTCCTCTGAGCATAAGATTTGCGAACTTGGACAAGATTCAGCAATGGTCATCATTTCAACAATGGAGCTAATTTAAGCTTTCTGCAGCACTGGGAAAGTCATTATGAAATGAAATTGCGCAAATTGAGAGACGACTGTAAATCACTCATCCTTTGCTGCTGATGAGTTCAGCCACACGCTTCAGGAATCAGAAGTGGTGCCCGTGATGGCTTCTAAATGCTTTCAAATTTTTTATTTGGTGGATCTCGTGTGGGATTGGTTTTCCCGCCCTGGAATTGTGTTGGGCACTGCGGGCAGCAGGGCAGGTGAACAGTGAAAGTTCCCACCTCTGTCGCATTCACTCAAGAATTGTAGATGGAGCAGCAGTCCTTGCCCAAACTCCAGCCTCTCCTATGGTTGCTGGCCTATCCCCTTCTAGAACCAGAAGAGTGCACTTGCTTTGCCATGTGTGCCAGCTGCCACCGCCCACAGACCTGGCCTGCCATCACCATGACCTCTCATCCCAGCTTGCTTCCTGCCCCTTTTGTTCTTAGCAGTCCTCCAGCTCCAGTGGTGGTGTGTTTGGGTCTGGAAACACTGGAAGAGGGGGAGGTTTCTTCAGTGGCCTCGGAGGGAAACCCAGCCAGGACGCTGCCAACAAAAACCCATTTGGCTCAGCCAGCGGGGGATTTGGATCCACAACTACACCAAGTAAGTTGAGAAGAGTTCTCCCAGGCCCCTTGGTCCCTGATGCCATTGTCATCCTCATAGTGTTCTCAAAGCTTTGGGGACAGCTCTGAATGAGAGGGAAGGGGTTAGGTCCATTTAAAGTATCTACCCCAAAGCAGTGTGATGAGGTTTTGTTCTGTGGTTTTTAGTAAGATGTCCTATATAATCCTGAAAGGACATCAGAGCTGCAGGGAGAGGATCAGTGTCCTGAACCACTCGGATCTCCTCTCCGAAGGCCCAGATTGCACTGTTTCGTGGCATTGGGGTGACTTGAAGTGAATGCAGGCAGACAGGCAGAAAGGAGCAGCGCGCCGCACTGGGTGGCTTGCACAAGAACACGTGGGCTTGCGTTTGGGCAGCAGTCTCTTCAGATTTGCCTTGGGTTTCAGCTGCTGTAGATCTGAAGCCTTCAGTATTTCTCATCTCTTGTGTTTTTGCTTTCTTTTCATCTGAAGGTGTATCTGGCAGCATTTTCTTCTTCAGCTAATTTTTTAAATTCTTTGTTGATCTGTCTATTCATGGTTGGAAATGAAAAAGTGACTTAGATGCAGTCTTCAGGTTGTGTGTTACCAGGCAGCGGGATCTGCTGCCTTGTGAGCCACTGTGCTCTGGTCATAGCTGATTTTTCCTTCATATTCAGGCCTCTGGAGTTAAGAGCAAAACTTCCTATCCCAACTCGCTCTTCTGGGTTCGTAGGTCAGGAACGGGTTATTTTGATGTCACTGTCCACTTCAGTAATACATAAGGAAAGATTGCTTGTTGAGAGGCATCGACCTCTTAGCTCCTGAAGTTATATAATCAGAAATTTTTTCTGTTCTCAGCTTTCAGTCTGCCAGCAGAGATTTAGAATTCTAAAGTGAAGGGATCTTGGAAATCAATTCTAGTGGTTTTCAAAAACTGCTTTTGCATGTGAACTCTTATGAATCCTAAGTAAAACTGAACAAGGTTCACACTGAATCAGAGGTCAAAAAGTCCAGAATACATGTGGGTAGTTTGCCCAGCCATGACCCCTCAACCCCATGAATCTAGGCATCTGTATAGCCCACACTTTGAAAACATTATTCTTTAAGGTCAAAGCCAGAAAGTGGCAGATCTAGAACTCAACTAGATCATATTTACCACATCAAACACAGCATCTGGCACAGAATTAATAACAAGCTAGTTAGAAATTTGGATTTATGCTGGATGTGGTAGCACACACCTGTAATCACAGTGGCATGGGAGGCTAAGGCACGAGGATTGTGAGTTCGAAGCCAGCCTTAGCAACTTAACAAGGACATAGGCAACTTGGTGAGATGCTGTCTGAAAATAAAAAGGGGTGGGGATGCTCAGCAGTTAGGGGCCCTTGGGTTCAATCCCTGGTCCAAAAGAAAAGAAATGTGGATTTTTCCAGATGTAGGTTCTCATGTGTGAGGCTGTGTTACTGGCCAGTGTCGTTAACCACTTCAGTGTATCAGATCCCTGTAAAAATTCCTTTCCTCCTGGCCAGTTCATCTCTGTGCCATGGCCCTTAACTGTCAGAGTGGCCTTCTCTCAGGTCAGCTGGAGCTGGCACATACTGGCTCATGAGAGCCAGATGTACACATCTTCCCCCAAGTCCACATTCAGTGATGTCATATTGGGTAGTCTGAAATCAGCCCTGGTAGTGCACTTGTACCTTGAAGTTGGAAACACTACCAGCCAGGACTCCTCCTGTCCCCAGACTGTTGCTAATCATTTGCTGACCCATCATTGTTTCTAATGCTTTGGTTCTGGTTTAAAGTCAGTACTTAACCTGTTCTTAATAATACCTCTACTGTTCTTTATCTCATAAATGTTAACTGTTAATTGCAAACCAAGTTTACATTTATTCTTAAGGGAAGTTTAAAGGAATTTAAAGAGGCAGAGGAAAGACCTTTCACATTTTTATTTTTTTAAATTAAGTTTGTAATTTGATAGTGAAAGGGACTGGAAACTCTTTAACCCTAGGACCCAGTGCAGTGTAAAAGAAAGGAGCAAAGGAAGAGGAGGAGCTGGGGGAAGACGAGAAGGGCATTGTCCTCAGCATAGTACAGAAAGCTTTCTGCGGAATTGCCAGTGGCGGCCTCTTTCTCCTTGGGTGACTCTGCAGCGTTTGATAGCTCCCAGTGCTGCTCCGCTCCTGGGCAGAGTGAGTCGCTCTCCTGGTCCCTTCCTCCTCTCTCATGGTGCTTTTCTGCTGCTTTTCCTCCTTTCCAGTACTGTGGGGCACATTCCCCAGAGTCACCTGGGTCATGCAGTGAGTGGTCTTCACACCCTCCGCCCTGCTTCCAATCTTCTCTGCTGTGCCAAGAAATCCATTCAGGGTTTTTTTGTTATTGTTGCTTTTGTTTTTAATTTTTTTTTTTTTTAGCTGTAGATGGACATAATACCTTTATTTTGTTTTCTGTTTTTTACTTTTTTTTTTTTTTTTTGGTGCTGGGGATCAAACCCAGGACCTATGTGCATGCAAGGTAAGCACTCTACCAACTGAGCTATATCCCCAGCCCTTATTTATTTTTTCAAATGGTTTTTAGTTGTCAATGGATTGTTTATTTATATGTGGTGCGGAGAATCGAACCTAGTGCCTCACACATGCTAGGCAAATGCTCTACCGCTGAGCCACAACCTCAGCCCCAGATCAGGGTTTTTGTTTTGTTTTGTTTTTGTAGTATTTATTTTTTAGTTGTAGTTGACACACTATCTTTATTTTATTTATTTATTTATATGTGGTGCTGAGGATGGAACCCAAAGCCTTGCACACGCTAGGCAAGCACTCTACCACTGAGCCACAACCCCAGCCCCAGATCAGGTATTTTTAAACTGATTTTATTTTGCCACTGTCCCTACCCAGAACCCATTTTCAATTTCCTGCCAAGTTTCTAAACCAACTATGGACTGGAGTCCAGGCCGTCCACAAGCTGGCCCAGCACACCTAAGTTCTACTCAAGTTCCACCCATTCCCTCTGCTTGGGCCAGCTGTCGGTGCCACCTCCCTGTGTGGGCTGGTTCATGCTGCTGCCTGCTTCCTGCAGGGGGGCAAGATAGCAGTTGCTTGGCGTGCCCTTGCCTGAGACTCAGAGGGCCCAGGGGATCTCCTTCCCTAGAAATCTACAGTCCTTGGAATTGCTGCTTCACAGAACATGAGGCAGCAGAGGATCAACCTTTATCCATTGCCTGTTGTGTGCCAGAAGCTTAATACAGGGGCTGGTCATTTCCTACAACAGCATTGTCATTTGTGGGCTGCAGAGGTCACATGGCTAAGCAACCATCTCCTGGCCAGCAAGAAACAGACACCTCCAGGTGTGCCTGTCGGGCAGCCTTGTACCTGCTCTCTGGGGCCCGGAATATGCTTTTGCAGTGGCACACTGAGCATAGGCCAGGTCAAGAACAGTTCCCTTGATGATAATTGAGTTAGGAGCTGCCCGGGCCTGAAGCCGCCCTCCTTAGCCCTGAGCAGTGGCTATGGCCAAAATAAACTGAGAAACACTGCTGCTTGGAGTTGATACCTTCTGTCTCTAGGAGCTTGAACTTCATACGTTTTTTTTTTTTTTCTCTGTGTTGTCCCCAGAGACTCTACTAAAGACAGGTGGTTAGCCCCTGTAGTCATTTAAAATTCAGCACCCCTGTGCCTTGTCACCCAGAAGAACCCGTTGTCTCCTGAGTCTTATCCTGAGGATACTGTGAAAAGTCATCTTAGCACATTCTTTTTCTTCAGGGACCTGACAGGTACATTTGTGTCAGGGGCTGAGGAAGCCATCTGACCGTCATCTTTCAGGCCCACAGGCTTCCTCCCGGCTTTTCAGAAGGCCTGAAGAAAGGCCTGGACCAGGGTGTTAATGAGATTTCCCTTCTGAGTGTGCACTGGATTCTTGTTCAATGATTCCAGATCTGAAGAAAGACCTGGAATGCCGTCCCTGTGACACTGTTTACAACAAATTTAATTTACATCAAGTATAGTTAATTTTGATTGGGCCAGACTCTAATGTTGGATTCTGCCAATGATTTTGCCACATAAAAGACCAAAGGGTCCACATCTTGCAGTAGGGCGGAAGCCAGAGCAGTTGTCACCCCGAAAGGTCATTAGACGGCTCTTCAGAGACAGACTTTGTTTTCAGAAGAATCTTCTCCAGTGAAATGCTTGTTCCACTTCTTGTTTACCATATTTTAAAAGCTAGAGGTGATTATTTTGGTGGTGTCAAGAGAGAACCGAGGAGCACCCTGTGGCTTGGGATCACAGGGAAGCAGTCCCAGCCCCGCCTCTTGTTCCAGAGTGGCCCGTGGGTGGTAGGGCATGTCCTCCTGACTGCCACCAGCTACCACAACCACGTGTCAGTAGAGCAATTCTTGGGTCTTTGCAAATTTTGGAAAGGGCTTGTTTTGCTGTTTGTATATATTAAAATTAAGATATGGAGGGAGGAGTTGAAGGAACAGGGAAGGGGGAGCCGTCTGCTCGGAGAGCCACAGAATGCCACCCTGGGGCTTCCACACTCGTGGCGTCCTCCCAGCAGCTGCCCTAGTCAAAAGTGCTGTCCCTATGTTCTGTGTCAGGGAACTGGGATTTAGGGAGGTTAGGTCCTCCCCCGAGGTCACAACAGCTATTAGGTACTCTAACCCAGGCCTGACTCAGACCTCAGGATTATTCCACTATAATATGCTACAAATACCTCAAAGATATAGATTTCTTATTTTTTTAACTCATTGTGCTAAAACTACATATTTGGGGGTGCTGTGTGATACTTTAACATGTGTTCTTGTATAGTGTTCACACCAGAGTCAACCTGTCTCCTCAAACATTGTCATTTCTTAATGGTGAAAATATTCTGAGACTTTTCTTGGACCTTTTTTTTTTTTTTTTTTTTTTTTAGTTGTAGTTGGACACAATACCTTTATTTTACTTATTTATTTTTATGTGGCTCTGAGAATCAAACTCAGGGCCTTGCACATGTCAGGCAAGTGCTCTACTGCTGAGCCACAACCCTAGCCCCTCTTGGACCTTTTTTTTTTTTAACTGTACGTTGTCGTCATCTGTGGTCACTCTGCTGTGCAGTACAACACCAGCACTTCCTTCTCCTTGTTACAGCTTAGTACCTATTACTCTCTTGCTCCTCCCAGCCTCTGGACACCACCATTCTGCTCTTAACTTCTGTGAGATCAACTTGTTTAGGTTCCACAAATGAGCAAGGTCATGCTGCATCTGTGCCCGGCTTAATTTGCTTAACATGACAATCTCCTGTTCCATCCATGTAGTCACACGTGACTTCGTTTTATGGGTGACTCGTATTCCATTGTGGATATGTTCCACATTTTTTCTACCCATTCCTCAGCCCATGGAAACGTGGGTTGTCTGCATCTACTGACCACTGTGAATAGTTTTGCAGTTAAACCTGAGCGTGCAGATGTCTCTCTGGCAGACTGATTTTATTTAACAAAAGATTCCTAGAGAAAAAGATAAAGAAGTCCGAGACTTCTAAGTAGTCTCAACTTCTAAGAAATCTAAATCTCCCAGCATTATCCCAATAAAATCATTTCATTTCTCATTTCATATAGTTGCCCCAGATTTCTCCAAGATGAGGTCCCACCCCTAGACTTGCCCTTGAACTTACTGTTTGGAATTTTACATCACCAGCACTAATACAACAGAGAGCTGAGTCCCAGGTTCTTCAAGTGCTGAGTAAAGGCAGCGCACTGAGGAGCCCGCCTCCTCCCCAGGCTCAGCTGGGCTGCCCTCAAGGGAGGGCAGTGCGGCCTCTGTCTCCCTCACCAACGGCCGCTAAGCCTGCTCAGAGGCTGCTTTGTCCACTACACCAGGGATGAATGAGTGGCGCCTGTCCTACTCAGCATCAGGTCCTCCTTGTCAGCAGTGGAGACAGGGCCTTACTGGGCCAACGCTACGTTATTGGTGCCTAGAAAACAGGTAGCCATGTCCCGGAAGTGAGGCCACTCACCTCCCTGATGGTAGTTCAGGAGCAAATATCAGCTGTGCAGTCTTCCATTGAGGCAGGACTGGCCATGGGTTGAGGAGGGCCAGCCCTTCTAGCAGCTGGACTTAGAAGGTGACAAGCGTGCCCCTCCCTGCTGTCCTTCCACCTGATGACTGAGGAGTGGCTGGGGTTGCGCAGGTGTTTGGTAGCTCTTGATGATATGCCGCACCCTCTGTTACCCATGCACATCCCCCCGGTGTACGTTTTGCCCCCATTTAAGTATGGGTCTCTGGGCTTCCACCCAATTTCAGGGAAAATTCTCCCTGCCTTGTCATGGGTGTAAACCATCTTTAATAAAATATCCATCCAGACCTGGTGAGGAAACAGTTTTTCCTGGGTCCTCCCCCAGATAGTTCAAGAGTCCTGATAGATGGTGTGCTGTATTTTCTTAGCACTGCTTCCATGCACGTGACTTTGGGCTGTTTGTGTGTGTCCAGGTTTTTTGTTTCTTTCCCGACATGGGTTTTCGCAGCTTCCTTTCTCCCTCAGCTCTGGGTGCGGATTCGGGGTGTGGTAGAGGAGGGAGTGACCCATTAGATAAGCATCTGAGATGTCAGGGCTTCTCTGAACCTCTTGGAAGGAGGAAATCAGACTGGACGCCTCGCCGGCTTCTTTCATGTTGTGCAAAACATCTCTCACCCTCTTCAGACCAGAGAGAGGAGCCGCAAGGCTTTCCTGTTCTCCAGCCGATCTGCACAGCTCAGTCAGCACAGGCCTGCCCACAGCTGCTGCGCTTGGTGTGGATTTGTTCTAACTTTGATTTTTCCAAGTTGGACAAAATTTGAAGTTTGCCTTCATACAAAGACACAGATGGAAACAAGCCCTGTTCTCCAGAAGCAAGCAGCCTGCAAAGCCGAGCTGCTGCTGGCCCTCTGTGGCCAGGTAGACCTGAGACCCCTGGGAGCTCCCAGGCCTTCTCCGGTGGGGCCTCTCCTGCCCCTGTGTTTTGTGCCTGTGGTGTCATGCCAGGAAGTCCTGGATCTGGGTGCCACAGGGATTGCAACCCCCTCCTCAGGGTGCGTGGACATCAGAGGGCGAGCTGTTGTCCTTCAGCTCAGTCCCCTCCATGCCCTGTCCTGGGCTGGTTTGTCACTCCTTTCCCTGCATTCCTGACAGGCTTCTCCCTTGTGAAGAAGAACAAACGCCCTCACGTGTGTTCTCATCCCTTTAGATACCTCTAACCTGTTTGGAAACAGTGGGGCCAAGACATTTGGAGGGTTCACCGGCTCGTCCTTTGGAGAGCAGAAGCCTGCTGGCACTTTCAGCTCTGGAGGAGGCAGCGTGGCATCCCAAGGCTTTGGGTTTTCCACTCCAAATAAAACAGGTACCTTACACATGCTAGTTACGGGCATCTCTGTGTGCACGTGTATCTGTGCAAAGATGCTGCAAGGAGATACTATGGTGCTTTTCAAGGTGGGGATGGAAGCATGGGAAGAGTTAATTTGTGCTTCAGTTAGTCTTATATGTTTTTGAGCATCTACTACATTCCTAACACTTTCCGAGGTCTTATGAGACCTGTCTAAAAAGGACAGGATGCTAATGCAGCCCTGCAAAGAATGTATATTCTCCTTAGGGGAGAGAAACGTAAATGTTTAACAGTTGCAGAACAACCAAAGCAAGGGAACACATCAGTAAATGATAACTTAAACAAGAAAGATCCTGAGTCACAGATTTGTGTGGGTGCCTATTGCTTGTGATGGCCAATACAGATGCTCCGTTTAATTTCTCTGTTTACGTCATTTTTCCCTCTTTCCTAAATCGCTTTTAATTGAAATGCATGTGTGTGCATGTATGTGCACACACTATCCAAATATTGTAACTGTACAGTTCAGTTGATTTTTGCAGTTGGAATTTTCACTACTTTTCATTTTAAAGTATGCACTTATAAACTGCAGCCTATCTATAGTCATGTACTTTATTTGTAATTAAAAATTTTAAAGAACAATATGTGTTTAGAAACCAAACCATGTCCTTCCTTTCCGTCCTCTGCCTCTCTGCCCTGTCTCTGTCTCTGAAGTCTGCAGAGGGTCTGACTGCTGCCCCTGTTGGTGGAAGTTATCTGCTGAGATTTTGTTGAGGGCAGGGCCGCTGGGAGGCTGTGTGATAGGAAGCAGCTCCCTTGGCCAGCTCCCACAGGGAAGAGGGTAGTCTGCGTCCTCAGGTGTGTGGGCTGCTCGGAGGAAGAGTCCTGCCTGAGGACTAGATGCGCAGGTGGCCCTGACCTGGGAGTGGGGCTGCTCCACCAATAGCATGGACTCCCGCCTGTGGATCCTGGAGGAGCGGGGTTTCCAGGCCCATTGACCTGCCCTCAGACTGTGCCTGGGTGGCTTGGTCTTAGGTCACCAGCTCTGATTATTTTCCCCAGACTTAAGATGGATAGAGTGCGGGACTGCAGCTCAGTGTCCATCTCCAGCACAGGTAGGAAGGAAGGAGGATGGATGGATGGACAGACTGGAAATGGACATCACAGCTTCTTGTTATTGCCACCCCCTCATACACACACACACACACACACACACACACACACACACACGGAACGATTTGAAAATGAAAGGACCACAAAGCTTTAGCCCTCGTTAGAAAGGAGTGTGATGGGGCTGGGGATGTGGCTCAAACGGTAGCGCGCTCGCCTAGCATGCGTGCGGCCCGGGTTCGATCCTCAGCACCACATACAAACTAAGATGTTGTGTCCGCCAAATACTAAAAAATAAAATATTAAAATTTTCTCTCTCTCTCACTCTTTCTTTAAAAAAAAAAAAGAAAGGAGTGTGAACATTTGAGAGATGTGTGTTCATTTGCCACTGAACCTTCCGTTTTCCTTAGGAACGAGGCGTTTTCTTCGGCTCTTCCGTGTTCTTGTGTGTGGTTCCTTATCCTGGAATTTATGTCCCAGCTGATTCGAGAATCTCACTCTTTTATTAGTCTTAGAGAAAAATGTGTCCACCCACCTTTCAGAATATTTTTCCTGTTTGACAAAAGCACCTAGCTTGAGGATTCTAGGGGAGAGCTGCCTTTCAAATACAAGAGCCAGATGATGTAGCCACCAAAATCATCAGCATGGGGCAAGAGACCTCTCCCTTCTCTTGGGCTTCTGTGCGGGGCCTGGATTGTATCTGCAGCAGAGTGGGCAGATAAATAGGGATGAAATAAGAGTCCGCCCTCCCGAACAGGCCGGACAAAGGCCAAAAGCATCAGGATTATCCCTTCCAGCTTTAAGAGGGATTTTAGGGTCGTGGTTTAGAGAGGTCTTTGAAAAAATTCCAAGAGTGCCCATTGTCCCTTTGGCAAAATTGTTTCTGAAAATACCACTGTTGGAGATGACCAAGGAGAAGACAGGGGTGAGACCGGGGAAGGTGGCCTTGCTGCCAGCTCCAGCCCACGGTCTGCACCCCACTCCATCGCCAGACTTGTTAGACCATTGACACGGCGGGAGGTGGGAGACTCATGATAGACAGAAGCAAGGTGGCTTTTGAGTCACAGGAGCCTTGTTCCAGTCGCAGCCAGCTGCAGTAGACCAGAGGCTTTTCTCTGATCCTCCATCTGCCTATCCACCCACAGGGTGGTGGGGAGGTGGGCGCTGCACCACACCTAGTGTAGGCCTCAAAGTCCAGACACGTCATCACCGTTGGTTATTAGTGAGCTTCTGCTTTTCCTGGAGAAGAAAAACACATTAAAATATTCCGTTTAGTATAATCAAACTCCTCCAGCATTAATAGTGAGCTGCCCATCTCCACCAAGAAGACCAGACTGTTTTCTGGCTGTGGATTTGGCTGTGACCCAGGTTTATTGTTGGGGGTGAGTGTGTGTATGTGTGTGTGGGGGGGGGGGCCTCCTCCAGCTTACTTTCTATATCATTGTGACTTCTAATTTTTCACTTAGCTTCACCAAGAAGTCTAAACAATATTGAGTAGGAGGCACTAGATAAAGCCCTTGTGTGTCTAGGAAGCAAGTGTAACTAGATCCCAGATCGCTTTTAAATAATTCAGCCTCAAGGGGTTTTAGCACTTTTTTTCCCAGCCTGTTATATTTGTGATCCGCCAGTCTCCATTATCATGGCTTGGAATTTCACTCGAGGTTTTAGAAGACAGAGTGTCACCCAGACTTGAGCCTTAGCAAAGGTATCTTCTCGGTGTGCAGCCACTATTCGTGATGAACAGTCCACAGTCGCATCGCGCAGGAACAGTCACCTATCCACCTGACAGCTTTCCACACCCCGGATTTGATTCAGAGAGTAAAAGTGTGTAGTGTGATTATAATAAGGCCAGACACATCCCTGTCACAAGAGGGTGGTCCTGGGCTACCATGACTCCCTCAAGTGTGTGGTCACAGGACAGTGTGAGCGCAAGTGCTGCGTGCACTATGGAGGGAGTCCCCTGAGAGCACAGTGCTGACGCCACCGCCTCCTTCAGCTCAGCACCCCCCTTCCTGAGTAGCTCCTGTACACCTGAGAAGGACCCAAGCAGTGTCTTGGAGTTTGGGGCCCCCTCAGGAGCAGAAGGAGTAGCTTTGGGAAGGACATCCCCTCTTACCTGATGGCCCTCACCACCAGTCAGAGGACACCTCATGCC
Source organism: Spermophilus citellus (assembly GCF_964194105.1). Taxonomy (NCBI): domain Eukaryota; kingdom Metazoa; phylum Chordata; class Mammalia; order Rodentia; family Sciuridae; genus Spermophilus; species Spermophilus citellus. The sequence continues at coordinate 5,289,386 of NC_138183.1, read as the reverse complement.
TGGCCCGATTCTCTGCTCACCAGTGTGCATAGGCCTCAGCCACCCAGGCCGTGGGGAATAGTGGGAGGTCAGAGGAGTTCCAGGCTGCGGAAAGAGATCATTTTTAAAAAAAATTCTTGTGTACCAAGATGGAGGTGGGTTGCTGATAAGAGATGTGTGGCCATCAAGCTGTAAATAAATAAAAAGCACCTGGCCAGGTGCCAACATGCACATTGCTGTCACTGCTGTGACCCAGTTCACAGGTTCTCCCAGAGAGGGGCTTTGAGTGTCTGCATTTGTAATTTGGGTTTCTATGAAGCTGGAAGCCAGGCCTGTGAGGTGACAAGTAATAGAACTCTTCATCTTACAGCTGGGAGGGCCGGAGCTTTTGGGGACAGCATTTCATTGAGAAGAGTCCCTAACAGCACAGGGACTGGGAGGGGCCTGAGCTGCTTCAGGTGGGCCCCTGGAACAGTCTGCTCTCGTGAGACTTCATGTGACGAGCCAGCCTGCCTTTGGAAGGGACGTGGGAATCTCAAACTCAGACTCTGTGGGACATCCCCACGTAGGTCCCAGGCCTCCACTACCAATGGAGGGAGGCAGTTTGATGGGGTGGGTTCTTTCTGTTTTAACTGCTGTTAGGGATGTCACCCACTGGAATGGTCTTTGCATTGGAGTACCTAACATTCTGTTTTCCCTTTTTTCTTCCTCTTTTGATTTGGTTTCTCACTGCTCACTTCCTTTCTCCTCCTTTCTTTCCCCCGTTTGTTTGTTTGCCTCTGTTTTGCTCAGGTGGCTTCGGTGCTGCTCCAGTGTTTGGCAGCCCTCCTACTTTTGGGGGATCCCCTGGGTTTGGAGGGGTGCCAGCATTCGGTTCAGCCCCAGCCTTTACAAGCCCTCTGGGCTCGACGGGAGGCAAAGTGTTCGGAGAGGGTACTGCGGCTGCCAGCGCAGGAGGATTCGGGTAAGCGCCCTGGAGCGGGACCTAGGGAAACCCCGAGCTGGTGCCAGGCCAGAGCACCAGGCCTGGGCCTCCTGCTCCAAAAAGAATATTCTTGTGTTTTCCAAACTTTTGGACGGTGAGCAAAGGCCTCTTCACGGCGGACAGGGCTTGGGCTTGCAGCAAGTGGCTGGGGGTCAGCTGCCATACAAGCCACTGCTGTTCAGAGAACCTCTGCTCCGGCAGTATTAGAGGAAGAAACACGGCCCCGCCCTGGCCGTGTCACTGCCAAGAGTGTCCCTCGGGTGCCACCTGTGTGAGGAAGTTTTGAAGGAGCAGTTTTCGCCCCATCTTCCTCTTGGTGTTGTCCTAGAGGGCACACCTCCTGCACCTCCTGCTCCCCCACACCCCAGCCTGGGTTTTCAGCCCCAGGTGCCCCAGGGCCAGCTCCCACAGGGCATCAACTGGGCTCCGTTCATGTGGGAGAGCTGCTGGCCGCTCAGCCCATAGCTGCTCTCCCGCTCTGCGCGTATCCTCACTGGAAAGTGCCATGGTTGGGATTTGCTTCTTGGGTCCCAGAATTTCAGTCTGGTTGCCAAAGCTACAAGGGGAAATTAGAACCGCATTAGAACACGGAGCCTCTGTGTAAAGGAGGAAGTGTTGCCTGAAGGGGACTCTTGGCATGCTGCTCCCTAGGGACTGGGCTTGGGGTGTGGCATGCTGAAGATTCCGGTGGGAGAGAACGCATTGGTTGGATTAGAGAGGTCCTGGGGATGAGCCTGGGCAAGCTGATGCCGTCTTTATCTTGAAAGTAAACCTAGTGTGTTCTTATTCAAACCTCCTCTCAACAAAGGTGCTGGAAGGTTCCAAGGAGAGTGAGTGAGTGGGTGGGTCCTTTCTTGGGTTTTGTGTGGAGATTAATGTTTCCCCTGAGGAAACACCAAGAAATACAGTTGAGAAAAGCTTTGCGAGGAGTGTAAGGACCGCCTTAACCAGCTTTGTGGGCCGGCCTCGATGGCTTCCATCACTGCACACACCGCAGAGCTGGTGGAGGTGTGGGTGGCCAGGGGCCTGGGGTTTTATTTACTTATTTGGCAGAGCTGTCTTCTTTTCTAGTTGTCAGGTGGCTGTCACACACAAATCCCGACTGGTGGCCACTCCCATTTTCTAGAAGGGCTCACACATCCAGCTAGGTGTTGAGTCTCTGGGAGAGACCACTACCTTTCTCAGGTTCCTGGCCACATCCGGTCTCACCCTGGGGAAGTCGGAGAAGGGCCCCTGAGGCAGGAGTGGGAGAGCAAGCCCTCTCAGGAAGTACAGAGAGCCCGCTCCCTCCCGGCCGTGTGTGTGGAGGCGGCCCTCCACCTCCTCATCCACAGTGGCTGTGCCAGCAGGACCTGTGCCGTCTCGGGTGCCCTTCCCTTCAGGGGGGCTTAGCTGGGTCCTGTCTCTTCTCCCAGAAACACTGCTTCACCTCCCTGCCTAGTCCCCTCCAGGCACACCCAGCCAGAACTCTCTGAAATTATTCAGAATATGTTCCTCAGCCTCATTGGCTGGACTAGACCTGGAGGGAGAACCTCTGAGGTTTCCTGAGGATTGTCCCCAGGTGGGGAGAGCAGCCTGGAGAAAATGGAGCTAACTTTCATACTGTTTTACTTGGTATTGATGATTTTGTAAAACAAATACAAAATTCCAAGTGAAATTACTTGGAAACTGCCCTTCTCCAAAATAAAACTACAAACTTTACATGCGAAAGACTCCCACCATTATCATTAAAAGTGACGCGTGCCTGTAATACCAGCTACTGGCAGGTGGGGCGGGGTAGCTGAGGCAGGATCCACTTGAGCCCAGAAGTTTTAGACCAGCCTGGGCAACATAGTGAGACCCCATCTCTTAAGGAAGTGAGTAGAATCGAGATGCAGAGAAGAGCTAGAGACAGACAGGTGAGGAGGGAGGGTGGTCAGTGAGTGGGAGACGCCAAAATGAAGAGCTGCCGCTGGAGGGTCCAGGGGAGGAGCAGCGGGAGCACGTTGCTGTGGAGCAGTGTCCAGACAACCTGGAGTTTCTAGACGGTGGACAAAGGCGCAGACGCTGGCCAGGGTGGATTTCATACTGTGTTCTTGTTGTTTTCCTTCTCAGATGTGAGATAAAGTTTGCTCTGGGCTGTAGCCCATTCTTTCTGAGAGGCTGCTGGCATAGACCAAGCCTGTCACCTCAAATCGTGTGTGTTGGGCATCTCAGGCAGTGACTGTAGCCTGAGGCTCACAGCGGGCAGTGTGACTGAGAGGCCGCGCTAACTCTGGTCCATTTCTCTCTGGAACCCAGGTTTGGGAGCAGCAGCAGTACCACGTCCTTCGGCACTCTGGCCAGTCAAAATGCTCCCACTTTTGGGTCACTGTCCCGACAGACTTCAGGCTTTGGGACCCAGAGCAGTGGGTTCTCTGGTTTTGGATCAGGCACAGGAGGTAGGTAGCCATGTGTTCCTCACACCTAGACACAGTGGTCCCTCAAGTAAACTTCTCTTCCCCAAAGGAACGAGTCTTGACAGGACTAGTCAGTTTAGTGTTTTAAAAGCTAAAAGTATTGGAAAATAGTGTCCTTTTTAGATATTAGACTCGCGGCATGGTGCCATCTTACCAGATAAATCACTGACTTCATATTCGGTCAGGATTTGAGAGCAGTCCTAGGCCTGGGTCGATAAAGCCAGGCCGGCAGACTCAAAACACAGGGTTTGGGTGTACGTCACTCCGTCCTGTGTCGCAGTGTGCTCTGCCTCTTCAGGTGGCAGGATGTGGACGTTTTCCTTTGTCGTGGCAACAAACTTGGGAGGCACAGAACTCAGCATTATTGTGATTTTACAAATGAAGAAACAGCTCCCAGGTGGTGCCAGAGTCATACGCAGCAGCAGGGCCAGCCAGAACCCATGTCTTACTTCTCTGGTTTTCAAAAAGGAAAGGAGACAGGTGCACATGAAAAACCAAGTTTTCCTAACAGAAGGGATCTGTGTAGTACACAGCAGCCTAGTGAGGGAGGATGTGCATAGACCCCCTGCCTGCAACCAGGATAGGGAGAAGGGGACCCTAAGTCACCAACAAGGTAGCCCTTTAAGGTGAAGGAGTGTGCTGGTGGCTCAGGAGATGAATCAGAATAGAGGAGCTTCTTCATGTACCTTCCACCCACCCTGCAAGTGGTGGGGTCACGCAGCACACTCCACAGGGACTCCGTGTGGGAAAGAAGCTAACTGGGAGGCCACGTTTTCAAAGTGTGTGTGCTTTAATTTTACCCTTTTCATCTGTTTTGCAGGCTTCGCCTTTGGATCATCTAACTCGTAAGTCATTGTCTTCCTGTTTTGAGTCTGACCTTACTGAACTAAAAGCATTAAGTAGAAGTGAGGGAGGCTGGGTGTGGAACCGCAGGACCCTGATTCTGCTGAACGTGTGCTTTGCTTCACTTTTTCCTGTTGGAAGGCTTGTCCCGGGAGCCTAAAGCTTTCTTCCACAGCCCGTCTTGGATGTGGGGACTGACTCCTCAGTGTAGGGTTGGGAGGAGAGAGCGGGATGAGCTTCCCAAGAGGCAGGACTCGGGCTTCCCTGGTTTCCCGTGGGCGCCTGTGTCGTGTGCTGGTCCTCATCGCCATGGGCAGGAGCTGACTCCACTCTCCTGTGTGTCTTTGCAGGTCTGTCCAGGGCTTTGGTGGCTGGAGAAGCTGAGTGGGCATCGTTCCTTTCACTTCCTGTGACCTGTGTGCATGGCTCTCCCCACCCCCCCACGCTGGAGCAGACTGTCAAATAGACTTTGTCATTGAAACGTGCGCCCAGAAAGAAATAAGAGACCAAAACTCGAGAGATACCCGACTGCTTGTTTTGTTTTATGTTTCATGTTGGGTTTTTTCCCCTGCTATTAAACTGTTTGGTCCATTTCTGTGCAGAGTGTGTGTGGGTTTGTTTGAGTCACTGCCAAGGAGAGACGTTCCCCCATTTCTGGGGCTCTGAAAACCTCCACTGGGCCTTGAGAAGCCAAGGGCGAGGGGGCAGAGCCTGCCCTGGCCTCTGGGTCCAGAGAGAGGCAGGCTGTGGCAGCAGCCTTGCAGAGGTTGTGAGGTGGTACTTCACGTGTCGTCACGTGTCATGTGTCAGGCCCCTCAAAATGACACTCAGTGGGGCTGCCACGGAGGCACACCACTGCCACAGCATCGCTTGATTTTCAGAAGCACAGTAGCACTTTTGGCCTTTGTCACAGTCAGCCATGAGGTGGGTGAGGCCAGCTCATCGCAGTGTGGCTCCTGGTTTGTGCCATAGCCTCCTGCTTCAGCGTTTGAGAAACAATCTAGAGTGGGGGTGACTGGCCTCCACACCTGGCCTGCTGTCTGTTCCCACAGCAAAAGCACTCTGGGATGGGCCCAGGAATTGCAGAGACACCTCTGGTGCCAGATCCCACAGGCAGGACAATGCTGAGTGTGAGGCAGTGTGGCCGAGGGGTCGTCATTTCAGTTCCTCCGTGATGCAGTACCTTTCAGGCCTGGGTGTTCTGTTTCTTGGGCCTATACAGGTGAAATCCTAGACAGGCGCTGACAACGAGGGCTGCCCCGCGTCGGAGGTGTAAGGCTGCAGGCCCAGAGCGGGACAGTCTGGCTGGGGCCATTAGCAGAGAGGAGATGGAAAGAGACTGAGGCCTAGAGTTTTACATATTGGGAAGTTGTATTTTTCTTTAATATTTATTTTTAATATTACAGGTGGACACATCTTTATTTTTTTTATGTGGTGTTGAAGATCAAACTCAGGGTCTCACGGTGCTGGGCAAGCGTGATACCTCTGAGCCGCAATCCCAGCCCCAGGAAAGTTGTATTTTTTGATGTTTAAATAGAACTTGGACGTGTGGAACTAATCCGTCATGGTGCAATTGGTATAGCCTCTTGGGTTTGTGGCTGGTTGGTCCACAGTGAGGTTTCCTCTATGCTCTGGGGGCCCCTTCCTGCCAGTACCTTGACCTCACCTGGGGAGTTCTTGGTGAAGTCCAGGTTCACATTGCTGCATCTTGGAGACTGATTCAACAGAACCCAAAGTTGGGCTGGATGCCCAACTGAGGTTGTGTTCAGTGGTTTCTTATAAGAGGAGGAGCCTCATGGTAGTGCACTCTGGGGTTCCAGAACCCTCCCAGACCAGCTGTCAGCAGAGCCAAGACTTGCATTTGGGTCTGCAGTATCCGTGGGGACTGTCCCCATGCCTGTCGCAGCTTGGGAGGGTTTGTCTGCACTTTGCATTGATTAGGGGCTCTGTCTCTTTTTAAGAGCTGAGTCCCCTTTGGTCCTTTGGAAGTGAAGAATCTGTCACCTTCACTCAAGGGAGGTCCCCTCAGCTGCGAAGCAGGGGGCTGTCCCCAGACACCTGCCTCCAGTCTCAGGCCTCTCCTCCCACATGCTCTCTTGTAACTTATACAGGAGCCATTGTGAGACAGCAATGGGGCAGGCTTCCTGTGCAGGGTATCATTGTAAAAGAGCTGTGTACAGGGTGACGGGTGACGTTCTGCCCTGGGCGTGACGTTCTACAGGCCAGCCCCAGCCAAACCAGCCTTCTACCCTCTGTTACCCAAAGAGGCTCCTTTTTATAAATAGAAGCTGATTTGGCCTAAACCCTTGACCTCAAATTCTCTACTTTAAATCCTCCATTGAGGTGGCATGTGACATCTCTCCATAAGGCCATATCAGCTGTGGTCTGCCAGATAACACCCCACCACTGTCATGTGGTGGCACCAGAGGAATGTGCAGCTGGCGTCTGAGCCCCTTTGAGTTCCTTTTTTGGGGTCAATTACAGTGGTAGGTGGAAGGGGTCAGCTCAGTTCAGCAGCCTGTGTCCCCTGAAGGCCAAGTTGCCAGGAAGGCAGGCAGGGAATGCATATTGGCTCCTGCCTGCTCAGAAGGAGGCTGGTGGAGCTCCAGGCAGAGAGCCCAGTGAGTGTAGAGTGGTGTCTCGGTGGTGACCGCACCTGCCTCGCAGACCCAGGGAGTGCCCGCAACTGCCATGGGCAGGCCACAGGCAGAGTCAGTCAGTGACGTCACATACTCAGGTTCCACAAACCAGGTCACGTCTCGCTTGGCTTTTCCAGGTGTGCCCTGCCTTCAGTGCTGGTGCTTCAAGAGGCAACACATGGCAGAACCACAGGTTGGCTTCAAGGACAGCCAGAACCCAGATTGTATAGCAGTTCCCCTAACCCAGCCCCTGGTCCAAACAGAAACACAAGTGCCCTGGACACGTGTTGACAGGCCCAGCTGGTGGTCTCGGTGGTGTCTGCTGTCTCTGTGTCCTGGTGCCACCACCAGCTTGGCCTTCTGTTTCCAGCAGCTCCGGAGTTTTCTAGGCCAGGACTTCAGCCGCTCAGAGAGGGTGTGGCCCTTGCAGGCTGATCCTCTCCTGAGCCCACCCTGCCTGGCAGGCGGTCTGGACTGAATGAGGGAGTTCAGAGAGAGCCCTGGCAAGTCAGTGCTTGCAGTTGCTGACTGTTATTCCCATTTACAGGACCTAGTGGCTCAGACAGCCCCACATAAGACCCCCCAACCTTAGGGGCAGGTGGAGCATCTTCCCCCTGTCTCCTCAGCCTCATGGCCTGGCTGAGTGGCCATCCCCCACTGTGGCACAGAGCTGGTGCGAGCCTTTGGTGCTATGTTCCGACAAGGAGGTGTCTTTAGGGCAGGTAGTCCAGGGCCAGAGTAAGAAACCTTTTATTGGCATGACCTTAAGGACCCCCTGCCTGGGAGCATCTGCAAGACCCCTTGGTGTGGTGGTGCTGTTGGTCCCAGGCGCAGCGTCTTTATGGAATTGTTGAGAGGCCCTGAGGACAGGAAGTGCGGGCCTGGCCCCTCCTGCCTGACAGCCACGGCCACCTGCTCGCTGGCCAGCCACCATCCATCACGGTTGGGGCTCGAGAGCAGCAGGAGGCAGAGCCCTGGCTCCCTGAGGCCACCTCTCAGCCTCTACCTCACTTCATCAGCAGGTTGGTTTCCATCTTCAGGTTCTCACGGCAGTCCTGAGCATTGAACCCAGAGTGGAGCTGAGGATCAAACCCAGGGAGCTGCTCCACATGGAGCTGCACCCCAACCCTTTTTTACTTTGAGACAGTCTTGCCAAGTCACTAGGGCTAGTCTCAAACTTGGGATTCTCCTGCCTCAACCTTCAGAGTCGCTGGAGCATAGGTGTGCACCACCACACCTAGCTTTTCAGTAAACAGCTGGCCCAGATTCAGGCTTCTTTGCCCCGTCCTTCCTCCAGGCCAGCAAGGCAGGAGCCAGGGGCATCGTCCCCTCTCCTCCTCCTCCCTGGTCTCTCCCTCCATTGCCATTTGGTATTTATTTTCTACTGGGAGACATTGTTCTACCAAAGCAAAAAGAGCACCGTGGTCAAATAAGTTTGGGGAAAGAATGGGTAGAAAGTTTTATACATCTTTTATTAAAGAACATTTTTACTTTAATAAATAAACATGCTTTATAAGTCAATATGATGCCATTTCCCAAATATTTTCACTCTTTCCTGGAGTTCAGTTCCTGGACCTCATCCTGGGAACTGCCTCGGCCTGGACGTGGCTGGGTAGAAGCGAGGCATACCTCCTGCCAGCTCATTCCTAACACGTTCCTCTCTTTATTCTGTTGTAGTACAAGATATAATTCACTGGGTGTCTGTGATGTGCCAGGCACTGTCTATCCTAAGCACCACCCTGTTAAACCCTGTGGCCTACGTGTGAGAACCCACGTGTTCCAGGTGAGAAGATGAGGCGGGGGCGGAGCAGCTAGCCCAGGTCACGCAGGAGCTGGTGCCACAGCTGACTCCTGTCCACCCTGGATCTCACAATTCCCCTTCCCCGAGGACCATTCACTCTAGCAGGAATACCTCCTGCTGTGCCAAGTACCTGTTGCCACTCGCCTCAACCACCTGTGGACATGAGCCAGCCCTGGACCTCAGTCACAGCAGAGACCCCACCCTGGCAGCTCCATGCGCCTTGTTTGTGTTGGTGAGCGACGTCTCTCGCTGCAGCCCAGGCGGAGATCTGGGGCGAGGCTGAGCCCGTTCAGGTTGCATTGGCACAGCCTCCAGAGACAGGGGCTTGCAAGTTGCTTTTGATGGACACGATCAGACCCTGGTGCTGTGTCCCTCTTTTCCGGGCTCCTCCAGGGTCTGGCTTTGAGGCTTCCCAGAGTCCCACTGGAGGTCAGGCCACGGCCCACTCAGGCGGCAGTTGCTACGCAGTTCGGCCCCCTCCAAGGTTTTAAACAGCACCCTCCTTACCGCAGTGCTGGCTGGAGACCCCGCATTGTTTTCAGGTCGAGATTGCCAGCCGCAGAGGAGTCCTGTGGGGGGCAGGTGGGGGATAGAAGGCAGAAGCCCCGGCAGCAGGTGGCAAGAGCCAAACTTCATTTCTCCAGCCCTGCTCCTGCCCACCCCATCTTCCAGCCCACTGGTCTTGGCCCGTGGGGAACACAGACAGGACTTTGCCCCTAATCCCTTCAGATTCTGGCTTTCTGTCTGGAAGGCAGAAGGAAACTTGGATGCCATGTTCATCCTTGCAGGCCCTATGGTCTGACCCTGTCCTCTCGCCTGTCCCCCTTGCTCTCAAGGCCCCTCCCAGCCCAGGCTGCTCTTTGTGGGACTCTACACTCAGCCCAGATGCTGCCTGCACCCTCCCTGCTCACCCTCAGGCCTTACTTCCCCTAAAAGCCTTCTCGGCCACCGACTGCTCAAGGAGCCAGCCCGGCTCTCTGTCCTGTCCTGCCACTCAGCTATTTTGAGGCACTCAGCACAATTATGATTACTTATGTCCTTAGTTATTTGATTCCTTTGCCTAGCCTATCCTCTCAGCACCCCAGTGGTCAGCTGCACAAGGGCAGGGCCATGTCAAAGGCCAACAAGGCCTGGACAGAGCAAGTCAGGGACTGACTTCCCAGGGGGAACCCAAGGGCAGGTGGTGGGGTCTCACGGATCAAGGGCGGGAAGCCAGCAGATGGCTTTGGACCCTCTGATTTTCATTGTCCGGAAGGGCAGGTGGTGAGGAGCGCAGGAAGCAGGCTGGGGCCGTGGTGTTTTGGATGTCCCAAGCAGAGAGAGGTGCCACACACCTGGCAGGCTGGGCACAAGCAGGGCCAGGGGCTTCTCTGGAGAGAGAGAGACTGCAGCAGAGGGGCCCCTGTGCCAAGCCTCCAGCTGATCCCAGAGCCACCCAGCAGCTCTCCCTCAGGCATGGAGCCCAGTGACCCTCAAAGGAAGGACAGGGCTTAAGGCTAAGGTCACTTTGTCCCCTCTGTGTGTCCTGGCCAGGAGGGTATGAGACCAGCCCCCAGGTTAGGATTCCGTGTCCCCTCTCGGCCACCATCCATTTGCTGATCTTACCTCCTTGCTCCCCAGCCACCCCGGGCTGCAGCCGACGCGGGCTCCATGGAACAACTTAATTGTCACCATCGAGCATTTTCAGGAGCAGTTAGAATTCTGAAATCTTGGGCTGTTTGCTTTTAAATTGCTTTCATTTTGTTTGTTTTAGGGAACACAGATTTGCCCCAATATAAGGAAATGAAACTGCTGTAATTATGTGACAGGGTTCTCCACAGGGACAGCCTGCACCCTCCCTCCCACGTCCCTGGGGCCCAGAGCCGCCAGTCCTCGCTCCCCTTCCTCAAACTGGCTCCGCCCCGCCCCCACTGGGGCTCTGCTCCTTCACTCTGCTGGCTGCAGGCTCCGGGCCCCAGGGTCTTCCTCTGTCATTTTGAGCCACTCTGGAAACAGAAATAAACATCCCTGAGACATTAAAACCAAGCCGGGTCAGACTGCCTGTGGTCATCAGCTCGCAGATGGTGGGACCAGGGTCATTATCCAAAAGCGATTATCAGCGTGCCACACTTCCCGTGAGCACCCCAGAACCCGTGGTGAGCACAGTGCCCAGGGTGCAGCTAGGCCGCTGCTAGGGTGGGCTGCTCTGGCCACGCCTCACCAGGCCCTCTTCTCACCAAGCCATTGCCGGCTGCAGAATGTGTGGTCACATTCTCTGTGGGCATTGAGCAGAGTGGACCCACAGAGAACCAAAGAAGCCCAGGTTTTAGGACTAAAGATCATCCCATTCGACTCCCTCCTTAGACACAGAAGGGACTCCAGACCCAAGGAAGGGAAGAGAGTGACCCAACCCAACAGTTTATTGGTTAATGTCATGGGTACTCCTGGGTTTGAGTCACCTCCTAGCTGTGTGACTTTGGGTAAGTCACTTAAGCTCTCTGAGCCCATTTCATCATCTATAAAAGAGGAGATGACAATACAGTCACCTCAATTTGCTGAGGTATAAATAAGGTAGTGTGTATACTGACAGACCAGAGTACGGGGTTCCCCACTCCTGGCCCACTTCTGTCACTGCACATCGTGATTCCTAGACTCGTTAGCAGGTGACCGTAATCACAGAGCTAGGGGAAATCTGCGCAGAGTTCGGAGTCGCTTGCTTTGGTAGCTGTTTATGCTCCAAAACAGGCGAGGTGGTGTCCAGCCTTCCCAAGAGCTTGGCAGTTTGTGAAGAGCCTCCCTGGCAGTCATGCACGATGGGTCAGCTGGAGGAAAGCACCATGGCTAACTGGGGGCGTCAGTATTTTCTCTTCACTTGCTCAGCCATACCAGAAAAACCCTTCCCAGAAGTGGCCTCCTCAGGGCCTCGCGATGGCAGGGCCCCCCAATCTCCAAGGACTCTGGAGCAGCCAGACCACCTGCACCCTTCCAGGCTTTGGCAGGTCCACAGGAGGGTGAGGGCTGAAGAGTGAAGGTGCAAACCAGGCAGGCCCTGTTCTTCCCACTCTGGGCCACTTCCAGTGGTCAGTCTCGAGTGGCCTGTGGCATCTCTAAGATCCTTACCACATAGCTTTCCCCAATGGAGCGACATCCGGGAGGGTGAGACTGAGGGTGAGTCCTTGTCAGCAATCCAGGTGGAAGTGGGGTCCCTCAAAATGCACAGGACCTGCATGGGAACTGCCAGCGTAAAGAAATTAAAACTGCTTGACAGCCTCAGTGGGCTTCAGTGTGCAGACGGCCTGTGGTGCCCCTTGCAGGTGATGTCAGGACGCACCTGGGCTTCCCCACAGTGTTTTTCCTTCCGATGGCTCATCTCACTTCCACAGAATAAGTATGATGTACCTGAGTGACTGGAATGGGGACTCCTGAAAGAAAAAGGGCCACAGCCCTGTTCAGTGGGTCATTCAAAAATAGAGTGTGAGAGCCACTTGCCCAAGTAGGTTGTCATTTTCACCTAAAATTCGGTTTCCAATGAAATTCTTTAAATTTTTTTTTGAGAGTGAGAGAGAGAACTTTAATATTTATTTTTTAGTTCTCGGCGGACACAACATCTTTGTTGGTATGTGGTGCTGAGGATCAAACCCGGGCCACACGCATGCCAGGAGAGCGCGCTACCGCTTGAGCCACATCCCCAGCCCCTACAATGAAATTCTTAATCAGAGATGTTTATTTTGTCTTACTGCTAAAATTTTACCAAGAACAAATGGAACATTCAGAGTACACTTGACTTAGCTGCAGGAAACAGTGCCTTTGGGGATCTGTGCTGTGGTGATCCATTACTATTTGTAAGTTTATTAATGCTGCAAATAAGACTCCTGGTTTTTTCCTGGTGGTAAAACCAAATTTGAGTGGTAGGAGAGAGCTGAACTCGAGAAGAAGACAAAACCTGGTCTGCTCATGCTTAAAGCAAAACCCTTCTCATGCATAGGCTCAGAGCCACTGCACTGTGGACCTGGTACCCAACCTCAGGACAGCATTCTTTAGGTGAGTCTCTGGATCCGAAAATGAAAGTCCCTCTGCTATGTAGAATTCCTTAGATTTCCTTCACCAGTTGGGAAAATGGCCCACTGAGCTGGGAAATGAAACCAAAAGCTGGTTCTAAGAAAATACACTAAATTAATAAACTAAAGCCAGACTGATAAGGGAAAAAAGAGAGAAGACACAAATTTCCAATGTCAGGAATAAGAAAGGCAAGATACTACAGACTTCCCATATGTGAAAAGGACCATCCAAATACTGTGAACGTCTTATGCCAAAACTCCAACAACTTGGATGATACGAACGCATTCCTTGAAGAATACTAACAAAATTCACTCAAGAAGAAATAGAGGGCTGGGGATGTGGCTCAAGCGGTAGCGCGCTCGCCTGGCATGCGTGCGGCCCGGGTTCGATCCTCAGCACCACATACAAACAGAGATGTTGTGTCTGCCGAAAACTAAAAAAACTAAATAAATAAATAAATAAATAAAAAGAAGAAATAGATACCTGAGTAGCCCTGTACCTATTAAAGAAATTGAATATATCATCAAAAACCTTTCCATAAGGAAAATTCCAGGCCCAGATGACTTCCTTGATGAATTCTAACAAATGTCAGAGGAAGAATTATACACAAACTCTTCTAGAAAATTGAAGAGAAGGGAATACTTCCTAATACATTCTGAGACTAACATTACTTTGATACTTAACCCAATAAAGACATGAAAGAAACTACAAACAAATGCTTGTCAGAATATTGCAAAAAATCTCAACAAAACATTTGTAATCAAATCAAATAATATATAAAAAGATAACTTTAATGACCAGTAGGGTATATTCAACACTTGAAAATCAATTGATATAATTAATATGATCATTTTAATAGATACAGAAAAAGCATTTAGTAAAATCCAGTGTTTATTCCTGATAATTCTACAAACTAGAAAGTGGAAACTTCCTTCCTGTACCTGATCTAGGACATCTAAGAAAAACCTGCTGTTAACATCAGACTTAATGGTAAAGATGTAATGTTTTACCCTCAGGCAAATGTCTACCTTCACCATTTCTTTACAATATGCGACAGAAGGTCTAGCCAATGCACTAAGGCAAGAAAAAGAAAGAAAAGACATCCAAATGAGGAAGAAGTACAATCAGCTTTCCTCACAGATAACATGATCTTCTACCTGTGGAATCCTCAGAAAAGCTACTCAAGAGTAGTAAATAACTTTAGCAAGGTTTTAGAATATAAGCCCAATATACAAAATTCAGTTATCTTTACACACACTAGCAGTGAATTTTCAGAAATTAGAATTCAAAAATCAATAGAACATTGGGGCCGGGGATATAGCTCAGTTTGTAGAGTGCCTGCTTCACATACATGAGGCCCTGCGTTCAATCCCCAACACCAAAAAAAAAAAAAAAAAAAAAAAAAATCAATAGAACAATAGTAACAAAAATTTAGGTATAAATCTCACCTAATGGAAGAATATATACTTGTGAATCAGAAGACTGAATATTGATGTCAGTTCTTAAAATCAACCTATACATTCAATACAATCCAAATAGGTTGGTTTTTTTTTTTTTTTTTTTTTTTGAGGCTGATTCTAAAATTCAGATGGAAACGCAAAGGACCTATAATAGTCCAAACAATTTCAAAAAAAGAAAAACAAAATGGAAAAACTTATACTATTTGACTCCAAGGCTTAGTAAAGCTGTAGTACTCAAGGCCAGCAGTATTGGTATCATGATAATCAAATAGATCATTTGTACAGAGTAGGAAGTCTAGAGATACATTCACACGTGTGCCTTGACTTGCTTTTCAACAGAGGTGAAAAGAAAATGCACTTGGAAATGATAGGGGTTCATTTTTTTTTCTTTTGTATGGAGGGTTGAACCTGGAAGCACTTCACTAAGTTACTGAGGCTGGCTTTGAACTTGTGATCCTCCTACCTCAGCCTCTGGAGCACTGGGATTACAGGCATGCGCCACTGCACTAGAGAAGAGATGAAAAATGCTTCGCATCATTAGTCATTAGGGGAATGCACATGACAATGTAATAAGATAACACCACAATGTGTTAGAAGGCAGGAAGTTAAAGAGACTAACCACAGGGGTGGGGAGAGGTTGACCTGAGCTACAGTTAGACAGGAGGAGGAAATTCAGGTGTGCTTTGCACACAAGGGTGACTACAGGTAACAATCATGTATTGTATATGTCAAAGAACCTCGAGAGGACTCTGAACGTCTTTCCCATGAAGAAATGATGAGAAGATAGATAGATTCACCTGATATAAACATTGCTCAAGGTATGTGTTATGGTTAGAATATGAGGTGTTCCTCCTAAGGCTCCTGTTAATGCAGGAATTTTGGGGTGGAACGAGTGGACTGTGAGAGCTGGAGCCCAATTGTGCATCCGAGTTTCAATGGACTGACTGGGCGAGGACGGGACAGGGCAGGTGGGACATGCTGGAGGAAGTGAGTCACTGGGGTGTGCCCTGGAAGGGTGCATCTTCCCCCAGCCTCTTCCTCTGTCTCTCTGCCTCCCGGCAGCCTTGAGCTGAGCAGCTGGCCTGTGCGGGGCCCTCCCCCAGGAGGTGCTGCCTCACCTGGGCCCAGAGTCGGCCGCCTATGGACTGAGGCCTCTGAAACATGAGCCCCAGGTAAACTTTTCCTCCTTAAGTTGTTCTTGTTGGGTATTTTGGTCACAGTGGCACAAAAGCTCACTAAAACAGGGTTGAAACATTACATGGCACTCCATAAATATGTATAATATTTATATTTTTAGTATCTGTTTAAAAAATAAATTTAACCTAAGTAACTCAGCAAGACCCTGTCTCTAAATAAAATACAAAAAAGTGGGGCTGGAGATATGGCTCAAGTGGTAGCACGCTCGCCTGGTATGTGTGCGGCCCGGGTTCGATCCTCAGCACCACATACAAACAACGATGTTATGTCCGCCGAAAACTAAAAAATAAATATTAAAATTCTCTCTCTCTCTCCCTCTCTCTCTCTCTCTCCCCCTCCCTTTAAAAAAAGGGGGGGGGGCTGGGGATGTGGCTCAGTGATTGAGTGCCCCAGGGTTCCATCCCTGGTACCAAAATAAATAAATAAATTGATTCGTTAATTAAATTTAGCCAGACAGAGTGGCATACACCTGAAATCCCACAACTTGAGTGGCTGAGGCAGGAGGATTGCAAGTTTGAGGCCAACCTTGATAACTCAGCAAGGCTGTTAGCAACTTAGCAAGACCTTGTCTCAAAATGAAAAACAAAAAGGGCTGGGGATGTGGCTCAGTGGTTAAGCACCTTGGTTTAATCCCTGGTGCTACTAGACTAGTATTATCAGTAATACTACTACCACTAAATAATAATAATAATAACAATAATAATAACAACAACAACTTAACTAAGTTTAAAAAGACATCATGTCGTGCAAGGATATGGAGCAGCTGAACTCCCCCTGGGCAGCTGCTGGAATGTAACATAGTCTAACCACTTGGGAAATATTTGGCCCTTTCTTTAAAGCTTAAACACACACCTGTGTGATCAATCATTCCACTCCTAGGCATTTACCCAGGAGAACTGAAAGCATATGTCTCTCAAGACTTGTAAACAAATGTTTATAGCAACTTTATCTGTGATAGCCCCAGCTGGAAACAGCCCAGATGCCCATCAGCAGGCGAGCAGATAACCAGATTGTGGTGTCTTCATATAATGGTATGAAAAGGGATGAAAATTCACGGAATCAACAGGGTGATTCTCAAGGAAGTGATGAGAAGGAAAAAAAGAAAAGAGCCCTTGCACGTGACTCCATTTACATAAAAATCTAGAAAAGGCCATCTCATCCTGGCAGCAGGGGGCAGGTCAGAGGTCGCTGGGGAAGGCAGGGAAAGGCCAGGGAGTGGTAGTGACAAAGCAGGTGCTTTTAGGGCTGCTGGACACGTTCAGTACTTTGCCGTGATGGTGGCCACAGGTGTGCATGTGCCAGAAAGTGTTGGGCCATTGGCTTTGCACGCTGTGTGTCACTCAGATCCAAATAAAGACTCCCCTTCTGGCTCCTCTGGAAGAGAGAGATCCTAATCGGATTGGTGAGGTTCCAGGTGAGGAGGCCAGGTGTGCCCACCCAGGTGGACATGGGGGTGTGCGGCCGCCCTTCCTTCCACCTCTCCTGCAGGCAGCCAGTGACCCCCTGTGGCAGGGGTTAGCCTGGGCGGGTGGGGTGGGGTGAAGCTGGTCCCCACAGGTGTTCTCTGTAGGGCCCACTTTCTGGGTCCTCTAGCCTGGACTTCTGGCCCCTGTCCAGCCAGTGTGGAGGTGGTACCTTCCCCAGGGCTCTCCCTCTCCCCCAGCCCTCCCCGGGAGGGAGGAGGATGCTAGGAGACTACGGATGGTCCTGGGCTCCCTAGCACTGAGCCACCGTCCACTCTGCAATCTCACGGCCACCCCACACCTGCAGTTCCAGTGGGGCCACCAGTCCGTGCTGGGGAGTTGGCACTGTCCTCTGTCACCGCCCAGGGAGTGGAGTGTGTCAGCAGGTGGCACCGCGGTGGTGCTGTGTCAGGAGGACACTGTGGAAGCCTGGTGGCCGCAGCGCAGGAGGCCCTCCGCCTGGCACCTTTATTTTACTTGTGTATTTTATGTGGTGCTGAGGCTCGAACCCAGGGCCTTGCATGTGCTAGGTGAGCGCTCCACTGCTGAGCCTTAGACCCGCCCCTGCTTAATATATTTATTAATGAAGTGTACGCTTATAGCTAAGATGGTAATTTTTGTGTGTATTTTATCACAAAAATAGAAAAACAATGATACAGAATGGTAGATAATGCTAGAAGCCGATACAGGGGGAGGGCAGTGATGTGGCAGCTCTGGGCGGGGTCCTTCATCAAAGGAGCTAACAGCACCTAGCTCACCACCTCTTTCTACCTCGAAGGTCACCGTGGATGCTCAGGGGGTGTGACTAACCTGTTGGGGCCGCCCGCCGGGGCAGATACTGGGCCAAGGTCCTGCTAAAAGGTTCAGCATTTCTTTTTTTGAGATGATAGAAAAATCCCCAAATTGACTGGTGATCGTTGTACTATGGTCTGTATTCCCCCCCACCCCCCAAATTCATGTGTGGAACCTGATCACCAGTGTGAGGGTGTGGAGGTGGGACCTATGCATGTCTGACACTAAGACTGTGACATCCTTTCCCGCCTTGCCAGGGAATGGCAAGTGCGGGGTGTGTGTCTCTGGCCTAAGGTCTAGGAAGCTCAGGCACGCGAGGTCAGGCCGACTCGCCAGCCAAGAATAGCGCAAGGCTTCTCCTTGCATCCTGCTCACTGTGAACACCCAGTGCACCACTTCTCATCTGTCTGATTACAAATGTCTGCGATAAAATATGACCCGGGGCCTGGGCCAGTGGGGGAGATAGTCCCATCTCTGCATTCCCAGCCATGCTGTCTGGGGAGACAAGTGGGCAGAATCAGACTGGCCTTTGCCAGGTGCGAGGTCACCCTTTAGATTTGCCTTTCTGGACATGGGCACAAAGACAGAATCCATTTGCTCAGATGCCTTTTCTTGCATTTGAAACTTTCTATTTCTGCTGGGCACAGAGGAGCATACCTGTCATCTCAGCTACTCTTGGGAGGCTGAGGCAGGAGGATCACAAGTTTGAGGCCAGCCTGGGAAGCTTGGTGATACCCTTTCTCAAAATAAAAAGGGATAGGGGTGTAGCTTAGTGGTGGAGCACCCCTGGGTTCAATCCCCAGTATAAAAAAAAAAAAAGTCCCATTGCCAGCAGGGCTGCTGAGGCCCGGTACTTGGCAGCCCCACTGGGGGCGGGGGGTGGGGTCTGCTCCACTCTGAGCAAGGGGACCGTCCCACTGAGTCTGCAGACCTGGGCTACCAAAGACCTGTGGTGCAGAAGTGCAGAGAGAGAGTAGAAGTCCAGGTATTCGAGCTGCCCAGCTCTGCAACTTGAAGCTGAGTGACCTTTAGTAGGCCCCTAGGTCCTTTCTGGAGAAAAGGGGAGATGGCAGATGGTGGCAGGGTAAGGCATTGGCAGCAGCCAAGTACCTGCCAGGGAAGTGTGGTCTTCGTGGTGTGACCTTGGGATGGACAACTTTGGGATAGCGTGTGCCCAGTGGCTGGTTGCTAGCTGAAATACTTGCTTTAATCGGACGTCCAGTCTCCAGCCAGCTGGGAAGCAGCTCCTGGGGAGGTGCCCGGGTGGAGCGGGGATGACCAAGAGAGAAGCAAAGGCAGAGGCTGTGGAACATGCCGGGCTGTTGGAGGGGTCCGAGAGCCACCCCAGCCTCTGGGAACAGTCTCCTCTGGGACCCCGTGGGGCTCCTCTGTGCCCCGTGACCTAGCCTACGATGAATCTTCGTCCCCTTTGAGGAGTGGCTCTCCAGGTGCGTGGGGCCACAGAGCATTGGTCCCCATAGTCGTCTCTGGCAGGTGGCCTTGCCCAGCCCAGACAGCTGCTTCCCAGGCAAGGACCTGGGGGTGGGGACCTGTGACAGCTGGGCCAGGCCTGGAGTCTGTGCCTCTCAGCCGCCCAGCCTGAGCTTCTAAATTTAACCGGCTATCGGCTTGAGTGGCTGGAACCTGCCACTGCACCTCAAATGCCACTCAGAATCCACTCTTCTCCCAAACCAGCCTCCTAGCACGGTCTGCTCCCTGAAGGTGGGAGCCAGGCCACGCGCCCACGCGAAGATCCGTGTTCCTGGGTGCCTGCTCCGTCCTGGCGTGACCCGGGCCCACTTTCTCTGCCCTTGGTCCCCTGGTCCCCGCCCCCCTGCCCCCGTCTCTCCCTCTCTCCCTGTCTCTCTCTCTCTCTCTCTCTCTCTCTCTCACACACACACACACACACACACAGCCTCTGTGGGCAGAACTCAGAGGCCAGCTCCAAAACCAAAAGCCAAACCACGACAGTGACGGCCCCACCCAGAAGCCGTCGGCGTGGAGGGCGGCCATGAGGCCTGTTATGCAATTTCCTGCGTTGGTTTCTCAGACGCAGAGGCAGGATGCAGAGCGCTGTGCGGAACCCAGAGAAGAAACCAGATCCCAGTGCCCACTGTGGCTGCTCGGGCACCCTGTCCCCTCAGCTCTGCGGGAAGGCCACCCGCCTCCACGGCCTAGCTAGACGGCCCGGCTGGAAGGGCCACAGAGGACAGGCCGGCACAGAGACTTCCGGGAAGAAGTGGGTGGGGAGAAAGGCATTTCCTGCCCCAAGGACCCGGGATGGAGGGAACTACAGCTTGAGGCCTTCTTAATAGTAGTAACTGGTGTGAGTCACCGCTCAGGCCCAGCAGGCAGGAGGGAGAGGCTGGCTCTGGGCCAGGGTTCGAATCCCGGCTCTGCCTCTTCACAGGCACATGCCTGAGGTGGCTCCTTGATTCTGCTCTGCATCTCCTCATCTGTGAAATGTGGGTAACACCTCCCAGTGGGACTATGTGAGGACACTGTAGGATGCGGTGAGTTCCCTCCTGGCACGTTATGCCATGTTGGCCAGGAGGCAGCCACTCTGAGGATCCCTTCTGTATGAGGTCTGAGTGTCTCGCCAAAGCTGCCCACGGGTGGCCTTGACCCCTTGGTCCACCTGGAGTAAGCCCAGACCCAGCCAACAGCCTCTTCAGAGAAGCAGGCTTCAGCCGGAAGGGAGGACTTCCCCTGGGTACAGCCCACCTGCCCCCCCCCCCCCCGGCAGGTTTGGAGGCCTACAGGGTGGCCTGAGGAGAACCCAGCCTGAACTCTGATCACCCCAGAGGACAGGTTCTGCTGTTTGTCCCAAAGCCAAGCTGCTCTCAAGTCCCAGCTTGACTGCCACTTGCCACCCTCCTCCATGCAGGGCACTGACCACCTCCTCCACCGAGGTGCTGGCCAGGGGCACTTCTGGGTGCAGAGATCCCCCAGCTGTGGACAGGAGCAGGTGTGCTGAGGGACTGGCTGGCCTCCCCACCTGCAGGTGCTCAGCACCAGAACCCCAGCCTCACACCGTCCTCCCCTACCAGTGGCCCCGTGGCCACCACACCAAGCCATCATCCCCGAAATGAATCACCACCCCAGAAACACCCAGATCCTAGCCAGGCCTACTTTAAAATCAACTTTATTTCTCTTTATATTTGTGGGTTTTTTATTTTAAATTTTTAAAAAAGGCTCATTTTACATTGTCCTCGAGTCCTGTGCCTCCTAGTCAGGACCCAGGATCACTTTCACAGTACGCTCCACGACCAGAGACGGCTCTTATTGCTGGAAGGAGTGTGTGTCCAGGAGTGGGGGGACGTCGAAGACTCGAGGCCTGGCAGGAAGCCTGGGACTGGGTGCACGTCACGCTAAGCATCCTCAGCTGGACCTGTACCCTCTCTCTTGCAGCCCCACCTTCAGTCAGGCAGGAGGGTGGAGAAGAAGGGGCTTGGGATGATGGCCAGGGGCCCTGGTGGGCAGGGCAGGCCCCGCATGGGGAGGGAGTGGTCCCTGTCTCAAATGCTTGTTCACACTCAAGAAATGCAGGCTTAGGAGCCCAGTGCTCCAGAGCAGCTGAGGACCTCCCTCACAGCCCCACTCCAAGAAGGACCCTTGGTGATGACCAGGCCAGCTGAGAACCCCGCTTCCTGGCACCTTGCCCTGGCCCGTCTCCTTTTTAGTGCAAGAAAGACCTGAGTGTAGAGAACGGCCTCCAGCCAGAAGGCCCAGCAGGCAGAGCTGGGACCCCATCATTCCCCACTCCAGGCCACAGCCTCTCTGGTGGCCGGGCCTCTGTACACACAAAGGGAACCTGCAGTTCCAGGGGAGGGCCCAGCCCTGGACAGCGGCTCCCTGAACAGCACGCTGCATGCCTGCGAACCCTCACCTTGTCACCGAGGCTCCTGCCAGTGGCTCATCTGCAGCAGAGGTGGTTCCCCTAGTCTGACGGTTTCCTGTGCTTGGTCACTGTGGGTGTGAAGGCAGGGCCAGAGATGCAGCTGGAGGTTGGCAAGCTTGAGGGAGCGTGGCTGGGGCAAGGGTCCCTGGGAGTGCCCAGGGGCAGCAGACAACGGTCAAGACCTGTCCTCGGGTTCCAGAGAGCAGACCCAAGACTGGACACCTGGTGGCCGTCCTCAGGCCACTGTTCTGCCAGCCCAGCCCCTGCAGTGGCCTGATGAACCCTCCCTGCCCTGGGTCTAGGTTTCTTTCTTGGAGGACAGGAGAAGCACTCAGCTGACCCCAGACCTCCCAGAGACACAGTGCCTCGGTGTGGCTCAGGTGCCCCCCACAGCCTGCCTGCGCCACCCCTGGGGCTTGGAGCCTGTCCGCAGCCTCCCCCAGAGAGCCGGGGGTGCGTCCCCTGAGATGAGCCAGAAGGCTTGCACTGGCTCCTTTGCAGTAGCTGAGGACAGCCAGCCAAGGGAGCGGGCGCCACCAGATTCAAGTCTTGAGGTCAGTGAAAGGAGGGACACGGTGCCTTTCTTACCTTTGAGACTCAAATGAGGACTGTCGTGTGGTGCTGGGACCAGTGTGGAGGGACAGGAAAAGCTGCACGCTGCAGGGGACGAAGGTGAGGGCAGAGCTGGGATGGGTGGGGACGGAGAGGGTGAAAATCCCCTGGGTCACTTACTGCTCCCGGGCCTCCCCTCCTCTGGAGCCACCCCAGGCAAGTTAAGGCTGTGAGGAGAGAGAGGCCACTGCGGAGGGCCCCAGCTCACAGCCCCCGGCAAGCACCAGGAGGGCGTCTGCCCAGGGTGGAGAGAACAGCCTCGGCAGAACCTGTGGGTCTGCTTGGGCACAAGGACAGGCGACTGGTTTCAGGCTTAAGTTCCCACACTGTCCCCCTCCTGAGACAACTGGGTGGCTCTGTGGCTCTCTCCCTGGACCCAATGCCCGCCCTCTGCCTCTGGCAGAGAGGTACAGTCCAGTAGGAGAGAGACCCCGTGTTGTTTCTGATTCCTTTTTTTTTCCTTTAAATTCGGCTTAAGGCAAAAGTTTGGCAAAGCAAGTCTACATAAGGCCGCGTGGCAGAGGACCAGGGAGGAGGGGAGCCGCCCCACACACCGAGGCCTGGGCTTCCCCTATACTCAGTGCCTCCTGCTCCTGCCCCTGAACCCCAGAAAGAGGAGTTTAAAAAAAAAGCAGTGTTTCAGGGATCGGCTGCAAGTGAACGGCAGGTCGAGAGGAAAGGAGACCCCAGGGGACCCTGAAGGGTATCCCTGAAGGTGCCCCTGGGGTCTGTCCATCCGCTGGTCTCCCCCCCCCCACAGGAAGCAGGTGGCGAGAGCCGGGAGGCGGGCAGGGGGCATCAGCACAGTGAGATCCGCCCGCTGGAGAAGGTAGAGTGGTTGTATTTGCTGAATGACCCACAGTGCGTTGGGTTTTGTCTG
This sequence comes from Spermophilus citellus, assembly GCF_964194105.1. Classification (NCBI taxonomy): domain Eukaryota; kingdom Metazoa; phylum Chordata; class Mammalia; order Rodentia; family Sciuridae; genus Spermophilus; species Spermophilus citellus. The sequence goes on along the minus strand of NC_138183.1, from coordinate 5,266,358 downwards.
AGCAGAATCATCGTCCGTGAGTCTCACCTAGCCAGGCGCCCTGGCTGTTACCGGTGCTTGGGTGGGATCACCACCAGCGGCTGCCCATACTTGGGCCGCCACATCAGGACCTGAGCGTCGTTGGCATTGGGCTTGACCAGGGCGCTGGGCGGGATGGGCTCGTTCTTGCTCAGGATTTTGGGCTGGTCCTGGGCAATGGGTTCCCGCAGCCGGGCGCGCTGGCCCAGGGGCCGGTTGGGGTTCACCTCAATGCTCAGCTGCATGCGCCAGTGCAGCGTCTGCAGGATGATCATGTCGTTGGTGGAGGTGTTGGTGGCCACCAGCCACGTGGTGAAGCTCTGGTCCCGGTAGATGTTGGTCAGTTTGGCCACGTTGCTCTCGCTGACCGGCACGGCCCACGTGACGCTGGGGTAAAAGTTGTCATTCATGCTGATGATGAACTTGGAGTCTCTCTTGGTGGGGCCCACGATGGTGCAGGTCTCCGTGGTGTTGCCGTACCAGGGGTAGTTCACCCCGTCCGAGTCGCTGATGGCCTCAATCTTGCCTTCCTGAAGGTCGGGGAGCTCCCAGCTGGACCTAGGACAAAGAAGGCCAGGTCACTCACTCGGTCACTCAGCAAGATTTGTCTTTGTTGTCGTAGTGGACCAGGCCCTGAGAATAGGATGGACACAGCACACCAGTGTCCTTTGACCCTGGGGCTTGCTGCCTAGGTGAGGGTCCGGAAACAGACATCCGATGCCAGGTGGGTGACCCCCAGGCAGGGCCACGTCCTGTGCTCCAGCACCATCTGAATCAGACTCCTCAGGGACCAACCCTCTGTCTTGGGTCCCACTCTGCGGTAGACCAGGCCTGATCCCAGCTGGGATTTAGAGAGGCTCCGGTTGCCCCTCCGTAACTAGGGCCTGCTGGTAGTTGGCAGTAATGACACAGACGTGCTCTGGCTGAATGACTGGCTGAATGCAGTGACCACAGGGCAGGGTCTCCACAGATACCAGAGGGACAGTGGCGTGCAGCACAGCCCTGTGACCTTGGTCAGGGTGGAGGCTGCAGACTCCCAGAGGACACAGCGTGTCAGGAGGGAAAGCAGGTGGGCAGCCCCTCCCACCTGCACCTGTGCCCTGCCCCAGAAGTGTCCTCCAGCTGTAGGGGCTGACAGGAGCCCACGGGCCAGTCAATCTAGAAATGATGCCTGACCCCTCTTGTGGCCAGTGACTGACCCTGGCAAACTGAGTCCTCTTCTGGGCTTCAGTGTCCTTCCCATGAAAGGGGGTGACTCCAGCCTTTCCCTGCCAATCAGCCCCCCGGAGCCCTTCAGCTCTACCCTCCTCCCCTCTCACCCAGGCCAGAGCGGGCGCCGGGGGAAGTCCTCCCCACCAGCAACCCTTCTTCCTCTCCAGCTTGCCTCCAAGGGGCAGCGGAGACTGCTGGGCCCCTTTTCTGGAGCAATAGAACAAGAGGAAACCTGACAGGGTCCCTCCCAAAAGGCTGCCCTCCCTCCTGGCCTCAGACCCGGCCCTCAGCGCTGCATGCTGACCAGTGATGCCCTGCTGCAACCACGGGCTGGGGAGCTGAGAGGACCGTCTGGGCAGATGCCCCTGGCCAGCACGTGGTCAGCCTGACTTGCTTTTCTCGGCAGGGGCCCCTGAACGTCGTCTGGAACCCCCTGGGCTGTCAGTCTCAGCCCCCTTGGTGGCATGGGACCCTGGGCAAGTCCTGAAAGCCGTGCAGTGGGGCAGGCAAGGCCACTTGTTCCCAGGAAATTTGGCTAAGTAGTGGGGCCCAGGCCCTGGGTCTGACCAGACCCATCCTGAAAAGTGGTTTTAGTTTTGGTTTTCTCGTTAGTCTTTCGATGTGCTGGGCTGGGCTGGAACCCCGGACTCCTGCATGCTAGGCAAGGGCTCCACCACTGAGCCACACCTCAGTCTAAAGTGCAGGCAGCACACTGGCAAAGGCACTTAGTTCTGGCCCAGCCCGAGGTCACTTCCAAAGCGTCAATGGCCACTCTCTCTCTGGCCCCAGCCCCCTAAAGCCCCAGGCCTGGGTCAGTCACAGACGGGTGACAGCACCATGAGCCAGCAGGCAGCAGTCTCATACAGCACATTACTCAGACCCAGGACACGGCCACGTCTTCATCGCAGGGCCTGGGGGCGGGGAGTGTGGTCCAGGAGGTAGCCCCAGGGACAGGGAGCAACTCAGCCCAGCCACCAGCCCTGTGACTGCATGGCAGATCCCCTTCCATCAGCATCCTGTGCCTAACGATGCACTCCTGGAAGTGCCTGTGCAGTCAGTGGCTGTGGATGGAAACTTCTGGAGACTGTGGAGGGAGGCGCCAGCAGTGGCAGGTGTGCCTCCAGGACCAAGAGACCTGCCAGCCCTGAGGACCAGACGCCTCTTCTGACCCTCATTTATGCTTTCAGATGACACACGCCCTTCAGGTGTGAGTTCCACACGGAGGGGCTGCACCCCAGGGGCCCCGGCCCACCCTACTCCACAGGCCCCTTCTCCTTTGCCTTCAGGGACCCTGACCCCCTCCTGCTCTCCCAGCCTCCTGCAAGCTTTTAAAAGCACAAATTTGGTTACACTGCCCCGTGGTTGAAGCCCAGAGAGCGTGCGCATACCACTCCCCGGGCTCGCGGGCCAGTGCCCGAGTCTCAGTGCCTCCAGTGCCCTGCCCCTCCCGTCCCGAAGCCTTCGACCAGGAGTAGTGTTCTCCGCCTCCTGTCCTAGTTAGTAGGTACTCACTGCTCAGCTCTGGGGCCACCATCCCAGAGATGCTGCCCCGACCCTCCCCCTGGGCCAGGTGGACTCGGTCGGCGCTCAGTGCCATCAGATTCCCATCCTGCTGCTTCCTGGCACACGCATGAGGGTGATTAAATAATTATGCCATCATTTGTGGGCAATCTCTTCCCCAGATGGACCACAAGGGCAGAGAGGGCAGGGACCGGGTCTGCTCGTCACCACACAGCCAGGAAGCATCCCAGAGCCTGGCCCAGAGTCAGGGAGGACAAACGCTTGTGGCCTGACCGAGGACTGTCAGCGACAGTCTCTCCTTGGGTCCTGAGACCCTCAGGGGTCTCCATGAGGAGTGTCAGGCACCCCGAGTTCCTCAGAGCCTCTGCTCCCCTGAAGAGCTGCGGGTGGGATCACCACTAGCAGTAATGTGGTGACAGCAGGTGCCATTCACACAGATGTGCCAGAGGCCACATATACTCTGGGGATAGACTTAATGAAGTTAGAGGCCCAGTTCAAGGTCACACTCCTGGGAAGGGTCCAGCTAGAGCTCACAGCATGAGCCTGGGCTTACCCACACTCAGGCTCCGAGCAGCACGCCTGCCCAGTGCGAGTCTGAACGAGGCAGAAAGGCTGCCACAGGAGGCTGGCAATGGAGGAGGCTGCTCCCGAGGGAGCCTCGACTGGCAGTGGTGGAGGGTCACCTGTGGGGTGACCTCAGCTCAGGGCCTCAGGTGGAGCCACCAGCCAGTAGCCAGCCTAGACCCTCCAAGGCCTTGAGGACAGGGGTGACTTTGCCACCTCTGTGACCTCTACCAGGCCGACAGGTGCACCCCTTTCCGGACTTCTGAAGAACAGTACAGATGAGGGTTCCCCGCCGTCCCCACAGTGTGCACCAACAGGAAGTGGGTGGTGAGCGGGGCCTGGGCTTTCTCCCCAGCTGGCTCAGGGCCCTCCAAGCCCCCAAGGGCCCTGCCTCCTCCCTTTGTTCAGGGTCCCCGGTCCTGACTCCACAGCCAGAAGACCAGAGGGCCCTCTGGGCCAGGCCTGAAAGTTCACCAATCGCTGGGTTTCCTCCCTTCACTTTGGTCTCATCTACGCGTCTCCTGCATGCTTATTCATTTAACTCTTCCCCTTAAAATCAATCACTTTTTAAAAAGTTCAACTATGGGCTGGGGATGTGGCTCAAGCGGTAGCGCGCTCGCCTGGCATGTGTGCGGCCCGGGTTCGATCCTCAGCACCACATACAAACAAAGATGTTGTGTCCGCCGAAAACTAAAAAATAAATATTAAAAAATTCTCTCTCTCTCTCTCTCTCACTCTCCTCTTTCACTCTCTCTTTGGAAAAAAAAAAAAAAAAGTTCAACTACATTCAGTCTCTCCTAGGAAGCACCTCTGAAAGGACAGGTTGCACATGCAGAGATATGGAACCGGACCTGCTTTCTAACGCGCATCACACACGTTGCTGGGCCCACAGCTCTCCTGCCCAGCCCTGGTTCCAACCATCCACCCAGGCCTGATTGGAATTTAGGGATTACCTCACCTGGTCCCCAAATGTGCAGTTTATAATTTGGTGAAATTTGCAAAGTATTCATTCTGAAAAAGTTGCACAACTTTACAGAAACTGAGGCCAGGAGCCAGCCCCCTTGCACACTGGACTAGGATCCAGGTGCCCCACCTGCTGTGGCCCGGGGGCTCTGACCTCCCAGGCCCCCAGAGCTTGCTCACAGCCAGGGGAGGGCGCTAGAGGCTTCCCCCCCCTCAGGCCCTTTGCTGAGGCTCCCCAACAACAAACCCCACTCCTTCCGGGGCAGCCACCCTCTTCCTGCCCACCCCACCCCTCCTCACCCAGGCCACAGCCCTGGACCTGACTGGGACAGGAAGACCCACAGTGCTTGTTTACTTTTAGCTTTCGGTTATAAAATATGTACTTTTTTTAGAAAAAGCAATCCCTAAAGAAGTGTATAAATAAAGTGAGAACCAAAAGCCATGTCTTCCTTGCCCTCCTGCCCCAGCGCGGCCACTCACCATGCTCCGTCCCTAGGCCTTTCTCTGAATGTCCCATGTCTAGTGTTTTCTTTATAACATATTGTCTTACAACTCCCCTTCAAACGCAGCGGTATAACATCACGTTCCCTCCCGGTAGGGACACCTCCAAGTCCACCCCGCGGCCCCTCACACTTCCTCTGTAGACAGACCATGCTCCCTACGGAAGGACACAGGGGTTATCGGGGGTTTTCGCTACTGTGAACAGGGCTGAGTTTGCATCCCTGCACATCCATCTTTCTGTCCTCACCCCTACATGCACGCACCTGCTGAGTCCTTAGTGTGTACTTCCTGGATGCCCCCGTGAGCCAGGCCCGGTTGGGGCACAGGGGTCTGTGAGCCAGGCTCCAGCAGGACACCCCAGCTGAAGGGCGCAAGATCAGAATAGCCAGCCCTCCCGGCAGAACCGCCTGGACGGTACTCCCACTAACCAAGGCACGCTGAGCTTTTTCATTTTTGCCCGATCTGACCAGTAACAAAGGACCTCAGTATTTTGTCATCTCCCTGATGACCCTGGCCGTCTTGCACGCTCCCAGAGCAGCCAGCTTTTGTTTCCAGGACTCGGAAGGTGGACAAGGGCTGGAGCCACTGCTTGGCCAGGGCTGGTCCAGGGGGAGTTCTCTCTGGGCCAGGCCATCCCCCACCACTTCCTCCCACCCCAAAGCCTCCACACAGGGACTTCCCTCTCCCACCCACCCCGCCCTTGCCTCCGCCAGGGCCCAGCAGCTGGGGGGAGGCCGCCTTCCGGTCACAGAGAGGAAGCCTCGTCCTCAATTGTTCTGTGCAGAGCCTGAAGCACAGGCCCCGGGCTTCAGGAAGAGGCCACGTGGTCAGCAGGGACATTCCTCCAGGCCCCCGAGATCTGTGTCCTGAAGCCTCCTCTGGCAGGTCTCGGGCGGAGGCTGCATCCTCATCCTAAAACGAGGCCCTCCTGAGGTCCTGGGGGGCACCCTCTGAAGGGGAGCCCATGGCAGCTGAGCTCCCCCCACTCAGCATCCCTCCTCCCTGCCCGCCCTTCCCCACCAGCCCCCTGGAACCCCGTAACAGCAGGTGCCAGCCCACGTGTGGGCCAGAAAGACCCAGGAGCCTCAAGGGCCCGGCTCTCCTGCCACAGAAAGGTGTGGGAAGCCCAGGACAAGGGATGGGCGGCAGACCCAGTGCAGCAGCCTTTAGCCCGCTCTCTGCCAGGTGGTGCAGAATGATAACCCGTTACTCGTAATCCTGATTCACAGTGACAGACCGCTAGCCGCCGTGGAGGAGGAGCTCCTGCACCCGGGGCGCTCTGAGCACCTGCGGCCCGTCTTCTCCCTAAGTCCTCCTGGAGGGAGGAGCAGGCGTTCCCATTTCACAGATGGAAACTGAGGCTCTAAAAGGTTAAGAGACTGACCTAGGGCCTGGGGCCAGACCTACCTGCTGCCGAACATGGGTACAGGGCACTTGTCAACCCAAAGGGACCCTCCGTTTGAACTGCTCTCCTCTCCTCACCCCCAAGGCTGCCCGATGGCAGAATCCTGAGCCATATGGCTCCTAGCCTTGGCCTTGGATGTGGGCCAGGCTCCCTGGGGGCTCCAGAGAAGGGCGAGCTAGGGACAAGGCGAGTGTCTCCCACACAGGCGAGAAACTGTGACTTGTCACTTAGAAGGCTCTGCGCCAGCTGACAGGTGGCAGTTGAGGAATTGCGGAGGACGGTTGTGGAGGCAGGTGTCTCCAACAGTCTGGAGGGGGGCTGGCTTTTAAAGCAATGTGGGTTGGACCCAAAACCATATAGAATCTCTCGAGCTGGCAGGGGGAAGCGCCATTTCCCAGCTCTCCGTGAAAGTCGGGGCGTTGCTGAGGTGGCAGCTTTGGTATTTATTATTCCGTTTCAAACACTTCTAACCCAGAATCTCATTCTAAAAAGTTCACCTCCTGGCTTAGAGATTAATTTCCAGCAGGGATAACGTTGGGGGCATGATGGATTTCGGCTAAGTATTTGGAATTAATATTTTGAGCACAAACCCATTTGTGAAGAACAGAAGCCCTGATGGAGGCTTGGCCACCTGGCAGGCAGTCCCCTGCCCAGGACACTGAAGCCCAGGGCCTGGGTTTCACTGTAGTGATTCCAAGTGTCTGGGTTGGATCCAGTGGTTCTCAACTAGGGTGATTTGGCACCCCTCCCAGGAGACACTGGGCCATGTTTGGGGACCTTTGTGCTTGTCACATCGGGTAGGGGTGCTACTGGCATGGAGTAGGCAGTGACAGGAGACGCTGCTTGCTTTCTCCCTCTGCTCAGGCCTCCCAACCCCTGGCATGAACCTGCACCCCACTCTGGCTCAGGCAAGGAGCAGGGACAATGCTGGGCTGGTAGCAGCTTCTGGTCTACCTCACTGACTCCATGCTCCACTCTCCCACGCTGCACCTGGGGCTTAAGACTCAAAAACAGGAGTTATCGTAGGAAGTCTCGGATGGGGAAAATGGGAAGGCTCTTCTAAATCCCAGGTAAATGCTTCTATTTACTTTCAGGAGGCTTCCAAGAGCCCCCCGACTTCTCAGGGCACGGGGTGAGCACAGAGCACAGCAGGGCCCAGGAACTGGGGGCCTGGCAGCTCCAGCTCTCCTTCCATTCTGTTGACTAGTGATAAAAAGTTGGGCAGCCTCCTACGCTGTCGCCTGCCCCCGTCCTCCCCTTGAATCCTCACAGCAGCCTCCGGGGAGCTCTCTCCTTATCCCCATGTGCAGAGAACAGGAAGGACTTCCACGGCTGCCCCGGAGCCACCACCCGGGGACCTTCTGCAGCCCAGTGCTGCCCCTCCCAGGGAGCCGCATGCCCTCTCCTTCCCCAGGGCTGGTCCTACCCGACACCAGGGTACCCAGGGAGAATGCAAGGAGACAGGCGCCCCAGAGCAACAAAACCGTAAGGGCAATGGAGAGACAGAAAATGGCTTTAGCCACTTAAACCATCCCTGACCTGAGCTATTTAAAACTTTTTAAAGTTAGGGTGTAGTCCCTGTGTAAAAGAGGAAGACCTGGTAGTAGTTGACATCTGTTCCAACTCTAGCTTCAGCCAAAATCCTCAGCTTTACAAATACTGTCACTCACTCCCGTCCAGTAGAATCACAATCACAGCAATGCCAAAGGACAGCTGCCTACACTGAGTGTCCACTCGGCTCAGCTGAGCGCTGACTGCTTGACAAAGGTCCTCTTGAGTAGTTCTCCAAATAATCCGTGGGAAGGGGCTATGTTTAGCCCCAGTTTGCAGAAAAGCAAAACCAAGGCTCAGAGTAACTAAGGAACTCGCCTAGGGTCACATCCCAGAGTCTGGCCTCCCGCCCAGGTCTGCTTGACCGCAGAGTCCGAGTTGCACGAGGTTGTCTAACCAGGAACAAGGACTGGCATAGTAATGGTGAGGTCGCCCAGCTCCCTGACTCTCAGCCTGGCTGAACAGAAATCAGGCAAGAAATTAGGCTTAGCCAGAAACCCCCGAGGGAAACCTTTGTTTGTCGACAACTGTCCCGGATGCTTGGCAAAGCCAGGCTGAAGCCTTCTTAGGAAAGGTCCTCCCTGAGTAACCAAGAGTCACGTTTTCCTTCCTGGAATGGAAGCCAGCCCCCCACCTAAACCGCATTAATAGCCTCTCTTATGATAGGAAGAACTAGTGAACAGAGATCAGGTTGCTGGAGGGATGCCCACAAGTGTCTCCATGGGCCCTGTGTACCCCACAGTCTTCGGGAAATCACAGTTACAGCCCGTTTTTAAGTTTACCACAATCATCCTGCTTCCCTTAGAACCTAGAGTCGCTAAGTGGACAGGGCACACAATTTGTGCCCAACCGTCTGCAGCCCTCCTAGCCCAGCACAATCGTCCATCAGTGATGGGCTCCAACACTGGGGGAAACTCGCCTCTTCCACACCTGCAGAGCTGGGAAGTAACGCTCCCTGGGGTGGGTGCTGAGAGAGGGTTATGGGGCTGTGTCCAGGGACAGTCATGGGCATCAAATCGGCAGCCTGCCCCTTGGGGCTCACCTAGGTCCCACAAAGGTCCTCATGCTCAGAAACAACTTTTGCACAGCCCTGTTCCAGGGTGACCAAGTCAAGTCATTTCCCCTAAGAGCATCTCCAGCTGCCCTTTCTACCCTAGGATGGCTATTTCTGGGTCAAGGAACATGCCAGAACAAGGACCACACAAACATTTCAGAGACCAGGCTGCAGGGAAGAGGCCAGTGGGCTCCTTAGCCATTCCTAGTGAGTTCTCCGCTGGAGGGACAGCAGATGCTGACACTGCTAATGCCTGGGAGGCAGAGAGCTTCAACCAGGTTTCTAAAGCTAAGGACTCTCTCAACATAAAGCCCCTTGCAATGTCAAAATGTTCCCAAGCACCCCCAGGGCCTGATGTGTATCTGAAAGCACAAGTCCAGGCCCAACCAGAGGGCTCGAGAGTCCAGCACAAGGGGCAGAGCAGTGGCCTCTTTGATGACCCCTGACGGCCCTGACACTCTTCAGGCAGATGGAACACTTGTTTGCTAAAAGAGGCCTAGGGAGGAATGTGGCTCTATTTTCTTGGCATCTTGGAGGGAAGGACAGGAACCCAGGGGGCAATGGCCAGTAGGTCCTAGAGCCATGATTCCTAGTCTGGATCAACAAGTAAACCCTTCAGGGAGTCACCTGGCCCAAGACCTAGCAGAAGCCACTTCCACAGCTGCCTAAAGCTTCCCTCTGGCCAGGGGAGGCCCCCCTCCTTGGGAATCTCTAACCCACTCCTCCGGTCCCCAGGCCTCCAAGCTGTCCCCCACCAACAGCCCCCAAGCTGGGTCTTGAACAGTACTCACATGCCCTGCTCTCCGTACTGGTTGTAGAACTCCATGTGGCTGCATGCCTGAATCCAGCCAACAATCCAGGTCTCTTTCTTGGGGATGGGCGGCATGACCACCTGGGCCGAGGCCCGGAAGTGGGGCGTCCGGTAGCGGAGCACCACACTGGAGGACTCATCAATGCTGGTGGGGATGGGATCGATAGAGGCTTTCACGTCAATCACGGTGATCCCTTCCCGGAAGACTCTGGCTTTGCCTCCGATGCTCTGAATACAGCCCATGGCACACAGGACCACTCTAATCTCCAGGGAAGGCCAGCAGTCCCAGAGAAAACAGGGCATTGAAAGGATGGAGGCTGCGGGACCCAGTGCAGAGGGGAGGTGCAATCCAATCTCAAACCTCAAAACTGATATCCATAGGATAGAAAACTCACTGGGTCCAGGGGATTTGCATATCACTACCTTGGGCCTGTTTATAAATAAGGATTTTGCTGCATCTCAAGAGCCCTGGGCTCTCTCTTCTTCTCCTAGCAGTGGACAAAAATCACCGATATTCTTTGGGTTAAAAAAAGAAAAAGTTTGGAGTTTAGTGGATAGGCATGTTGTTCTGACTTCCAGCCCTTCCGGGCCTCACACGCGGGGACGGCAGCTCGGAGACTCTCCCTGAAGTCTTCGGAGGAAGCAGGCGAGCGCTGGCAGACACATAAATAAGGAAGGCTCGGTCCCCGCGCGGTCGCGCCACCCTGGTTGCAGAAGACCGACTTCCTGCCCTTCTGCCTTCCGCACGCGCTCCCCCGGGCACACGCGCCCGCCCGGCGGGGCCCAGTCAATTGAAGAGCGGTTTCCGTTCACTCGGCCGAGGTCTCGGCGCCCCGGGGCTGGGCGCCCACCCGCGGCTCCCGGGAGGCGCGCTCCGGACTCTGCGCTCGCCGGGTCTCGGTCGGCGCCCGCTGGCGGGCGCGCCGCGTGCCCCTCGCCGCTGTCGCTGTCGCCGGGGGCAGCCGTGCGGGGCCCCGGGACTGCGCTCCGGCCGCCGCCGCCTGGTTCGCCGCGGCCACGGAGGACCTGCGGGGAGGTGGAAGAGATAGAGCGTCAAAGTTGAGCCGAACTTTGCTGCGGGGGGCGCGCGTGGGCGGCGACGCGTGTGCGCGGGGCGCCGGCTGCGGAGCTGACGGAGCGGCTCTGGGCGGTCTCCCCGGAGGCGGCAGCCCCCCCGCCAGCCCGTCAGTGGCGGCCGCACGACCGCGCGCTCCAGCGAATAATCGCCGCCCGTGACATCTCCGCTGACACCCTCGCGGCCCGGGGTGAGGTGGGGGGCGACCCGCTGCCACTGCAGCGAGCCTCCAGGACTTGCCGGCCCTAGCACTGCCTCCGGCACCTCGTCGCCAGCGCCGGGCGCCCCTTCTCCGCCCGGGTCCCTCCAGTCCCCTGGGGACGCAGTCCTAGTCCCCAGACCGGTCTGATCCGGAGCGCGTTCCTTCTCGGGCGGGGGTCGCGGGACCCCAGGAGGGCGCAGTGCCCCCGCCCCGCCGCGTTGGGCACTCCTGTCCCCACTCCTCTACCGCTAGCGGCCCCAGAACCCCGCGCGTCGGGCGCGCTCGCCACTGCCGGGGAACTTTGGCGCGCACGCCCCCACCCGGGCAGCGCCGCCGACTCACCTGCCCCTGGGGCCGCTCCGCGCTCCGCGCTCTGCCCTCCACGCGCCCCGACCCCGCCGCCGGCACGTTCTCGGGGCGCCCCCGCCCCCTCCCCCAGGCAATGTCCCTCGGTTCTCTCTACTTGGGTCTGAGCTGGCGTCGGCGCCCCGGGCCCTCCTGTCTCGGGGCTGCTGGGGGTGGCCGGGGGCGGAGGGCTGAGGCTCGGGGCTCTCTCGCCCCCACCCCACGCGCCGCCCTTATTTTATGATCATTGTGAGCGTGCTGTCGCCGCTTAGCCCCGCCGCCGCGCCGCAGCCGCCTGGCGCGCCCCGCGCTGCCTCGCGCTGCTGCAGCATCGGAAAGGCAACCAGGTCAAACTTTGCAGAAACTCGGCCCCTGCGCCGGCCTGGCCCCCGCGTCCGCCCGCAGCCGCCGGCCGGAGCGCAGCCGGCACACGGACCGCCGCCCGCTCGCCCGCCCCGCGGGGATGCAGGTCCGCAGGCGGCGGTGGCGGCGGGCGGGCGGGCGCCGCCTCCTCCTCCTCCCCGCCCGCCCGGCTCTCCACCCGCGCTCCCGCACCCAGCGCGCCCTCCTCCTGGTAATCCCTCTCTCCCTGTCTTCCCCCCTTCTCCCGCTTTGCAGCTGCTGGGGGAGCTGAGTCTCTCCTTGCAAAAACGACATTTCCTTTTTGTCTATCCTCGGGAATTCTGGGTAGTGTAGTTCCGCGTCTGTCTTGGGTCCAGGGGGCTGCTCCCCGTGCCCTTTGACCTCTACAGACCAGAGACTTTCCCAGGCTCAGGGCAATTGGAGAAGGGCTAAATGGCCTTGGAGATCCAGGCCACGGGGGATTAGTGGCTGCGTGGAAACTTCGGGGCTCTGTGAGGCTCCAGGGCTAGAAGGTTGGGATTGAGGGGGCAGAAGTTGCTTCCCATTCTTCCCTCCAGTGCTGGACCCTAGCATCCTGAAAGGTGGGGCCCCAGCTGGGTGAGAAGTACTACACAAGGCTCATCAATCCACCAACCACCAGCCACCTTGGGTAAGGAGGCCTGTTAGATGTGTACTTCACATAGGAGTATCACACAGTGCAGAGATTAGGAACCTGCCCAAGGCCTCACTGTCCCCACTCAGATGGGCCCCAGGGATCTGAGTCAGGGTTCAAAAGAGGACTGTTCCTGAATAGCACTGGGAAAGCAATGAGTCTTTCCAAGCGACCACATGCCAGCAGCCCCTCCTCTATCTTTCAACCCCTGCCCCCCAGGGAAAGGCCAAATGATTTGTGACATCAGAAAACCTTGCTGCTAAGTAAAGCCACACACCCACCTCCACTACACCCCATGACTCTGACTTCCACAGATATTCATAGCAGGGTGCAGGACAGGTGGTTCCTGCCAGACCCAGAACATGTCAGGGTTCTGGTCATTTGGGGGACTTTCGAAGGAGGCCAGACAGACTGAGTGATCTATCTCCCTGCAGCACCAGCTGAGTCACAGAGCAGGAAGTAACTAGTTAAAGTGGCTGCTGGCTTTCCCTGAGCCACACCCTCACCCTAGCCATTGCCATCGGCCTGTGTCCCTGGTCTAGTGAAGGGGTCATTCTTCTCCAGTTCAGTGAGTTGGTGGCTTATTCCTAGTCCTTATTCCTAGACTCAGACCAAAATTGGCAGGTAGCTGAGCCAGTGCCACGGGGTTGCCCTCATGGACTGTCTGACCACATGGCAGAACCCCGGCCAACACACAGGTTCCCTAGAGCCCCGGCATGAACTTTCATTTCTGGGAAGAAATCTTCCCTGGCCTCTTAACCCACAGTGACCTCCCTCACCATGAACTTGGGGTTCCCATGAAACATTCCCCACCTCTGAGACTCCCCATGCTTTCAACACCTTCTACCCATATGATCATCATTATTGCATTCTGTTCATATGTAAGGAAGATATTAACTTTTAGGACATGCATCTCATCTCCCATCACCCAACACCCCAAGTGCCTGGAAAAGCAGACTCCACTGGCCCAGCTGTTCCTCCAGGGCAGGGATGCTGTCCTGGCCGAAAAGTTCAAGGCGGCTCCGCCCATTTTGGTCATGTCCCTTTGTGGAAAGACAGAGGCCACTGGTCTCAATTGCATAGTTAAACAGTAAGGTCCTGGAAGTGATTTCCTGGGGATGAGGTCCCCTAGAGGCCCGTTGGAAGTGATATTGGGCCCTGGGTATGGCAATAATAAGCACCCACCGTGTGTCAGGCCCTGCAAGAGCCAGTATTGTCTCCTTCATCCTTCACCTTGATCCTGGGTGGGATCCTGGTGGGCTCTACAGACAGGGAAAACCCAGGGACTTTTAAGTGTGGATTCCAACCCACGCATGGCCACCTCCAAAGTCCACACTCACTCCATGGGGCATGCTGCCCTTGCGGTCTGGATCCCAGACCCTCCTGGCTAAGATGGGACTGACCACTAGGGAGCACCCACAGGGTGAGGATTCACAGAGCAGAAGACCTCTCTTCTCACCTGCTTCCCTTTCATATCACCCCTATGCAGGACCCTGTCTTGGTCTGCAGGATTAGGGTTGACCAGGCTCCGAGATGGGTGGCAAGAGTCTGAAGACAAGGGCTCAGCTCCTGTATTCCCTGCCCCAGCTCCTGAACGGCCCATCAAGATAGGGATCCTGCCACCTCTCAGGCCCTCGGGTCCCCCTGCCTCCCCACAGGGCTGTGGGTGTTGGGCACAGACCCAGGGAAGGCTCAGCATATGTAGAAGGCTCATGGCCCAGTCATGCAAGAGTGAAGCACCAGGGTCTGCAGAGCAGAGGAAGAGACATCTGCTGGAGGCTGCAGATACCTCAGGGGCACTTTACACTCCTCCCTGTCCTCTCCCTGCCCCTCCCCTTCGCCTTCCCCAGACTCCTTGCCAAGACATTCCTGGAGAAGGGGAAAGGTGCACAGCCCCTGTCCTCCACCTGGAGAGACAGTGAGGTCAACTCCTCAGTATGGCAATTTCGGAGGTCAGAGGAGGAGGAGGTGGCTGTCCTTCCCTGTTCCTCCAATCCTAGTACATTGGCCCAGAGAGGTTGTAGAAACCCAAAGCTACACAGGAAGTCAGAGGTAGAAGCAACTCCGCCCCCAGCCAGCTGGGTTTTCACATGCAACCCTGAGCATGCCCAGAGGCCTCCGGTCTGCAGAGAGAGGCTGCAGCGTCTCCCTGCAGAGAGCACTGGGAACTGGAGCTTTGCATGCATCCTCCTTCAGGCCCTCCACAATGGCCCCAAGAGCCAGGCCCTGTCATTATCCCATTCTACAGCTGAGGACATTGAAGGCTGGCCAACAGGGAGGGCAGGATGAACCAGGCAGCTTGGCTCTAGGACCCAGAGGCCAGATGGCTCCTGTGTAGTGGGTGCTTTCCAGCAGTTCCCCGGAACTGTAGGGCCCTCATGTTCAGCGGCCACCAAAGAAAGTCCCAGGGCTCCTTGTCCCTCATAGACCAACCTGCATTCAGGGCCACAGTAGGTCCTCCAAGGGCTCACTGCCTCCAGAGGTGGGGTCATGATATGACCAGAAAGACATTTTGAAAGAGAGAACAAAGTCCTTGCTGTGCAGACCAGAGGGAACTGTTAAATGCAGGAATTCTGTTGCCCTGGGAGACAGGGTACTCTCCCCAACTGTTTGGAACCAGCCAGAAAGCCAATGGTGAGGCTTGGAATGTTCACCTGGGAGACAGGTGGGTGGGGCCAGAGGGCTGGGCAGGTGTCCGAGGGGGCCGTGGAGGGGCCAGGAGGGGATCCAGGTGCCGAGCCCATTCTGCATCCCCTGTGGTCCTCCCCTCTGCAGGGAGCAGGTTGGGCCTGGCCCGGTGAACAGGTACGGGATTTCAGAAACAGGGAGTTGGCCAGGCTACCCTACTCTGCAGATGGGCAACCCAGTCTCAGCAAGGTCATCAAGGGAGGGCTCACCACTAGAACCCAGGTCTCCTGGCCCCAGCTCTGTAATGACACCACCCCACCCCCGAGGATGGAGGAAAGGTGGAGTGTTGAGGCAAGGGCATGGAACCTGCTGTTTGCACTGGTCGCAAATCTGGAGGCGTGGGATGGTTCAGCCACCTTCAGACCCACAGTGTGTAGAGGGTCAGGTTGGGCTTAGAGCTTCTAGCTCACTCTCCACTACTGACTGGTCACCTCAGGGCGCCTGGCACTTAGAAGATAAGAGACCACAGTCAAGGCCAGAAGACGATGGCACTCATATCCCTGCAGGGCAGTGGGATGTTGAGGGGTAACTCCAGGAACGATGAATGGAGTATGAAGCGGTAAAAATAATAGGTACAGCTCCACATTTGTAATGGTCGTAAGCATTGGTCATCATAAATCAGGAATCGTGTGAGTGAGCTGTTTGACCAGTGTGTCCCATGTGGAGCTGGTGGAGGGCAGGCGGTGTTCCAGGGGTGGGGGATGAGCTGGCAAGAGAGCCAGTGCTCCTGTGTAGGTTAGAGTATGTGGTGAGCGTGTCTATGTGTGTGACAGTCTGTACATCTGTGTGCGCAAGGATGTACGTGACAGCTCTGTGTGACTGTGCGGTGGGAGTGCCCGAGTGTGTGTGCCTGCATGTCTGTGAAGGTGTGGATGTGTGCAACATGTGAGTGAGCCTAGGAGCCAGTGTGTATGCACCGTGTGCGACTTGCCTTGTGTGAGACTGTATAAGAGTACATAGGGTGTGTTCTGGATGTGTGTTTGTGTGTCTGGGAGACTGGGTCCATGTAGACAAGTGGGTGAGCGCTGGTGTGGGTGTTGGCGAGCACACCTGTGTTGTGGGCGTGAGGATAAGAGCCTGTGCATGTGCCAGGGTGCATGTCTGCATGGGGTGTCAGGCGTGAGTGTGGGGCTGAGCCAGTGGGGCAGACTTCGTCTCTCTGCGTCGGGGGCTCGACTTCCCCACACTGGAGGCTTCTGGGAGCCCCTGACGGTGCAGTCCAGTTCCAGGCGTGTAACTTGCTCCCCTCCTGGTCCCCTGGGACCGCTGCGTCTCCGGTCCCGCGCCAGGCGAGGCCAGGCATTCGGAGCCCGCGCCCCTGCGCCGCGAGCTCCCAGGC
Organism: Spermophilus citellus; assembly: GCF_964194105.1. Taxonomy (NCBI): domain Eukaryota; kingdom Metazoa; phylum Chordata; class Mammalia; order Rodentia; family Sciuridae; genus Spermophilus; species Spermophilus citellus. The sequence goes on along the minus strand of NC_138183.1, from coordinate 5,250,094 downwards.
CTCCGACGGGTGCGAAGCCCACGCGCGGGGTGCTGCAGGGACGCCGCGACCTGGAGACCGCTCGAGCACAGACCCGGAGCGCGATGCCCGCCGCCGGGGCAGGGCGGAGGGGGCGACAGCAGACCGGCGCTGCCGGATCAGATCGGGTGCGGCACTGGGAGTTCTCCAAGGTGCTAAAATAAACCCTGTGAAGGATCAGGTTTCCTGACCAAAATAACCCAGGAGCGGCCTCAGAAATGCGAACTGAGAAAGCGATCCGCGGCGGGGCGCCAGGGCTGGGGAGGAGGCCATGAAAACTGCCTTCCGCGGGACTCCCGGCCCCTGCTCCAGCCCCCCGCCCCTGGCGTCCCCTTCTCTTCTGGGATCATCACCCCAAACGACAGCCCTGTGTTGGCCGGTGGTCTTTGATTGCCAGGTCTGCAGTAGATTAGAGCCGGGCTCTGGAATCAGTCATTCTTGCAATATTTATGGGGTGCCTACTATTGCCAAACTCTGCCTGTTCACCTGGTTGTCACCCATGAGCTAAGAGACAGTGGTTCCTGCCCCTGGGTGTTGCTGTGTTAGTAGGAGAACACAGACCATGAACACCACTAGCCACAGAATAAATAAGCAGAGTGTGTGGGTTGTTAAATAGTGACACATACTTCAAAAAATAAGTAAATAAAAGGAAAAAACAGCAGGGGATGGGGGTAGGGTGATGTTTGAATCTGGCTCACTGCTTGCCTGGAAAGAATCGCTTTGCCTCTGAGCTTTGGTCTTTCTGTTGGTGCCCTGGGACAAAGCACCTGTCTGTGAAGTTGCTGTGAGGTACCACCGGGTGGTGCAGGGACCTGCCCTCCGAATCTCCTGCAGCAAGTGTGAAGTGCAAGTTACTGAGGAATATGCTTGTTCTTAATGGTGGGAAAGGAATCTGAGACACTTGGAGGCTGCAATGTCCTGACTGCACCAGGGCCCACAAAGCTGCCGGGAAACTCTTGCTCTCAGGGAAGAGGCAGTGCTGACAAGTGGTCAGAGCCAGAGAGTTAGGCTGAGGGCTGGATCTGGACCCTGGTAGCAGCTGTGGGCTCTGGCAAGCCACATGGCCCCCACCCTGACCCTCAGCAGTCCACAGCACTGGCACAGAAGGCTGTGCAGAGCCTGGGCTGCACGGCCGTGTCGACAGGTCTCAGGCTGAGTCAGAGCCAGCTCTGGCCTTGGCCTCACAGGTGATGTTGCCACTGAGTCTGCTCTTCCTCCTCTGAGATGGGCAGAGGGAGGCTGGACTTCACCTGGTTGCCCAGGACTGTCCATGGTCCCTCTAAGCACTGCACCCGAGAGCTCAGGTCAGCCCAGCAGACTCCATGGGGTGCCCCCAAGTCACTGTTTCACTTGGCACCTGCCACTTTAACCCTTCCTTTATATTCTGCTTAATGAACAGGGACATGTGGATAAGGATGGCCGTCCTGGGACAGTTTTGAGTACAGTTGTCACAAAATGGGATCAACCTAAATGTCGAACGATGGAGGAGTGGCCTATATAGATGGTGTCCACTGTGTGACAGCAGGCTTATCAGGCAGCCTAAGAAAATAAAGGGGTCGTCATGGGGACGTGGCCAGGCTTACATAGGTGGGTGAAACGGGAGCTAAGTTTTTAAAGAATGTTCAACACGATCCTATTTTAAATGTCTATTTGTATATTTGTCTATCTCAATAGACAAATATGCCTGTGCTGGATATGCAGCTGTTTCACACACAGATATAGTTTGTTTAACATATATTCTTTTCTGACTATTAAAATAATGCTTGGTTGGTGTACAGTGTCTCCATAAATGGAAAGGCGACAGTGTCCCCAGTGTTCCACTTGGCCACATGGCCACAGGATGTCCCCGTGTCTGCCCTCTGGGACATGGCAGTGAGGTGGGCTGCCTCATGCTACACTCCGGACGAGCTGCTTCTACGCTGTGATGTGTATTCAACACCATTCCAAGACGGCCATCCTGACCCACAAACCCCTGTGTGTTAAAGCCGTTAAGTGAAACAGTGCATTGGCACACCCCGTGGGGTCTGGTGGGCTGAGCTGAGCTCCCTGTTGCGGTGCCCAGATACAGAAAGCGTGAAGGGGCCCATAGATAGTCTGTATTTATTGCATGTACTTCAAAAAGTAGTAACATTTACACAGTAAGAAAAAAATCAGGTGATACTATGGCGTTCGACAGACCACTAATTGTGTCAGGGCCGCGTGTCCGGCCTCCCTGGCTGGACTGCAGGAAGAGATCAATGAAAGTGTTGAAGGAATGAATGAATGCTTCCCAAGACTCTTGACGGTGGACTGTGAGGTGCACACTCATGGAAGTCTATGGACTGAGGAACAGCACTTGCTTCTCAGCTGTCGGTGAACTTGCCCAGGGTCACCCCAGCTTACCGAGGACAGCAGCAGCCTCAGGGTCACAGGGGAAGCCAGTACAGCTTCCCCTGTGCTTCCTCTGGGCTGAGTGAGCCTTCACATCACTCCCTCACCAGCCCTCTGAGGGGGAAAACTGGCTGGGCAACGTGGAAGGACCTGCCTGTGGTCATTCAGTGGAAGTGGTTTGAACCTGGGGCCGTCCCTCTCTAGAGCCTGTGTCTTAACCACTGCCGGGCTGAAGCTAAATGAGACCCCGTGGCGTCCCCAGAACTGCTGGCAGCTGCAGCTAGCCCGAAATGCTGACACAGCCTCTGGGTATTATTAATAGCCCCCGCTGGGCTGGGCTTCTTAGCCCCTGCTGAGGCCAGCCCGGGTCATGGGCCTGCCCAGGGAGGGTAAGGTGGGTGCCCTGTGGAGAGCTGAGCAAGCAGATCCCTGTGGCCTGAGAGATCTGAGTCCAAAGGCCCTGGTTTCCCCAGCCCAGGGACTGCTGAGGAGCTGGACCCCCCTACTTTTGGTTTCCTGCCTTTATCCCTCGGAGCCTCGGCTTCTTCGTGTGTGACATGGGGGTATCACTGGTTAAGTCGGGTCCGTGATAAAGCACAGCCCTCTGAGTGCAGGGTGAGACAGCATACACCAGAGGGCAGGATGGAACGCAGCCTGGGCCCTCCCTGCCACCAGAGCGCCACAATCTGAGTGGACCCTCTGGAAGAGGAAGAGGAGGAGTGAGGCCAGCCTCGCCTAGTATAGCCCAGCTGGACCCAGCCAGGGTGTTTGCCAGGAACCTCACATGGAGGGCTCCTGGGCTCTGGCTTCATTCACCCATCAGGGATGAGGGCAGGTCCTTCTGAAGGGGGCTCTCAGAGGGGAGAGGAGACTGTGCTTCTGTGTCAAATGGAATCAGTTTCTAACCCACAGAGCCCAAGTCTCACTCTGTGGTAGGGACTGAACTCTGCAAAGACCCTGAGAGGTAGGCACTATTATGTCCATGTTACGGGTGGAAAAACCAAGGCTCAGGGACGTGATGTGACTTGTTGGAGGTCTCAGAACTGACAGGTGGCAGAGCCCCTGTGGCCAGTGTTCACTCCACCCCACACACTTCCTGTCCTTGGGAGACTGTGGGGTGGGCCTTGTTTTGTGGCAGGCTCCATATCTGGTAGAGAAATCTCAGCCTTCTGCCTCCATCTGGGCTGGGCAGGCAGGTCATCAGTGGCCTCCCCGAGTGATGAGACCAGGATGTCTGCTTCTGATTCTTCCAGGCAGCCCCCATACACAGGTCCAGGTGGCCCTAAGAGGGCTCTTCCCAGAGGTCACCTAGGTAGCCACGGGGAGGCCCAGCTCATATCCCAAATCTTTAGCCAGGACCTCTCGGGACTGCAGCCATGCTGGCCTCTGTCCTTCCTGTGCAGAGGGCTTGCCCCTGCCCAGGGCTTCTTGCCTTCTCTTCCTTCCTGGGCCAAGCCCTCTCTGACCCCCAGATCAGACCCAGAGCCCTGGTTCTGTGGCCCTGCAGCACCTTTGCATACTTGTGACCGTTTTTGTGTCATTCATGAAAACCCCACTGGTGTGAGCTTCCCGGAGACAGGGACAGAGCTCTGAGCACGGGGCCGGCTCTCGGTAACTCTGCATTGCCTGCAGCTGCTGTGGCTCTCCTGCCCTTGGCAAAACTCAGAGTACCAGGTACCATTGGCAACCTCCATTGGCAGACCTGTTATCCACCATCCATTACCCCTCCCTCTGACGAAATCAGACCTCAGACTGCATTCGATTGGGTTGACGTCAACCACAGCAAATTCACAGATTTAAAAAGAGAGGGAGGGAAGGAAAACCCAGCTGCCACCTTAATGAAATACTGTCACGGGGGAGGAGCTGGCCTGGCCCCAGGGACCCAGCATGATGCTCTTAGTGATGTCACCAATTCCATCATCTGGTGCCCAGAGAGGCCTGTGGCCGGGGCTCCACCTGCAGCCCATGGGACTAGGTGCATGCTGCCCAGGCCAAGGGGGCAGGCAGGCCTGGCTCCCAAGGGTCTGGACGGCTCAGATGGAACCTGGTAAATTCGGGGGTTAAACCAGGACCCGACTCTGCCTGGGCCAGAGGCTGAGGCCACAGCTGAGTCCAGAACAGCAGAACTACATTTCCCAGAGTGCCCCAGAGCCCAGGGACAAGCCATTGGCAGATTTAAATAGCCCAGGCCCAGGCAGCCAGGCGGCAGCTGTGGACTCGTCCACCTCCCTGCAGCTCCATTGGCGCTGGCCCGGCATGGGTGGGCTCATTGGCTGTCCAGCTGGCACTGACATCCCCTCGGAGCCTGGTGGCAGCCGGAGGTAAACAGCCACATGCAATCCTCCACTCTATATTTAACAGCTGCTGCGGGGAAGCAGGCAGCGGCAGCTGGGCCGGCCCTTGCCTTTGGGGAGAAGGCCCTCGGAGTGCGAGCCGGGCTGGCACCGGCCTGCTCAGGGTGAGCGAGGTCACCATGCCAGCTTCCCAGAGCCGGTCCCGCACCCGGGACCGCAGCAATGTCCTCAACAGGGCCGAGTTCCTGTCCCTGAACCAGCCCCCCAAGGGCACCCCAGAGCCCCGGGGCTCTGGCAGGAAGGCCTCGGGGCCCTCGGCGCAGCCCCCACCCGCAGGTGACGGGGCCCGCGAGCGGCGCCAGTCTCAGCAGCTGCCTGAGGAGGACTGCATGCAGCTGAACCCCTCCTTCAAGGGCATCGCCTTCAACTCCCTGCTGGCCATCGACATCTGCATGTCCAAGCGGCTGGGGGTATGTGCTGGCCGGGCTGCGTCCTGGGGCAGTGCCCGCTCCATGGTCAAGCTCATTGGCATCACCGGCCACGGCATCCCCTGGATTGGGGGTACCATCCTCTGCCTGGTGAAGAGCAGCACGCTGGCCGGCCAGGAGGTGCTCATGAACCTGCTCCTGGGTGAGTGTCCCTGCCCGCCCCGCCCCGCCCCGCAGGACCAGCAGGGCCTCAGGAGCCAGCTGGACTGAGCAAATGAGTTTAAGTAGGAAGGGCGCCCCAGAAACGGCCTGACGCACCGAGGAGGCCCCTCGCAAAGTGAGGGCTGAGAGAAGGCAGAGGTCAGCCGGAAGCTCCAGGGGCCTGTTCTGGACAAAGGGCACCGCTGCCCAGGGGGCAGCAGGGGCTGGGCAGTGACCTCAAGGGCCTAAAGGGTGTCCTGGGCAGCAGGCGTCCTTGTTCGACTCCCTCCACAGCTGGGGTCCTTGTCCTTGACCAATACAGGCAGCACTTGTGATGCCCCCCAGAGCCCCCACCCGGCTGGGTTCAGGGGCCTGTAAGACGCCAGGCTTCTCCCCACAGGGCCTGGGGTCCCTCCCACTCAGAGCCTCCTGGAGTCCTGACCTGCTCCTTCCCAGGAGAGTGGCTGAAGTGGGGGGGGCAGGGGGCGCTGGTTATTGGTTTGTGTCTCTGAAGTCTTGGCTGCCACCAGCCCCTCTTGGTTAGTACCGTCTGTCCTTGCCTATTGCCTTGTGGGATCCATGTGGAAGACAAGCGCCCCTCCGCCCCCCGTGCAACACCTCCAGATGCCCGGGGCACTCAGGGAACCTCGGCCTCCACCTCCAGGCCAGGCCTGGGAGGGTTTTCCCACCCCTCGCATGTGCCAGCATTCAGGGGACAGGCGGGGTGGGGGTTCTTGGGCAAAATAACATGGTAACAGGGGTCTTGGTTCCAAAAGGGGTGTGAGTTGGGCCACAGAGAACTTCTGTTCCAGAGGGAGTTATGGGGACTGAGTCTGGGGCCTGTCGCTCAGGGGTGCCATGCAGGGAGGGAGGCAGAAACAACCAGAAACCTGGGGAGGAGCTGGCTGGGTCCACCACCGCCTAAGCCTCTTGTTTTTATCACTAAATCATCATTATTATTATTTTATTCCAAATGAAAAGTCTCGAGATGCCAAGCACAGTAGCCCACACCTGTAATCCCAGGGGCTCAGGAGGCTGAGTCAGAAGGATTGTGAGTTCAAAGCCACCTCAGCAACTTAGTAAGGTCCAAGCAACTCATGAGACCCTGTCGCTAAATAAAATATAAACAAAGGGCTGGGCATGTGGCTCAGTGGTTAAGCGCCCCTGGGTTCTATCTCTAGTACCCTCCTCAAAAAAAGTCCCGTGAGTTTTGTGCCCCCTGTCATTCCCATTTTACGGATTAAGAAACTGAGGCTCCTATAAATAAAGCAGTCTGACCAAGCCTCAGCTTGGGATCTGCACCTGGCCTGCCTGACCTACAGGCCTCTGCTCTCTGCAGGTGATTTACCAGGACCTTGGAAGGGAGGGACAGAGTCTGGTGGGCAGAATCTGCTCCCACTCTAGGTTTCTCTGGTGCCCACAAGAGCCACAGAGGGCTGTGGCTTGAGAACACTGTGCTGGAGTTAGGTTGCCTGGTGCCCGAGGTGGGACAGGGACGCGCTCTCTGGGGCCTGGGCTCCAGACCCCATTGGCTCCTGCCTGCCTTCCCCAGGTGGTGACACAGGGGATGGTGCTGAGCTTTGCTGAGTGTTTACTGTATGCCAAGCTGTGCGTGAACCACACGGCACTTTGCACCTGCACCATGACCTCTGAGCATTTAAAGAGGAAGAAACTGGGGCTAGGGCTGTGGCTCAGGGGCAGAGCGCTTGCCTAGCACGCATGAGGCACTGGGTTCGATCCTCAGCAACACATATAAGCAAAATAAAGATATTGTGTCCACCTAGAAGTAAAAAATAAATATTAAAAAATAAGAAGAACCTGAGGCCCAGGGTGATGGTGCTGCAGCTAGCCAGGGGCACAGGCATTATTCCACCTTTACTTTGCCCCTTCCTGAGGAGGGTGAGGGAACTTCGGGCAGGTGAGGATCAGGGAAGAAATCAGGGTCTCAGCTGTCCCCAGACAGTAGGTGCTCCGCTAAGGGGTGGCTCCCCACCAGAGGGGTGTGCTAGCAGCTGCCCCCTTCACCACCTAAAGTAGCTCCTCTTCAGTCTGTGCCTCACACACGAGCATCGGCTTTTACGAAAGTTCCGCCTGAGGCTAGGTTTGCTCAGGGATAGAGTGCTTGCTTAGTGTGCACCTGCCTAGTGTGCGCTTGCCTAGTGTGCAGGAGGTCCCGGGATCAATCCCTAGTACTGGAAGAAAAAAATAAAAATTAGGCCTGCCCCCGGTGTTTAAAAATTTGCAACTCACTTGTTGGATTAGGTTTCTGGCTCTTAGCAGCTCTTAGCTGCTATGGGCCCAGGAGTGTGTGCCCCACAGGACAGAGAACAAGATTGGAGACGCTCCCCTTCTTTTTTTTTTTTTCGTACTGGAAATTGAACTCAGGGGCTCTCGACCACTGAGCCCATCCCCAGCCCTATTTTATATTTTATTTAGAGACAGGGTCTTGCTGAGTTGCTTAGTGCCCTGCTAAATTGCTGAGGCTGGCTTGGAACTCGAAACCCTCCTGCCTCTGCCTCCTGAGCAGCTGGGATTACAGGTGTGTGCCACCATGCCCAGCCATGCCTCCCTTCTTGAGTAACACTCACTTTTTAAATCTTTAAGGACATCATTTGTTGAGCTTCGTTATGTGCTACTTGCCGTAAACAGCTAGGATTTTAGATTGCAAAAAGCCTCCTCGATGATCTTCGAGGCAATGTCAATATGTCCATTTTACAGATGAGTAGACTGGGGTCAGGAGGACCAAGTGACCTGCCCACCCTCACAACTGTGAGGGTTGGTCCAGGAACCAGATCCAAGGCCTCCGGGCTGCAAGCCACACCTTCCCCTCACTGCGGGCTGAGGTGCAGATGTGTCACCCTTAGGCTCACTCCACTACTGCCTGAGCAGGGCTGGGAGGAGGTTTTCTGTCTGTGTGTCCGGGTGCCAAGACCATCGCAGATGAGGACCCGCCACAGAGCAGCCGCTCTCGCTGGCCAGGTGGAGCAGGCAGGGTGGGTCTGGGGCCCAGGAAGCAGCTTGGTGGGAAAACACTGCCTCCAAGGCCAGCAGTAGGCTCTCGCCCTGCAGCTCTGCCTGACCCCCAGGAGGACTGGGGACTCCCTTCTCTACCTCGGGAAAGCTGGCTGTCCCCGGAGCGGGAACTGCAGGCACCATTGCCATTTAGTCTTGGGAGGGGCTGGGGTAACTTCCAGTCCTGGCGCTCGGGCGCTGGGGTCAGACGGGGTTTGTCCAAGTCCCTGCTCTGCCCAGTACTCTGTGCAAACTTGGTTCCCACTCTGGCTGTGTCTCCAGATCTGTGCAATGAGGGCGCAGGGCGGGGCTGGGGGTTCCAAGGAAGCTGGTTAAGTACAAGGCCAAAGTCACAGTTGCCTGGAGCATGAGGGAGCCCTTGGCCAGCCCTGCCCACCCCCTCTGCCCCAGAGCATGGCCGACTTCCTGGGCAGTCTCCTCCTGGGGCCTAGGAAGGGTGCCAGCTAGGCCAGAGAACCCCTGTCCTCGGCTCTGCACACCTCGCAGCAGTGGTCCCTTGCCCTCCCCCTCCCCCTGTCTCCCTCCCTCCGCAGTGCACTCTGCCAAGGCTCCAACTTGCCAGGCCAGAAGCAATCTTAGCAGCTGGAAAAAGTAGACTCAGGGGCTAGGGCTGGGGCTCAGTGGTGGAGGGCTGGCCTGGCATGTGCAAGGCCCTGGGTTCAATCCTCAGCACCATATGAAAATAAAGATTAAAAAAAAAAAAGTGACCTCAACCAGACCTGGGTACAAATCCCAGACTTGCTGTGGGCTCAGGCAAGGACTTCACCTCTCGAAGCCTCAGTTTCCTCATCTGTTAAGTGGGTTGTTAGGAGTCTTCACTGAAGAATCACACAGTGTTCGGTGTGTACTAATGCTAGGTGACGCTTGTGTAACTACGATTGTTGTTAGCAGCAGCAGCAGCAGTGTTGACACCGTCATTATCAGAAGGCCCAGGCCACCTCCTGCCAGGTCCTCTCCAGGCTTGAAGTGCCAGTAAAATGACCCCACGCTCCTTCTTATCCCTCCCCTGTAGCCCCAGCTTGATGAACCCAAGGGAATTAGGTGACAGGTAACCAACCCATCCTGGTTCACCAACCTTGTCCTCCTTCCTTATGGGCCTCTTCTGGGGTGGGCAATGCCCTGTGTCTTGTTGCCGTGATCTGAGTCCTTTATTAAAGTGTGTGGGTTTTTTTTTTTTTTTGGTCCTGGGGATTGAACACCCAACAGTGCTTAGCCACTGAGCCACATCCCCAGCCCTTTTTATTTTTTATGTTGAAACAGAGTCTCCCTAAATTGCTGAGACTGGCTTTGAACTTGCAATCCTCCTGCCTCAGCCTCCTGAGCTGCTGGGTTTACAGGTGTGTGCCTCCTGTCAAAATTTTCCTGAATATGAAAACAGTCCATTTGTATAGGTCATTCTTTGTTAGGGTGATACATGTTTGTTGGGGTGGGGTACAGGTCCATGGTGGAGTACATGCTTTGTCACGCATGAGGACCTGGCTTTGATCTATATGAACATACAAGTTATTTCAATAATTTTTGTGTGCGGCTCAGTGGCATTAAGCTCAGTGCCATGCAACTGTCACCACCGTCACCACCGTCCACCTCCAGAACATGTTCATCAATAAAACTAACCCCCATTTGCTCCCTCCCCCCTACACCCAGCGGCCACACGTGGTGGCTTTCTGTCCCTATGCATTTGGCTCTAGGGATCTAATGTAGGTGGACCCCATAGTATTTGTCCTCCCGTAACTGGCTTGTGTCACGTAATGTCCCCAGGGTTCATCTACGTGATAGCACAGGTCAGAATTGCCTTCCCTTTTGTGGCTGAAGAGTAGTCTGTATGATGCTGGTGCGTGGGTCTGTTGCCCTGCGGCGACTGTGCCTGAGGCTGCCCTGAGTCCTGCTGTCCCTTCATCTCTTCCTGCTGTGAACTCACAGTGGAACTGCTGAATCCAGTGGTGATTCTGTGCAGCTGTTTGGAGACCCCGGGGCCATCTTCCTTGGTGGCAGTCCTGTCTTGTGTTCCAGGGGCTCCAGGTTCCCCACACCCTCGCCAACACTTGATCTGATTTTTCTCACAGAACCCTCCTCTCACTGAGGCTGGGTTTGGGGTTCCCTAGTGGAGCCGCGCACCTTCTCATGATTCACTCTTACCGCGAGAGGTAATTCAAACAGCACCACCGTGATCTGGGGCATGTTCAAGGAGGTGGAGCAGAGGGAGCTCCGTCCAGACCAGACCCAGGAGGATTACATCAGGCGTTTTGCAACACGGAGGCTTGCTCCGTCGCGAAGACTGATAATGACAGCATCAGTCCCAGGTCGGGCAGACAGTCGCAGGGTGGACAGCCTTGCAGACGTGCTTTCTGTCTAAGGCTGTGGTGGCCTCTCTGCAAGCTGTGGCCCCACTCAGCGGGACCTCTCCTTGCTGTCGGTCACTCTCCTCCTCCCAACCTCTGGTCTCCCTGGGTCCTGCTGTGAGGACTGGCACCAGGGACCCCATTCCCACTCTTCCACAGGGATGGAGCTTGGAGAAAGGGAGCTGCCCCTGACCCCTGCCCCCAGGAAGCAGCTGGCCATTGTCTCTCCTGCTCTTCGGCCAGCTTGGCCTTTGCTCTCAGGGAGACACCTGCTGGGCTGCGTGCTCCCATCTGGAATCCTCGTCCCAGCCTCGGGTCTGTGCCGTCACAGGGAACCGGCTCCCCGAGCCTGGTGTACCTTCCCCAGCCATCCTGAAGCACCCACCCACCCAGGCCCCCTTGGCCGACCCTCCAGCTCTCCCTTCCCCTGCCCACCAGCTCTTGCTCTTGGGGACAACTTAGGTGATAACCCATCCACAAGGCTCGTGTGACGTGTCCCTTACTGAGATTCAGGCTGATCCCATGTCAGATTCGCTCCAGCTCCAGGAGGTAAAATCTCCCCTCCCGTCCCCAGCTTTGCTTCTTGTCTCAGTGGGGCTCAGTGTGACCATGGGTCCCCCAGGTCTTTGGCCACCCCTGACCAGGTCCTATATACCATGGCAGCCACCCTGGATTTGGATGCCATAGAAAGGAACCCACTCACTGTGCAGAGGTGCGGCCGGGTCTGCACAGTCCATTTCTGAGACTCAGGCCAGCAGCGCTCGGTACTCTGCTGTGCAGGAGGCAGTGGGGGACACCACACTGACGATGCCCACGTCCGTGGCACAGTCGTCTTTAGAGCTAGCTTGGCATGCGGAGTCCTCAGGGGAGAGAGTAAACCCCCTGAGGGCACACACTTGCTCAAAGTCACCGAGGCCCCGGGAGCAGAAGACAAGCCAGGACCCACCTCCCAGTGCCCTGGCCTCCAGGGGCTCGGCTGACTCAGGAGGCAGGTGCCTGGGCAGGAGAGGCTACATGTGTGCACATGCACACACACACACACACACACACACGCTTCTCACACCAACCAAGCAGAGTCCCAACGCTAAAAACTGGCACATTTCCTGCCTCCCCAATTCCCTTCACCAACCTCTCTGCTCACCCAGTGCTCCCCAGAGCCCGTGTCCTTCTGCAGGGCTGCCCTGATGCTTACAAATAACTGTGTGTGTGTGTGTGTGTGTGTGTGTGTGTGTGTGTGTGAGAGAGAGAGAGAGAGAGAGAGAGAGAGAGTGTGTGTGTTTAAATGTACCCTTTCAGCCGATCCTAAGTTCATTGGCATTAAACATGTGCCTGTGTGGCCACCGCCACCATCCATCTCCAGAACCTTCTCACCTTGCAAAACCGAAGTTCTGTGCCCTGAAATGTCAGCTCTTCACTGCCCCCCAGCCCCGGGCAGCCCCCATGCTACTTGCCACTATGAATTCAAATCCTCTAGGTCCCTCATGTGAGTGGAATCCTACGGTAGTGGTCCTTTTGCAAAAATAACTTTTAAGAATGTGCGGAAGGATACATATTCATTATAAGAGAGAATTAGTGCGTGATTACAAAAAAAACCCACAAAGTCACCCTTAGTCCTCCTGCCCAGTGAAGAGCGAGCGCAGGGGACCTGCCGCAGGCCCCTTCCGGCTCCCCTGCAGGCATACTCACCCCCCCCAGGCACACTCACCCCCCCCCAGGCACACTCACCCCCCCCAGGCACACTCACCCCCCCCCAGGCACACTCACCCTGCAGGCACACTCACCCCCCCCAGGCACACTCACCCTGCAGGCACACTCACCCTGCAGGCACACCCATGGCTGGTGCAGCCCGGGCTCCCCCGCAGGCCCTGCTGTTTTCTGATCTGCTTCTTGCACTCTGCTCACCCGCTGCCCTCCTTTGGTGGTGATGAGTGGACATCAGCCACATCCACATGGTGTGCCAAGCATCCTGTTGTCTAAACGGCCACGGCTGGCCCGTCTCTCTCCCCCTGAAGGGCACTGGGTCATTTCATGGTTCTCAGTGTCATAAATACTGCTGCTGTGGACATCCCAGCCAGGAGTGCCCCTGCACATCCTTAAGGATCTCCCAGGAGCCAAAGGGGACTGTCCAAGGGACATGTGGTGTGAAGACTTCTGATTCTGAAGCCAAATGCCCTTTAGGAAGTCGAGACCAGCTTGCGCTCACCCCAGCCATGCAGGCCTGGGTTTGTCTCTAAGAGGCAGGGTTGACCCCCCAGGCCAGAAGCACCAGGACCCCTCCTGGCCAGCAAGGGACATTGGTCCACAGACCTATCCCCCCACCAGCCAACCAGGAGCCCCGGAGGCCCTGTCCTGCCCCTGAGGGTCACAGTGGAACAGCCCCCAGCTTTCCTCCCCCTCCCCAGCCCTGATTTCCCAGAGCCCTGTGGCTGAGCAGCCTGTCCCAGCACACCCTCAAGGGGACAGCACGACAAACCCAAAAGCCACCACACACTGTCCTCCCCCCGGTGGTCCCCAGTGCCCAGCCATCAGCACACAAGTGGGGCTCTGACTTCCGAGGCCCCAGAGGCACGGCTTGCAAACCCCAGCAGCTCCTCTCTGGGAAAGCTTGGGCTCCTGCCTGGCCTGGGATCCCTGACCACCCCAGGCCCCGAGGACCTCAGAGTGGGGAAGGAGGACATGAGGGAGGTTCTCATCCCGCTCTGGGGCTGGCAGCCCCCAGGACAGCAGGGCCTTGGGAATAGGAGGAGCTCCAGGAGAGCAGGGCCTCCTGCATGGGAAGAGCAAGGCGCTGAGGGTGGAGATGTTGGGTGGACATCATGAGAGGCCCTGTCGTCCTCTGCTGTGGTCACAGGTGAAATCCATTTATTATCCTTGACTCTGTGAGGCCCTCAGAGCAGCCTCTGAGCTGATCCCCAGGTGTCGGTGAGAGAAGGGAGACTCAGAGGGATGCATGTGCCAAGGTCATGCAAAAAATTTGCAAGTAGTGACTCTGACACTGATCTTTGATTCTGAAGCCCAAGTGCACAGCCACCACCCTGGTTGATCACAAAAACAGAGGCCCAGAGAGGTTAAGTGACCTGCCGGAATCACACAGGAAGAGTGGTTAAGTGACTGCCAGCTTTCCTGACCTTCGCCCTGAGCCTCCCACCAGGTGGACCTTTTCTACCACGGGGGTCTCCTTGCTCCCTCTAAGCCAAGAACAGGGTGTAAGTCAGCAAACCTTTCCGTGTGGAATTCGCAGAATCTTGAGAGGTAGCGTCATTTGCTTCTATTTCTGGGCGCCAGATTACACTCTGGGGGTGTGGGCATCGCCGCAGTCTCACTGTGGGCTGGCCACACGGGAGGAGGGGAGAGGCCTGGCAGGGGGAGCTGGATGGAGCACGTCGGGGGATGGGGTGGGAGGCCAGGGAGGCTGTGGGCTCTGGAGGAAAGCCATCCTGTCCAGTGGACACCGCTTCTATTTACAACCCTCAAGACCAGGTGGGAAAGGTGACTGTCCGCCAGCCCCCAAATAACATCACTCTCCGGGTAAGCACTTGGGAGCTGCCCACCAGCCCTGGGCCTGGCATATGCCTGGACCCCCCAAAACAGTGATGGCCAAGAACTGGGGGTCAGGTGAGTGACGGAACCAGGCCCAGGATGGGCTGGGCCAACCGGATGGTGGGCTGGGCCTGATAACCCTGAGGGCACAGGGCAGGGAGGGCAGAGTGTCCACCCTGTTATGGCCTCAGAGATGCCTCCTGCCAGATGAATTAGCAGCTTCCCAAAGGCCCAAACATGGGATTTCTCAAACCAGGGGGCACGGGCAACCTCTGAGGTGTCCCCAGCAGGCAAAGGAGGGTCAGACACCAGATACCATCTTCCTCTGCTTCCCCATGTTCTGGGTATGTTTTTTTGGGGGGGTACTAGAGATTGAACACGGGGTGCTCCACCACTGAACCACATCCCCAGCCTTTTGGTTTTTTTATTTGGAGACAGGTGACCTTCCCTCCTGAACCCAGCAGCTCTCCACGGGGCACCTCTGCTGGGGAGGCGGGCTTTACACTGGGCAGTTCCAGTCCTGGTTTTCACCTGATCCACCTGGTCACCAACAGGGCAGATGCCCAGATCTTCTAGTGACTGGTGGCATCGACTTTGGGCCTGATTCTAGTCTGGTGCACATTAACTGCCCCCAGAGTCTCAGCACCTAGACCCTGGCCATTCCCTGGCACCAATACCTGGGAGGCCCTCACCTCGTCACTGTGGCCCCATCACTTGACCCGCTGGGACCTCAGGGAAGACAACTCTTTCATCCATGCACCTGCCTCAGGCCCCAGGGCAGGCCAGACCTGGCCTTAGGGAGGACATATGAGGTCCCCACACAGGTTTGCCCCCTGCTTCCTGTTTACCATTAGCTCGTTTTGTCCCGTGATGGCCTATGTCTGTGGGAAGACGGAGGGCCTGGCTCTTAGTAGGAGACAGGACTCAAAACTCACCTGTGACTCTGGGCCTGTGAATCTAACCCCCTCCCCAGGTCACTTCACTGTCATTCCCCTAGTGGGGGAGACTGTCCCCCAGGTCATTTTCGGGGTCTTGCAGGTGAGGGAGGGCCTCACAGGGCTGCAGAGGTCCTCCTGGCCTGGCCTTCCCGGCTGTCCCACTAGGCTGAGGGCACCCAGAGGGCCAGGGGTCATTTGCAGCTGCCTCCCTCAGGCTTCCCGGTGCTGGAAATCTGGCTGTCCCCAGTCCTTCTCTCCCCTAGGACTGGGACCGCCCCCAGATTCCAGATGGCTCCAAATCCTGGCCTGGGTCAGCAGCACCTGGGCTGGCTAGCCACAATTCAAACCCTAAGCTGAGGCTGGACTTTGAGCAGCAGCCCTGCCAGGGGACAGTGGAAGGCTGAGGAGTCCCTGGTGACCAAGGGGCAGTGTGGACAGCCAGGGCCTCACACTTTTAGCAGTGGAAGTGGGGACATTGGCATGGCAAAACTTTCAAAAACAGGGCTTGGAGCTGCATGTGAGCATGCTGATGCTTTTACCAGATCTACACTCCACACCAGGGGAGGAGGGTCTGGACAGGGCTCCTCTGAGTGGCAGGATCCCAGGGGCCTTCAGCTCTAACTGTGGAAGTGTCCACTGTGACCAGCAGCCACTGTCTCTTCTCATTTCTTTGGGCAGCTGCTGAGACCCAGCAGCTCTGACGCATGGCACTGTGTTCCAGGAAGGCTCCAGCCAGGCCACCTTGACCTGGAGTCACAATCCCCCATCTGAGCTGCCCTTGGGCGGGGGGTGGGGGGAGGCCTTGAGAGGAAACACTTGGCCTGGTTTGCTGGGGAGGAGGTGACCACCATCTCCATCTCACAGGTGGGGGAATTAGGTGACCCAAATAGGGACACACAGCACTGCACCTGCTTCTGGGGTTGTCTTCCCTGTCCCCAAAGAAGGGCTTACAGGTGCTGTGACCCCATGGGGTCTCCTAGGTCACTGATGCCAGGGAAACATAAGGGCCAGAGGTGTAGGTTCCCCCGGTGACTCTGCAGCTGCCCCGGAGGTGTGTCCTGGCCTGCCAATGCCACCTGCAACCACAGAGGGCCTTTGTGAGGGTGGGAACTGTTTGCCCAAAGCCCTCATGGTGGCTGTCCATGCCACTGGACCAGCTGGGTGAAACTGCCGCCCCGGCACGGGCCTTCATCTAACTGCACAGAGAGGCAGAGCAGCCCCACACAGGAGGGTGGCAGCAGAGACATGATGGAGACCCGGGCCTTTCCAATGTTTCCAAAATGGGGGATGAGCCCACCCTCTGGCTAAGAGTCTCAGGCCAGTGAGTCACCCAGCATTTGGTGACTGCTGCTCTATTAGGTCAGGGGACAAACCTGAGAACAACCAGGCATGGCCCCAGCCTTCATGAGCCAGTGGTGCAGGGGGAGGTGTGGCAGAGGCACCAGCCACTCACCACTGCGGGGTCCTTGGTGACACAGGGCATGGAGTGTGCCCACTTCAGGGCCTGTCCTCCCTGTGAGGCCAACACAGGCCTCCTGATGTGGTGACATTGAGGCTGAGGCCAGAAGTATGCTGGTGAGTCAGGGGGTTGGAAAGGGGCAGAACATTCCAGAGAGGAGGAGCAACAAGTAGGAATGCTCCACACTGCCCGGCCCCGCCTCACCCACTGCAGAGTGGGGACGGCTGCCACAGTGGAGAGCAGTTTGGGTGCCTCGAAAAGCCACAGAGTCACCCTGTCACCCAACTGTCCCAGTCCTAAGTGCACACCCCAAGGAACCGAGAACAGAGACCTCCCCCCGACGCAGGTGCTCACGCACAGAGTCCACAGGAGCATTGTCCACAGCGGCCAAGTGGAAACAAACCAGTGTCCACTGCCAGGTGACCATCGGTGGCATAGCCACCCGGTGGATCACCGTTCAGCCACACAGAGGATGACGTGCCCATGTGAGCTACCACGTGGGTGGGTGAACCCAGGAAACGTCACGGTGGGGGGAGCCAAGCACAGCAGCCCCTGTGGGAGGAGACCAGGAAATGCTCCCCCTGGACGGAGAGCCGGCGGCAGGCGGGGCTGGGCTGTGCTGAGCCGAAAGGGGCTGGGCTGGAGGCGGGACTGGGCTGGAGGCGGGGCTGGGCTGGAGGCGGGACTGGGCTGGAGGCGGGGCTGGGCTGAAGGCAGGGCTGGGCTGGAGGCGGGACTGGGCTGGAGGCGGGGCTGGGCTGGAGGCGGGGCTGGGCTGGAGGCGGGGCTGGGCTGGAGGCGGGGCTGGGCTGGAGGCGGGACTGGGCTGGAGGCGGGGCTGGGCTGGAGGCGGGGCTGGGCTGGAGGCGGGGCTGGGCTGGAGGCGGGGCGGGTCTGGAGGCGGGGCTGAACTGGAAGCGGGCGGGGCCTGACGCCTTTGGACCGCCTTAGGGCCTCTGTTTTAAGGGTTTCCTGCTGGGGCGACGGGAGGTTCTGGAAGTAGCTGGCTGGTCTGGTGTCAGACTTTGTGGACACACAAAATGTCACTGAACTGTGCTCTCTAGCATAGTTAATGGCACAAGACCTGAGTGTCCCTTTAACTTTTTAAATGAGGGTAGCCGTGCCACGCTGTCAGGGCTGGGGAAAGCTTTGGAGAGGTCCTTTCAGGGCCCGCCTCTCTGCACGGGAGCCCTCCAGGTCCCCGTGGCTGCTCACCAGCTGCCCACACTTTCTGTCCTCTGGCACCTTTGCTGAAGGCCTCAAGAGCAAAATGGGCCCCCGCCCTCAGGGTGCTAGTGAGTGGTAGTGGTGGGTGGGGGAGAGAAGAGAAAGGAAAAAATTAGAAAATGCAAAGTAGTCAGGTGGTGAGAAATGCTGTAAGGAAAATGAAGCAGGGCAGGGGGTTGTGATGGGGGCTTCTACAGGCAGACATAGAAGGAAACAGATGTCAGAAAGAAGAACACTCCAGGTGGTGGGGCAGTGAGTGCAAAGGTCCTAGGCAGGAACCTGCCTGGAAGTCAGTGTGGCTGAGGGAGGTGATCAAAGGGGAGGTGAGGCTGGATGGGTCTGGGAGCCGGAGCTTGGCCCAGTTGGTGGCACTGACTACCCAGGACCTCCTTCTCTCACCCACAGCTCTGCTCCTGGACATCATGACAGTGGCCGGGGTGCAGAAGCTCATCAAGCGGCGCGGCCCATTCGAGACGAGCCCCAGCCTGCTGGACTACCTCACCATGGACATCTACGCCTTCCCCGCTGGGCACGCCAGCCGTGCCGCCATGGTGTCCAAGTTCTTCCTCAGCCACCTGGTGCTGGCAGTGCCCCTGCGCATCCTGCTGGTGCTCTGGGCCTTCTGTGTGGGCCTGTCCCGCGTGATGATCGGACGCCACCACATCACGGATGTCCTCTCGGGCTTCGTCATCGGCTACTTCCAGTTCCGCCTGGTGGAGCTGGTCTGGATGTCCTCCAACACCTGCCAGATGCTCATCTCTGTCTGGTGACCCGCCTGCTTGCCAGCCTGCCCACGGCCTGGGGTGTGGGGTGGCCGGGAGAGTGGCAGGAGGCAGGGTGGGTATGCAGGGAAGCAGGTGGCCCCAGTCACAGCTGCCTCGCCTCCAGGTCCCCTCCTGGTTGGAGCTAGCAGTCTCCGGCTGGCCCCGTGACTGGCATGTTCTCAATGCCGCGCCTCTGGCCCCTTTTCCTGGACTCAGATGCCCTCTCCAGGTGGCCGGGCCCTGCTTGGCCGCCACTCGGGGGACACAGGTGGGAACAGTCACGGCAGCAGGACAGGCGCGGTCTCGTCCTCTCACCGTCATGACTGTTGAGGGCTGGGTGGTGCCCACCACGCCACAGCACGATGCCCAGCGACTTCCCCCAAGCCCCGCAGTGCAGGTGGCATTGCCATTAACGGTCATCCATAGCTTGGGGCAGCACTTTCCCGAGGGTGCCGGCAGGACGCCCGCCGCCGGCGCTCCAGGGGAAGAGGGTGTTGTGGTCCAATACCTTTGGGAAGTGCTGCGCGCTCCGCCTGTAGGGCTCCGGGAGTCCTGCTCAACCTCGCGAAGCCATGTTTCCTCAACTTACTGGACCACAGGACCCTTTTCCTGAGGGACAGCTATTGACCCCAGGAACGGCACTGCCTGCGAGCCGGAGGGCCTGAGGTGCGAGCTGGCCTCCCCGAGGCCTGACCCAGAGCCTGGGGAGACCTGGAGCCCGCTCCCTCAGAGAGCCCGGTCCTGGCCCAGGGGCATCCGTGTGGCTTTGGCCCCCAGGGGCCGGACTCTGTGAGACCTAATAGGTCGTTTCCTGTCCGCCGTAGGGATGTGCATAAACGTGACAATACAGATGACATGCAAACGGACACTTGTAGTGTGGTCTCTACCTCATGGAAAGCCATAGCCCCGGACAGTGGCCTTCCCAGGAGGAGTGCCACAGCAGGGGGAGCTAGGCAGGGCCACCGTGCTGCTGGTCAGGGGTGACAGGCCAGGCTGGCCTGACCCTGGGCTTTTCCAGGCTGGTTGGCCCCCTCCCTGTCACTGTCTGGCGGTCATCAGCCCATTTAACTTCCCTCAGCCCCTGACCACTCTGCCTGGGGGCCGGGTCAGTGAACCTGTGCTGGCTGTCCCCAGGAGCCAGAGGCCCCTGCTCCAGCCTCAGGCCCTCCCAGCTCCTTCCTCACTCATGACAGACCAGGTCCTGTTCCCTAGGAGGTGGACCAGCCACCAGGCAAACAGTCCGGCCCAAGGAGCAGCAATGAGCATGTGCAGGGTGGGAGGACCTGGCCACGGGGCATCAGGGCAGGGTAGATGGACCCAGCCACGGGGCATCAGGGCAGGGGTCCCTGGAAGAGGAAGCCAAGGCCAGGATGCGGGGAGCAGGGGGCAGCAGAAGAAGGGCAATGTGCTCCAGCAGAGGAGGAGGCCAGGAGGTCTGTCGAGGGTCAGCAGGAAGCCAGAGTGCAGGGTTGGGTGAGGGGGGCTCTGAAAGTCATGGTGGGCCGTGGACCAGGACCCTCTGATGTGGGGTGACCAGCAGGTCCAGCTCACAGATGAGAAAGCTGAGGCCAGGAGGCAGGGCCCTGGCCTGCCCGTGATTGCCCTGGTGGCCTGCCCGCTAGCTTCTGCAGGAGGCCACCTTCCTCATGCTCCGAGGCTCCCCCTCCGTCGTGTGACCTCATCCTAACTTCCAGCATGATCACATCTGCAAAGACCTTGTTTCCAGAGAAGGATGCGCTCCTGGGCCAGGCCAGACGTCCACACCTCCTTCTAGGGGGACACAACCAACCCATATGTGCAGGATCCTTCAGGGGACTTTTTCTGCCAGCCAGCCCCTCTGGGACTCCACAGGGGTCAACCCACTGCCCTCTGAGGATGGGCCAGCTGCTGCAGAGGAGCCCCAGGGGTGAAGGCAGGTGTCCAGGCTCAGTGCCCTGCCCAGGCCCTGTGGCAGGCCTGCCACCCATCCTCCTGCAGCAGGCATCCTCTGTCCTCCAGGGTGGTGGCTGACAGGCCCAAGACCCCCACCCACCCTCCCAAAGCCCTCTGCTTCTCTGTGGAGCTTCCTGCAGGCTCACCCCTGCTGGGGTCAGGGGCCTGCTTTGCCCTGAAGGAGCTCCGGAGAGCTGGACCCAGCAGGGCCACCACGGTCAAACCCCACATGCTGAATGCTGGCCGGTCCTGGCGTCCTCAAAATGCCTCCTGCGCTCCCCACGGCTGCTCAGGCGCCCGCGGGATGCTGAGCAGAGAGGTGAGGGTGTCTTCCTTCCCTCTTACCCCACCCTCGGAATCTGTCCCCCACAACGAATTCAGCTCCAGGTTTGGGCTGGGGACAGGCTTCTGCCTTCAGGGGCCCACATCCCCAGGAGGGACATGGGTCCCCAGAGCTTCTGCACCTGCAGGAGTGGACAGGGGCTCTTGGGGTCTCTGGGATGTGGAGGGGTTTGTAAAGAATGGAGGCTCCCAGCAAATACTTGAAGGCTCTGTGGGCCCCCAAGCATTAAGGGGGCCAAGTAGTCCCCAAAAGGCAGGGCCACGTCCTGTGGGGTGGCGGCAGCAGCTGGTACTGGCCAGGTGCTAACGCAGCCTTGCAGGACCCTGGTGTCCCGAGTGTCAAGGGAGGAGTGCTGCGGTTGCCAGGGGTGGTGCAGGTGGGGTGCCCCGCGTGGGAGCCTGTCGCAGGGGCTGGGTCAGCCGGGTTCTGGGCACTGAAGTCCTGGAGGCACGAAAGGAGCCAGCACTTGAAGCCGACAAGGGCGTGGACTTGGCTGAGCTGCGACTGGCCCTGGCTCGGGTCAGCCCCAGACCCTGACTCTCTTCAGAACACCAGCTGCGCTGCCCCTCCATCAGGACCTGGGAGGGTGGAGCAGGAGGTGCCTGGCACCCTGGACGGAGCCCTGTGGGAGCCTGGAGGGGAGGGGGGAGGGGACGGGAGGGGGGGAGAGAGGATGGGGGAGGGAGAGGAGCAGGGAGGGGAGGGAGGGGAGGAGACAGGAGGGGACAGGAGAAGGCCTTGACACCTCCAGGACACCTTCAGGGGCCGCTCTGCTCCTGGAGAGAGCCTGGGCGGGGAGGTGGGCGTTGGCGGTGGGCAGGGTGACAGCTGCAGGCACTGTCAGCCTGTGCTGTGGTGACTGAGGGCAGCAACTGCTCTGTGGTGACGGTGAAGGGCAGGCCCGTTCCCACACCTGCCTGGGCTGGATCAGATGGGCTTTGTGTGAGGGAGCCCGCGGTCTCTCTGGCTGGCCTCCTGTCGTTACCAGGGGCCGGCTCCTACATGCGGTCCGCTCCACGCTTCTCAGAGTTCCTGTGGAGTTGCTATGGCTTCTTCACCACTCAGATCCCAGACCTCTCATTCCCAGCCTCCCAGAATTTAGCCCCTTCAGAACTGACATCCACTGCTCTGCCAGGATATCAGGGGAGGGGGGCTTCCAGGGGGCTTCCAGGGACCTGGCGTGTGCCGTGTCCTTCACGGGCCTCACAGTCTCGCATCAGCATGATAACATGAATCCCTGTCTTACAGATGAAGAAACTGAGGCTCAGAGAGCCAAAGTCATTTCCCTAAGGTTGTCCAGCTAGGATGTACTAGTCCTGACTGGAGACCAGGCCTGGACAGCCTCAGAGCAGAGAAGCCCTTTTGAAAAGAGAAATTCAGGGCATCCACTGTCTGAGTCTGATTTGTGTTGCTTTAACAAAATACGTAAGGCTGAGTGCTTTGTAAAGCAAAGAAGTCTGTTTAGCCCACAGTTCCACCGATCGTGGAGCTTGGTGTGTGCAGCTTTGGTTTCTGGTGAGAGGCTGGTGGAAAATAGCATCACATGGGGTGGGGGGGGGGGACCAGACAGTACACCAAGAATGCCAAACTTGCTTTATAATGACCCATTCTTACAGTGACCACTGCAGGCCCCTGAGTGCTGAGCTTCTCCCTCAGCACCCTTCCACCCCTCCCAAGCAAGGGTGGCGCCTGTGACCCAATCTCTTTTTTCATTTCTTTCTTTCTTTTTCGGCACTGGGGACTAAACCCAGGGGTGCTCAGGCACTGAGCTACACCCTCAGCATTGTTTACTACTTATTTTGAGACAGGTCTTGCTGAGGCTGTCCTCGAACTTGCCATCCTCCTGCCTCAGCCTCCTCACTGTGCCTCTGTGCCCGGCCAAGGCCCTGTCCTTTAAGCGTCCTACCATTTCTGGACACTATTATCCTGGGGACACCTGTGCAGCGCACAAGCCTTGGGGGGCGAGCCACACCAAACCATGACACCCGCCAACCTCAGGACGAGGCCAGGATCACGAAGTCGCAGTGTGGAGCCAGGGTCGACTCTCCCAAATCCCACTGTGGGCGGCGACTGCTGAGTTGTCCGAGGCCACCCCTGACTGGACCCAAGGGTCCCATCCTGGGCTGGACGTTGGCCATGGTGGGAACGAGGGCTTCTGGGGCTCTACGCGGCCCCGGGGGTCTCCACACCCGGGGGGGGGGGTTCCTCCGCCCTCCCTCTCCCGCCCTCAGGTGGACCCTGCAGGCTGTGGTCCCTCACCCAGGTCAGACGGCTGCCTTCCCACGTCCCAGTCCTCTCCCGCCCACCACCCACCTCACCTCTGCAGCATTTCTGCCGGTCAGGCCCGCTGTGACCACATCCCCAAACCCAGGCCCCAGGACCCTGGGAGGAGGCAGTGTTAAACTTGTCCTTTTACCCCCTGAGCAGGGGCCACAAGGACCTCAGGATCCTGGCACAAAGGGAAACAGGTGGCTCGTCCCCGACTCCAGGGGTGGGGGGTGGGCTCCAGGTACAGAGTGGCAGGCAAGTCTGTGAGGGCCAGCGCTCCGGCTGGAAGGTGTCCCTCCAAAGTCCACGTGTCGGGAATGCAGGCCCCAGGGACATGCTGGAGGTGGGACCCTCCAGGAAATGTCCAGTCATGAGGGCTCCATCCTCCTTGTCACTCTCACCCTTCGGCCAGCTGCCATGTGAGGACAGCAGGAAGGCCCTCGCCAGACCACATATCAGCACGTTGATTGTGGACCTCCGGCCTCCAGAACTGTGAGAAATAAACTTCTCTTCCTCATAAACTACCGGGTCTCAGGCGTTCTGTTACAGCAGTGCACAACAGACCAAGGCAATGTCTTTCCAAGTAGAAGGGTCAGTTCCTGGTGCCGTATGGGAAAAGCCATGGAGAGGTCGGAGGACAGAGCCCCTTGAGGTGGCTGGCAGGACCCCCAAGGTGTGGTCCCGGAGCCTCACCACCTGCGTTTCCAGCCGTGTGGGACTCTCTGAGCCTCAGCTTTGTGCTTTGGAAGGGTCAGTGGACTGGAGGTCCAGGGAGGACTGGGCACAGGCTGAGCAGGGCAGGGTAGACTCCAGCAGGGAACTTCCATGGGGGAGCTGAGCAGACAACCTTCAGATCCAGCTCCGTCAAATCGCTGCCCTTCTGAGCCTCGCTTCTTCCGTCTATGAAATGGGCACAGTATGTACCTGTGCAGCTCCTGGGCTCAGGGAGAGGGAGTCTTGGGAGTCCAGCCGGCACGCAGAGGCCTGGAGAATGAGCTGCGTGGGCCCCCCCAGGAAGGGACAGCGAGCCTTCTCGCACACTGGACAGGCGGAGGACCCAGAGCTGCCTGTCCCCCAGCTGTGGTCCACCTGGGCCCCTGGGGGTATGGGTGGGCAGGGATGAGGCCGGGTGCTAGGAGGAGTCTGTATGCTTCTCCCTGAGGGCTGGCTTTTCTGGGAAGGGGGTCCGAGGCCACAAGCAACTCTCTGCTGGGGGTGCGGAGCTGCCTCCCACTTCCAGAAAGAATCCCACCTGCTCCCATCGCCACGGCAACTGCAGGGCTTCAGGATCCTGCTCCTGGTCACTGTGGTTCAATTCCCATGAGAGGCAGACCCTGGGGTTCGTCCCTCTCTCACTCCAGAAAAGGCACACTGGCTCCAGGAACCACCCCCAAGTCAGAGGCTGGCGTGAGGGTGCAGCAGGGGACAGGCAGGCTGCAGTGACCGCTCTTCTCCCCGTGGCTCTGGTATGGAGATTCAGGGCAGGGGAGGCGAGACAGGGCTGCAGCTGTGGGTGGGGCCAGGGCTAAGCGCCCACCCAGTCTTCCCGCCCTCCCTGTCCCCTTAGGCACAGCACCTTGCTGGGCCTTTGCCCTGGACTCAGAGCTGGCTGGCCCCAGGGCTGTTTCTGTCCCCGGGAAACGTGGGGGTGCTGCTGTGCTGGGGGCGGGGGCTGTGGTCTGAATGTTTGTCCCCCTACACCAAATTCATGTGTGGGAACCCGAGTCCCCAAGGTGATGGCATTGGGAGGGGATGGGTCGTGAGGTGGATTCTGCATGGAAGGGGTCAGTGAGGGTCCTCCTGGAAGAGACTCCAGGGGACCCCCACCTCTTCCACCTTGGAGGGCACACCTGGGAAGCAGAGAGCCGGCCCCACCCCACACCCAGGCTGCAGCTGCCTGGGCCTTAGGTTCCCAGTCTCCACAACTATAAGAAACCAACTCTTGTTCCTTATAACCCCCTGGTCTATGACATTTTCCTCTCTTCTGGTCCCAGGGATGGAACCCAGGGTGCTTATCCACTAAGCCACACCCCAACCCCTTTCTTCCCCCTTTAATTTTTTTTTTGTTTGTTTGTTTCATTTTGAGACAAGGTCTCACTGAGTTGCTGAGGGCCTTGCCAAGTCACTGAGGCTGCCTTTGAATTCGTGGTCCTCCTGCCTCGGCCTCCCCAGGCACTGGATCTCCAGCGGCAGCCACACGCCCGGCTATGCTATTTTGTTATAGCAGCTCAAACAGACAGAATTGGGAGCTCTGGGGGAAGGAGGCAACTTGAAACCAAGGTCTCAGGTGAGACACTACAGTGGCTTCCTGGGGACAGACGCTGAGCCTGAGGGGTGGACTCCAGGGGAAGGCCATGGCTCTGGACTCATCACTGTGAGGACCTGCACAGGCTTTCCCCAAGCTGCCACCACGCCCTGGGGAGAGGTGGCCCTGGGAACAGGGTCCAGTGACCTGCATCCCCCCACATCCCCTCACACAGGTGCACACACACTCCTGAATGCCATGTTGCCTGGAGGACCCCAAGTGACCCCTGGACCCTCCCTTCCGATCCTCCCCATGGGCACACACTGCAGCGAGGTCATGCAGCAGGTCACCTGCTCTTTCCCACCAGGGCCCTCGTGCACCTCCCTACTGCATGCTGTCCCCCCGCGCCCTCCTGACCAGTCGGGTGCTGTTCACTTGGGCTCGTGGAGTTTCTCACAGGTAAACCACACCACAGTGGAAACTCAGTGCATCGGGCACATCTGAGATCCCATTCTTAGGGGACATCCCGAAGTGGGACCCCAGGGTCAAAGGGGACAAGCACACGCCCCTCCCTCCAGGGGGAGTACAGACTGGGGTGGAGTAAGGCTGGGGAAGACCCTGCGGTGCTGTCGCCCCACCCCAGCTCCTCCAGGGCTCTCCCAGCTCCCCTACCCACAGGGAAGGACCCAGGCACACCCTCTCATTGGGGTCCAGCTGGCCTGTTTCAAGGACAGAGGTGTGAAGTCAGCCTGTCTGGAGAGGGGGACACACACAGGCAGGAGAGCAAGGCAAGGCCCCGGCAGGGCAGGTGCAGGGTGCGTGCAGAGCATGGGAGGGTGGGTCAGACACCCCATCCTGGCGCCAAAACCCAGGAACATATTCTACCACATGGTACTGTAGACAGAGCCATGTGTCCCCCTGATTCCAAGGTGACTGAGGTGGAGCCTTTGGGGGTGATCAGGTCAAGAGGGCAGATCCTCACACGTGAGATTAGCGTCCTTATAAAGAGGCCCTGGCCTGGCCCCTCCCCTTCCTCCTTGGGAGACACAGCCAGAAGCAGCCATCTGCAGCCCAGGAGAGGACCCGGCCAGAATGCAGCAAGCTGGCCCCGTCTGAGCCTCCAGCCTCCAGAACCACGGTTTCCAAGCCAGCCAGTGTGCAGAGCCGGCCCCAGGACATGGGAACAAGAGTCCCTCGGGGTGACCACTGTCATCTCCCAACACAACCACCAACCAGTAAGCCTGGAGGTCGCTAGAACATCCAGTCACAGCCTCATTTCAGGATGGGAAGACCAAGGCCAGAGTGGTCAAGGTCACACCTAGCACACTGGGTGGTCCAAAGCCTGTCCCTGTGGTCACCCTCAGGCTCCCTGGTTCCAGACCATGGGTGGGGACGAGGGGCAGAGCAGCAGGGAGTGGCCTGACCCTCCCACTCCCCATCCCACCTCCCTCTGGACTGGGGGTCAAGTCTGAGGTCACTCCCAGGGTGGCCCTGGATGTGTCTGTTTGGCCCCCAGAAGGACAGCCGCAGGATGCAGGCTGAAGGCGGCCACCTGCCCACCAAGGAGAGAGGCCTGCAGGAACCGTCCCTGCCAGCATCTGGAGCTTGGGCTCCCGGCCACCAAAACTGAGCGACAGTTTCCGTAGCTGGTGTGGTCACCTGTGCTGGCCGCCCGTGGAATGAATAAGTGGGCTTATCAGGTCAGCCGGCTATCACCTGCCACCTCAGGCAAAGCAGGGCTGGGGCTGGGGGTGGACATGTAGCAGGTGGGCCTGCGGCAGGTCCAGAGTGCAGAGCCTGCTCCGGGCGCTGGTGGCCGAGCTGCTGCCCTGCTCCTAGGCATCCGGGAGCAGCCATGCAGGGAGCCCCCGGAGGAGCCGGCAATTCCCAGACGCCTCTGCTCTGGGGAAGTGGCTTCCCAGGCCAGGGCAGCTAAGGCCAGTACAAAGTCCCCTCGTCCCCATCCCTTCCCTGACGGTAGAAAATCCAGAAGGGGCAGGGAAGGGCCGCTGGAGCTGGGAAACCCACGGACTCCTGGGTCCTCTGCCATCTGGCTTTAGGAAGAAAGGGAACATCTGGCGGCTGCTTGGCCCACAGTTTCATGTGACCCACATGCGCACACACGCGGCCGGAGGCCCCACTCCTTCTGACTGCTCCTGGCCTGCGAAGCTGGCATCAGTCGGGGGCAGTGAGGGGTGAGATGGTGCCACGGCACAGTGCCTGACAGAGGGGAGAGCCCAGAGCCCTGTCCGTACACCTGTGGGGCCTGCACACACACATGCACACACACTCACACACTCATACACATGCACACACATGTACACACATGCACACACTCATACACATGCACACACAATCACATACACACACGCAAGCACAC
This sequence comes from Spermophilus citellus, assembly GCF_964194105.1. Lineage (NCBI taxonomy): Eukaryota > Metazoa > Chordata > Mammalia > Rodentia > Sciuridae > Spermophilus > Spermophilus citellus. The sequence continues at coordinate 5,222,315 of NC_138183.1, read as the reverse complement.
ACACTCATACACACACATACACATGCACACATTCACACACGCACACACTCATACACATGCACACACACTCACACACATTCACACTCACACACTCATACACATGCACATACATGTACACACATGCACACACTCATACACATGCACACACACGCACACGTACACACGCGCACACACATACATACACGTACACACACGCACATACACTCATACATACACGTACACACACGCACATACACTCATACTCACACTCATACACATGCACACACACATGCACGCACGCACACACACTCATACTCACACTCATACACATGCACACACATGCACGCACGCACACACACTCATACACACACTCACACACGTACACACACGCACATACACTCATACACCACTCATATACATGCACACACGCATGCACACATACACACTCATACACACACATGCACACACTCATACACACTCATACTCACACATGCACACACTCACACACACATGCATACACTCATACACACACTTATACACATGCACACACTCACACACACACTCACTCATACACACACATGCACACAGCTCAGCCAGCTGGCGGGCCTTGAGTTTCTCACATGTCAACTTACATATAGGAGCCTCTCAATTTCCCACCAGCTCTGATACTCTGACATACACACACACAGATATTCCCACGTGGAACTCTCTTGCTTTGGCACACATGCATGTAGGTGCAGACACGAACACACATGCATCTCCTGTGTGCATCAGATCCTGTACACACGCACTTGCTCACACACAGGAAACCTATTGTCCTGCTGCATGTGTACCCACATGTGTGTGCTCCCGCACTAGTGTGCACACTCACATTTGCACATTTTCTTTCAGGCTACATTTATGTATATCACGATATCTGTGTCAGATTTAGCAAATAAATATACAGGATGCCATGTTTGGGACACACACAAAAACATTCTTCTATCTGAAGTTCCATTCAGGCGAGCATCCTGCATCTTATCTGACACCCCTGATGTGAATATATGAACACACCCAAAACTGTGCAGCTGTCAGAGTCCCTGGGTGAGACGTTTTACCAGGAGAATTTCTGAGCCCTTCTCTTCATCTGGTAATTAGAACCACAGCTGCTCCCTAGACCGTGGTGCAGCCTGGGCCCCAGTTACTGCAGTTAGTAACGGGGGCCCAGGACAAACTTGCTGATGGGAAAGGGACGGGCCCCAGCAGCAGAGCCACAAGGTTGCTGGGACCCTGAGAAAGTTCCTCTCACCAGCCCAGCTGTGAAATCTGGCAGCAGCTCAAGCCCTGGGAACCCCGCCCATGAGCCAAAGCCTGGGGTTGGGCCTAGAGGGGGTTGTCCAGCTGGGTTGGGAGATGCCTCTGAGCCCCCAGAGGCTGGCTTGGCCTCGGCTCCATCCAGAGCTGCTTCTGCAAGCAGGGACGAGGGTGCCTGGAAATCCCGATTCCTCTGCTCAGACCTTGCAGCCAGAGGGTTTGCAGAGGCATGAGTGAGCAAAGTCCTGGGGACCCTTAGCTTGGAGAAAGGGGGTCACGGGTGGGAGGACAAGGGCCCGTCCCCACCTAGCCTGACCTGGGCTGCCTCCTCCCCCTCACGTACAAGAGAGGAATTCTAACCCCCAGCCTGGGCCAGCAGCTGTGCAGCGAGTCTCTGGAGAGCCTCGGGAGGGAGGAACCGGGTGAACTTCTTTAAGAAATGAACTATTTCCCTGATCACGGTGCTTTCTGGTTACACAAGACTATGTTTTTGTTATTTAAAAAATTAGAACTTACAGGAAAACAAAAAACAAAAACATTTTGGTTTTTCCTTCAGAGGTGTTTCTCTCTGCATTTGTAAAAATGTAGATATTTTGAACAAAAAAGCAATGACACTCTATGTTTTTGTGACCTACTTTTTCCCCTCCTCTGAACATGCTTCTGAACCAGCCTCTCAACCCCTGCCTTGACCAGCGGCCCCGTGTGGGAGGGCTGTCTTCTTTCTGTCTACCTTATTCCATTTTGTTTAAATTGAAGTGAAATTCAGACAAGATACAAGTAATAATTTTAACAACCCTTGGCTGGGAAGGTAGCCATGCCTATGACCCCAGCTACTCCAGAGGATCCCAGGCTCAAGGCCAGCCGAGCCATTTAGTGAGACCCTACGTCAAAATAAAAAATAGAAAGGGCTGGGGTGCAGCTCGGTGGTAACGCACCTCTGGGCTCAATCCCCAGCACCCCCCACCAAAAAAAGGATGGTGCTGTTAGGATGAGCCCGATGGTCTGATCCGCATCCTGATAAGAAGGTCCACGCAGAGACTCGGGGGCATACACAGAGGAACGGCCACAGGAGGGTGCAGGGAGAGGAGGCCGTCTGCGGCCAACCAGAGAGGCCTCTGGAGGAACCGGCCCTGCCGACACCCTGACCTTGGCCTTCCAGCCTCCAGAACTGTGAGCCCCACAGCGAGGTGTCTCGTGGTGGCAGCGAGTGGCCGTGTTCTCACACGCCTGACGCCGTTCCTATGTTTTCTTCGGGTGGCAGGTCCCGCACCTGCCCTTCCTTGTTCTGGGACCCAGCGGTGCTGAGAGGCCCTTGCTGCATCCTTGGCAGCCTGCTGAGGGGGAGGGCGTCCTGCTGTCACCCTCTCCAGGACGTGGGGAATAGAGTAGGGGCCGTTCAATTATTGAAAAGTATCCCAAAGGGAAGTCCAGCTCCATCTGCTGAGGTTCTGATGTAACTGCTCTGGGGAGTGGTCTCCAGGGGGAGTCTTTTCATGCCCCCCCCCCCAGTGTTTCCAGTGCAGCCAATGTTAAGTCCGACCCTGGCCTCCAGGCCCGCCCTGTGAGTCCTCAGCAGGAGTCTGGTGATTGGTACCTGGGCATGTAGGAGGGGACAGGTGGGGACTTGGCGCCGGGCCTCGGCTCTGCTGGAGACCAGCCGCTTTACTGGGCCACCTTGGCCAGGCCTCTCCCTAGACAGGCCAGCAGCGTCTGCTCTTGAAGGAGGCTGCTCTCAAAGGTCACCTAGGCTGTGCGTGGACATCTGAAGGGGAAAGGAGGAGCCCCACCCACCCAGGTGCCTGGGAGACCCTCCACCTTCTTGCTCTTTCTCCCCACGGCTGGCTGCAGGCCCAGGTGGTGGGGACGTTGTGCTCCACTCGAGGGCACAAGGCCCTGCTGGGAGTCCCTTGGGCGGGGAGCCTGGCACTGGGACTGTGCTCTGGTTTCAGAGGCCTGGCCGCACCGTCCCACTCTGGAAGCTGCTTTCACCAGACCTGTGGCCCACAGACCCACAGCTGTGCCCCCTCTCCCAAAGCACAGACGGGGTCAGCAGCCTGGGCCAAAGGCCCAGCTCCCTTGGGATCTGAGACTTGGGCCAGTCTCTTGCCCTCTCTGAGCCTCCATATCAGTATCTGTGAAATGGGAGGAATCGACCCTCAGTGCCAGGGACTCAACCCTTGGACTCAAGCCTTTGGATGTCCCAAGTCGGGGAGCCCATTTTTGGCTGCAGCGGCTTGGAGCTAGGTTTCTGTCCTTTGCCACCAGCTGAGCGGGACACAGGCAGGATGCTCTTGTCAAATCAGCTTGGAAATGAAGCATGTGAGCTTCAACTGGAGTGAGACTGAGGGGGCTCCAGGGCCGCAGTGCGCTCCTCACCAATCTCAGGAAAGGGGGAAGCCCTGTGTCCCAGCCTGGGGTTCCTGTGGGCAAGCATGCTTGTCACAGCTTCCCTTGATAAGAGCCCACCAAATACGGTGGCCACTCACCAAACCCTGGAAGCTGGCCCTTGGCCCCCCTCCCTGCTGGGCACAGTCGGGGGGGGGGGGGCTGAGCTGCAGTTCCTGCCGAGGGACCCCAGAGGCCCAGAACTGGATTAGTCGCACTCTGGCTATCATGGTCTCATAACTGAGCCGTTCTGCCTTCTGCGTCTGCATTTATTTAAGACCTATTTATTTTTAAAATAATGAGCACCCACGAAACCACCTGTAAACCCAGCAAGTAGATCAGCGATGGGCCACATCCATTTTTATGCCCTTCTCCCCAAATCCTGGATTTTGCTTTAAAAGAAGTTATCGCTTGTAAAGATGTCTAAACAAAGTATTTTTAGATGAGGTGGCTTCTGAGGTTTACAGACATGACGCGGGTGCTGTGATCACTGGAGTCGCCCACTGCAGGGACCTGGAGTCCGTTCTGTTTGCCACACTGCGGATGCCACTCCGTTGTGCGACAATTCAAAAGCGATTTCCCCTCTTTCCCACAGGCACCGACTGTCATGATCAGTGTTCGGCAAACAGGCAACCCAAGAGCTCAAGCGCCTGGAAGTGAAGTAGGACAGAGGGATCATCATTACAAGATGGTGCCAGACGACACTCGGGAGTGTCGGAGAGGCCAGGTTGGTCTGGGTTCTTGCCGGCACTTGGTGTTGACAGACTTGCTGTTTTTCCAATCAGATGGGTCTTGGCGTTCATTCTTCTGGTCCTCAGTGAGGCTGAGCATCTCTTCGTGTTCTCTGACTGTATTTCCTCTTCTGAGAGGTGCCTGTTCATGCCTCTTGCCCAGTTTTAAATTTTTTGTCTTACTGACTTCAACACATTTTTTTTTTTGGTATCAGGGACTGAACTCAGGGATACTTAACTATTGAGCCACATTCCCAGCCATTTTTGGTATTTTATTTAGAGACAGTGTCTCACTGAGTAGCTTAGGATCTCACTAATTTTTTGAGGCAAATTTGAATTCTTTTTTTTTTTTTGAATTTTTAATATTTATTTTTTAGTTCTCAGCGGACACAACATCTTTGCTGGTATGTGGTGCTGAGGATCGAACCCGGGCAGCACGCATGCCAGGTGAGCGCGCTACCGCTTGAGCCACATCCCCAGCCCCAAATTTGAACTCTTTGATTTGAACTCTTGATCCTCCTGCCTCCGCATCATGAGTCACTGGGATTACAGGCATGTGTCACTGCACTTGGCTCAACACATTCATTTAAAAAAAATTGTAGTTGTAGATATACAGAATGCCTTTATTTTATTTTATTTTATTTTTGTTTATTTTTATGTGATGCTGAGGATCGAACCCAGTGCCTCACGCATGCTAGGCAAGTGCTCTACCACTGAGCCACAACCCAGCCCCTCAACATGTTCTTTTTTTTTTTTTTTAAAGAGAGAGAAAGAGAGAGAGAGAGAGAGAGAGAGAGGGAATTTTTTAATATTTATTTTTTAGTTCTCAGCAGACACAACATCTTTGTTTGTATGTGGTGCTGAGGATTGAACCCGGGCTGCACGCATGTCAGACGAGCGCGCTATCGCTTGAGCCACATCCCCAGCCCAACGTTCTTTATATAGTATATATTCATAGTCCATTATGTCTATTTAAAATATCTTTGTCGGGCTGGGGATGTGGCTCAAAAGGTAGCGCGCTTGCCTGGCATGCGTGCGGCCCGGGTTCGATCCTCAGCACCACATACCAACAAAGATGTTGTGTCCGCCGAGAACTAAAAAATAAATATTAAAAATTCTCTCTCTCTCTCTCTCTCTCTCTCTCTCCTCTCTCACTCTCTCTTTAAAAAAAAATAAATAAAATATCTTTGTCTTTTCTTATTGGTTTCAAGGTGTTCTTTATATATGATACATATGCTGTCAATTATATATATTTAAAAATCTCCAGATCAACAGCTTGTCATTTCATCTTCTTAATTTTGTTTTTTTATTGAAAGTCTTACTGTTAATATGATAAAGTTGTATGATTCTTTTGTTTCACTAGTGTTTTTTGGGGTGAATGGTTATCTTGTTTTACAAATCCTTTCTTATCATAAGGTCCAAAAGAAAGATGCATGTTTTCTTTAATTTGTAGCAAGTTTTACTTTGACATTTAAGTCCCTAATCCACCTGGAGTTGGCTTTTGTGTATTTTGTGCAATATGAATCCAGCTTCTTTTCAGAAATGGAAAAATTCCACGTGGGAATGTGGCTGACCACCTTTCGAGGCCCTCTCCATAGTCACCTGCCACACCCCTCTGCTGTGTCTGTTCCCTGGACCAGCGGGTCAGGCGCCGAGCCCCAGCTCCGTTGTTAACCTACTTCCTGCTGCCCGAGCGCCATCTGCTTTAATTCCACAGCTCCTAAGTCCCAACATCAGACAGGGCAAATCCCCTTCTTTAATCTTCCCCCGGAACCTCTTGGTCCGCTGTGCTCCCGTATGATTTGAGAATCGCTGGTTAGATCCCTCAACCCCCCCCCCCCCGGGGGCCGATTGGAGTCACAGATCAGGTCGTGAGGCCTTAGTGTCTCTGCATCAGGCCTTCCTACACTGAAGCAGGTCCTCGATCCTTTTATTTAGGTCCTCTTTAACTTCTCTTTTTAATGGTAGGATGTTTTGCCTCATTCTTACTTTCTTTCATGAAAATCGTTCTTACATTCTTACAATTTCTGTGCTCCTGTGAACAGTGACACTAACGTGCCTTTCCAATGGTATGCCCGGCGTGTGCCAAGCACTGGACTTCGCAGTCATTCTTTAGCCTCCTGCTAAACTCTCTCTTTGACGATCACGTATTTGATCGTATCTGAAAATCAGTTCAACTGATCTTGTCTCCTGCTGGGGTGGGCTCTCCGGCCCTCACTGCTGGGCAGCAGTGACCACAGTGGACATCACTCTCCTTGTTTCTGGTCTCAGGGGACCGCTGACACTCGTCCTGTGCCGTGGCCTGCAGAGGTGTTAGCATGAATTTATGTCAGATTTCCAAAAGTTGCAACCTCCCATCTGTTCAAACGACACTGTAGTTTCCCTTCTTTCACCAGTTAATGAGGTAAATGACGTGGATATATTTTTTTTCTTTATTTTTTACTTGATACTAGGGATCCAACCCTGGGGGGGGGGGCATTTAACCAGTGAGCCACATCTCCTGCCCTTTTTATATTTCATTTAGAAACAGGGCCCTGCTAAGTTGCTGAGGCTGGCTTTGAACTTGCAATCCTCCTGCCTCAGCCTCCCAAGCTGCTGGGATTAGAGGTGCATGCCCCACACTGGGCTTCTGATATGTTTTTCTAATGTGAGACCATCCCTTGCAATCTCAAGACAGTCCTCATTCCATGTTGCATATTGTCATTTTTCTTTCCTCGCCCCCTCCATTTGCAAGCTGGGGACGGAACCCAGGGCTCATGCATGCTTGGTGATCACTCTGCCACTGAGCTGCACCCGCAGCCTCTGACCACCTTTTTATTCTCTGCCTTTTATGGCTACCTTTCCTTTACAGTTCTGCCCTCGGCTCTCGTCCTCCCGGGCCACCCCTGCACTCCTCTCTGGAGCACCTGGTTTGCCTTCCCACCCTGTCCTGGGCACCTTCCTGCCACCTGTGTCAGGCCGAGTGGGCTCTCCGGGCAGCTGGCCCTGTATCACTTTTCACTCTTCTTTTGTAACACAAGCCGTGGGACCTCGGTGTGTCCTTGAGGCTCACTCTGTCCCTGCCACACATCTCCCTGGCCACACTGCCCCATGTCCTCGGTTCTGCAGTGTCAAGCGTTCATTATGACCCCCTCTTTTATCCATGACTTACACAGAACTGTTCTGTTCAGTTCCCACATAGAAGCCGATTTTAGAGAACCTATTTGAATTGTGTTGTGGTGAGAGTTGTTTTTTTTTTAGTTGTTGATGTACCTTTATTTTTTTATTTATTTATAGGTGGTGCTGGAAAGGGAACCCAGGGCCTCTTCCAGACGAGGCAGGCATTCTACTGCTGAGCTGCAACGCCAGCCCCGTTTTTTTTTTTTAATATTATTTTTTTAAGAATTTGAAATGTTTTTGGCCTAATTTGCGATTGATTTTGATCCATGTTCTACATCTAAAGGAATCTAATTTCTCTAGGAATTAGACACAGAATTCTATGCATGTCCACTAGATCAACCTTGTTATTTGAGGGAATCGATCTCTACGTGTTCGCTGATTTTTTAAATGTTATGCATACTGTGTGTGTGTGTGTGTGTGTGTGTGTGTGTGTGTGTGTGTGGTGCTGTGAATGATCCTGGGGCCTGGGCATGGCAGGCAGGTGCTGTCCCACGAAGCCACTCCCAGCCCATGTATTTCCTTATTCATGGGGTCTGCCTGTCCTATCTCTAATTGCAGGTGTGTTGAACTCTCTCTGTGATGACACATCTGTCCATTTCTCCCCACATTCTGCTGGGTTTGCCTTCGGTATTTTCAGCCTTTTTTTTTTTTTAAGGTGGACACAACATCTTTATTTTACTTTTATGTGGTACTGAGGATGAAACCCAGTGCCTCACACATGCTAGGTGAGCACTTTACCACCGAGCTACAACCCCAGCCCCTCAGCCCAATTTAATTTATACACACACACACACACACACACACACACACACACACACACAGATTTATTACAACTTTTGGATAATTTGAAAATTTTCACCAGGTAGTCACCTATTTTTTTTTTTTTTTGGTACCTGTTATTGAACCCAGGGGAGGCACTGAGCCACATCCCCAGCCCTTTTCACTTTTCATTTTGAGACAGGTCTCACTGAGTTGCTTAGGGCCTTGCTAAGTTGCTGAGGCTGGCTTTGAACTTGCGATCCTCCTGCTTCAGCCTCCCAAGTCAATGGGATCACAGGCGTGCGCCACCACACCTGGCTCATCCTTTCCGTTCTTGATGGCACTTGTAAAGAATCAGACAAATTTGCATGACATCACACAGGTTTTTTCGTAGGTGTTGTCCTTCCTTTCATTTTCTACCTTTCTGGACTTTCAGGTTTGGGGTGGATCTTTTCCGAACATCGCTGACCTGGGTGTTGTTGCTTTTCCAATCCAGCCTGAGACTCTTGACAATGAGCTTCTCGACTCCTCTGCTACTCCTGTGGACCTACCTGACTGGCTCCTGCCATCTCCTGTTTCATTTTCCACTTGCCCTGCCTTCTGCTTCCTTTCCTTTCTCCTCTCTCCCAGTTGATCTGGAAAACCTATGATTCCTTTCTCTTTCTTGGTATAGGGATTGCACCAGGCCCCAGAGCGGTTAGCCACTGAGCCACATCCCCAGCCCTTCTTATTTTTATTTAGAGACAGGGTCTTGATGAGCCTCTTAGGGCCTCACTAAGTTGCTGAGGCTGGCTTTGGTCCTCCTGCCTCAGCCTCCCAGGTTGCTGGGATTTCAGGTGTGTGCCACTGTGCCAGGCTCTTCCTGGGATTCCTATTCCTTCCATTACCATGTCAAGTATCAGTGTGGATGTCCACTTCACAAAGCCAAAATGACACAATTCACCCAGAGTTCTTCCCAAATGGGGCCAGGCCTTTGGCTCCTAGGTGCCCCACCTGACTTGCACAAACCGTCAAATGACCCAGGTGTGTCCCTGTGACTCCCCACAGGAGGCTGGCTGTTTCCTGCCACGTGTGTTTTGATTCACAGACCTGGGACATCAGGAGCGCTTTACGGACCCCTCCTCCTCAGGTCTCTGCCGCCCTGGGACCATCCTCCTCTTCCAGAGCGAATGTCTCCTCTGAACCTTGCTCCGGAGCAGGTGGCAAGGCCCCCACCACCCTGGTCACCTAAAGCCAGTGTCTTTGTCTCCATCCAGCCTCAGGTCTCTGTTCCCCTTTCACATTTCCCCTCCACCTCTATTTTTGTTGAATTCTGGGGAAACCTCACGTGTATCTTCTCCTGTTTTCCTTACTGTGGGGCCTATTTTTTTAAAAAATATTTTTAGTTGTAGTGGGACACAATACCTTTGTTTTATTTATTTATTTTATGTGGTGCCGAGGATGGAACCCAGGGCCTCGCGCGAGCTCGGCAGCCTCGCCGCTGAGCCCCGCCCCGCCCCGCGGGTCCCACACTCGGTTTTGTTCCAGGCCTGGTCCTTGGTTGGTTTTAGGAACGTGTCTGTCTGTCTGCCGCCTTCCTCTGTCTACCTCCTTAGACGGCATCCCTTGCTCCCCCTGCGCGCGGTGCGGGAGCTGTCCCACCTCTGGATCTGAGCGCTCGGGTTCACTACAGTCCTTGGCTGTCGGACCTGTGGACTTCGGGTGTCCTCAAGGTCACAGGTTGGTCCCGGACCTGGAGCCTAGTTTGGCAGTTTTCCTCCAGAGATTTGCTTTTCTTCCGCCGGTTGCCAGGATGTCCAAGCTAGTCCAGAGCCACCCACGTCCTTGAATTTGTTTGCAGCTTAGGTACCTCCCCCACCGCAGCAGCGTTGCCATGGGAACCTGGCCTCCCTCTCCCTGCCCACCTGGATGCTGCTGGGCAGCAGGCCCGCCAGTTCCCTGCTCCCTGGACCTTAGGTTGCCCCAGCCCTGGCCCTGCCCCACCTCGGTGCCCCAGCACCAGGCCCTCATGCTTGCCCCTCCAGCCACTCTGGACAGGCTCAGGCTCAGGCTCATTTATTTGCCGGTGCTCTGCTTGTTTGTGTAGGGAGTTCTGCGAAATCATCTCCTTCCTCTAGGAGACCAGAGATGCTGCAAATGATATGCTGCACCCAGGGCTGTGGTTGTTGGGGACACCTGTCCCTTAGCATGCCCATGGTCCTGATGCATAAGTAGAGGCCCCTTGAGTGCTGAGATTTGAACCCACTTGTGTGCAGGGAAGCCTGTGACCCCTGCTGTGCCCTGCCTTCTCACTGCTGGGTGACCGCTGCGATGCCCACAGGGCTGGGGACACATCACAAGCTACTCGTCCTCACACCGAATGGTGTAGCTGGCTTCGCTTCGAGGGTTCTCCTAACCCTTCAATGCTTTCCTGCACCGGCCTCACTGCCAGACCCCAAGGGGGCCCTTGGAGCTGGGGGTTCTTCTCCCTGGCTGGCTGGGCTTGCCCCGCCTTGAGGTCTGCTGCTTCTGAGCTGCAGAGGGCTTTGAGACTGGGCCTGGGCTCCAGGCAAGTGGAGTCTGGCCAGGCCTGGCTGCTCCCTGGTGCTCAAGAGAGCCCGGGAGAGCACAGACCTTCTGCCTGGCTTTGCTTGCTCAGCTCAGGCCTCCTTCTCGCATATTTCCTTGGTCATGGCTGGTGCAGGGAGACCCCTAGAGAGATCAAACATCTGCCACGTGGCAAGATGACATGTAGGTTCATTTGAAGGCCTGGAAATGTGGTGAACAGGGGCTCACATGCCAAAGGCCGACACTGGATCCAACCCCGCTTCCACTGGAGACTCGTGACCTCGACAAGTGCTCTCCTCACATAAGCGTCCATCTGCTTGTCCACACTACAGGTGGAACTGCTGCATCTTGCTCCCGGGATCAAGTGCTAACAAGGTTTGAGTGTGCTTATCCATATAAAGAGATTGGCATATGCCCGCCACCTAATAAGTGCTCAGGGTGTGTGTGTGTGTGTGTGTGTGTGTGTGTGTGTGTACATGTCTGTCCGTCCCACACTGAGTTTTTCAGCAGTGCCTCTTAGGCCAGACTGTTTGCCAAGCCCTATGCACACATTGCCATAGAAGATAAGAACTTTCATTATCTGTAATTTGAAGATGAGAAAATTGAGGATTAACAAAAGCTTTCCGACTTTTCTGTGGTCCCAACCTGGTCACCTGATTCATGTCTCCAAACCCTCAACCACCTACTCCGGAGCCTGACTCATGCTTGGAATGACTGTATTGAATCAGAAAGCCCGGGCACTCAGGCCTCACCTGGTGCGGTGGCCACGCCATTCTGGTGTGGGTTGCTTCTCCAGCCTTCCTGTGAGCCCTCCCACGGGCAGGTGCTGCTGGCCCTAGGACAGTGGTGGACAGCCAGGTGCTGAAGGCAAAGCCAGGCCACCAAGAAGGTGCTCTGAGGCCTTGCCCAGAGGAACTCCAGCCTCTGCCAAAGCCCAGGCCCCCTCCTCACTAGCCACATCCTGGCCTCCTGGCTGTCCCCCCTCTAGCCTCCCACCCCAGCAGGGGTCACCTCCTGGTCCTGCCAAGCCAGCCCAGTTGTGTTTTCTCAAGCTGGCTGAAGAAACAAGCGGAGCCCTGGGTCTTCCTGCTGGAATAACCCCTTCCTTCCCCAGGGCAGCTCCTCTGCACTTGGCCGGAAAGGGGCAGGCCCTTTCTTTCCTTCCAGGAGACACCAGTTTGGAATGTGCCCCTGATAAGGGGGCTTGAGGGGGGGGCTGGGCTGGGTAGAGATGTGTGTGACTGATAAGAGTTTTACACATGTGGGCAGGATCTGGGGAGGGGCCCTAGTGTGTGCACAGGGGAGGGGAGGGAGGGAGACCCAGGAGGTCCCCAGGGGCGCCCTGGGTCAGGGAGCGGTGAGGAGAGGAATGTGCAGGTATGAAATGCCTCCCTCCACCCTGCAGGTGCTGGATGAAGGATGAGTCCAGAGGCCAGGCCAGCAGCCAGGAGGGGGTTGGGTGGGGGACACAGGGCAGGCTCTTGGAGCCTGGGGTGGAAAGGTGCACAAGGCTGAAGAGCCAGGCACCAAGACCCGCTCCCGGGCTCCTGTCTTCTGGTTTATCCACTTGATTCTCTGACTGGCCCCTTCTGCTGTGGTGGCCACCGTGTGGACCCCTCCACCCGAGTCCAGGCACTCTTCCATCAGTGTCCACCCTAATTCCAGTTGTCTGGGAGAAGTCAAACTCTGGAGCCCGGAGAAGGCAGGCAGTGAGCTCTGTGAGGGTGGACAGTGCTGCCTCCCTCTGCAGGAGTCCAGGCTTCCAGGACAGGGCTGGACACAGAGGAGGCCCTCGACTAAGCCAACTCAGGAAGAGGGCTTGCCTCCACCTGCACACACTGGAGGGACTTTTCCAAGACCACATGGTGACCAGATCTGAGGGCCCCAGCCAGGGGTGGGCAGTGTGGGCAGGAGGGAGAAGGCACTGGGAATCAAGAGTATCCACACCTGGCTTGGCCCCTGGGTCTTATGATGCTGAAACTCAAGAGCCCCCTGGCTCAGCAGGATATTAATAAGCCTGGCCACCTCCCAGGGGTCAGCTCCGCCAGGGGCCAACAGGATTCCCAGCCCCAGGTCTGGGATCTCCCTTTCCACATCTGCAGCCCTGGCTCCTGGCCCAGCACCCCACTGGCCACTCTACAACTTTTCCCAGAAGCAATTCATGCGAGGAAGACCCCTCCCCAACTCTGAGCAGGCCTGAGAACAGCTCACTGAGCCCAAGGGAACCACTTGGAAGGAACCCAAAAGAAGACTGGGCTGAGCATGGGTGGGAGAGGGAAGCCCGGGGCCCACATCTGGGCTCTGAGGTTGAGCTCAATCTGCAGCTCTTGTTCCTACTGTGGTGACCCACGACCAATCACCTAATAACACTGAGCCTTGGTTGCTTAGCCTGTAAAGTGGGGCCCGACTGGAGTATCTGGTTCCTGGTTTTGCTGTGAGGGCCAAGTGAGGTAGTTGTCACAAAGGGCAAGCCTAGGGGGTGAGACGGCCACCCCCTGTCATCACCATCTGGGATCCTGGCTGACCTTCCTCTTGGTCCACCCAGACTGGGTTTCTGTCCCGCTGCTCCCTCTAGGGGGAGAGATGGTTATTGCAGGGGCTCCCTACCAGGTGGTGTGGGGCTTCCCACTGTCTCCTCCATGATCAACTTAAACTCACGGCCTCTGCTATGTATGCACCAGCAGGGCAGGTCAGAAGTGGACAAGAAGGGAGGCTCACTCCTCTCCCTTTGGAAACTCAGAGGACAGGGCAGCCTGGTTTGGGTGTCCATGAGACAAGTGCGGCCCTGGGTCCTACCTCCTCCATCCTGGACAAGGCACAACCTCCGTGAATCCCAGAGTGCTCTTCTGTAAATGGGACCACAAAGCCTTCATAGGTTCATTGGAAAGGGGCGGGAAGAGCCAGCAGGAGGCTTGTGCTACTAGATTTGGGGTGGAGGGAGGCTTTGTCTGCGCGAAGGGGAGGGATAGCTCCTGCGGAGGCCTGGGAGCCAGCAAAGGCCCGACAGTTCAAGGACAGGGTGCCAGGGGTAGGGAGAAGAGCACAGAGAGGGCTGGACTCCGTGCTTCCTGCAGTAGACCAAGAATGGGGCAAGCTGACCCAGACGGGTGGGGGATGCAAATGCCGGCCTCTAAGCTAAGACCCAGCACCCACATTGGCTTGGGCCCGACTTGAGGGTGGGTGTGGCAGTTGATCTCTTGCTCTGAGGAAAACCCAGGCAGTGTTCTCGCTGCTACCGGTTGTCTTTGCTTACAGACTGTTGGGTTAAACCATGTCCCCCCAAAAAGATAAGTTGGAGTCCTAACCCCTGGGACCTCAGAATGTAAACTTATTTGCTCTTGACAGAGAAAATCAAGTTAAGAGGAGGTCATTAGTGTGTCCTTATAAAAGGAGGAACAAGGACAAGGACAGGCATGTGCAGTGGGTGTGACAATGGGGGTGGCAATGACACCCCTCCAGCCAAGGAGTGAGGCCATGAGCTCAGTGGGCAGGACGGGCCCCTCCCCAGCATGTGCAGAGGCACAGGCCCTGCTGACCCCCAGACCTTGGCCTTCCAGCCTCCCAAGCTGCCAGGCACCAATTTCTGTGTGTCAGCCACCGGCTGGGGGAACTCTGTTGCAGCCCCGACAAACTAATACAGATCTGGCAACGCACTGAAGACAGGAAGCATATTAAAAGTCATGAGTTCATATTGACATCTCTTGTTCAAATTCAAAATCCCAGAACCTTTTTTTAACTTTTTCTTTTATATTTATATCTCTTTTCTCTTACATATTTATGTCCTTTAACCTACGATATACATAAAATGGTTTCAAACTTAAAAAAAAAGAAAAATCCCAACCTAACAGCTTTTGTTCTTCCCCCAAATTCTTACGAGGCTCAAAACTCCCCTGACTCATTTCTCAGTTCAAATGTCAGCCCCCCCCCGAAAGGCCTGACCTCCCACCCTGGTCATCCTCCACCACAGGCTCAGGGTGACCTAACACATATTGATTTGTTATTTACTGTCTGCCTCCCTTCCAGAATGTCAGCTCTTGCAAGCAGGGACTTCTCCCTGCTTGGTTCTCTTGCTATAGCCCTGTGCCTGAAACGGGCGGGGACATGGCTGGCATTGGTAAATATTTGTAGGTAGGACGGACAGATAGACGAATGGGCACGGTCCTCTTCTCTGCTGAGCTGACCCCACACGTGTGCCAGCCTCATTTCTGTAACTTTCCATAGGCTCTGGGTCACCTGTTGCAAATAAAAGCAGATATGGACCACCAGCCCCACAGCATGCTGGGGCCATAGCTTGGAAGTCCCTGGCTACTGCATCACCTCGGACTTAGGATGCCTTTCCATTGACACACGCAGGCTGCCCTTGTGCCAGGGAGGACCGAGGCCCATGGACACTCTCGGGTCCAGCTTTTCAGGAAACCCTGGGCTCTGGGTGCCAAGACCAGGCTGCCCTGAGGGCTGCCCCAGCTGAGGGTGCCTCACTGTGACAGCCACTCTGGCTGTCCTGTAGCGTGGCTTACATGTTCTAGGGCATTGTTGGCTTTGTCTGCTGCATAGGTCCCTCCTGGAGCATGGGAAATCTGTGCCCAGAGCTGGCTCACAGCAAGCACTCAATAAATGCTCCATCTGGGGAAATGACTGGAGGCACATGGACAAAGATGCCCCCTCTGTACTCCTCCTTGAAACTTGTGAGGACACAGGTGTGGCAAACAGGAGGCAGGGAGCCTGGCCTCCAAGGGGAAGGCAGGTCATGAAAATCCTGTGTAACAGCCTGTCTTAGGTTACAGCCATGAGCAGTTGGGGTCCTCGGTGATGGTACAGAGTGACCCTGGAGAGCAGGACCAGACCCCAGGGCTGCATGCTCTATGCACAAGGGGAAAAGTGGAAACCAGGATCCAGAAAGACTAGCCTCAGCAATTCCCGCTGCCTCCCTGCGTGCCTGTGCCTGGCTGTGGTCCCCGGGTCTGCCTGCCCTTGCATGGCTTCCCCCATGTGGGGCCCAGGTGAGTCTTATTCAATCCACTCAATGAATTTTAGCTGAGCTCCGATTTGTGCCAGACTCTGTCTGGGCTCATGCTGGGAAATGGAGGGGACCCGGGCAGCGGTCCCTCCACGCCTTAGGGTCCAGTACCAGCCACAGATGTATGAAGTTGAACACAGCCAGGCCTTGTGGCGCCCCCTTCTGGCCGGCCTTGGTGTAGTACTCCAATCAGTGCTCCGGCTTCAGGAGCCTAAGAAACGCGCCTGTTTGTTGGAAATAGGGGCCCCCGCAGGAGCCACGGCAGACTCACGGGAGCCCCTTGCTGCCCAGCGTCTTCCTCGCAGCCCGCGCTCTCCCGGCCCCGGGCATCTGTCCCGCTGCACACCCGGCCTCCCAGCCCGACTCCTCCCTGGGCATCTCCACCTGCTCCTTCTGCAAGTCACAGCGAAGCTCCCGGAGCCTACGCGGCGTCACAGGATCCCGGCAACCGGCTGTAGCACTCAATTTACTTTCTTCTGCAAAGGGCACTTGCATGTCACATAGTGGACGTGCCCTTTGCAGAAGAAAGTAAATTGAGTGCTACAGCTTGGAAAGGACAGAGGACGTGAATCCACCGGCACCCAGCCGGGGACCCTGCCCTGCACCGGTGTCCAGGTCCTGGGGGAAGCAGCATTTGGCGCCAAGCCGAGGATGGTGGGGCTTTCCCTGGAGGCTGGGAGCTGAGCAGGAGCGGCATTGCCAGGAGACACCCATCCTCCCTGTGCATGCTGCAGGGCCGCGGAGCTGGTTTAGGACCCGCCCGTAGCTGCTTGGAGATGGCCTCAAAGCCAGGGGGTTAGTGGACAAGACAAGAAAGCCCAGAGGTCAGGAAGGACAGGAAGAGGAGCCACCTGCAGAGGTGACCATAGCACACTGTACAGAATTGTATTTGAATTTTTATGGAGCCACTTAAGATCACAGCATGATTGGTTGGAAGGGGGTTTTTAAACAGTTTTTATTGTACATAGCTGATTCACATAGTTAAGTGTTTTAATCCATAAGTTCCCCATTCCTCTCTCCCTCCACCACCTCTCTCCTCCCTCTGAAATTGGTGGAGAAACATAGTTCTTTGTTTATCCTAGGAAGTTTCCCACAGTCTGGCTCATGCCTGTTGTGTCCCTACATGATTTAACCTGTCCCCCTGTCCTCTCTTTTCCCCATGAGTCTAGAGTCAGTCTAGAGGCTTAGGTGAGATTGGCTTTGATTGTGTGCACCATGTGCAGGTGTGTAAGGGAGGTGTGTTAGTCTGTCAGGATGTACATGATCTCTGCTGGCCTCTCTTTTTGTAAAGTTAGCTGATATTTAGTGACTTGTTTAGACCAGAAGTTCACCCTCATGATGTTGACTGGTTGTTCATAATAAAAAATGTCACATTCTAGCTGGGCATGGTGACACACCTGTAATCCCAGGAACTCAGGAGGCTGAGGCAGGGGATCTCAAGCAACTTGGAAGCCCTAAGCAACTTAGTGAGACCCTCTCTCAAAATAAATAAATAAGGGCTGGGGTTGTGGCTCAGTGTTCAGTGTCCCTGGATTCAATCCCTGGTACAAAAAAAAAAAAAAGTCACATTCTTATGTTATCATCATCAAATGAACCAAAATCCACTTTAGAAGATTTTTAAACAGATTAGAAACTTCCAAGTCATTCAATTTTCCATATATAACACTTTATACATGACCCCATCATACAACACTGAAAATATTTCCAAACACTCTTTTTTCCCAATGCCCTCTCCCTAGCAAAAAAACTCTGTCAAAAGGTAGTTTTGTATCATTCTTTGGTAAAATAACCCCTTTGCTTTAAGTTCAGAGAGCACATCAATGTGTTTATTTGTTTATATGACTGAGTGTATTTATTTACATATTTATTATGAAATATCTGTTGGATAGCTACTTGTCAACACAGGAAACACCAGTAAATTTGCAGCACGTGAGTTATTATAAAAAATGTCAAGCTTGTGTTTAGTTAGACTCCTTGAAACTTCTTACCTTGAAATAACCGGTGCCTAAGTTCTTTTTTTTTAATATTTATTTTTTAGTTGTAGTTGGACACAATACCTTTATTTTATTTATTTATATGTGGTTCTGAGGATCGGACCCAGGGCCTTTTGCTTGCCAGGTAAGCGCTCTACCACTGAGCCACAACCGCAACCCTCCCAGTGCCTAAATTTCACGGTTCATGAATTCTCGTGGCCATTCCTCTCCTTGTCAATGAGCGTTGAAAGAACTCAGGGGGCTGAGGCAGGAGGATCACAAGTGCAAGCCCGGCCTGAGCAACTCAGCGAGACCCTGTCTTGGAAATAAAAATGAAAAGGACTGGGGTGTACTCAGTGGGTGAGTGCCCCGGGGTTCCCGAAAGCACTCAAGGATGGAGACTGTGCTTGTGGGTTCCTTGCCTCCTTTTCTTCCCGAGGAGCCACACATGGAGTGTTTTGCTTGTGCTGCTCCCTCAGTAACCACTTCCCTGGATCTTTGTTTTACTCCCACCCCAAGCAGCAGCTCCCTCCATGCAGCTGTCCCCCTGATCCACAGGGAATGTGTTCCAAGACGTCTGTGCCGGCCTGAAACCCCAGATAGTACTGGACCCTGTAGACACTGTTTTTTCCCAAGCAGATGTGCCTATTTTCATGTACATATGTACCCAGGATAAAGTTTAATTATAAATTAGGCACAGTGACTAGTGATAACATTATAAAATGGAACAATTATAATAATATGCAGTCATAATTAAAACTTACAAAGTGCTCATCCCTGGAATTTTGTATTTAATATTTTCAGGTTGCATTTGACTGCAGTCAACTGAAACTTCAGAAAACAAAAACCCTGGATAAGGCGGGACTACTTAAATTATTTCTAGAATTTTCTGTAAGTTTCATGTAGAATCTTCATGATTCGTTGTTTTTACTAAGTAACATACTTCTTGCTGAGGCTATCTCGTCTTGGCTCATTTTTGCTTCAGAGACTCAAAAATATTAAGAAGCAGTGCTTTGGTCTTGCTGCCACAAGCACAGACACGTGAAAGCCATCTGTAAGACCTGTTCACTCCATGCCCTGCACACTGTCCAAACACCTGTTCTCCCAGCTCCGCCGTCTGCCAGACTTCCAATAACACTTGCTGATGAAGAGGTACGTTTTATTTCCCTGCCAGCTTTTTAAATTTTCTGTTATAGTTTTTACTGTATTTTTTTTTTTTTTTTACCATGGAAGAACAAATGATGCTCACTGGCATATAAGTTTCTGCTTTTGCTATTAAGAAACCTCAAAAAAAAAATCTTTCAAAATATTTATCATTAAGTTTCAGGAGATTTTGGAAACTACTGGGGTTGAGTGTAACTTCAGACACCACTGGAAGAGCCTGAGAGGTTTGTCTGAACACTTGGTTTGTACAAGTTCTGGTACTTGCAATGCTGTAACTTGGCATCTCAAGGCCGGCCTGCCAGGGCAAGGTTTCTCATTTAAAGAGACTGGCACCAATCTCCGTTTCAGACAGTCTTCTGGATGAAGTCTAGCAGGGACGGGAGAAGGGCGGTTCTGACATTCTCCCACTGCCCTCCTGGTGTCCATTCACGTCCTTCTCCACACGGCTTCATTATCCCTCTAAGGCTTTCCCCAGGTGTAACTGACAGACAGTGACTGCCCTGTTAGTGTGTGATCTGATGTGTGTGAACCACATTACCCCCATGAAACCACGGCCACACCAGTGTTTCCCTCACAGGCTTCCCTACCCCTTCATACTCCACCTGGGACTCCTGGTCCCAGGTGGGCCTGACCTGCCACTATAAGTTGAATCCTGAGAAACGTAGTCTTCATCTGGCTTCTCATTTTGAGATTCAGAAGCGCTGTCAAGTACACCAACATGCTCTTAACTTGATGTCCCTCCTCCGTCCTCACAGCATTGCCAAAACCTCTGTCTCCCTTGTCCCACCTGATTCTGACCCTCCTGCCTCTCCATCCGGCTCCCTGGAATAATCCAGGGTAGTCGCCCATTGTGAGAGCCTTCATTAACCTCTCCTGTAAAACCCCTTGGCCCCATCAAGGTAACATGTTCTCGGGTTCTGGGGATTAGGATGTGGAAGTCTTGGGAGTGGGGCATCATGTTTCCAGTCACGTCTGCTATAAATATTTGTGTACAAGTATTTTTTGTGGATATGCTTTGATTGCTCAAGGGGTAGAATTGGGCCATTATGGTAGGTATATGTTCCACATTTTAATAAACTGCTAAGCTAATTTCCAAAGTGCTTATGCTGCTTATATTGACACCAGCTGCATATGAGAGTTCCAGGTGCTCTGTATATGTCGAATGGTCAGTTTAAAAAATTTTAGCCGTTTTATTTATTTTGTTTTTAGTTTTCGGCGGTCACAATATCTTTGTCTGTATGTGGTGCCGAGGATCGAACCCGGGCCGCACGCATGCCAGGCGAGCGCGCTACCGCTTGAGCCACATCCCCAATTTTAGCCATTTTAATGAGTGTGAAGTAGTAACTCGTTGTGGCTTTAATTTGCATTTTCCCTAGTGACTGCTGATATTGAACATCTGCTCCCCGCCCTTTTTTACTATTCTGGGGATTGAATCCAGGGCCCTCTGCCAATGAGCTACATTCTCAGCCCATTTTATTATTATTTTATTTTGAAACAGTGTCTTGCTAAATTGCATAGGGCCTCACTAAGTTGCTGAAGTTGGCTTAAAACTTGCCATCCTCCTGCCTCAGCCTCCCCACTACAGGTGTGCACCACCATAACCAGCAATATTTTTTGGTACAGGTTCTTTATTGGATATGTTTTGCAAATATTCTCTCCCAATCTGTGATTTGTCTTTCCGTGTGGCAAGATTCAACATCCATTCATGATTTTAAAAACAAAACAAAAACCATTCTCAGTAAACTAGGAATAGAAGGGAACTCCCTCAACCTTAGTAGGCATGAATAAAAATTCTAGCTAATACCATTGGACACTTTTCCCTAAGCTCAAAATCAGGCAAGGATGTCTGCTCTTCTCAAATCAATAAGGTAAACAAAAGAAGAAACTCTCATGGCAAACCACATAACTATCTACACAAAAAATCCCAAAGAATTTTACAGACTTTACTAGAACTAATAAGTGACTTCACAAGTTATAAGATATATGGTAAATATACAAAAGCCTACTGTATCTCTCTTACCAGCTGTGTTAAGTTATTCAGTGTTGCATAACAAATTATCTACAAAATGAGCTTCTTAAAACAATAATAAACTTGCCAAAAGTGGGTCACATGTCTGTAATACTAGTGACACAGGAGGCTGAGGCAGGAGGATGGCAAGTTCAAAGCCAACTCAGCAAGTTAGCAAGGCCCTAAGCAACTTAGTGAAGCCCTGACTCAAAATAAAAAATAAAAAAGGGCTGCAGATGCCAGGTGCAATGGCGCATGCCTGTAAACCCAGTGGCTCAGGAGGCTGAGGCAGGAGGATCAAGAGTTCAAAGCCAGGGCTGGGGATGTGGCTCAAGTGGTAGCGCACTCGCCTGGCATGCATGCGGCCCGGGTTAGATCCTCAGCACCACATACAAACAAAGATGTTGTGTCTGCTGAAAACTAAAAAAATAAACATTAAAAAAAATTCTCTCTCTCACTCTCTCTTTAAAAAAAAAAAAAAAGAGTTCAAAGCCAGCTTCAGCAAAAATGAGGCACTAAGCAACTCAGTGAGACCCTATCTCTAAATAAAATACAAAATAGGGCTGGGGATATGGCTCAGTGGTTGAGTGCCCCTGGGTTCGATACCTAGCACCAAAAAAAAAAAAAAAAAAATGGCTGAGATATGTGTCAGTTTTTAGGCACCTCTAAGTTCAATTACCAAATAAATAAATATAAACCATCAGGGGATGTATCTCAGTTGTAAAGCACCCCTTCAATCTCCAGTGCCACAAAATAATAATAGTAACAATAACAAAAATAGAACTTACCATCCTGTGCAGTCTCTGAGGGTCAGAAATTCAGACATGGCTGTGTTGTGCTCAAGAGCTCTCGAGAGATGCTAGCTGGGGGCTGGGGATGTGGCTCAGTGGTAGAGGGCTTGCCTAGCATGCACAAGGCCCTGGGGTTCATCCCTAGCACCACAAAAAAAAAAAAAAAAAAAAGAAGAGGTTGAATGGGACTGTGCTTATATGCTAGCTTGACCAGAGGGTTACAAGATCTGATGGCGCCTTGAACATGGAGTTTCCAGACTCTGGGACTGTGAGAAATAAACCATTATAAATAAGCCACCCATTCTGTGGCAGTTATATCAACCCAAATAGAATGACAGATAAATATTAAAAATAATCCTAAGTTATCAGAAAAGAGTAGCAGATGTTCAAGACATACAAATATTCAAGATCCTGTATTTAAAAGGACAAAGAGGTTTATTTATTTATTTATTTTTAAGAGAGAGTGAGAGAATTTTTAATATTTATTTTTTAGTTTTCGGCGGACACAACATCTTTGTTTGTATGTGGTGCTGAGGATCGAACCAGGGCCGCACGCATGCCAGGCGAGCGCGCTACCGCTTGAGCCACATCCCCAGCCCCAAGAGGTTTATTTTTAAATTAACATTGTTATTTAAAACACAAAACTTGGGCTGGGATTGTAGATCAGGGGTAGAAAGCTTGCCTAGTACATGTGAGGCCTTGGGTCCAATCCCCAGCACCACATAAAAATAAATAAATAAATAATAAAGGTATTATGTCCATCTACAACTAAAACACACACACACACACAAAAACCCCAAAACTTTGTGTCTGGGTGGGTATAGCTCAGTAGTAGAGCATATATACTTAGCTCAATCCCCAGCATCCAAAAAATAATCAAAACACAAAAGAAAACAAACACACAGAAACATCAGGACTTTAAGAGGTTTTTTGTTGTTGTTGTTATTGTTTGTTTGTTTGTTTGTTTTTTTGGTAATGTGGAAAACAAACTTATTTGGAAAATCAGTTATTACTCTTAAGATATTGTTTTGAATAAGCCTATTGTATTCACAGACTGTTTTGTCATTCAGGTCCAGTTAAATGACCTAGTTTGATATTGTTCGTGGTATTAAAAACTCATATTTGGTAATGTTCCACATGCATCACTGACAGCCTACTTATTGGATCCTATTTGAGAAGGCAAATATTGGTATTTTCCCCTAAAATTATATAAAAACAGGCCACAGAAACAGGCATGGTGGCCAATGCCCATAATCTCAGCTACACAGGGGGCTGAAGCAGAAGGATAGCAAGTTCAGGTCCTGCCTGAGCAACTTAGTGAGATCCTGTCTTAAATATAAAAAATAAAAAGGGCTGGGGCATAGCTCAGTGGTGGAGCACCCCGGGTTCATTCCCCAGTGTGGGGGTAGGGGAAGACCATAGTGTAATATGCCCTCAGTCTAGAGTAAGCCTGTGCCAGACTGGGGAGACACTGCTGCACCATGAGAAAGCAGAGGCTCTGAGGTCAGCTGCCTCAGTCAACACTGGCTTGGTCAGTTACTAGGTGGGGAAAGCTCTGCCACGTTTCTGTGACTGAGCACCTTCTCCAGTACTCAGTTTCCTCATTTCCAAAGTATCTGCTTCATGAGACTACTTAAGGACTTAAGGAACAAATGTCTGTAAGGTAATTGCTTAGTGCCTGATGCAAACTGAGTGTTGGATGTTTTTGTTCTATCAGGTATTATTATCTAAGTTTTAGAGTGTATATCTCTATATATTGATACATACACATATATTGAACACAGGGGCAGTTAACCACTGAGCTACATCCCCAGCCCTTTTTGAGACCAGGTCTTACCGGTTTCTGTTCTTGCGACTAAAAGGCTCAGGGGTCACTCCAGTTGAACTGGGATAATTGGGCTGCGCAAATAACCACACAGGAGACACAAATACCTTTTTCTTTGGGGTCGCTGTGAGGGCTCCCCTGAACTTAAGGGTCCACAGGAAGAGAGAGAGAGAGGTGGGGGAGGGAGAGAGAGAGAGAGAGAGAGAAGGCGCCTTTTATTGAGGAGAAGCTATTCAAATGAGACAAGGAGTCAGGTTTCAGGGGGCTGAGTCTATCTTCATGAAGTCCACTGTCAGCAGGTTGACTGACATCTGGGTAGGCCACACCCAAAGGTACAGTAAGAGAAGGGAACCCACACAAGGCACTTCCTTGAAAGATTCTATCCTAAACAGGGCAAGGGGTTATATAACAAAGGAACAGGTGAGCGTAGCTCCACCCATGGGGCTGTAGCAAGACACACCCATGCACTACACCATCCCTCAAGCCCAAGAAGGGGAAAGCTCTGCCACATTTCTGTGACTGAGCACCTCAGCACCCAGCCGGAGTGTCACTCAGACATGTGCAAGGTTGATCTTCCACAAAGTCTTGCTAAGTTGAGGGCCTCACTAAATTGCTGAGGCTGGCTTTGAATTTGTGATCCTCCTGTCTCATCTTCCCAAGCCATTGGGATTACAAGAGTGCACCACTGTGCCTGGCTAATCCATGTATTTTTATATCCCTAGCTGATTTGAAGGATCTAGAATGCTCTTAATGACCTGATTTGAAAGTATTTTCAAAACCACTCTAAAACAGAATGCTGTTCTGAGTTTTGTTGTTGTTGTTGTTTTGAGATGGTCTGTTTCCCAAGCTCATCTTGAACTCATAATTCTGCTTCAGCCTCCCAAATAGCTGATTACAAGCCTGGCTCTATGGCACCTCCTCACTTTATTTTTGCAGTGCTGGGGATGAAACCAAAGGCTGGCACATACTAGACAGGTGCTCCACTGCTGAACTACATCCCAGCCTTAGGGTACACTTTTTTTTTTGATGGTGGGTCAGGGTACTGGGGATTGAACTCAGGGCCTTTCAATAACTGAGCCACATCTCCAGCCCTATTTTGTATTTTATTTAGAGACAGGGTCTCACTGAGTTGCTTAGCACCTCACTTTTGCTGAGGCTGACTTTGAACTCCTCATTCTGCTGGCTCAGCCTCCCCAACCACTGGGATTACAGGCCTTCGCCAACTCGCCCCACTTATGGTACACTTTTGTATGCATTAGCCAGTTTCCACGGGTCCTTGGAAATACTATCATGAAGGTGACTGACTTACCATCTTTTAGTACCTTGTTCAAGAAACAGGGTGTACTCTTTGCACAGATTTTCACTAGATGGGAAAGTCAGCTTCAAGTGGAATCACAAGATCTACTGAAAGACCCCAGCCCCATAACCTAAGGCTTGATTATGAAAAGTAGAAAGTATGCAGTAAACAGGTGAGCTCACCACATGACCTGTTAGAAAGGGCACCCTGCCCACATCACAGGACATGCTTGAGCAAACTGGGATCATAAGCGGGAACAGGGAGGAAACAAAATGTAAACCTATGAGATTAATGAGTTTTTCGGGAACCTATAGTGAAAAATAAGTTTATCATAGTGAAAAACAAGTTTACCCTTTAAGTGACGTGTATGCTGGATTCAAAAACACCTGTTGTTGTGCTAGGTGGAAACAACTCCTTTTTCCCTATAAAAGATCTGTACCCCAAAGCCCGGTGTGCCAGTTCACCAAAGCTTCGGCTGAGGTTTTTGCTGTGCACCCGCAGGCGCCTGTGTATTAATAAACTTGCCTCTTGCTTTTGCAGCCAGTGTGACGCTAGTTCTTTTGGACGGGGGATTTGAGGGTCTGGGGGTCTTTCACTACCATTATTCTCTTCACTGACTTTATTTTTGATAACATGGAATTTTTGCCCTATTCCCAGGCTATTGCCATTTTTGCCACTGCCTCTTTATCACACTGGCAAATACACAGATTACGAAGTTTTATTTATTTAGCGTCAGGGATTGAATCCAGGGCCCTGTGATGTGTGCTCTACCACTGAGCTACACTTTCTGGCTAAACAACAAATCTTAATCCAGAAAAATGTTTTAACTTTTGTCCTGGAGGATTTCATGCAAGTCTTCTATTTAACAACTCCAACAATTTCATGATGATCTTTGCAAGACAAGCTTATTCTCACATATGTTTTTTCAGAGTAATGTCTGGGGCAGGGTTTATTTGCTCACAGATCCTAAAACTTCGGACCTGATCTGCACATTTCTTTTGGATCCTTCTTCAACTGTCCCACTTAGTTCTGAAGATGGGTTTGCAGGCCAAATGGCTCGCTGCCATTTTTTTTTTTTTTAATCTGTTTCTTTTGGTTCCCTTGCTCAAAATGCTCCTCGGCCAGAATCTAACTGCATGCAGCCGACGAACTGTCCACGTGTGCTTGCGCAAGTCTCCCAAGCGGGTTCCGCACTCGGCCGCAAGCTGGGACCTTGCGGTGAACAGAACACCGCGTTCTGCTGGCCCTTAACGTTCCCCCGCCACAGCCCAACAGCGTCACGGCCGGCGTCCTGCGGGCCACCACACTGCTTTACCAGGCCCTCCACTTAGCCCTACGGCCCCAAGTCCAAGGCCCGCCCAAGGACACCGGACCCCAGGCGCTGGAAGGCCAGCCCCTCTTCCTCAATCGAGTCGACTCAGTCGCAACCTGGCTGACGTCAACCTGGCCCACGACACCTCGACCAATCGGAACAGGCTATCTACGAGTGGCGAAAACTTCATCCAATTGAGTCCTTTCTACTATAGACGACTCACCCAATCACAAGGTGAAGCAGCAGAAGACGCCCCCGGAAGCAACGAGGAAGGCGGGGAAAGGGAAGGGGTGTGGCCACAAGGCCCCGCCCTCGGCGCTGCAGCGTAGCGGTTCTGGGCCTGCGTGAAGAGGCGGGGCGTTCAGGCGGTGCTTGTACTGGGTACTGCGTCGTTTGTTCTTGGCGTCAATCTTTTAAAACCGCTCGGGCACGCTGGTACCGTTGGTTTAGTTAAAACACACGGCACTGCTCCACTTATCCGAGCACTGCAGCCGACACTTTCTATTTGTTTAACTGTTCTAAGGGGGGGGGGAGCGATATTAAAGTTTTCGAATATGGATTGCAGAGCTTGATCCCCAGCTGAGTAAGACTCCGGGGTCAATCGGTATGATATATTTTAGTAAAGTTTAACATCACTCTGATTTACTTTTCTTTTTTAGATTATAGATAAACGTAAATAGAAGGATCCTGTTTTCCCGCTCTCATCCCAGTGGACCAGCTTGAGTCCTCCCCTGGGTCCCAGAGCCTCACTTGGGCGCAGGCAGTTGTGCGGGTAACCCCTGGAGATGGGTTGCCTGGAGTCGCGTCCAGTCCCTGAAAGCTCAAGTGCTGGGTGAGCTCAAGCTAGCCCTGCAACCTCTCCATGCAACTTCCTCTTTAAAACAAGAGTGTTAACAACAGCTTTCTCATTGGGTTTTTGTAAGAACCTATGAGTTTGTATGCAAGCGTTTAGGACGACGACGCCTGACCTTAATAAGCCCTTAAGAAATGATGGGGCAGTCCCCATTTCTTTTTCCCTCCAGTGCACACCTGCAGGCAACAATTCCCAGCCTTGTAAGCAGATAACTGGGGCTGCAGGACTCGTTCCAACAGGTGATTGTGCACAGAAGTAATGGACACACATCTTGGCCTGCCTTCCTGTTTCTTGGTCTGCACAGCTGGAATTGGTAGTGGAACCAGAAGAAGGTTTCAGAACCTTTTTCAGCACCACTTGGAAGAGAGCTGCACAACCAGGACCAGGAAAACCCACTTGGGAGTGCTGTATGAGAGAAAAATAAAAACATTCACTTCCACCGTGACACACCACTGAAATGCTGTGGTTTTTGTCATAGCCATTAGCTAACCTAATACATAGCCATTTCTATTATTACTGTGCTATTTTTTATCCCTCCACAATTGGACTCTTTGAGAGTGTGTTGTTTTGTGGTAGCATTGAAATATCTGCATACCACTCCTCAATCAGATTATAAGCCCCTCTTTGATATCTATTTCTGTTATGCCTCCGCCGCCCCCCCCCCCCCAGCTCCACATCCACAGTACCTAGCGCCTCACTGAGAAAATTGCCTGGGACTGAAGAGAGAGCTGCCTGTCCAGGAGTGCGGTGCAAAGGTTGTTCTTTGCTTCATTGCTTGCATACAAACCCCACCCACTGTTCTTCTTTCCTCTCCTTTCTATGGATTTGCTTGTTCATTCATTTACTCTTTGGTAAGAGTAAAGACTTGTGCAGCCCTCCTTCTGTCCCAGGAGACAGTGGTGAACCGGCAGACACCCCCTCTGTGCAGGGGACCTCGTTAGTCCAATTGGTAGGTAAGCTGCATTTCTTTTGTAAGTCATTAGCTAACTTAATGGTTGTTGGTCTTGTGAGCCTGTCCCATAAACCATGGCATCCCTGCTCCCCATGTTGAGCCAGAGAGGGAGGAAAGAAGACTGTTATGATGGCAGTGTACAGGAGGGTACCCACAGGGAAGGGTTCTTAAAGGAGCATGACTTCTGAGTTGAATGGGATTCACCCATGCAAAGGCGGTTGTGAGGAAATGGGAAGGATTTACTTCAGGCAGAGGTGAGAGAAAGCTATGAGTCTGGGAGGGGAAGAGGAGAGAGATGAGGCTGTAGAGTCGGGGCCAGATCACATTCTAATTAATGAAGGCCTGACAAGGCTGGCAGCTGCTATTTCCGTGGTTAATTCCTCCTTTGAAACAGTGGGATCAACCACAAGGAGGATTCAGCTCATCCTCTCAGGGCGGGGGCTGAGCACCTGGGAAAAGCCGCTGCTCACAGCCCTGGAGGAACTTCTGCAGGTGTGGCCCCCGACTGTGGGGACGCAGCTCAGGAAAGCCCAGTTGTCTCATTATTCCTGCTGCACTTCAGGTTACACACCTGGGCCCACAGACGTGCCAATCCCCCTTTGGTTACTGCCGGTGCCTGGCCTCTACTGGGACTGCAGCAGCCTCCAGCCAGCAGCAGCTGGGTTTGCTGTCACTGTGCAGCAGCTTAGACCTGTCCTGCTGTTAGCCACTAACCTACTGGCCCAGGCGAGAGACAGTGAGTGTCTAAATTCCACTTGGTGACTGGGGAATCTCCTGGGCAGCTTAGTTACTTGAACTTCTTTACCAAATGTCCTCAAATTTTCATTTAATTATTTCCTCTATCTTTTTATTAATTTTATTTTTATTTATTTATTTTTTTAAAATATTTATTTACTTATTTAGTTAGTTAGTTCTTAGCAGACACAACATCTTTGTTTGTATGTGGTGCTGAGGATCGAACCCAGGCTGCACACATGCCAGGCGAGCGCGCTATCACTTGAGCCACATCCCCAGCCCCTTAATTTTATTTTTTGTTGTAGTTGGCCACAATACCTTTATTTTATTTTTTTATTTTTATGTGGTGCTGAGAATCGAACCCAGGCCTCACATGTGCTAGGCAAGTGCTCTACCGCTGAGCCACAACCCCAGCCCTCCTCTATTTATCTTGATCTGATCCTAAAAAAAAAGATATTTTTTCTACCAAACACATTCAGTATTTGGAACAGTGGTTAAGAGCACAAGCTGAAATTGGACAACACTAGGTGATGTCTAGATCGGCTTGTGTTACTGAATCAGGTCTCTTTGGCCAGTCACATAGTGTCCCCGTCACTGAAATGATAGGTTTTGCAAAAGAGGAAGGGTTTATTCACAAGACAGCCAAACATGAAAGTGGAAGAGCAAGTCTCAAATCTGCCTTCCTGAGGACAGGGATTAAGTATATTTATGGGATAAAGAAGTAGGGTGCAGGGCTAGGGATGTAGTTCAGTGGTAGAGTGCTTGCCTGGCATGCATGAGAGGCTATGGGTTCTATTCCCAGCCTGAGAAAGAAATAAAAAATAAAAGTTACTGTTAGCTGGATGTGGTGGTGCACCCTTGTAATTCCAGCAACCCAGGAGGCCGGGGCAGGAGAATCACAAGTTCAAGGACAGCATCAGCAATTTAGCGAGACCCTAAGCAACTCAGTGAGACAGTCTCTCAAAAAAAAAAAAAAAAAAAAAAAAAATCAGCTCAGTGGTAAAGTGCCCCTGGGTTCAATCCCCAGTATGAAATATAAAGAAGCAGTGTGCGCTCTGGAGGCTGAGGTGAGAGGATCATAAGTTTGAAGCCAGCCTCAGCAACTTAGCAGGATCCTGTCTCAAATGAGAGAGGAAGGGGCTAGGATGGTGGCTCAGTGTTGGAGCAGCCCTGGGCTCAATGGCAGTATCGGGGTGGGGGGAGAAGGGTGGGTGGTCTCAGGTGTGGGAAAGGTGGGAAGTGAGGTCATGCATGTGATCCATCCTCATAGCTTAGCACGATCTGAAGGCAGAATTTTCATCTCCTTGATATCAAAGAAATTACCACCAGACGATACCAGCAGCAAGGGCGCAAACACAGAGCCAGTAGTTTCATAAAAGCAGACTTCAGGTCCCTAAAAATTTAATCCAGGCAACTATCATCCTGACCCCCACACCAGAGGTGAAGGGAAGCAAGTGGGAGACTAATAATAACACTGCCCAGATGTGTGACCTCCAGAATTAGCGATGATAATGACGACGATGACGACGACGATGATGATGGAGGAGACAGGTTTGCTGTGTTGCCCAGGCTGGGCTCAAATGATCCTCGTGCCTCAGCCTCTTGAGGAGCTGGGACCTCAGTGCACACTATCACGCCAGTCTCCAGAAGTAGTGATTTTAAAAGCCAACTAATAGCCAAAACTAAAAGCAAGTGCAGCAAGTTAAATAGGTCGGGTCTGTTCAGGCTTCCCGGCTTCCCTCGGTTTCAGTTGTCACAGCTGCCTGGCCTAGTCACCTGGGTTCTCTGAGCCTGGTATCACTCATTTGTGAGACAGAGATGGTCCTTGTTAAAGGAGATGATGTGTGAGTGAAGTGCTTGGCGTGTAGAAGCATGGTACACAGAGGTCGTTACTCCAGGGCTGGGAGTGTGGCTCCGTGGTAGATGGAGAGCCTGCCTAGCATGCTGGAGGCCCTGGTTCCATCCCCAGGACCACAAGCACAAAAAGAATTCACGAGGGGCTGGGGATGTGGCTCAAGCGGTAGCGCGCTTGCCTGGCATGCGTGCGGCCCGGGTTCGAACCTCAGCACCACATACCAACAAAGATGTTGTGTCCGCCGAGAACTAAAAAATAAATATTAAAAATTCTCTCTCTCTCTCTCTCTCTCCTCTCTCACTCTCTTTAAAAAAAAAAAAAAAAAAGAATTCACGAATGTTTATTGAACACCTACTATGAGTCACGTGCTCAGTAAATACCTCAAGGCAAGCTGGCTTAATCTGTTTTTCAATTTAAATTTTAAATTAAATGATGTCACTGTGTTGCAAAAGCCATCATGAGTAAAACAGCTGGCACCCTCACCAGAGTGAAGGCAACGCATTGAACTGTGCTAGTAGCCATTCGATTCTTTGTTACAAAGCTCTTGCAAGAAAAATGAAAGCCAGTGTGACTTAGGAATGTCCTTGATAAGGCAGTAAAAATAATTGTGTTAAATATCGACCTCAAGGGCACACCTTTTTATTTGTGTGACAAAATGGAACGTGGATAAAAGGCTCTTCTGCATAAAGTAGGTACAGTTGGTCTTCTGTATCTTCACCTCTGCATCTAATGCAACCAACCAAGGACAGAAAATAGGGCAAAAATGGAATCTGCAGGAAATATATTCAGTCTTTTTTTCTCTTAAGTAATATGTAACAACTATTTACATTGTATCAGCTATGTAAGTTATCTAGATAGGATTTAAAGTATATGAAGATGGGCATGGTGGAGGCTGAGTCAGGAGGATCACAAGTTTGAGGCCAGCCTCAGCAACTTATCAAGGCCCTAAGCAACTTAGTGAGACCCTGAAAATAGAAAATAAAGGGCTGGGGCTCAGTGGTAGAGCACTCACCTAGTACATGCAGGGCCCTGGGTTCAATCCTCACACCACATAAAAATAAATAAAAATAAAGGTATCGTGTCCAACTACAACTAAAAAATAAATATTTAAGAAAAAGAAAGAAAATAAAAAGGGTTGGGGATATAATTCAGTGGTAAGGCACCTCTGGTTCAATGCCCAGTACCAGGACAAAAAAACAAAAACAAACAAAAAACCCAGAGAAAGAAAAGTTCACTATGGTTTCAGTTTCAACACTGCAACTAAGAAACTAAAACTTCTCATGTTTTGTGCCATATCAAAAAATATCCATAATTATCTGAAGAGGCTATTTGCATCATCCTCCCTTTTTCAACAGCCTATTTGTGTGAGGCTGTAAGTTTTTTTTTTTGGTGGGGGGGGTGATACTAGGGATTGAACTGAGGCACTCAGCCACTGAGCCACATCCCCAACCTATTTTGTATTTTATTTAGAGACAGGGTCTCACTGAGTTGCTTAGCACCTGGAAGTCGCTGAGGCTGGCTTAGAATCAGCAATCCTCCTGTTTCAGCCTCCTGAGCTTCTGGGATTACAGGTGTGCACCACTGCACCCAGTTTGAGGCTGTATTTTTAAAAATACTTCAAACAAGACAACATCTTATAACAAACTGAATTCAGAAGTAGTCAGGAGAACCCAGCTGTTTTGTACCAAGCTAGACATTCAAGAGATTTACAAAAAGTTAAAGTGATGACAATTTTCTCAGATAAGAAAAAACGTGATTTGGAGCCAGGTGCAGTAGTACATGTTTATAATCCCAGTGAGTCTGGAGGCTGAAGCAGGAGGATTGCAAGTTCAAGGCCTGGCAAATTTCAACATCACAACTTGAGCCCTGCCTATGTAACTTAGCAAGAATCTGTCTCAAAATAAAAAGTAAAAATGGCTGGTCACGACGAGGATTGTTTCATCAACCCGGAAGGAGACACCACACCAATTAGGCAGCCAGTCTCTATCTCCAATCCACCCAATCCCTGGCAACCACTAATCTGCTTTCTGTCTCTATGAATTTGTCTGCTCTGGATATTTCACATAAATAGAATAATACACTAAGTGGCTTTCTGTGTCTGGCTTTTCCCCTGTAGCACCACGTTTTCAAGGTTCATCCATGTCATAGCATGGATCAGCACTCTGTTCCTCTTAATGGCTGAGTAATATTTCAGGATGGATGGACCACAGTTGTTGATCTGTTCATCAGTTGATGTACATGTGCATTGTTTTAGTTTTCTATTGAGAATAATGCTGCTATGGACATTCCTTGGCAAGTGTTTGAACATCTGCCTTTAATTCTTTTGGAGCATATATCTAGGAGGGGGACTGCTGGGTCATATGATAATTCTGTTTAACTTTTTTCTTGGCAGGGGGATTACCAAGGATTGAACTCAGGGGCACTCATCCACTAAGCCACATCCCCAGCCCTATTTTGTATTTTATTTAGAGACAGGGTCTCACTGAGTTGCTTAGGGCCTCACTTTTGTTGAGGCTGGCTTTGAACTCAAGATCCTCCTGCTTCAGCCTCCTGAGCCACTAGGATGACAGGCGTGTGCCACCACACCCGGCCTGTTTAACTTTTTGTAAAACCGTAAAACTGTTTTCCATAACAGCTGCACCATTCTATACCCCCAGTTATGATGTATGAGTATTCCAATATCACCATATTCTTGGCAATACTTGTTAATTGCCATTTTTTAAATTACAGCCACACTAGTGGCTATAAAGTGTATCTCATTGTGAGTTTTTTGTTTGTTTGTTTGTTTTCAGTACTGGGGATTGAACCCAGACACTTATCCACTAAGCTATATTCTCAGCCTTCCCCCCCCCCCCCAGACAGGGTCTCACTCAGTAACTTAGGACCTTACTAAATTGCTGAGGCTGGTCTTGAACTTGCAATCCTCCTGATCCAGCCTCCCAAGTCACTGGAATTGCAGGAGTGTGCCACTGCACCTGACTCTCCTTGTGGTTTTGATTTGCATTTCTCTGATCATCAATGATTTTGAGTATCTTTTGATGAGCTTCTCAGCCATTTGCATATCTTCTTTGCAGAGATATCTATTCAAGAACTTTGCCCATTTTTCCATAAGGTTTTCTGTCTCTTTTGTTGAGTTCTTTATATATTCTGGATCCTAAATCCTTACCAAATATATAGTTGACAGATATCTTCTCCCATTCTGTGGGTTGTCATCTCAATTTCTTGATATCAAGTTAGGTTTTGAGACTCATCATTTCTCTAGGGCTTATACTTCTGGGATACTGGCAACAGAGGGCAAGACCTGGCGGCTAGGTACTCCTGCGTCCTAGCTGAGTCCTACCAGCCGCACCTCACATGTGGGGTTTCCTGGGCTCCGGTTGGGCAAGACTCGAACATGACTCAGGCAGCAGGAAGACCATGATTTGAAAATTCTGCCGTGGGCTCCCAAAGGGAGTAAGAGGACCTTCCTGGTACCTGGGAGTCTCCTAGAGGGCTGCCGCCTTTCATTTCCCTTCCTTCCCCAACCCCAGCCCCTCCGTGGCTCCTCACTGCTCTTTCTCAGCCCGGTTCCCATGGTTTAGGTCTGACTCTTCTTTTTCTGTTTCCCAGCCCTGCCCTTCCCCCCTTCTCCCTGTACCCCTCTGTCTGGTGGGACATGGCCGGCAAAGAACTAGGTGTGGGCCCAGGCTCCCTGCCTTGGGCCCCCAGTGTCATGGAGCCCCTCCGAGGAGTCTTTGCTGACAGCCTGGGCCTGCCAGTTGCTAAGACTCCAGTGCAGCCATCCTGGGCGAGAGCTCCGGCCGCAGGCTCCGGTTGCCAGTTCAGACCTACTGTGTATTTTTAGCTCCCAGCTCCCTCCCACTGGAATGCACAATCCCTAGGTTGGGGCCACATTTCCAGCAGCCACCAGCCAGTGGCAGTCCCTGCCTGGGACCCAGAGCCTCCTCTCCAGGCCTGTGTTCCTGCTGTCCCCCTATCTGGATCTTTTCTCCAGTCTCCTCTGATTAACTCTGCTTTTCTTTTAAGGCCTGGAGTCAAAGGCACCTGCCCAGGGAGTGTCCCTCAGTCCCCCTGGCTGGAATTCATTCCTGTCTGGACTGTTATCCTTCCCCGCCTTGAGTTAAGATGATTCCACTTTCTGGATTGAAAACTGGGCCTGGCACTGGCCATGGTACAACTGCACTGTGGACAGCAGGTGCACAGAGTAAGAGAGCCGCCCGCCCAGGACTTCCAGGGCACAGGATGACCACAGGCCCGGGTCTCACTGCAAGTCGGCCATGAGCACATCTCCCTGTCCTCCCGCAGTCCCAGAGGGGGCTGCCGGTGAGAGCCAGCGCAAGACACAGGTGGATAGAGGGGCTGTCTGGTTTGCAGTCTGAATGGTTGTTTCCAATGCCCCTAACAGGGGCGTTTCTTGGGCAGGGGTCTTATAGGGCTCATCTTGCCATCTCTCAGCACTCCCGTGGGCTTCGCCGTCACAGAGCTCAGAAGACATCCCCGCAGTGGGGTGGAATCTCTTCAGCAGGCAGAAGGGGCGAAGGCTGTGAGGAGGCACCGGGTGGGGAAGGCCAGGTGTCCTGAGAATGTGGAGGGTCATCTACAAAGAACGTCCACCAAATCGCCCCTCTGCTCCAGAGGCTGCTCCTTTGATCGGGAGGTGTGTGGTGGGATGGGGTGTTGCCTTCCCCTTTCCTGGAGCCTGAGCCCAGGGTGGCCCACTCTGACCAACGCAATGCAGAGGAGACTCACTCGTGCATGAGGCTTCGGCTGCCGGCTGCCACGGTCATTCCTGGACCCAGCTGACATGCTATAAGGCAGCCCAGACTAGTTTCCTGGAAGCAGAGGTCACATGGAAAATCCTGGAGAGTGAGGGTTCTAGAAGAGGTTGACTGCAGCTGCGTGAGTGACCCCAAGCAACACCCGGGGGTCAGCAGACCTGCCCCCATCATGAGAAATAGCAAAGGGTCATGGTGTAAAGCCACCACCTCCAGGGCTGTTTGTTATGCAGCAGTTGATGACTGATGGGAAACTCCAATGTATCTCAGAAGGACAGAGGACCTCCCTGTGGGGATGGCGGGTAGGTGCCAGCCCTGCCAACAGCCAGTGCACACCATCTCATTCCATTCTCTCAGTACAGCTCCTCCTCGATGCTCAGAAGCTCAGAGAACTACAGTCACCTGTCTAAAGACACACAGAAGATGAGGACAGAGGCAGAATTCAGCGCGGGGCCTTTTGACTTGGAATCTTGAGTTCTTAACCATGGTTCCATGCTGGGGACAAGGCCTGGGCAGAGACCAGGGCCTGTTCTGGGTGGAGCCTGGTGGGCCCTGTGGGGCCTAAAGTGAGCTGGCTGGGACCCTGTTCTTTGTAGAGTCAGCAAACGGTACACATGACTGTGCTCAGCACTCCTGCTCCACAGCTGCCCAGAGGCTTGGCCCTGGTGCCAAACAGGGTCTGTGCAGAGGCTGCTGGGCTGCCCTGGGTCGTGTGCCCTGCAGCACCTTGAAGGCTGGCTTGTCTTCGTGCTCTCAGTGCCATGTGGTTCTCCGCTTCTCCCCCCAGAGTGGGATTTACCAGAACTTCCCGGGGCCTAGATGTCTGAAAAGACCCTCCCTACCACACAGTCCAGCACAGCCTGCGGCAGCCAGCGGGTGATGAATAAAGACCCCCAGCCTTGGCTTACTGAGCTGTAAACCGGGCAATAACAGAGCCGTGGTGGGGCCTGCTGTGGGCAGGAGTCCTCAGTGGCCCCATTCTCTCTCCCTCCTCTTCCAGTTCTGTCACCACCTCTCTGTGCAGACTCGATGGAGTCACCTGAAAGTGACTCTGGAGAGGAAAGCCTCCACAGGGCCTCCTGCCCCCAGGCGCAGAGAGCCTGGCAGAGCCTCTGGCTCTCCTGAGGCCAGCTCCCTCCTGGCATGGGCTTGCCCTCTCCCCCATCACTTTTCACCCCTGGCATCCAGTGGTGTCTTACTCAACACCTTCGGAGGTTGTATGCTGGGTACTGGGAAACTAAGTACACGAACACTCAGTCATGGTTTGGATGAAAGCAGGGGCCACCATCGGCAAGGCCGGGACTGCACAGAGAGGGGCTGGCCTGTGGCTGCCAAGTCTGTCCTGGGTGGTCAGGGAGGCTTCCTGGGGAGGCTCCAGGAGCTGAGGGGCCAAGTGGGGAGAGGAGGAGGAGGGTGGAGAAGGGAGGGTCCACCTGGTCCAGGGCTGCTGGAGGAGGGAGAGAGCAGAGGGAAGAGGGGAAAAGAGGAAACAGGGGAGCTGACCCTGGCCCGGGACAGGCCTTCCACCTCCCACATGGAGCCCAGAAGGAAACCGTGTCTAGCTATAAGGTGGTTTTAAAAAGGAAATCATGGGTCCTGGGCTCCACCCCCAACACTGATCATGCAAAATAGACATTTATAAACCTCAAAAAAATACAAAAATGTTACATTATTGTTAAATGTGACAAAAGACAGTGATCACACTTTGATATGTCACCAGCTCGTCCGGTACCACCACAGGATATGTTGTCCCCCCAGGGACCCAAGCATCACTAAGTGGTGATAACTGCATTTAAAAGGAAAAACAAAACATTTGCCATTGGTTTATGCCCACTGCCCCAGCCTCCTTGGTCCAATCCTTCCCTCCTGTTTTTCAATAGTCCAGCTCTGGCTATTGAGATGTCCTTTCCAGTAACTTTTTTTTTTTTTTTTTTGGTATGAGGGATTGAACCCAGGGACACTTAACCACTGAGCCATGTCCCTAGTCCTTTTTAATATTTTATTTACAGACAGGGCCTCGCTAGGTTTCTGAGGTTGGCTTTGAACTCATGATCCTCTTACCTCAGCCTTCTGAGTCACTGGGATTACAGGTGTGTGTCACTGCACCTGGCTCCAGTAACTTTGGTGACATAAAAACATCTGCTTGAATGACCCCTCCCTCCATGGCAGGCAGTTCTGGGGCTGAGTGACTCCAGCAGCTTGGTTCAGCCCTCACTCTCCGCTCTCTCCATCCTCCTTCCTACCTCTGTCCCCTGCGGGTCCTGAGTTCAGAGTCTTGGGAAATCCCAGGTGTCAGTCCTTGGTGACCAGTCCCCATATCCTCCCAAGCATGCCAGCCTTGCTCCCCCTTAGAAAGGTTCACACTTGAGACTGGCACTGCTGGGTTCCAATCCTGGCTCTATTGGCCAAGTGATTAGGGACTTTTCCATAGTTCCCTGAAAGTCTCACTTCAATTTCCTTATCTCTAAAACGGGATGGAAACGATGGCCTTACAGTGGACTGGAGTGTAATCCCATTGAGGCTGACACAGGAGGATTACAAGTTCAAAGCCAGCACTAGCCCCAGCAACTTAGCAGGACACTGTCTCAACATTTAAAAAAGGACTGGAAATGTGGCTAGGTGGTAAAGTCCACCTGGGTTCAATCCCTGGTACCAAACAACAACAACAAAGTTTTCAGAATGGTCTTATGAACATGGAGTGAGCTATGTCTTGTCAAGCCCTAGCAGCATGTATAGCCCCTGGAAACTGTAGCTGCATTTATTATTGCTGCCACTGTCACTACAGAAGGGAAACACACACACACACACACACACACACACACAGAGAGAGAGAGAGAGAGAGAGAGAGAGAGAGAGAAAAGAGTTTCCTGAGCCTGGGATGCAGTTTGGATGTAGCAGGACCTGGCGTTTTAGCCTGCAGTGGAATGCCCAATGCTGATTGAGTCCTGGAACCCAGCAACCCACTGCCCCAAAGGGCACTGCCCACCCTCCAGATGCGGCAGATGACAGAGAGCTTGATTCCCTCTGCCAACCTTAACATTTCCTTGTCTGTCCCAGAACACTCAAGGTTCTACAAAATTTTTATATTTTTATGTCCTCTTTTGTGAGTTAAAAAGGTATAAATGTGTGTGTGTGTGTATATATATATATATATATATATATATATATTTTTTTTTTTTTTTTTTCAATGCTGGGGATGGAATGGAACCCAGGGCTTTGCACATACTGGGAGAGTACTCTACCCCTGAGCCACATACTCAGATCCCTTGATTTGTTTTTTATTGGAGATGGAAACACCCAGGGGCACTTTACCACTGAGCTACATCCCCAACCTATTTTAAATCTAATTTAAACATTTTTGGGGAGACAGGGTCTTGCTAAGTTGCTGAGGCTAGTGTTGAGCTTGTGATCCTCCTGCCTCAAACTTTGGAGGCTGGGAATACAGGCCTACACCACCTTGCCTGGATTTCCCTGGATTCATTTTTTTTAAAATATTTACTTTTTAGTTGTAATTGGACCTAATATCTTTATTTTTTGTGTTTATTTTTATGTGGTGCTGAGGATCGAACCCAGGGCCTCACATATGCTAGGCTCAGCTGCATCCTGGATCCTCATCCAGGATCCCCTGCAACCAGCCAGTGGAGACAAGGAACAACTGCTTATTCTTCATCCAACAAACCAACCACTATTTATTGAGCACTGACTATTTTTCAGGCATAATGCTTGGAGGTAGGATAGTGCAGGGAATCTAATAGACAAGGGCCTATACTCCTGAGACCCTGACCAGCATCTTAGTTGGGATAGACCTAAGGTCTGAGGGTCATCCTGCTTCTCCTGGTACCATAGTCCCCTCCACTGTGAGGAACAGTAGAAAAGATACTGATCTTTTGCAGTAAGCACTGGCCACATGTGGCTATTAAACACTTGAAATGTGGCCAGTCCTGAGATGTGCATTAAAGTGTAGACCACACATTGGATTCAGAGATTTCCCAGGATCCAAAAGACCAGAGGATCTTTTTTTTTTTTTTTTTTTTTTTTTTTTTTTTTTTTTTTTAAAGAGAGAGAGAGAGAGAGAGAGAGAAAATTTTTAATATTTATTTCTTAGTTCTCGGCGGACACAACATCTTTGTTGGTATGTGGTGCTGAGGATCGAACCCGGGCCGCACGCATGCCAGGCGAGCGCGCTACCGCTTGAGCCACATCCCCAGCCCAAGACCAGAGGATCTTAAAATCATAAATATTTTAAGGCATTGGTTACATGTTGAAATGATGATATTTTTAATTTAGTGGGTTAAATAAAATATACAGGTGCTCCACAGTGGGAGAGGGGATTGGTTCCAGGACCCCCAAGGATACCCAAATTCAGGGATGCTCAAGTCCTGTATATAAAATATCATGGTATTTACATATAACCTATGCACATTCTCTCACATATATATTTTAAGCAAGGGGTCTTGATATGTGACCCAGGTTGGACTTGAACTCCTGGGCTCCAAAGATCCTCCTGCCTCAGCCTTCCAAGTAACTGGGACTGCAGGCGACACCACCCCTGGTCCAGCTCTCTGGTACACTTTAAATCATCCCAGATTTGTATCACCTCATATAATGCAAATGCTGTGAAAATAGTCACTGTATTGTTTAGGGAATAATGACTAGGAAAAAGATAGTCATAAGTGTCAAACTATGTGTTTCTGAATGTTTTCCGCCGATGGTTGGTTGAATTCAGGATGTAGGGCTCCTCTCCTCCAGAAGCTCTCCAGGCTCTACGGCTGCTTTGTTCCTGCCTTGTGTTCTGCACGGCTCCATCATCAGCCCAGATGCCCTCAGCTCCGCAGTCACATCTCCCCCTCTGACTCTCTGGCCTCCCTCTTAAAAGGACCTCTGTGATTCCATTGGGCCACACAAATAATCCCTGATAATCTCCCCATCTCAAGATCCTTAATCATCCCGGAAAGTCCTGTTTGCCATGTCAGGTGACACATTCACAGGTTTCAGATTAAGATTTGGACATCTTTGGGGGAGGCATTATTCTGCCTGCTACAAAGTCTGCCTTTCTTCTTTGTTACATGCAATACTGGTACTCCCTACAGAGTCTGCCTTGTGGTATGCCATGAGGGCCAAATGGTTGACTCTATCCTGAGAGTTTAGCATAGTAGTTGGCATACAATAAGTACTCAATAAAGGTCACACCTGCTATTCAATCTCTTCCTATCATTTCTGTTGATGGTTGTAAGGATGGGGCAGATTTGATAGCCTTCCTGAAGATGGTTTTAAGAACAAGCCACAAGATGAAAAATGAAGATGAGGGCTACATCCTTTCTATTGTGGAGATAGAAGTCAACAGCAAATTTTATTAAAGAGAGGGTAAAGTCAGGGTGTGACAATGTGGGCCTGTAGTCCTAGTCACTGGGAGACTGAGGCAGGAGGGTCCCTTAAGTTCAGGAAGTTCAAGACCAGCCTAGGACACACAATGAGACCCCATCTCTCTCGCTCTCTCTAACACACACACCACATGAAAGAAAGAAAAAGTAAAACACTGAAAATGACCATAGACAAAATGTAGCAAAGTATAAAGAAGGTTGCAACATTACCCAGAATCCCACCACCCGCATGCTGGGCCTGGTCTCTGGAGATGGGCAAAATAAAGCAGTTAAATTTCTTCCTGGGCCTACCTGGGCAAGTTACCTAACTTCTCAGATCTTCTTTATCTTCTCACCTGTGAACTGGAACAATCACACGTGGGAGAATGAGACAAACCCGCTTCATGCAGGGCATGGCCTGAAGCTGATGCAAAGTGTCAGGAGAAATGCCTGAAGAGGGGAGTGAGGCGATCTGGATGCCAGCGCCCAGAGGCCTTTTGTCTTTGCTTTTTGGGATTGTTCCTCTAATTGCTAAGGTGTCTGAATACAAAACAAGAACCGTCCTTAGCACCCGAGGTAACCGAGGGGAGCGCTTCTCCCGGGCCTTTTGTTTCGATTCACACAAACACACCACGTCGCGCTCAAGAGGGATGGTTTACGGCCTCCCATCGCAGACAAAGGGGAGAAAGTATCCACAGTGAGCAACAACCTTGCTGCGGACCTGAACAATGTATCGCTCGGGCTTCCTCTCCGCGCCCCCATCACACCCTGCACGTTCCGACACAATGCGGGCTCGCGCTCCGCCGGGAGGCGCCGCAGTTCCAGGGGGCGGGGACCCGGCGCTCCGGCTCCCCCAGGCCCGGGCGCGGCCCCGCCGCCGGCCCCCTTCCGGGCCGCGCCGCCGCCCCCGCCGTCCTTCGCGCGCTCGCCCACCCCCGCGCGGGCCGCCCCCCGGCCCTCGGCCCGCCCCTCGCGGCGCCCGCGCGCCCCGCCCCCGCGCCCCGCCCGGACCCCCGCCCGGCCCGCGGGCGGCGCGGGCGGCGCGGCAGGGGGCGCTGCGCGGGCCGCGGCGGCGGCGGGGGGCGGGGAGGCGAGCGCGGGCGGAGGCGGCGGCGAGACACAGCCGAGCTCCAGCGAGCGAGCGCGGAGGGAGGGAGGAGGCCGCGCGCGCCGGAGGCGGAGGCAGCGAGCAGCAGCAGGACGAGCACGGCGCCGCCGCCGCGCAATCCGCCGCCATCCCGCCGCCCCGCGCCCGCCGCCCGCCGCCCTCGCCGCCCCGACGCGCCCGCGGAAGCAGACCAGGTGGGCCGGGCGGCGCGGCGGGGGCGCGGGGCGGCGGCGGCCGCTTTGTCTCTGCGGCCGCCGACCTTTGTCCGCGGGCGCGCGGGCCGGGCGGGCTGCGGCGGGCGCGGGTCCGGCCTGCGCGGGCGGCGGCCTCGCCATTGTTGTGCGCCGCGGCCTGGGCGCGCGGCCGGGCCGGGCGGGGTCGGCGCGGGGCGGCGGCGGCCGGCGCGCCCCTCCCCCGCGGCCGGCCCGCCTCCCGAGGCCGACCCCGGGGACCCCGGGGCGCGGGCCGCGGGAGGCTCGGGCCGGGCTGGTGGTCTGGGGCGACCGGGCCGCGCGGGGAGGGCCGGGCCGGGCCGCCCGCCGGCGTCGCGAGTGCGCGGACGGGGTTATTTCCCAAACACCCAGTGCCCTTCTGCTAAAAATGTTTAATAATAAACAGGATGTCGCTACTCGGGGCCTGCCAGATGGCTGGGCTTTTTTTTTTTTTTTTTTTTTTCCCTCCTTTCCTTTTTTCCCTCTCCTTCCTCCTAAGTAAGAAGCACAGCCCTGTTGAAATTGTGGGCCTCCAGGATCGGATTTGCCTACGTAAAATTGGAAGGTGGTGTTTTCTTTCCTTTTCTTCTTCTTTTTTTTTTAAATACCGGGGGAGGTCGGAGCCCACCTAGGTAAGAAGTGGTGTTTTCAAGGCACTGGTGAGCTTGGAGGAAGTGGCAGGAGGGGGCTCCCCGGGAGTGTGTCATTTGCTAAATGGCTGCCTGGGAGAAACCTTTAAAAACCTTTGGGACGCCAGATGGGTAAACTTTCCCTACGATTTTTCTTTTCTTTAAGGGTTAGCATGCATTTTTGGTTTGGATTTCTACATTATCATCCGACTGGGTTTTGGAATCATCTCTCTGGAGTCTTTGCATGTTTTTTTTTCCAAATCAATATCTGTGAACAGCGCTCCAGTTAGGTGGAACTGGAGGGCCCAGAATTTGGGGTGCATCTCTAAACCCTGTGATCCATCTGGGGTTCTCTGAGTCTTCATTGGCATAAACAGGAACACAGCACTCCCCACCTCTTAGAATTGAGATGTTGGTGTAGGGTCTGGCATGCAGTCGGTGCTCAATGATTGTTCCTCCTGTAGCTTTTTGCATAACAACTGTCCAGTCCTAGGAAAGAGGGGTGGCTACTTGTGGTGCCACCCATAGAACTGAGCTGTGCCCAAGCATCCACAGGTGCTGGCCTGAGGCTTGGACAGGGGAGAAGGAATTAAAGAGGCAAGTCAATATTGATCACTAAGTGCTGGGCCCCAGGGGGACAAGGATGGGAAAGGAACATTTGGAGCTTTCAAGAGCTTAGTGGACCTACAGTGTGTGGGATTAGGTCCCTGTCCATGGACCTGGGGTGCCTTCCCTGGATGAGTCATGTCCTACAGCTGGGTTTCAGGCAGAGTGGGACAGTGCTGAGATCCTTAGGCCAACAGACAGGAGCCTAGGGAGTCCTTCCTTTGGAGGGTAACTGCTTTCCTTTGGAATTGGCAAATAATCACTTGGGGAGCCTCAGCTTGTTCAGGCAAGTGCGTCCCTTGGAGCCTGTGGAGCTGCTTCATGGTTCTCATTGGGTTACCTCCCACAGGTCTCCGAGGCTTGGCTCCTGTGTCTGTAAAATGGGAATAATTATGCCTGCCTTGGGCATCTTGTGGGGGCTCGTGGGAGCCTCATGCAAGATTTGTAGCAAAGTGTTTCTATCCATAGGAAGGTGATGAAAATGTAAGTTGTTTTTCTTGGTTACTTGTTTTTCTGGTTCTTTTCTTACAATTCCTGAGCCTTTTCTTGTATTCTCTTGGTGTATGGAACTGTGACCTCCCTGCCTCCTATCCTATGGCCAACAGTGTTTGATATCTGATTGCCGCAGTCTTGGCTGGGCACAGAATCACGAGCCAATCAAGCAGGAACAAAACTTTATTTTGAAAAAGCCGCTAACACTCTCAGCGCCAGCAAGTCAAAAACCGGTCCTCCCACGAGGGTGTCCGACCGGACCCGCGCGCCGACCGGAACCCCCCCGTCTCCTCCCACCTCCTCCGGAATTCCCTCCTACTATCCTTCCCCAACCAATGGGAACTCTCCAGCAGTCCCGTAAAGTCCCGTAACTTGAGTCCGGTAGCAGGCCAAGGTGAACAGCGGGAGTCCAGTTTGCATATGAATGTAAATTTTAACATAATCATCTCAGTGGCTAGCTGGCGTCACTTTACAACCAAAGGTGCCATACATCGTATATATGCTTGTGGCTCCTAGCATCTGCCCCCTTCTGTTTAATTAAGCAACAAGCAATGTGGCTAGGGACCGTGCCTGGTAGGTTGTCCAATTTAACATATGGTTCTTACCCGTCATGGGAGAACTGACCTTTAGGCGTCAGCTTCCTGTCTTAGGTTGAATCCACTGTAATCAGAGCAACCCGTCGCTGACTACCGGTCCAGCATTCAGCCATGCTTGTGGATAGGCCTATGCACCAGTGGGGGGGTGAGGTTCTTGCCTCACCTCTGTTGGCCCCCAAATTTAGCCTTGGTGCCAGTGGGGGGGTGAGGTTCTTTGCCTCACCTCTGTTGGCCCCCAAATTTAGACCATCACTAGTAGAAGGGAGGAGGATACAGAAATGCCACGACACCAAGCCAATTGACGGCTCCTTTGGAAAAATTGCGTCACTGGTGACACCATCAGCAAAGATATGCCAGTATTACCACAATAAACATGGGGTGAGCTGGCAAGGAAATTGCATCACTGGTGACACCATCAGCAAAAATATGCCAGCAGTACCACAATTCGGTGCACCAGATGATATTTCACAATGTATGCAACTGATATATAGTCCAGGCAAGTTCTGCAAGCAGTTCAAATTGGAGGAGTCTATCAATATGTCCATATCCTCCCAAAGTAAA
Source organism: Spermophilus citellus (assembly GCF_964194105.1). Classification (NCBI taxonomy): domain Eukaryota; kingdom Metazoa; phylum Chordata; class Mammalia; order Rodentia; family Sciuridae; genus Spermophilus; species Spermophilus citellus. Next base: position 5,177,341 of record NC_138183.1, on the reverse strand, counting down.
TCAAGTCCTTGATAGCATTACTTGTTGAGTTATATTCATTGATGCATCAGTTTATACAGTTTACTGTGATAGCTATCATAGAAGCTGTAGTTTGGTTTTATCTCAGTCTTCACTGGAATTGGGATGGAGATGGAAATTCTGGCAATGATGGTAAAGAGACATTATCCTGAACAGAATTATTAAATATAATAAAAAGAAAAGGTGAAAGTAAACAAACAGATCTGTTAAACTCCTTTAAAAACAATCCTTAACAGCCGTTTACCAAATTTAAATTAGTAAACAAACAGATCTGTTAACCATCTTTAACAACAATCATAAACAGCTGTTCACCTAATTTAAATTAAACCATATAAATCACGTGAATAAAGAAAAAATTCGGATCCATTTTTTCATGAGCGCTCCTCATATAAGAAATATGGACATACACACATACAGACATACAACACAAAACAGAAGTGTGCACACAACATACAACACATAAGACAATAGTAAATAAAGGCCTTGTAACTATACTTAGGTGAAATCTCCATTGCAATGTTTAAAAACTCCACAGTCAAAAAAAAAAAATAAATAAATAAATAAATAAATAAATAAATAAAAAATAAAACACAGTCAAAAAATAAAACTGATCAGAAAAACATTAACCTAGGTTTGTATGAGCTCAAAAATAAAATAGAACTTTATGATGTGGAAAAATGCAATAATAAAATAGATACTGAAAAAAAAAAAACCTTGGTTAATCACTGTCGCAGATGTAAGAATAGCCAAGCTGGAGCTCTGGATGTCAGCTGTTATGGATTTGAGTCAAATCATCTTCTTTTTCTGTAGAAATTGTTTTAGTTAATCTCTCTGGAATCCAAATCGGTTGCTGTTCATCCTGTGGGAAAACACAGACAGCGCCCCGATTCCAGACTATCACTGGATCCGGGCCTTTCCATTGTCCTGTTAGAATATCTTTCCAAAGTACCTTAGGCTTATGTACATTTTTGGGGTACAAATGTCTTTCCGCAGCACTAAGTCCCGATGAATCTAAATTTAAAAAGTTTAGAGTAAAAAGGGTTATTTTAAGTTTATCTTTGGGGGATATATACCCCTTTCCAATTCCCTCCTTTTGTTTTAATAAGTACATTTTAATAGTTTGATGAGCTCTTTCAACTATGCCTTGTCCTTGTGGATTGTATGGAATTCCTGTTATGTGAGTAATACCAAATGATGAGCAAAATTGTTTAAAAGAGGAGGAAGTATAACCAGGACCGTTGTCCGTTTTTAACTGTTTTGGAACGCCCACAGTGGCAAAATTTTGTAAGCAATGAGCTATAACATCTTTAGTTTTTTCTCCGGCATGAAGGGAGCCCATCAAAAATCCGGAAGAGGTATCAACTGTAACATGTAAATATTTTAATTTTCCAAATTCTGGCAAGTGTGTGACGTCCATCTGCCAAATATGGTTAGGTATTAGTCCTCTAGGATTGACTCCAAGATTAACTTGTGGTAAAAATGTCACACAATTTTGACATTGTTTTATTATATGTCTGGCCTGTTCTTTAGTTATTTTAAAACGCTTTTGTAAAGTATTAGCATTGACATGGAACCTTTTATGAAAATTTATAGCTTCTTCTATTGTGGAGAAAATATGTATGTCATGTGTAGATTTATCTGCTAGTTCATTGCCCATACTAAGGGCTCCAGGCAATCCTGTATGTGCCCTGATATGACCTATGAAGAATGGATCTTTTCGGTCCCAGATTAGACTTTGTATAGCGGAAAACAAAGAGAAAACAGTAGAGGAAGGGGAAATCCTACCAGCATCTTCAAGGGAATTAATAGCATTAACTACATACTGACTATCAGAAAATAAATTAAATACAGAATCTTTAAACATCATAAAAGCTTGTAATACTGCATTAAGCTCTACCTTTTGAGCTGATTGTTTGGGTACTAAAAATGTAAAAGTTTGATCAGGAGTAACTACTGCTGCTGTACCATTGTTTGACCCATCAGTGAATATATTTGGAGCATTTATGATAGGGGTTTTTCTTGTCATTTTTGGAAAAACTACAGGATGCTTAGACCAAAAAGACAACAAAGGATTAGATGGTAAGTGATTATCAAATGAAACACTAGTTTTACACAGGATTATTGCCCAAGTATTTAACTCATTAGCTAACTCATCAATTTGATCCATAGTATATGGAGTAATAATTTTATTGGGAGAAATCCCAAACACTCCCTTAGCTGCTTTTATTCCTTTGAGTATTAATTGTCCTACAGCCTCAGGATATCTAGTAAGAATAGTGTTAGGGGAATAAGATAAATGTATCCACAATAATGGACCTTCTTGCCAAAATACTCCTGTAGGAATATTTTTTGTTGGTAGTACAATAAATAATAAAGGCAAACTTATATCAATTCTATCCAAATGCATATTTTCCATATATGTTTCAATGATTTTTAATACTTTTCTTGCTTCAGGCGTTAACATGCGGGGTGAATTTGGATCTGATGGACCTTTTAGAATATCAAATAAAGGTCCTAACTCTCCTGTTGGTATGCCTAGATAAGGCCTTATCCAATTTATGTCTCCCAATAACTTTTGAAAGTCATTAAGTGATTTGAGTTGATCTACTCGTATTTGAATTTTTGGTGGACGGACCATGGTTGAGGATAATAGAACTCCTAAATAATTAATTGGAAGATTTAATTGTACTTTATCTATTGCTATCTCTAGATTATAATTTTTCAATAAATTTGTAAGTGTGGCATAACATTCTAGTAATGTGTTTTTATCTTTATGTGCCAGTAACACATCATCCATATAGTGAAATATTTGTAGTTCAGGATTTTGGTTTCTAAGTGGCTGGATTGCTTTATTAACATAAATTTGACACATAGTTGGGCTGTTAGCCATCCCTTGAGGGAGTACTTTCCATTCATATCTCTGATCAGGACCTTCATGATTCAGTGCAGGGATAGTAAATGCAAAATGTGGACTATCCTCGGGATGAATTGGAATTGAAAAGAAACAATCTTTAATATCTATAACTAAAACATGCCAGGTTTTTGGTAAAGCAGACAATTGAGGAATCCCTGATTGAGCAGGTCCCATAATAACCATCTCATTATTAATGGCTCTTAAATCTTGTAATAATCTCCATTTACCAGATTTCTTTTTAATGACAAAAATGGGAGTATTATAGGGGGATACGGAAGGTTGTATATGTCCTTCCGCTAACTGTTGTCTGACCAAGTCATGGGCTACTTGTATCTTTTCTTTAGTCAAGGGCCACTGAGGAACCCACACTGGTCTTTCTGATTTCCAAGTAATTTTGATTGTCTCAGTGGCCCTTTCTGAAAACCCAATTCATGTCTATTTATTTCTTGATCTATTTGAATAGGTGCTGTCATACCTTGTTCTTGTTCTCTTAATCTTTTTTCTTTCCTAAAGCCTTGTTTAGCCCTAGTAGTGGGCGCGTTAGGATTGATGTTATTTGTTAATGTCAATCCTAATTGATCTAGGACATCTCGTCCCCATAAATTTACAGGAAGATGATCCAATACATAGGGCTGTATAGTTCCTTCACATCCTTCAGGATCCCTCCAATCTAATACCATAGCACTTCTATGGGGATTTGTTGCCACTCCTAGGCCTCGAAGCGTTTGAGTGGCTTGTTGTAATGGCCAATGTTTTGGCCATTCTTGACGAGATATGATGCTGAGGTCAGCTCCTGTGTCCAGCAGCCCATTAAAGTCATGTCCTTGAATTTTTAATTTTAGCATTGGGCGAGAATCTAAATTTAAAGACAGCATAGCCCAATCTACACCTGTGGAGCCTAATCCCTTGGAACCTCTTTCTACATTACAACTGGAAAATTTATCATGCAGGCTGGGTATTATTAATAACTGTGCTATTCTATCTCCTGGTGAAATTACTGATATACCTCTTGGAGAACTAGCTATAATTTTTATTTCACCTTCATAATCGGGATCAATTACCCCAGGACTTATCATAAGTCCTTTTAGTGTAGAAGAACTGCGTCCCAATAATAAGCCTACTGTTCCCTGGGGAAGAGGTCCTTTTACTCCTGTGGGAATGATTTGAATTCCCATCTCTGGGGTTAGTACTGCTCTGGCAGAGGCGCAGATGTCCAGCCCTGCGCTCCCTCTAGTTTGTCTGATGAGGGATTTAATGGATAATGCGTCCTGGGCACTACCTTGATGGGGCTGTTGGGTTCCTCCATTGCCCCATATATTTGTGGTTTGGGGCCCCGGGGCATTGGGCCCTCTAGTCCGTTTTTTGGCAATGGAGCTTGATACCTTTCTCCACGATATCGTGGGTAAACACTTGGTCCTTGTCCGTTTTTTGATAACGGAATACCCTCTATGGTGGTTTGAGAACGGCATTCATTAGCCCAATGTCTCCCTCTACGGCATCGTGGGCAAATACCTGGTATTCTATTCCTTTGATATCCAGCTTTGTTAAACCCTCCTCTTATGGGGCAACTCCTTTTAAAATGTCCTGTTTGATTACAATTATAGCATGTTCTTGGCCTGGCATCTAAAGCCTGTTGTACTGCTGCTAAGACTTGCCCCTGTTCATTAATGTCTCTACATAATTTAATATATGTGTTTAAATCCTCATGTCTCCATGGTCTAATGACCTCTCTGCAGCAACGATTTGCTTGGTCATAAGCCAGTTGTTTTATAAATGGCATTACCTGTTCTGTATTTCCAAATATCCTAGAGGCTGACTGAATAAGTCTATCTACAAATTCAGCATAAGGTTCATTAGTTCCTTGTATTACCTTAGATAATTGACCTTGTAAGTCTCCATGCCCCTGTAAAGTTTTCCATGCCCTAACTGCATCTACAGCAATTTGTGCGTACACACCAGGGTCATATTCAATTTGTTGTCTTTGACCCTCATAAGGTCCCTTCCCCAAAAGCATGTCCATATTTCTTTGAGGGTACCCAGCTTCTGCATTTCGCCTAGCTGTCTCCATGCAAAATTCCTCATTGGCAACCTTCCATAACAAATATTGTCCTCCGTTTAGCACAGATCGACACATGTTAGCCCAATCTGCTGGTGTCATGTCCAAGTTGGTAACAGATTCAACCATGCTTATTGTGAAGGGAGCTTGCGGCCCATAGGTCGTTACAGCCTCCTTTAATTGCTTTATTGTTTTGAAATCTAAAGCACGGTGAATTCGTTGCCCTCCTGCCTGCTCAAGTACAGGGCATGCTAATCTTTGGGGTCCTGCCTCAGAATTCCGTCCATCAACTACGGTAGTTGAGGGCCGCTCAGCGGTAGATGGAGCTGTTGGCTGAGTTACGCCCTCTGGTGATAGAACGGAGTTGGTAGCAACCTCCTGTTGTAATTCTCCACCTGATGGCTGCTTGTCCTCTAAGCTTGCTTTCTTTAAATTCTCCTCTGTCTGACTAGCTTGAGAGACCTTCTCTTTTGCTTGACCTAGCGTTTTTTCTACCATAGTCTGGACCTCTAACAATTTACTTAACAGTTTTTCGGTTTGTTTTTTATTGGATTCTAATCTACTATAACCTAACCCAATAAGGTAGGATAAAACAAAGCCGAAGCAGAATGAAACAAAGACGGAGCAGACAATGGTTGTATCAATTTTCTCTTTCTCAGGGCTGAATAACTTCAAACCTTGAGCCAACCATTTTTTCCAGTTCGCCTGAGAAAATTCTAGGGCTAGGGAGCTCGAAATGAAAACAAAATAAATCAAAACAAGAACACATTGTTTTCTGAGAAGGTCATCCATCCTGTCGCCTTCCCTCAGGGGCGAGCAATTTACTCACCTCTAAGCTTCAGGCGTTCCCCGCACGGGCCGCCAAATGCCGCAGTCTTGGCTGGGCACAGAATCACGAGCCAATCAAGCAGGAACAAAACTTTATTTTGAAAAAGCCGCTAACACTCTCAGCGCCAGCAAGTCAAAAACCGGTCCTCCCACGAGGGTGTCCGACCGGACCCGCGCGCCGACCGGAACCCCCCCGTCTCCTCCCACCTCCTCCGGAATTCCCTCCTACTATCCTTCCCCAACCAATGGGAACTCTCCAGCAGTCCCGTAAAGTCCCGTAACTTGAGTCCGGTAGCAGGCCAAGGTGAACAGCGGGAGTCCAGTTTGCATATGAATGTAAATTTTAACATAATCATCTCAGTGGCTAGCTGGCGTCACTTTACAACCAAAGGTGCCATACATCGTATATATGCTTGTGGCTCCTAGCATCTGATGATCATCCAACTGCTTGGGAGCCCCAGAATGGCTGAGAAGAGCTAGGAAGCTCAGGCACGTCTGGATTCTGCTGTTTATTGCAGACCATGGAAGGCCACAAGTTCTCACTGGAGACTGAGGCCAGTCTCAGCCACAAGTGAGGATAGAGACCGAAGTTGTCTCTTTTTTTCTCTCTTTCTCTCTCTCTCTCTCTCTTTCTGTACTGGGGATTGAACTCGGGCACTCATCCACTGAGCCACATTCCCAGCCCTATTTTGTATTTTATTTAGAGACAGGGTCTCACTGAGTTGTTTAGTGCCTTGCTTTTGCCAAGGCTGGCTTTGAACTCGTGATCCTCCTGCCTTGGCTTCCTGAGCCCCTGGGATTCCAGACATGCACTACTGCACCTGGTGAATCTGAGCTTGTCTCTAGACCAAGCCTATTCACCTAGTGGCTTGTGTAGGTCGTGGTTGTGCCGTCTGCTGGGGAATTTGCCTCTGTTCCTTTGGCATTTCCACACCATCTTGGTGGTTTTTGTAAACTGCTGTGGGACAGATGTCTCAGCAGGGTCATGTTTTCCTTTCATTTTTCCTCTGCCTCCTGGTCCATCCTCTCTGCCCTACCCTGGTCTATTTGTTGCTGGTGGGTTAGGAAAGCGGGCAGGTGGCTGCCCCTCCCACCATGATTTCCAGTGCCTCTGAATTTGTTAACCACTGAGCTCCTTGATGCTGTTTGCGTGGTCCTGCTGGTGAGCCTGCCCTGTGCCTGTCCAGTCTCCACTGGCCCAAGTGGGGAGGAAGAAAGCCTGGGTAGGAAGGGCCTGGGGGGCCTTGGGAGAGTGGAATTTCAGGAATGGCAGGTCAGGACGGTTCCTGCAGGGTCTGGCTGCCTTGGGCTTTGCTCAGGGAATTTCATTGTACCATTTGGTTGGCTTTTCTATCATCCTCCACTCTCTTGAATTTCAGTTCTCATTATTCTTGAAGGATTATTTTATTGTACTTTCAAGTTTTCTTTTTGCCTTGCATAAAGTACTGACTCATGTTGCTGATGGCTGTATGCTGGTTATGTCTCATTATTCTACCATGTAGGATTGATCATTTTTGTGTTGGTTTCTATTTCAAACCAGAATAGGTTAGGAGGACCGCTGCCTCTGTTTCTAAATTCAATAATGAGGCTTCTCTACTGTCAGAGGTGCACATCTTGTTCCAGGAGGGCAGGTGTTAATAGGGCCTCTCTCTACTAGATCTTAAAACAGTGCATTTCCCCTCCAAAAAATACTGTTGCCAGCAGACATCTGTTGGGCTTTGTGCTCTGAGTCTCTTGTTTTTGGTTTTTAAATACATTTTGTGTAGAAGTGCAGGGCCAGCTAGACCATCTTTTCAACTCATAGCTCAATTTCTTTTTAAGACACTGGGGCTTGGGCAGCCTCAGAGGCCCTGGGTCTGTCTTTTGGATAAAGGTGGCTGCCTTTGGTGCAGAGGTGGGGGAGGTGGAAGCGGGGAGCTCTCTGGTGAAGCAAAGTTGCTGGGGACCAGCTCCAGGTTTAAAAGGCGCCCTTTAGATGGGGCCTCCTCCCTGGGTGATCACAGCCCTGGGCTTGCCGGTGATCCACTGTTTACATCGGTGGGTGGTGTGTGGGGAATCTCAGCAGTGGGAGGGAGGTTTGCCTCAGTGGCTTGGGCCAGCCGCCTTGGCTGAGCTTTGTTCTCAGCTGTACTTGTTGATTTTCTGAGAAACGCTTCGCCAGAGCCCAGCCTCCAGGACGCTGCAGCCACACTGCTGTCAGGAGCTTTCCATGCAGCAGGAGGTGCCTGCAGACTGAAGTCCATCTCTGGTTGCTGGCCACCTGTCCACTCTGACATTATTGCTTCCCTCCTTTCCTGCCTCTGCAGCCAGTTCTGAAACTCCAGCCTGTCTCCTTTCCACACCACCAGCTTTTCTCCTCTGTGTGGCACAGGCAGTGTCAATTGCACTTTTAATTCCCTTGTCCTGCAACTAATACTCCTTGAGCACCTGTTACTTGCCAGCCATTGTACAAGGCCCTTTAAGCATGTTTTCACCATTGGTAAAAGTAATGTGTCCTCTGGGAAAAATAAAAAAGAAAGATGCTTTAAGAATATGAAAATCAAGTGAAAATCACTTGGAGCCTCACCATCCACAGATAGCTGCAGTCAAGGCTGTGGTGTTTGTTTCCTCTGATGCTGCGCCTGTATTTTCAGAACTGGAACAATTCTGTAAATGCTGTGTACACAGTTGATAGCTAGCTTTTTGTTCTTAATGTTAGAGTGTATTTCCCTGTTATTAAGAGCATGATGGTTCTGTAACTGCACAGTTGCTGTCTTATGGATGTGCCAGGGTTGATTCAACCCTTTGTGGGTGGGTGTTCAGGTTGCTGTTTTGGCTTCTCCCCTCACATGAGCCTCACTTTGGTGAGCGTTCCCACCCCATCCCCCATGCCCATGTTGTTCCACTTGCTGGTTGTCTTGCCGAGTGGATTGCTGAGGTCAGAGGGTCTGTGGGCTCTCTTCTGCACAGGGTCAGTTTTCTCCTTCATGAGCCAGTGGGTCCTGGTGAAGTCTTTGAATGCGTGGCGCTCTGGGTCTTGCTCCATTTCCTGGTTTGAATCTGGACAAGTGTCTTATGCACTCATGTTCTGGGGACGTAGGGTTGGGAGGTTCTGTAGGCTTTCCTCAGGAGCTCCTGGTCCAGTGGGTGGGGGAAGCTCCTCCTTGAAGAGACTTTGGGGACCCCTCAGCCTAGCTGCCATCACTCTCTGTTTTTTTTCTTTTTTCCTTCCTTTTTTTTTTTTTTTTTGGTGGTACTGGGTATTGAACCCATGGACTCTCTACCACTAAGGTACATACAGCCCCAGCCAGTTTTATTGTTTATTTTGAGACAAGTCCTCACTAAATTGCTGAGGTGGGCCTCCAACTTGTAATCCTCCTACTTCAGCCTCCCGAGTTGCTGGGATTACAGACATGCACCACTGCGCCTGGCTCTGCTTTTCTTTATAACACCTTTCATGACTTATAAATGCATTTTTTAAATTGTGGTCAAGTTTACATAAACTTTACCGTTTGCAAGTATGCAGTTCGTGGCACGAAGCACACTCACTGTTGCCACCACCAGCCATCTCCTGGTTTATTGTCATCCCAGACTGGAAATCTGCACCCATTAGGCACTAATCTTTGTCCCCCAGCCCCTGGCAGCCACCACTCTGCTTCCCGTCCCTGTGGGTGGACTGCTACCGATGCCCGTGCGAGTGGGCCACCTACTACTTGTCATTTGTGTCTGGCTTATTTCATTTAGCATGTTTGCAAGGCTCCTCTGTGTTGTAGCATGTTTCTTGATTTCCTTCATCTCTTTAGGCTGAATGATATTCCACCACACGTATAATGCCACACTTGTTTATCCATCCATATATCTTTGGATGACGATTTGGAACAGTGGTGTTTTATTTATGGCCTGGTCCCCAACCCTGGGGAGTGAGTGAACCAGGGCCTGGGGTCCTGCTGCTTCCCACCTCACTTCCCACCTCACCCTGCCTGGGTCACTGTGCGCAGATGAGCCCTCCAGGACCAAGCCCCGCTCACCAGGGGAGGGCATTCTGGGATATCTAGCAGGCATGAGAGAAGCACCTTTTGAAAGTCGTGTGCCAAGACCTGGAAGATGAAAATGTGTACAGGAGTTGAAATCAGAAGCTCTGGGCCCCCGAAGAGAGCTTGTGGGTCAGCCACCTTTCCAGGTGCTCAGGCCTTTTGTGAATGTTATGCAAGGACTGGTAAGGCCTGGGCCAGAGAGCCCAGTGTGCTTCAGGCTCGTCCCTTTGTACAGAGTGATGAGATGGACTGCAGGACCCAGTGGAAAAGGGGTCATCTCCAGCCCCTTTTCCTGGTTCCTTTGTGTCTCCAGAGCTTTTTTTGGCAGGTGTTGTTTACATAGAGTCCCAGCTTAAAGAACAGCTCTGTTCCAGGCAGGACGGAAAACACAGGCCTGTTTGGGAGGGGCCGCACTCCTGCCTGGCTGACCTGTCGGGCTGAAGGGCTCAGTGTTTGGAGACTGCTGGGGAGAACAGAACCTTGTCTCCATATAGACTGTGAGTTTTTTTTTTCCTTGATAAAAAAACAAATCACAAAAATACATAGATTCTTTTACTTAAGAAGAAAAAAGTGGGCTGGGGCGCAGCTGAGTTTTAGAGCACTTGCCTACCATCCTCAGCACCACACACCGAGAGAGAGGGACACGCAAGTGTAGGCAGAGAAGGGAGAGCTCATCCTTGGTCTCCCAGGCAGCAGCCACTGTTTACAGCTGTGTTTATCCCTCTAGACTTTGGTACACATGCAAATATGGGCTCCAGGAAGGTTTTGTAAAAGACAAAAATGGGGCTGTTACTATTCTTATATGGCAACTTGCATTTTCAAACATCAGCACGAACATTTTCTACATGAATGTAAACAGATCCACCATACCGCTAATGTTTTAAAAATAATGTTAATTATTAGGTTTAAAAAATGTACAAGTGTGTAAAGAAGAAAACAAAACTAGCTAGCTCATAATCCCATGGCCCAAGTAACTTAAAAAAAAAAAAAAAAGAGAGAGGAAAAAGTAGTAGTAGTCGTCGTAGTAGTAGTTAGAAGTTTGAGGTATAAAGGTTCTTCCTCAGTCCCTCTAAAAGAAGGGACATTGAAAAGTTTGTTGTGATTCTTCCGGGTGCGGGGGGTGGGGGATCCAAGACATAGTACAGTGGCACCCACCTGCCATCCTAGCTACTCAGGAGGCTGAGGCAGGAGGATGGCAAGTTCAAGGCCAGCCTAGGCAACTTGGCAAGACCCTGTCTCAAAATAAAAAGGGCTGGGGATGTGACTCAGTGGTGGAGTGCCCTGGGTTCAATCCCCAGAACCAACAAACATCACAAAGTCGTGATCAGGGTGTGCATGTTTGTGTTCTGGAAGCTGCTGCCCTTTCACTTGATGTGACACCCTGTCCTGTTCTGTAACAGCATAAGTAGATGGATGACGTCATCTGTTCTAGCCACTGCAGTTGACTCTGGTAGATTAGATTCTACCTGCGTCCTGGTGGTGGGCATTTCGCCTACTTTAAATTTTGGGATGTTACAATTTTGGTAAAATTGTGTTGACTTTCTCTTCAAAAACATGCAGTTTGGGGGCTGGAGGCTGTAACACAAGCACAGGTGAGGCACTGGGTTGAATCTTCAGCACCACACTTAAAAAAGTGAATAATAAATCGGTTATAAAAATATATTTTTAAAAACATATAGTTTGGGGGCTGGGGATGTGGCTCAAGCGGTAGCGCGCTCGCCTGGCATGCATGCGGCCCGGGTTCGATCCTCAGCACCACATACCAACAAAGATGTTGTGTCCGCCGAGAACTAAAAAAAAAAAAAAAAACATATAGTTTGTATAAAGTGTCCGGTGAGTGTGCTTCTGCAGCGTGACCTCTGGCACTTCAATAGCATTTTGATAAGAAATCTGCTAACTTCCTCAAAAAACTTTGAATCCATTTATACACCATAGTGAGGTGGGTGAGGTGAGCATATTTTTCCAAGTGAATAGCCTTTCTGGGTCCTCTTGGGTGTGCAAGGTTTACATTGTCATCCGTTTGGTCTGGTGCATCAGAAGTGGCTGCTCCAGTTGGGCACAGTGGTCCATGCCTGTAATCCCAGCAACTTGGGAAGCTGAGGCAGGGGGATCGCAAGTTTGAGGCCAGCCTCAGCATATTAGTGAAGCTCTGGCAACTTAGTGAGACCCTGTCTCAAATAAAAAGAAATGGTACCTCTGGTTGCTGGAGTCTGCAGCATGGCTGTGGATGACCGTAGAAGAGCTGCTCTGGGCATCCTGAGGACTAGGAGATAGGAGGGGAGATGCAGGTGGCCAGGTCCATGCTTGGTTTGGGGTATCATTTAAAATGAGGGTCCTGGCACAGATGTTGTCTTGCATCCTTTATACACGAGGGCCTGGTGAGTAAGAGTCAGAAATGGCCTTCTTTCAGAAGATGGGCTTCTTTGTCCACGGACGATCCCTGAGGCCCAGGTTCGGCGGTGTTTGGTGACAGTAGCTGTGCAGATTTGCTCAGTTCTCTGCTCAACCACTTGGCCTCTGAGCTCCGGCTTGCAGGGAGATTACACCTAGTGGATGAAGTGAACGGAACAGAACTCCCGGAAATAAATGCCTGGGTGGTATTCATCAGTGGAGGCTGGAGGTTTCAGGCCCTGACCAGGAGTGCCCGAGGACATCATTTGGAACCATACTGCTCTGGTGCTGGAACCAAGGGGGAGTCCACTGGGAGAAAGGAAGGCCATGCCTCTGTTTGCTCTCCCTCCTGATGGAGAGCAGCTTTCTTGCAGGCACAGGTGCACAAGGAGGCACCCTACCTTGGAAGGCCACTTTGGGGTCAGCCACCTTCGGGTTCAGGTTTTACCTGAGAGACCTGGGGCCAGCTATTGAATTTTTTGAATCTCTGTTCTCTTTGTTTGCAAAAATGCAATGTAACACCTTCATAGAACTAGGGAGAGGGTCATGGCTCAGGTGTTTATAAGGTACCTGGCAGGAGGCAAGGTGCTCTCAGTAGACAGTGGCTATTAATGGTTCCTGGACTCAGTACTCCTCAGGAGGGCTTGGGGACTTGGAGTAGGCAGGCTGATGCACCTGGGGCTCATTTGTTTATTGGGTGTTAGGGTTTCTAATTGTGTGCTAAGCTCTGTGCTGCATGCTGAAGGTTAGGCCCACATCTAGTGGCCAGGCCCCTACCTCTAGGAGCTCAGGCACCTTAACCAACAAGGGCTGCCCTGTGGGGCGGGTGCATGGGAACTCTCATTGCCACCCACCTGAGAAGCACCACGACAGGCACCTTTACCAGCCAACGAGGGCATTTGATCATTGGTTTTTGCCTCATGCAGAGTCTTCTGTTTTGGTGAATTTCCTGGAAGGAATGAAGGCATGTATATTAAGGCAGTTCACGGGCTCTTGCTGCAAGGAGGCTCTGCAGCTGACCTCTCCACAGCCTGGATGTGGTCTTGGGCGGACAGGAGTGTTCCTTCCCGCCACTCTGCCTGCCTGCAGTGGGGCTTGAACAAATAAGCTCTCACTCCCTAGAGACTCCTTATCTGCTGCCCAGGGGGATGGAACCTGTCTCATGGCATGACTGGGGGACTGACACACCACCCAGGATGCATTTAGCACAGTGTGGGGAACCTGGCCAATCAGGAAGGGTAGACGGTTGATTCTGCGTTGCTTGGTTTATTGAAACCTCAAAAATAATGCAACAGTAACATTACAAGCTTGTTACAAAAAAAAAAAAAAATCCAAATACTCCACAGGGTACAAGATAGAAAATGAAAGTCATTTCTTTCTTCCTGCTATTCCTGTTTAATATCAAGAGATGACTGCTTTCTGGACAACCTGTGGATTCCAGACCTGCAGGGACGGTGGGGGTGTGTGTGAATCCTCAGGCAGGTGTACAGTCTCTCAAAGCTCTGGGTGAATTTCTTCCAATTCTCCCGCATTATCACTTAGCCCTTTGTTTAGCCCTTTCCATGAAGGGGATTGAGGGCCATTGTCCCTCTCTGCAGAACCCAGATGAGTGATAGCATTGTGTCTAGAAATCCAGTGTGGCACAGGGTAGAGTTAACTAACTAGTACTGCCCTCCAGGGATCTTGAGGCTCACCAATGGGTGTTGACATGAGAGGTTGGGGTTTAACCAGGTGGGCAGTGTGCCCTGTGAAGTGGACTTGTTGGGATAAGGGGGCACAGTGTGTTGAGTTTTTAGGAAGGTAGGGAGGCGGTGGGGTGGGTGGGGGAGAGGTGAGGTAAAGTCACGGGGTTGGGTGTGAAGGGCAAGTGGCTGAGGCTAGTGTGCTGGTGGGCAGACTGGGCTCCCCTCTGCCTTGCTGCGCTCAGCCTGGCACGCACCTGTGAGTCTGGGGAGGGCTTGGCACTTGTTTCTGGGTTTGCCCTCTGACCTGGTCTTGTCTGATAGGTGGCCCAGGGACTGTCATTGTCCTGGGTTCTCTCTAGGGTCTGGGGCTTGGAGAGGAAACGGGTGCGGGTTCCTGGGTGGATTCCTTTGGGTTTTGCTGGAGACTTCCAGCCCAGCCCTTTGGCCCCTTCTCTGATTTATTTGCTTTCTTGAAGATAACAGGGATTTACAGGGGCCTGTTGTTGATGAACCTTCTCTATGTTCCCCCACCCCCAGGCCTATGGCTCTGAGCTGGGTGTGGTTGAGGGACAGGGTGCAGTGTGACCTCAGCGTCCCTTCTACTCTGGGCCTCCCTGGCTGAGGTCGCTAGTGGTAACGGCAGCCACCCCTCAGGGACTGGGAGGCTGCTGTGTGTGGCCCTGAGGGCTCTTCAGCTGGCCCGACTGGGGTGGCTTTTTGCAGCCTCCCTGGGGCTTCTGATGACAGCCACCCCATCTGCATCTGCCCCGTCCAGCAGAGCTATGGGGTGGAGATGGGGTTTTGCGTGGGCTGTGTCTGGGTCCTGGGCATCCGCTGCTGAAGGGCATCTGGCCCTAGGAATTTCCCCAGTGCAAGGTCTGGGGCTCTTGGGTCTCTCTGGGCCGGTCGCAGCTCTCAGCTCCTCACCTTCCTGCCTTTCAGTTTCATGAACACAAACTAAAACTGTGGTTCATAGAAAAGCTGGCGGGTGCAGAGATGCTGGCCCGAGTGGGAAGTCGTGCGTTCCAAGTGTCAGTGTAGTGTAGTTGCCACAGTGTGCAGCAGGGAACAATCCCCGTGTCTGTGCAGGGTGGTGGGTGTGTGGTGGGACGCTGCATCGGCATTCTAAAAAATGAGTTGCTCATTCTTCCTGCCTTCCTTAGAAGGCTGTCTAAGGATACTAAGAAGGACCAGGTGGCTGTGTTTGAAGAGTAAAAATTGGAGCCAGGACTGGTGGTGTAGCTCAGGTGTGAACCGCTTGCTCAGCCAGCTGGTGGGAGGCCTTGGGTTTGATCCCCAGTGCTGGAAAAAAAAAAAATTGAAGCCACCACTCTGCTGATAGGCTTGAGGCCCAGGGATGTTAACAGTGGTTTCTTTTTGAGTTGGGCTGATTTATTTAGTATCATTTGAATTTGCTTTAGCGAGTGTGTATCAGTTACATGCGTTAGTTATGAAGATGACTCATTACAAGGTCACTTGTGTTCATTTAAGGAGAGAGGTGCATGTGGCATTGGGCAAGGCCTGCTGGGCCCAGGTGCCTGTTGGCTCCTGTGGGCACAGGCCTGGGCTGCAGGGAGGCAGGAGTGGGGCACAGCGCTTGCTTCCAGGCTTCTCGTTCCCCTTGGCCCTGTCTGTCCAGAGCGTCCGGCTCCTGGTACAGGGGCCCTGACGGGTCTGTGAAGCCAGCCAGGTCAGTCATCTGCTCTGTTTACGTGTCAGGCCCTCGAAGCTGCTTGTTGATCTGGTTAGAGGGAACAATCCGATACGAATGCCGTCTCCAGCGTCTGTTCTAAATCAGATTTTACAATAAAGAATATAGATCTTGGTGGTGTTTGCACAGTGCTTCTCGCTTGCTAATTCACCATTATTTGGAGGTGGAAAGGGAAGGAGAAGCTGCAGTAGAGCTGTGGGTTTGATGTCTTTCTTGCCAGATCCTTGTTAAATTTTGTTTTGGAGCGGGGAGCCTTTGTGTAGCACACCACCCGGCTGTTCCTCCCTAAGCTGTATATTGAAAATTGAAATTGAACTCACTGCCCCCTACCCCCTTGCTAAAATTGATGGCATATTAAATAGTGGGAGTCGGGTAGCTCAGTGGCTCTGGAGACTGCAGAGGGATTCTAGCCAAAGTCAACTGAGGGCTTCCTTCATCCCAGGGCTGCTTGAGGGCTGGGAGCAGGGCTCCAGACAGGCCCTGTGGGTGAGGAGCCCTGGGCCGGTGCAGCCTCTGGGGTGGGAGGCTATGTGGAAGATGACAGTGTAGCTTGGGCCCCAGCCAGACCAGGTGGGACCTCTCCCGCAGGGCCTGGGGATGCCGTGGGCAGTTGAGACCATTCCCAGGGGCCTGTTGCATAGACTCCCATGAGTGTCTTGCTCCCCACAAATGCCTAGCACTTTCTGAGTAGATCTGATGTTGGAGTGTGAAGTGACCTGGGTTCAAGGTCGAGTTTGTAAACTCCAACTCTGGGCCAGTTGTGACTCTGGGCCAGTCCCTGAACCTTCCTGAGCCTTGGTGTCTTGTGTGTAAACTGGGAGTGCTAGAGCATTCCTCTCAGCACTTTATCTGTTTTAAGTCTTGAGTCAGAGAACTCCTGTTTTATAGATTCAGTTTATTCAAGTCATTTAAGTTCATCCGGTGGTTTGGTTTCACTGCCTCTGCTTCCTTTCACGTCTGATTCTGTCTTTTTTACTGACTTCTTAAGGTTGTATGCTTGATATAATTTCATCCTTTTTTAAAACTTTTTTTTTGTTATTGATAAATCTTTATTTTGTTTATTTATATGCAGTGCCAAGAATCAAACCCAGTGCCTCACACATGCCAGGCAAGTGCTCTACTGCTGAGCCACAGCCTCAGCCCCGATTTCATTCTTGTCTGTGAAAAAGTTTAAAGTTTTTATGTTGTCGTCTTTCTTTCTTTCATTCTGGTACTGGAGTTTGAACCCAGCGGGGGTTTACCAGTGAACCACATCCCTAGCCCCTTCTTGTTTTCTATTTCAGGGGTTGCTGAGGCTGCCTGGAACTTGCCATCCTCCTGCCTCAGCCTCCTGAGTGGCTGTGATCACAGTTGTGCTATGGTTGAATATGTCTATAGAGCTACCTTGGTCAGATGATATCTGTGTTGAGCAAGCTTGATGTACCAAGGTGTAGAGATTTTCTTTTTTCCTGATTTTTTTTTTTTAAGATTTAAAATAACTTTGCTCTGTGTGTGTGTGTGTGTGTGTGTGTGTGTGTGTGTGTGTTCACGTTAGTTATATTTCCATTTTGGATTATCTCTCTGACCCTTATAAACCACTCTCCATGTTCTGCTTCTTACTCTTAACGTCTGGTTTCTTTATTCAACATTATATTTGTGAATTCATTCATTTAACTCCCCACTTCAGCCCCCCATGCTGGGGATGGAACCACACTGAGCCACATCCTCAGCCCCTTCCTCCATGTAGGTCTGTATGTTTATTTGTTTTTATTGTGGAATAGTATTCCATTATGTAAATACCGTATTTGTCCATTATAGTGGTGATAGACTTTTAGCTTATTTCCATTTAGCTTTCCCAAACTGTGGGGGTGTGGCTCAGTGGCAGAGTGTTTGCCTAGCATGTGTGAGGCCCTGGGTTTCATTCTCAGCATTGGAAAAAAAAGTTGCTAAACCAAATAATGCTGCTGTTGGCACTCTCTGCCCGTCCTGGATGCCTGCGTGTGTGGGTTCTGCTGGGTGCCTACCTAGGGGTGGAGTTGCTGGTTACCAGTGGGCGTACACAGCATTCGTAGATGGCTACCCGTCCCCAGTGATTGCCCGCCTGGCATGCCCACCTGCAGTGCATGAGAGTTGTGCTCCACATACTCACCAACATTTGGCATTGTAAAGATGTCACTTGTCCCCTTATTGATCTCGGATTCCTGTAATTCCAGTCAAAATCCCAGCAGGCTTTCCTTTTCTTTTTGTTGTTTTGTTTGGAAAATGACAAACCGATTCTGAAATTTATATGAAAATGCAAAGGGCCCAAAATAATCAGCATTCCTAAAGCAGATCAGAGCTGAAGGAGGCTCCTGTCTAGAGCTACAGTGATCAGGCAGTGCAATACCAGCGGAGGACAGACGCAGACGGACAGGCCGATGGAGAGGGGCCGTCTTTTATGCAGATGGCACGTAAAGGAGTACTTGATTAGTGACAGAGGTGCCATCTTTTGAAAAGATGGCCCTTTCAGAAAATGTGAATTGGGCATATTGAATTCTGTGGTGGCTAGGATGTGAGGTGTTGCCCAAGAGCTCCTGGAGTGCCGAGGTGTTCAGAGGTCCAACTAGTGGATCGCGAGAGCCGTGACCTCATCAGTGGTGATTGTGGCAGGCTTGGCGGAGGAGGTGGGTCGCTGGGGGCTGCCCGTAAGGGGGCATGTTCCCTGTGGCTCCTGCCCCGTCTTCCCAGCCACAGTGAGCTGAGCAGCGTGCCTCTCCTGCACCTAGTGTCTGCCATGAAGCCCGGCCTCTCCCTGAGCATGCAGCAGTGGGGCTGGCAGCCATAGGCCCAGCCTCTGAAACCACGAGCCTGGAATCACTCTTTCCTCCTCTAAGTCATTTTTGTCAGGTATTTTGGTCTTAACAATGAAAAGTTGATTAACAGATTCTCTATATGGGAAAAAAGAAATCTACTGCAAATCATATCCAAAAATCAGTTTTAGACAGATTATACATCTAAATATGAAAGATAAAGAGCTTCTAGAAGAAAACATAGTATATCTTTGTGATTGTAGAGAAAGCAAAAATTGTTAAATAGGACACAGAAAATGCTAACAAATAGAAAAAAAATGGATGAATTTATATACTTGTACCTTTTACTTCTTAAAGTGTGCCAATAAGGGCTGGGGATGTGGCTCAAGCGGTAGCGCGCTCGCCTGGCATGCGTGCGGCCCGGGTTCGATCCTCAGCACCACATACCAACAAAGATGTTGTGTCCGCTGAGAACTAAAAAATAAATATTAAAAAAAAAAAGTGTGCCAATAAAATGCACCAAATACTGCTTTCTAATTGCCTGGGTACCGTGGTTAATCTGCCTGATGTATTTCTCTGCTCAGCTTTCTAATACTATAACAAATGCCTGAGATAAGTTATAAAGAGAAAAGGTTTCTTTTGGCTCACAGTTTAGAAGTTTCAGTCTGTGCTGGGTTGGCCCTGTTGCTTTTAGTCCGTCAGGGTGGGAGTGTACGATGGAGTGACCCACTCACCTCACCACCAGCTGAGGAAGAGATGCCCACGGTTCCTTTTGAGGCACACCTGAAGATTTAAAGTCTTCCTACAGGCTCCACCTCTCAAAGGCCCACCACCTCCTAATAGTGCATGCTGGGGTCCAAGCCTGGGGACACCTGGGCCTTTGTGGAACATTCCTGATCCAAGTGACAGCTCCCTGTGCTGCTCTTCTTGGGACTGGCGTTCTCTTGCCTGTAGCACAGCTGCTGTCATGGGCCTCTGTTGGTGGTTATTCTGGGACTTGTCTTTCTCTCTCCATGTTGGATCCTTAGTTCCTGGATCCTGTGTGTCGGTTGGACATTCTGGGCATCCAACAGCAGGAACAACTGGAAACACTCAGGGTTTTCTTGGTTTGAGTAAGTGGAAGTCCAGAGAGGACAGTCTGGGACTGCCCGGTCAGACAGTTCTGTCGTGAGGGACTCATATCTTATTATCTGGAATGGCCAGGTTCTGTTGTGACCCAGGGACTAGCAAGGGGGACAGGCTTCTCATAGGCCAGGCTCCACTGCTCCGTAGTGGGTGTGGGTCAGCCTTCTCAGGCACTTGGGCTGCTGGGGACGGGCAAGGCGGCAGGGAGAGCTGCTGCTGGTGGGCAGGCAGGAATGGCCTCAGTGACGTGACACTGCTTTCCGCTCTTTTGCTCTCTCTTTGGTGCTAGGGGCTGAACCCAAGTGTACTCTACCACGGAGCCACATCCCAGTCCTTTGTATATTTTGAGACAATCTTAAGTTGATCAGGCAGGCCTCGAACTTGCAATCCTCCTGCCCCAGCCTCAGGCGCTGGAATCACTGTGCCTAGCTGCTGTCGTTTTATTAGAGCACAGATCTGGACAAGTTTCTGAGAAGGTAGGTGCTCCAAGTCCTCGTGCGAGTCTGAAAAGCCTTCTGCCCCACACTTGGCTGGGTTGGCTGAGTATGGGTGCTAGACTCAGTCTTTGTCCCTGGAGGTGATGATGTTATGAAGTCAGTGCTGTTGGGATTGCTCAGTGCCACTCCTTCCATCCTGGGGCCTTCTTTGATGAGGAGGGGAAAGGATTATGCCTTCTAGAAGCTTTTGGGTTCTTTTCTTTGTGAGCCTTGCATTCTTTTTTTTTTTGTACTGGGGATTAAATTTAGAGGCACTCAACCACTGAGCCCCACCCCCAGCCCTATTATGTATTTTTAGAGACAGGGTCTCACTGAGTTGCTTAGCACCTCGCTTTTGCTGAGGCTGGCTTTGAACTCGTGATCCTCCTGCCTCAGTTTCCCGAGTCACTGGGATTACAGGTGTGCGTCACAGTGCCTGGTGGATTATTGGACTTTTAAATTCTAGAATAAGTTTACAGAAAAATTGGAGGCCTTGTGCCCCGCACTCCCAGTTTCTCCCCTGTGTAATCATGTGACATGGGTACGTATGTCCTCACGGCGAGTGGACCAGCATTGTGCACTGTTACTAACTGAAGTCTTCGCTGTTTCAGACTCAGTTAGTTTTCACTGGAGTCACCCTCCTGTTCTGGGAGCCCACACTTCATTTAGTCATCATGTCCCCTGACTTTGCTCTTGGCTCTGTCAACTGATTCCTCTTG
Organism: Spermophilus citellus; assembly: GCF_964194105.1. Lineage (NCBI taxonomy): Eukaryota > Metazoa > Chordata > Mammalia > Rodentia > Sciuridae > Spermophilus > Spermophilus citellus. The sequence continues at coordinate 5,156,637 of NC_138183.1, read as the reverse complement.
TGCTTGAGGCAGTGTTGGGCACGCCCTGTGTAGAAGGTCCTCCGATTAGGATTTGCCTGACTCTTGATGGTCAGTCTGAGGTTCATGGAGTTTCCACGGTCATAGTCGACTCTTCCTGGGCTTTCTCTTGTTTTGAGCATTTCTGCTGCAGGAGGGCAGTGTGTTCATTTCTGAGGATATTTATTGCCTGTTACATGTCTTTTGGGTTTGGTTCCCGGCTGTCTCTTTCCTCTCTGCTGGGCCCTGCCAGTGAGTTGGCGTCTGGTCGTGCGTGTGGTCTGGGGCACAGCAGCTGACTGGAGGCAGCAGGAGCTCTTCAGTGTCAGGTTGCCCGTAGTTTTCTTCCTCCGGCAGCTTTTCAGGAGCAGACTCCAGCCTTTGCAAGCTGCGGAGCCGCCACCCCTGGCTCCTCCGGCTCTCTCTTGGCTTCCTTCTTGAGCCCTCTCCCCATCTTGGCCCCTGTGCCCTCGGGACTCCTTGTTCAAACCAGTGGTGGGGCACGAGGAGGGCTCAGTCCTCCCACCTGCTGCCTCTTCCTCCTCCCAGGCTGGAGGCCCTTCCAGCTCGGTAGCTGCCCTCCCGCTGCCCGAGTGTCCTCCGACTCTGCTTGGTGGAGCACAGAGCTTTCTCTGCAGCGTCTGCTGAAGCTGCCACTGCTCACGGCAGCTCTTGTTCTGCCAAGATTGGCCTTCAGCTTTCATTTTGGGGATTCTGGAAGGATGGATGAGCTCTCCTGCCTTCAGCCTTTCTGCTGTGTTTGATCAGAGTCCCTGTTTCCTCTCTGGTGTCCCTTGAGTAGAATGTGATGGAGCGAAGGCCTTTCCAGGGACGGGCACGGTGTGTATACCTTCAGAGTGTTGGCATCCCGTGTTAGGATGCTGCTCTCTGGCCTCTTCCTCACCCTGGCCGTGGCTGCCTTGTGTGTGGGAGCATCTCCACTGCCTGCTGGCTTCAGAGCGCTGTGAGCCCCTGGCCTTCCTTCCACACCTCTGGGAGAGGAGAGCCTCAAGCTGCAGGAGTTGCTGGCAGCCTGCTTCCCTCTTCCTTGAGTCCCTTCCCTTGGGCCAGGTAGCACTGCATTAGGGTGGGCCTCAAGTGGTGATCTCCGCCTGTGGCCCTTTCCTGCCTGCCCCCCTTTCCTGCCTGCCCCCCTTCATGGATGGGAGTGAGACAGGGAGCAGTGGCGTCTGACCTCCTGACTTGGTGCAGAGTTACTCTGGCCTGCAGAAGGGGGCTGCCCTGTGCAGGGGGTGCCGGCCCTGGAGGCCAATCATCTTCTGGTCGGGTGGGAGTTGAGTGGGGCTGCCCTGATTTGCAGTGGGCCTCTGAGGACACAGCCTGGGGGGAGGCAGGCAGGATGCTTTCTCCTGTCTGAAGAAAGTAGCTTCCTGCCAGAGGCGGCTGGCCTGAGTCTCCTCTCCTCTGTGTTCTTTAGTGCCCAGATTACAGCTTGCTGCAGGTGACGTCATCCTATGGAGAGGCTTTGGGTGTAAACAAAGCCCTGCTGGGCCTCCCAGGGACAGCTGGCTGGCTGGGGGGCGGCCTGTCTGCCATCTCCATAAGCCTTCTTTAAAATTATTTTCATGATTTTTTTTAAACAATAGCAAATGTGCTTAGAATTTAAATGCGGTATTTTATGACCTTTAGTGCCAAGCTCTTCTGAAATAGGATCATAAAACAGTAGAGTTGAGAGCCATGGAGGCGGGTGACTGACATGGAGCAGGAAGGCCCAGAGTCCTCGGGGCCTGCGCTAGCGAAGGACACCCAGCCATGTCTGAGAGCTGGCTTGGGGGCTCATCTGTGTGTTTACGGCTTTCTGTATCCTTTGGCTACTGCCAGGGCTGGGAACACAACCTGGGTGCCTGTGCGGGTGTCAACGCTCCCTGCCCTCCAGTGGGAGCCTGGAAACTGGGGCAGTTTGGTGTTGCTCAAGATGTAGTCACAGTGGAGTGCAGGTCTCAAGAGGGCTTTCTGAGGATTAAAGTACATCTCTGCCTCCTGGGATTTCATAAAGGGTTCACCTGTAGATCCTGAACATCCACCCTGTTTGAGTTTGGTTCCCGGCTGTCTCTTATGTTTCTGAAGGATGCTTCCTGTATTAGTGCCCTCAAGTGGTGACACCAGTGTGGGGACAGGTCCCTGTGCACAGGAGGAGGGAGAGGCCCAGTGCAAGGTCTGCCCAGCACCTGGGGCATCAGGAGCTCGGAGGAGGGGCAGGAGCAGACTTGCTGGGGGAGACTGGAGAACTGCGGTCCCAGAACTGGAGCTTAGCCACAGTGACAGCTGCTGTCAGGCAGTGAGCCTGCGAGTGGGCCTGGGTCAAGAGCGCCACATCCATTCCCTGACTGTTCCCCTGCAGCCCTGGTAGCCCTGTTCTCACCCTTACTTGATCTGCAGGGAAGCAGCCCTCCCGGTCCAGCTGCTGTGGGATTCAGGAGAGGTGCAAACTCAGTGTTTCAGATGAGAGTGGCAGGGTGGGGGTGGGTCCAAGGTGGGAGAGTGGTGAGGCTGGCTGGTCCTGAAAGGCCAGTGTGTCCTGCGCGAGGGCTTGGACTTGACCCTGGGGTAGTGGTGGTGGTGCAGCCTGTGGGAAGGTGTCTGGCAGAAGCTGATTTGTTGCCCGCCCTAACAGTGGCAGTCACAGGGTGAGTCGAGGGTGTGGTGGAGGCAGGAGCTTGCAAATTGGGGGTGGGAGGTGCTTTCTTATTTAATTTCTGGTGCTTCCTAAATGTGCTGTCTGCTCCAGGGTGTGTCCTCTCTGGCATTGCTGGCCTCTACCTTTGTCTGCCTTCGCCTCAGGCCCCTGTCCCCTCCAGCCTTGTTTCCGGGTAGACTGATTTTTGGAGGCTGTGAGGTCCTTTGCAGTGGATGCTGGACTGTGCTATAGCTGGGCCAGACCCCAGTGGTCCAGGTGGGCCAGCGCCTGACTTCTGGAGATCTGTGGGCACCTTGTGGCCTCCTGAAGGCCCAGCTACCTTTTTGACCGCCCTGTGGTGCTGGTCTTGCTGTTGCTGAGGGGAGCTCTAGAAGCTTCCGTGGGAAATGCAGCCGGGCCCTCCCCCACATCCTGGTGTGTGGGACATCCCTTTTGTTGGGTTCACTTTATTGCTTGTCTTCATTTTCTTACCTACTTCGCCCTTTAGATCAGGGGTCAGCAGCCTGGTTCCAGCTTGCCCTGTCCCTGGTGATGGGGTTTTCTTGGAGCACAGCCGTGCTCCTGGGTTATGTATCATTTGTGACAGCAACAGCGTCAGGCAGGCCCGGGGTTGCAGCAGAGGCCGGGTGGCCAGCAGAGCCAGGTCTGCTGGCTGGCCCTTTATTGACAAGGGGCCCCTGCTGCTGGAACCCAGGGTGAGGGCTCATCCCCTCCCTGTCCCTCTGTCTGGTACAAGCCTTTGAGTGTCTGAATGGATGATGTAGCCTTCCACAGGCAAAAGTGCCTTTTCCTTTTTATTTTTGGTGCTAGGGATTGAACCCGGGGTGTTTTACCACTGAGTCACATCTGTGGTCCTTTTTATTTTTAAAAAATATTTTTAGTTGTAGATGGACAAAATACCTTTATTTTATTTACTTATTTCTGTGTGGGGCTGAGGATCAAATCCAGTGCCTCACATGTGCTAGACAAGTACTCTACCACTGAGCCATAACCTCAGCCCCCCTTTTTATTTATTTACTTATTTTTTGGGACAGAGTCTTTGTAAGTTGCTGAGGCTGGACTCAAACTTGTGATCCTCCTACCTCAGCCTCCCAAGTCATTAGGATTTCAGGCATGTACCACTCTGCCTGGCAGATGGTGCTTTTTGCTAGATGTTGGTATGTTGGAGAAGGGCAGGCTGATGAACCATGTACCTGGATTTCATGATGAGGGTTCTTTGCTTTCCCATCTGGTGACTGTGCCCTTTCTTGGCCAGCCTCCTTTCTTCCTATAGTGTCTGTCCTGCCTGCTGTCCCTTCCCATTCCTGCTGATGGGGGGTTTTGCCTTGCAGGGTCCTCTTTCTTTTCTTCCTTCTCCCCAGCCCTGGGCTGGGGCTTCCACCTCACACCCTGCACTTACACTCTCGCCATTGTGTGTCTTCTCAAGGACTGTGCTCTGAGCCAGCGGAGCTGGGGCTGGAGCACACAGTAGGGTCTTAACCATGGGTGACCACATGGTTTTGACCCAAAGGTAGTAGGATCATGGAAACCTGTGAAAGGGCTGGATTGGCCTTGGATGAGGATCTGGCTGTTGAAGGCTGGTCATAAATTATGTACTTGTCTGGGGTCCTTGTCCCTGTCCTCATCTACAGTCAGACAGTGTATCATGAGCTGGGGTGACTCCTGTCCTGTGGGCAGCCTGGCCTCCTGCAGCTGCGCTCCATGTTGGTTCTGGCACTTAGCAGCCTCGTGACCTTGGGCAAGATAACGTCTCTGTCCTTTCTGAACCTCATGCCCTACTCTTGTTGAACAGGCTGACATAGTAGTAGCTTCCAGAAAGGGTGGTTGCAGTGTGCTGGGGGCTGGGCACCTGAGTGCTTAGCAAGGTGCCCAGTGCTCAGGAAGGCCTGCTGTGGCCACTGTCATTGGCCCTGAATGTTCCTGGGAGTTGCAGGCCACCCCATCCTCGTTGGTCACATGGTGCTGGCTGGTACCCAAGTGCAGAGTGAAATTAATCCTGTTACCCGGAAATGGTTTTTGATAAAATAGGTTGCGGGGAGCCTTTCCCTGTGATGGGCAGACTGGGTCCTCGGAAACCTGCCCTGCCGGCCTGCCCTCTGCAGAGGTGGGGCCAGGTGTCTGTTTGTCTTTGTGGGCCCATCTTTCTGGTGATTTTTTTTCCAGCAGGGCCTGGGCCTCGCAGCCCATTTAGATGACATGCCAAAGCATGCAGACCCAGGTTCCTTTCTAAATGTCCTTTTTCATTTACTCTTCTCCTAAAGCTGTCTTTATGGGGATTTGTAGACCCAGTTTTCATTCACCAGTATTTCAAAATGCTCTTGTACCCTGTGGTTACAGTAGGGGAGAGGGGGCAAGGGGAGACACTGACAGGACCCCTCCCAGGCAGGATGCTTCTTTTTTTTTTTTTACGGTACTGGGGATGGAACCCGGGGCCCCACACCTGCTAGGTCCACCGCTCTCCACTGAGCTACATTCTCAGCCTTTTCTTCCGGTTTTCTGTGTGAGACTGAGGTTCCAGAATAGATTTTGTTTGGTAATAAAAAGACTTCCATCACCTGCAGAGGGACAGAGGTGGCAGGAAAGCCATGGCTATGAGCCAGGTTTGGCCCACACTCTCAACAGGCCTGGGCCTGTTCTTGTTACATGGACCCTGGAGTGAGCCAGGCTCTGCTGAAGGGGCTGGGATCTGCCCAGAGGCCTCTGTGGGTCCTGGATGTGAGCGTTTGTCGTGTTTTCTTCCTGCCTTTGGCTGTGCCGGTCAAGCTTGAGGTGTGCCTGTTGACCATGGATAGACTCAGCAGCTCCCTGGAAGCTGGTTGAAGGCCTGTTCACAGCTAATGCTCCTGGCCTGTGCTTGTGAAAACCAGCTGACCAGCAGAGATGCTGGTGGGTGTGGGCTGGGCCAGCCCCAGGTCAGCACACCAGCAGAGACATGCACTTGAGAAATCCCAACAAGTATGCTTTTTTAATTGTTTTTTAAAAACTTTATTTAGGGGCTGGGGATGTGGCTCAAGCGGTAGCGCGCTCGCCTGGCATGCGTGCGGCCCGGGTTCGATCCTCAGGACCACATACAAACAAAGATGTTGTGTCTGCCGAGAACTAAAAAATAAATATTAAAAATTCTCTCTCTCTCTCTCTCTCTCTCTTTAAAAAAAAAAACTTTATTTATTTATTTTAATTAGGTATATATGACAGCAGAATGCATTTTGATTCATTGCACACAACTGCAGTACAACTTTACTTTTCTATGGTCATACACGATGTAGTGTCACATCACTCGTGCCGTCACACATGGACCTAGGGTAATGATGCCCATCTCATTCACCATCTTTCCCAACAAGTGTGTTTTTGTTTCAGAGCTGTGTCCACTGAAACTTTGGTTAGTGGGAGAACCAGGAGGTGTCTGTGATCTGCTTTGTTAGGTGCAGGTGTACCTGCGCTGGGCTCAGAGGCCCTGCGCGCTCCCGTCACATTCCTCTTCAGGCTGTGGGTGGGGGTGAAGAGCCTTCTGTCTAGCCGCGTGCGGCCTGGTGCCTTCTGGGGCAGTGGGGACTCAGGTGACTGCTTGTTAGCACCCAAGTCTACATAGGAGTATGGGGTCCAGGCTCAGATGTGCCAGAAGAGGTGGCTAATGTGACAACAAGTCCTTTGCACTTGTGGCTGTGGGTCATTAACATGCAGTGCTTGGTTCTAGGACAGACTGGTGCTTAAAGAGTTCCTGGCCAGGCCTGTCCTTCATCGGTGAGGAAACAGGTCTGGAGAGGCTAACGGGGCCCAGCAGGTACAAGCCTTGGGTAAGGGTTGGCACTTCAGAACAGTGCTGCGGGCTTGGTGCCTGCGTTGGCTGTGAGTTCTCCACACGGTTGCCCTGCAGTTCTGTGGTCAGTGGGCTGGAGAACATTTTACCTGGAAGGAGATGGGTGCCTGGTTAGTGTTGGTGGCTGAACTTACTTGGGGACATAGTTCAAATGGCCTTGCAAACTGATCCTCCTTTTCTCAGACACAGTCTAGATTCCTAGGGGGCGCTCATCTTTGCCCAGGGCTTAATGTTTCTGGGGTGCTGGGGTGGGGCAGGGGCAGGTTGCAGTTCTCCGAGAGTTCTCTGGGGCGGGAGTGGGTGGTCCTCAGAGTGGATGCCTCGAGAGAGCTCAGCTCTGTGTTCGTTCTAACGTCTGTTTACAGGCCTGGTGAGTGCAGAGTCAAAGAAAGATCTGTTGGCATCAGTGGATTGACAGAAACCAGGATTAACAAGCGTTAAGAAGACTTTTTAGAAATATTTACAGAAACAAAAGTATTTTCTGCTCTAGATTGAGAATTGTGTGACATTCTGTTAAAGAAGTCAGGCAGGTTGATGCGACCGGAGGACTGGGGTGCGGCTGGTTGGAAGAGCATTTGAAGCATCCGAATTTGCGTTCACAGTGACGGATCTAGTCCTGCCCCTTGTGTGGCAGGGAGGGGGCGTGGGGTCAGGGCAGGGACTTGGCTGGCTGTTTTTCAGAGCATTGGTGATCTGTGCCCAGGTGACAGCCAGAGCGGGGATCAGCCCTTGTCCTGGTGCTGAAGTGTGAGACTCTGGAACACGCCTCTTGGCTGTGACCAGCCTGTGGAGGGTCCCAGCATCTCTGGGCTGGATGCAGGTCTGGGTTGTGTCCCAGGCCCAGCTTCCTGTAGGGCACACAGTAGTGTTAGTGAGGGAGTGTATCATTCCTATTGCTACAACAAACTGCCACAATTTAGTGGCTTGGAACAACACGAAGCTTAGAAATCTGAAATGAGTCTTATGGGACTGAAATCAAGGTGCCGGAGGCTGCTGCTCCCAGAGGCTTGGAGAGTCCCTTCCTGCTCTTCACAGCCTCCAGAGGCCTGCGCTCTTTGCCTTGAGGTCCCTCCTGTGACTTCAGAGAGCATTGCTCCAGCCTCTGTTCCCAGTGTGCTACCCTGACCTACTTCTGTGACTCCACTGGGCTCCCTCCACTAATCCTGGGTGATCTCCCACCCAAGACCTGAGCCACACCTGCAAAGCCTTTTGCCATATGAAAGTGACAATCCCAGCTTGTGGGAGCGAGGACATCAGCATCTGCATGGGGGGAACTGTAACACTCCGTACAGATCTCTTTGGCCTCTTGCGAGTTTTGGAGCGAGTCAGTGTTAGTCCTGGTGTGTCCCTGTCCCATCCATGGAGTAGGGCCTGGCCAGCGTCCTGCCGAGCCGCCCCTGTTCTACCCTCGCTGGCATTGATTACGTGTTGTTGTTTTCCTTTGGTGGTGGTGGTCATGGGGACTGGATTGAGCCTGTACCTGCACCCTGCTTATTTTCTGTCTTTTTGATGATAGCCCTTATTTCAAGGGTGAGGTGGTCTCTGGGTTTTGATTTGCGTTTCCCTGTGGACCTCATCCCTCTTAGTGGAGAAATGCAAGGTGATCTGCACCAAGAGCCTGTAGAGCGCTGGGCTCTCTCACCAGTGCAGACCCAGCCTCTCCTCCAGGGCTGTGGTCCATCCTGGGGGAGGTGAGGGTTTTGATTGATTGATTGATTGCAGTGCTGGGGAATGAGCCCAGGGCCTCGCTCATGGTACTCTTTTTATTTCTATTTTGGGACAAGGTCCGATTATATTGCCCAGGCTGGCCTTGCACTTGCCTCAGTCTCCCAAGTGGCTGGGGTTGCAGGTGTGGCCGCATGCTTAGCTGGTGGTTAGGACTTCTGCAGGATGGATTAGAGACTCAGCCGGCAGTGGGAAGGGAGAGTTAAAGGTAGGGGTGTGTGCACCTCCACCCTACCCCCGCTTCTGGCCATTCCCCTCCTGCAGCTGGCTGGTCCCTACCCACTGCCTGCAGCTTTGGTATGGGGAGTGCATGTCCCCTGACCATGCCGTAGCATCTTTGGCACCTCTAGGTTTGGACACAAGTGCGAGCAGAATCCCCTCCACTGCGCTCCCACACACTTGGAAACACCTGTCATTCCCTGACCCTTGGCCTCTCCCCTCGGTCACCCTGAGTGGCCTGGATTTGAGTATGGGAAGGCTGACCAAAACCGTGAGAGGAGGAGGGCCTGCTGTCCCTGAAGGAGGGGTGCAGCATTGATGCGCGCTGTGACTAGAGGCCACTGCCTGTCCATGAGCATCCTGGGATGAACTGCTTGTTATCTGTCCCTTGGTGCCTGGCAGGGCCTCGGCATCGTCAGTACTGGCTGAGTGACAAAGAGGATGTGCAAACCCGGTGTGTGCAGGGCAGATTCTGCAGAGGTGGGAGGCGCTGGCCTCTCTGTCTCGCCTTCTCTGGGCCCAGCTTGTGACTGATCTTTGCTCCTGGTGCTGTGTCTGCAGTTGTGTGTGGACTTTTCTCTCAAGCATCATACGTTGGGATGCAAAGCACTGTCCAAACACGATGCACCTCTCCTAGCCCACGTGGCTTTAGGACAGAATATTGAGGGGTGCATTCTAAGAGGTGGCCACCTGGTGCCTGCGCTGTCAGTGGGTGTTCTGCACATGCCCCTGTTGGTAAGGACACATGGTCAGGTGCCTCCATGAACACTGTCGATTTCTTCTCCATATCTTAATGACAGGGTAGAAGGTCACATTCTTTACACGGGGATTTTCCCCCTCTGATCAATTTTGGCACCTCCAGTCAAGGGTGGGTGTAGAGGAAAAGGTAGCTGCGTCCTCAGTCTTGGCCTGGTGCCGGTCTGCCTGCTGCAATAGGTGGCCTTAGCATTTGGAAGGATAGAGTGTGTAGGTGAGTGCAGGGGGGAAGGGCCAACAGACCTGAAGGTGCTGCTGGAGAGGTTGGGGGACAGGGGTCTCCCTTGTCAGTACTGGGTGGTGCTCACCCTGTTTTCCACACATCACCCTGTGAACTTGCTTCTGTGGCCCGGGCAGATGCCTTCTGCCTGAGTGCCGGTTCTTTGTTTGAAAAGAGCAGGTTCCCAAATGTTCCTGACAACTGACCGACTTTGGTGGCCTTCCTTTGGTTTCCTCATCCTTGGGACGCACTGCCATGGCATAGCTGGGCTGTGCGCCTCCCTGGTTTGATCTGCCTGTCCTGCTTGTGGTGTTAGGTGGACATACTACCAGGCTGGAGCGTGTACTTTTCCATCTGGGAGAGCTGTACTTGCTCAGAGGACCGAGTGTGTTCAAGTGTGCATTTCCACACAGTCATGGAAGTAGGCTCCAGCAAGTGCACACAGAGCAGCTGACGGGCAGGGTGGGGGCCCATGGGCCACCTGAGGCATGTGTCTGTAGGAGGTAAAGGCGTTCTTCCTAGGGACAGAGCCCAAGCTGTCCTCAGATCTTCAGAAGGTCAGTGATTTCCAGATAAATCAGACCTTTGGGTCAAGTCCTGGCGACTCACTCTCACCTCCTTTCTAAAGGCAGATCGGGAGCGGCGCCGAGAAAAATATCCTTACTAGATGACATTTCATCGCAATGTCCGATCGTCTGGGGCAAATAACCAAGGGCAAGGATGGGAAAAGCAAGTACTCGACTCTCAGCCTGTTTGACAAGTATAAAGGAAGACCAGTAGACGCCACCAGGTCCTCAGGTGAGGCCCGGCCTGGAGGCCAGTTCTGCACCCCTTCCGGTGCACCTGAGACCTGGCCGGATGAGGTGTCTGGGCACTGGGGCACAGCCCTCCTTCACCTCCTGCTTGAGGTCTGACTCCAGAGCCTTGGAGACCCTGACTCTCCTGTGGTGGGACTGTTGTCTGGGGAAGCCATGAGTGTTTTAGAATGGGACTCAGTTTACCTTTCTGGGTTTCATGGCTTTGATTTCCTGGAGTAGGTGGGAGAGTGTTGATCCCATCCACACTCACACGGCCTCCATGAGTGTTGCGTGGCTCCAGCCCAGGTGTCATGTGGGTCTTGTCAAAATGAGGTCGGAGCCATCCCCTTTGCAGTGGGTGGCTGCTGTGTGGGGCAAGGCTTCTGCGGGGGGTGCTCCTCACCGGTGTTCTGAGCTCCTAGTAGAAGGGAGACCTCTGTGCAGACTTTAGCAGCCTTTGTCCCTGAAGTCCTGGCACAGAGCTTGTGAGTGGCTGCAGTGGCCTCCGGGTGCCTGTCCTTGTCCCTTAGAGGTGGGAGAGCGGTGAGTGAGCTGGCCCCTTTCCTCCGTGACCCCTGTCTGCTCCTTCATCTCCCCCTGCAGTTATTCCTAGACATGGCTTACAGAGTCTCGGGAAAGTGGCCACAGCCCGGCGCATGCCGCCGCCTGCAAACCTGCCAAGCCTGAAGTCTGAAAACAAAGGAAACGACCCCAGCATTGTGATAGTGCCCAAGGACGGCACGGGATGGGCAAACAAGCAGGAGCAGCCCGACCCAAAGAGGTGAGCACAGGGCTGTGAGCGGGCGGGTGGGGCGGCCCCTCCCCTACTGTTGCCAAGTGCGCTCTGGCTCCCCTGCATTTCTCTGACTTCTGGAGCCGGCACAGGAGAGTTTCTGTGGCCGGCTTGTTCCCAGTGACCAGTATGCCCCTGTGCATTATTTGGTGAGGACTCTTCACCCCAGAGCAGCGTCTGCAGTGACTCAGAGCCAGTTCCTGGAGAAGCCAGTGTGCTGAACTCCAGGTGGGGAAGGCAACAGCTGCTGGTGCTCCACACGGGCCGGGCTGTCCGGAGCGAGATGGACTCCTCCTTGCCCAGGGTGGGCATGGCAGCGCCCCGGAGGCTCACTGCTGCCACCATGGTGCCTCAGGGGCCACGAACATGGTGATGAAGGTCTGAAACGGCCTCCATGTGGCTCTGGGGCCTGGGCACAGGACCCAGGCTAGCCCTTTTACTGTGGGTTCCCTGGCGCTCTGGCTACTGAGGAGGGCGTCCAGAGGAGAGGACTCGTGCTAGGAGGGAAGCCTCCTCTGGGTCTTGCCTTTGGGGAATGAAGAAAGCAGCCTGGTTCTTCTGCCCTGTCTGTCTCCGGGGCCTTGTCGTGCCGCTGTGGAGAGCCAGATGGTGAACGTGACCAGACGCAGCCTGCTAGCCAATTGTCCGGGCCGTTGCTGGAAGTGCCTGGGGAAGCTGGGACAGCCGCCTCCCGGGGTTGCTTAGCGCTGTCAGTTGGCAGAACAGGTGGGGCCTCAGCAGTCAGCCCCACCTGTCCTTTCCAGCAGGACCGTCTGGCAGCCTGACCACACCTGGAAGAGTGTCCTCCCTCTGCTTCCCGTAGGAGTAGGCCTGGGCTGTAGGGGTGGTGACCAGATAGCAGTGAGGATTCCCTGGGTAACGTGGCTTGGCACAGGGCTTGGCACAGAGGAGGGGTGTGGTGGAGGCAGACTGTTGCCATTAGCCTACTCCGTGTGTGCCCTGCAGCCCTGCAACGAGACCTTTCAGTGAGAGCCTGCAATGCCTCTGCTGCAGAAGTCTGGAGGGCCAGGTGTCACTCACTTCTTCACCCTCTGCCAGGGGGGGTGGAGAGGGAGGGTAGAGCAGGCAGCCACCCTGGCACCTGGGCCTCGGCCTTCTGCCCCGAGACGTAGTGCTTGGGTCTGGAATACTGTCTTTTAAGTAGGCGTGAGATGAGGACCAGTGGCCCTCGCTTTGCCTCGGTTGAGAATGGCTGGCCACTTGGTGAGGTGAATGTGGAGGCGTGCATCTGCACAGAGCTTGGCTTCACCTGACAGATAAGGCATGGTCATGGTGGCTCCTCGCCAAGTGGGTTGCTGCCCGTCTGCCAAGCAGCACACTGAGGAAAACTGACTGAGGGCTCTGCTGGGGCAGAAGCCGCTGCTCCAGCGCCTCGCTGCCCTCAGGAGTGTGCTGACCATCGGCCACAGAGGGCACTTAGAGGGTCTTTTAAACTTTAAAACATCTTTTGATCCAATAATTGTTTCTAGGGTCACATGCTACTAAACTGCTTACAGCGTACAAAGATTAGTATGTGTACAAAACACTCAATTGCAGTTACCTGTGCGTGGGCCATAATTTAACCAAATTAGAGATTGGTTAAGTTATGGCCCAAGTATATTGTGTCCTCATTAAAAAGACGGTAGAACTGGGCATAGTGGCATGTGCCTATAATACCAGCCGCTCAGGAGGCTGAGGCAGGATGATTGAAAGTTCAAAGCCAGCTTCAGCTACTTAGGCCCTAAGCAACTTAGCAAGACCCTTTCTCTAAAATATATATAAAAGGGCTTGGGAAGTGGCTTAGTGGTTGAACACCCCTCAGTTTAGTCTCTAGTAGTAAAAATATAAAGAAATATATATATATATATATATATATAAGAAGATAGATCAATATGTATTCTTATGAAAAAATGTTCAGGTTCATAAAGTGAAGAAGAGGTTATGGGAGTGTAGGTACAGGACCATCCTACTTGTGTTAGAAAAATACAGTGTTAACATATGTATAGGAAAATCTGCCTGGAGGTTCCGTCTGGAGGATGAGATCGTGACAAATTCTGTTTCAGATATATGTATAAATTTATTTTTACTACGAGCACTTATCTTTCTCATACGCCTAGAGAAGGCAGGCACTCTGCTGGTGTCTTGAAGCAGCTGCCCCCAAGGAGGTGTGGTCCGGGCTCAGCCCCTCCCACCAGTGACTTGGTTTCCTTATGGGCATGGCTCCCGTTGCCTTCCTAGAGGTTATCTGCATCGTGTGGTCAGCTTGCAGACTGCAGCCTCTGCAGGAAGGCAGCATGCCGCCCTGTCCTGCACAGCGTCATACCTGTGCCCCTGCCACAGCTGGGTTCCCCTTCCGTCTGCCTGCATGGGCGTCTACTGGGAAAGTGGATCTTCGCTGGCTGGTAGAAGCCTGGTGGCTGGTGTGGAGCTGCCCCCTGTGGCTCTGGGAAGCACAGGGCCTGGTCAGGTGGCCTGCTATACCTAACCCCCAGCACGGGTCTTGCCTTTCTCTAGTTCCAGTGCGACGGCCTCTCAGCCGCCGGAGTCGCTGCCGCAGCCGGGTTTGCAGAAGTCTGTCTCCAATTTGCAGAAGCCGACACAGCCGAGCAGTCAGGAGGTGAGTGCTGAGGACCCCATCCTGATTCACCCTGCACTGTGGCCCTCCATGTCCCTGCCCTTGGGCAGACTGAGGAGTGGCTGAGAAACTGTGGTGGTGGCAAAGGAAGCCGGCCTGCAGTGTGGAGGGGTCCCCAGAGGCAGCTGGTGCAGTTGTTCTTGGGTTCCTACACAGGGTAGCTCCGTTTCCCCAAACTGCTGCTCTGACATGAGTGTAGTAAGAATTCAAAAAGTACCAGGCCACAGAAGGGCTCGGCTGTCAGGTGAGCTCCTTTGTGGAAGCCCTTCTCAGCACTGAGATGTGTACGGTGCCTCTAGGGGAGGGATGTTGGGGGTGGCATTCCCAGGTTGATGGTCCTGGAAGCCTCTCTCAGCTGAATGCCTCTGAGCACTGATGTCTCTGGGAACACGCTTTAGGAGACAACCAGCCATGGTCCTTTCCGATGTTTTTCTAACACGTCATAACCGAGCAAGAGGTCACAGTGCTCTTGGCGCATGGGGCCTGGCCATGGGCTTGCAGAGATCCGCAAGGTACACTATACCTAGTGGCAACAGAGAGGGAGGGGGAGTCTGAATTTTTTAGAAGAAGAAGAAATGTTACAGATACCTGGCACTCACCAGCCCTGTTGACGGCTTGATTGTTCTGCTCTCTGGGTGACCTGGGTCTGCAGTGCCATCCCCTGACTGCCATACCTGCTGGTGGGGGGGCCTCTTGCTTTGCCGGGTATCCTCCTCCACTCAACTCTGACCTGTGCTCTTTGAAATGAAAAACACAGAGGAAAAAAAAAACCCTGTTCCTGTGAGACTCCATATTCCTTGGCCTCAATTCACTGGGGCCTGTTGACATGGAGATGTTCAACATCCTTTCTTTTTCTCAGAATTTGAAACTGAGATTGTGGTGCCACGATGTTTCAACCTGGTTGTATTGAGCTTGGTAAACATACATGTGCTTGCTCCTGGGTGCAGTGGTGTACCTGTGGGCCCAGCTTCTCAGGAGGCTGAGGATGGGGGATTACTTGAGCCCATGAGTCTGTGGCCAGGTGGAGGAGCCCTGTCCCAGCACTGTACACAACCCACAACATCCTGTCTTCCCCTCTTGTTAGTAGCTACTGAGTCTTCTGTCTCATGCAGAGGAGAAGTAGAGGAAGAACCTATTGATTTGTAACTTTGAGAACATCTCAGAGTAATTCTAGTTATTTTGTTTGTGGAATAGAATTCACTGGCAATATCAGCACCCCATCTTGGTCCTATAGGCTTCCCTCCAGTTGGGGCCTCTGGGTGTGGGTGGGGAGACACCCTGTGGATGCAGACACCAGTGGAGGTGGGGGAGGAGAGTGAGACCTGACCCTGCTTACTGCTGGATCTGAAGGCTCCCCAGCTCCCAGGATTGTCCAGCCCCAATGGCACTGTCCCCATTAGGCTGAGGCGCATCCTTTATGTGGATGTGCCTCAGGCAGACACCCAGGCAAAGCACGCAGGGCAACTCAGATAAAGACCTGACCACCTCTGTCAAAGCCAGGAGGATGGTTTTTCTGCTTGGAGGAGGATGGGCTGGGAAGGAGGTGGATGGAAGGGTGGTAGATCATCCAGTGTGTGGTGGGATTGACATGCTACATTTAGGGGACCTTGACCTTGGGAAAGGGGCAGGCTGTGGAGTCCAGCATTGGTGGGAAGGGCAAATGGGCTCAGCAGTTGGAACTTGAAAGCCTTTACACTCAGGTGGGCTGGGCACAGACCCTGGTTGGTCCTCACCCTAACTGGGGTTCTCTCTCAGCCATATTCTGGACATGAACCCTGGCTGGGCTGTGTATGTGAGGGTCACCCATGCTGGGTGTGCCTAGCAGCATGCCTGACTCTCCTGAGCTGTCAGCAAAGGCTGCCCCATAGGGCTGAGGCTGGTAGGCAAGTCCAAGTTAGTAGGGGAGGAGGGCTGTCAGGTGGGGGCCCTGCTGTGTGGAATGACAGGTGCGCTGGGTTTCCTGGGCACCCCTTGGTTAGCAGTGGCACAGCATTTGAGAAATGTGAAGAATTGGGGTTTGGTCCATGCCTCTGTAGCAAGGCAGAGTCGCTCTGTGTGGGCACCAGGGACGGCCTGATGGAACATTGTAGAGCACGGGAAGAAGGCCCCGTGGGTCTGCATCTGGCTCGGTGGGATAACCAGCCATGTGACTGTGAGCCGGTCACTGCCCTGTCCTGCTCCTTCCCTTTAAAGGGACAAGGCAGGTTGAGTCCCTGCAGATCCTGCACCGAGAGAAGTGCCGTGCAGAGAGCTCAGGTTGTTAGATCCTGCCCAGAACATGATCCCTGTTCTATCTGCAGAGGGCTTGGATCTAAGGTGCCAGCATCTCAGTGCAATGCTTTTTTTCATTGTTGTTGTGGATCTGGGGATGGAACCCAGGGCCTTGTGTGTACTAGCACTTGCTCTGCCTGAGCCCCACCCTGCCTCCTCAGCACTCTGGCCTGCACACTTAGTCACGGGGCTCACTGAGCTAGCTTTCCTTATTTCCTTCCTTCCTTTTCAGAATACAAATTCAGTGCCAGGTGGACCAAAGTCATGGGCACAGCTGAATGGAAAGCCAGCAGGACACGAAGGTGGTAAGTGTGTGCAGGTGTGCGTGTGGCCCTGGTCTATGGGGAGCCCAGGGGCTGAGTTCTTTCCTGACTGTTCTGGTTGGGGCGAGGCACCCACCTGCTCTGTGGAATCTCTTCTCCGAGTCTTCATGTTCATGGTGCCCTGGCCTTTGCCGGTGGTGGAGTTGCTACTTCTGCAAAAATGTTGCCTCTGACTCCAGTGACTGTCATCGCTGTGACGTTCCTCTTGAATGTCCCAGACCTAGCTGAAGCCTGCTGGAGTCACATGGATGCGCCTTCTGTGTGGGAGCTGCTGGTGGAAGGCTTCCTGCCTGCAGCCATAGTGTGCCCAGTGGAGGTGGCACATCCTGCCTCATGCCCCGCCCCAGGGGTCGGTTGGGTGGGGCCTCGCGTCTTCCCTGGTGGCCTCCTAGTGCCACCTGCCAGCACAGATGCCCACAGCATGGCTTGCTTGGAACCACTTCAGGGCAGGGGGCCTTCAGCGTGTGGAGCAGGAGAGCAGACGTGGGGTGATACTGTTCTCAACTGGCTCTCTGTGTCTTTCTGGCTCTCTCCACAGGTTTAAGGGGCTCAAGCCGACTGTTATCCTTCTCTCCCGAGGAATTTCCGACGCTGAAAGCAGCTGGAGGGCAGGACAAGGCTGGCAAAGAAAAGGGCGTCTTAGATCTGTCGTATGGGCCAGGACCAAGCCTCCGCCCTCAGAGTAAGTGAATGGCCATGTCGTCCTGCTCCCCCTTCCTTTCTGCCCTCTTAGAGGGTGTCGGAGCTTCTGGGCCCCAGGCTGCCTCCACCAGACCCATGTTCTGCTGGACTTCTTCTCTAGGCCCTCCCTGCCTCCGCCTGTCTTGCCTTTGGGTTAGGCCAGGCCTGTCCCCTCCTGTCTGTCTGCTGTGCTGGGTATTTGCATCAAGGACATGCCCAAGGCCAGCCCACTGGAGCCCCTGGTTCCAGAGCTTCTTTCTAAGCCAGTTCTTTCTAGACCTAGTGGAGCCTGTTGGAGTCACTTGGGAAGTTAGCTTCCAGCCCTCTCCAGTCAGACCACACTCTCCACATTCTGGGGCTGCTGTGCAGCCAGCCCACACTACTGCCCTCCGCTGGTGTCTGGCACGGGGCCTGCGGGACTGTGGCAATGCTTGCTGCAGTTGGTGCTTCCTGGAGGCCTGGGGTGGCTTGAGGTTTGGGTGTTTAGGCCAGGGATGCTCAAGTACCTCCTAGGTTCTTGCAGCGGAATGGGCTGTTGTTTGCTTGTCTTGAGTAATCCCCAAGGCCTTTCCTGTTGCTGACTCTGATGCCAGGGCACAGTTGTCCTGTGAACTCCATTACCACTGTGCTTCTCTGCTTAGGACAAGGACTTTTCAGTGGCCTGCAGGGGTTTATTTTGTTTGCTGCAAATATATAACCAAGTTGTGTAGAACAGAATTGTGTCTTTCTGGGATGAATTCAGATGAGTTGCTGTGTAGGACTATGAAAGTGTGGGACTAGAAGCAGCTTCTGGAATTCGTTCCTTCTCATTTGAAAATATGAGGATGTGGGTGGCCCAAAGGGTGACCTCGCTTGCCTGGAATCATCTGGCAAAGTGGGAGCAGCCTGGCTGCCTGGCTCACCTGGTTTCAACTCCTAACCAGAAGCTGACTGACCAGAGTCCTTCCACCCCTCCAGTGTCTCCCTGGCCCATACAGCAGTCCCCCTAGTCTGCAGTTTCTCTCCACAGTTTGTTGTCTGTGGGCAGCCACCTCTGAAACTACTACTGGAGGTTTGTTTTGTTTTTGTTGTTTTGCTGGGTTCAAAATCCAGGGCCTCATGTGTGCTAAGGCAAGCACTGTACCAGGGAGCCACACCGCAGCCCTAGACTGCAGGTTCTGAGGGAGAGAGTTTGCACGCGCATGCGTATTATAGTGTGCTGTTTTAGTTGCTCTCTCTCCCTGTGCCCACTGGCAAGTTGATCTTTGTCAAGGGCCAGTGTGTGTGTCCAGGTTTGGTATGTCCATGGTTCCAGGTGTTCCTTTGGGGTCTTGGAATGTTCCCCTTGGATGCGAGGCTATTGTCACACCTTCTACCAGACAGACTCGTTGGGTGCTGGAGGCACCACCTTACAGAGAGACGGTCTTTGAGGTCTACCTGGGCTCTATGTGCCACAGGGACTGTTAGATGCTGCTGCTAGTCAACGGGCAGCATGGGGCAGGACCCACTCTGGCTGTAGTGGAGTCCAGTGCTGAGTGCAGTCCACACAGGCAGGGCTGGTGTGTGTTGAGTAGGTCTGTGGCTGTTCTTAGGGCTTTATTTCCCTGGGTTCTGTGCTCTGTGGGGTGTGTGACCTCTATTTGGGAGAAATCTGTGTCTGCACCTGTCCTCTCTGGGCAGGTCTTATTTTAAATCTCTGACAATCTCACTTCCCTCGAAGTTTAACTTGCTGGCCAGGTGTCTGCCCCAGCCTCTCTTGGAAGACCAGATGGATGGTTCTTTTCTTTTTTTTTTTTTCTCCCCTTCATTTTTTGGTGAATAAAGGGGTCCCCTGATCTCTGGGACCTCACAGATCCCTCCCTCCCCTCCTCTTTCCTCCCTCTTCCTGTACCCATCAACTTGCAGATGTGACAAGCTGGAGGGAGGGCGGTGGGCGAAGCACAGCTTCTGCGGCGTCTCTGAGCACCTCCCCAGCTGAGCCGGGCAGCAGGAACGCCAGTGCTGGGGACGGAGCCCCTTCCTCGGCATATACCAGCGATTCTAAAGACCCCTCTCTCCGCCCGGCTCCTCCTGTCCGCAAAGGGACATCGCAGTTCCTGGGAAACGTGTACCACCCTCCCACGTACCATGACATGCTCCCTGCTTTTGTAAGTCCCCTGTGCGGTCCCAGCACTCAGCCATTCACGTCTAGCAGAGCCCAGTTCAGTGGCCAAAAGTCCCCTTGGGCTCTCCCTCCTGGGTTCACTCCGCCCAGAGAGCCTGTTGTGTAGGTTCCCAGCAGATCTGCATTTGCCCTCCACCCTTCTCAGGTGCTGTGGCCTCTGGCCCTTGCCCGGGTGAGGGATGTTACTGGCATGGTGGTCTTTCAGATGGAGGAGAGGTGGGTGTTCCCAGACAGGGTTCCCAAGCTTACCTACCCACAGCAGGTGGGGAATGGGCCCGAGGGGAAGGGCTCATGAGGAAACCCTCAGCCTTTCCTGTTTCTTCTTCCCATTGTCCACTTTCCAAAAGAAATTCCAATTTAAGTGGAGCTTGGAATTTGGGTCATTGCCAGGAACCCTCTTCGTTGGTGTTGTGTTTCAGATGTGTTCGCCACAGTCATCAGAGAACCAGGGTCCAGTGGAACGAGGCTCCTTCCCTCTTCCTCAGCTCCGCCTGGAACCCCGTGCTCCTTTTAGACAGTTCCAGATCAATGGCCAAGATGGGTAAGTGAGCTCCACAGTACAGTGCACAGCGTCTCCTGTTGGGGCCGACACTGGAGACCGCACAGACCCAAAGCCACTCCAGCCCCCAGGCTGTGTGGGCTGTGGGGTGGGGCGGGTTGAGGGCTTGGGCCATGCTAGAGTTCAGCACTGGGGAGGCAGAGCTTCCCACTGGGTGTTTGCTTATTATGTATTTCTTTTAAAAGGAAGCAGTGTAAATATTAGCTCAAAAATGAACCTGTGCAATGTAGGATTTATTTTTGGGGAAAGTGTTTGTGCTTCCCTGTGTGTTCAGGGCCCATCATGTGGACTTCTCTCCCCTCAGGAAAGAGAGCAGGCTGGGGCTGACCCGCCCCGTCCGCCCACTGAGGCAGCTGGTGGAGCGGGCACCACGGCCCACCATCATCAATGCCGAAAACCTGAAGGGCCTGGATGATCTGGACACCGATGCTGACGACGGCTGGGCAGGTGGGTGTGGCCGGGGGGCGGGCTGGAGGCCCACTCGGCTTGCCCCTGTGGCACACTGGCCCCTGAGATGGCAGCGGGTTCAGGCCTGTGCGTCTGCATTTGCAGTTAGAGCCGGTGACTTCCTGAGCAGGCTGGATCTTCTTTTGGTCTTCACTCTTGGTCTTAGAGCTGTGGGAGATTTTGATGTTAACTTTTCAAAGAACTTATTTATCTATTTATTTTTAGTTATAGATGGACACAATACTTTCATTTTACTTATTTATTTTAGGTGGTCTGAGGATCAAACCCAGTGCCTCACATATGCTAGGCAAGTGCTCTACCACTCAGCCCCAGCCCCAGCCCCAGCCCTCAAAGAACTTTTGACAATGGAAAATTTTAAAAATCAAAAGGAACAAGCTTCTAGCTATGTGTCACCTAACTTCAGGAAGTACCAGCATTGCATTGTTTTTATTCCTTTATCTCTGCCCACTCTCCTCCCCAGCCTGATTCTTTGTTTTCAGCTAAGTTCTAATTACATTGTAAAAGCACAGGGTCTCCTGTGGGGTTTGTTCAGTGGATACACTTGCAGTGAGCATCCATGTGAAAAGATGGACAATTCATACACTGGAGGATTCCCTGGGTCCCTTCTTAGTCGGTTGGCCTTCCTGACTCTACCCAAGAGGTTCCAAGTCTTCTGATTGATTTCACTGTAGATTAATTTTGCCTATTGTAGAACATCAAATGAATGGATTCATACAATTCTAAACCTGTATAATGGTTTTTTTATTTTATTTTTTGTGTGGGATTGAGCCCAGGGTATTGCACATGCTAGGCCAGTGCTCTACCACAGAGCTACATCCCCACCCCTGTATGATTTATTTTTTATAGTCATCATTCTTAGGCATATCTGTCATTACTTTCAAGTGCTAAAATGTGTTTTTATTATTATCATTATTATTTTTTCCTTGGTACCAGGGATTGAATTCAGGGCCACTCGACCACTAATCCACATCTCTGGCCCTATTTTGTGTTTTATTTAGAGTCAGGTTCTCAGTGAGTTGCTTAGTGCCTTGTTGTTTCTGAGGCTGGCTTTGAACTTGTGATCCTCCTGCCTCAGCCTGCCAAGCTGCTGGGATTACAGGCATACACTACCGTGCTCAGCTTGAGATGTGTTTTATTGTATTGATTTACTGAAATTGTTTTATCCTTTTGAAAGTCCCATTAAGAATAGTATCTGGGCTGGGGCTGTAGCTCAGTGGTAGAGCTCTTGCCTCGCATGTGTGGGGCACTGAGTTTGATCCTCAGTACCACATACAAATAAATTTTTTTAATCTACAATTAAAAAAAAAAATGTTAACTTTATGCCAGGTATGGTGGTGCACACCTGTAATCCCAGTGGCTTGAGAGGCTGAAGCAGCAGGATCACAAGTTCCAACCAGCTTCAGCAATTTCGTGAGGCCCTAAACAATTCAGTGAGACCCTGTCTCTAAAATACAAAATAGAGCTGGGGATGTGGCTCAGTGGTCGAGTGCCCCTGAGTTAATCTCCTGTACCATGGAAAAAACAACAGCAACAAAATGAAGAATTGAAATCTTCATTCCTCCTGGATCAACATCCCTGAGCAGGGCTGCTGAGCCTGAGGGTAGGCCTGCAGTTAAGTTGATGGAGTTCATAGCCCGCCAGCCTCTCCCTGCAGTTGAACCATGTAATATTCGTGCGGTAGGCTGTGGAGCTCAGTGCTTGGCATCCTCACATTTTGGGGCTTGTCCTTGTGGTCTTAGCCGTCCTGGTGCATTGCGCTTCTGATCTGCTCTTGCACGGGGCTGGTGACGGTATCCTGGGCTCTGCTGTGCCTCGTGGTTCACCCTTGCCCAGTGCCTGTGTGACTTCATTTTCTTCCATGTTAGACTACTACTAGTCCTTTGCCACTTCACATTGCACTTTTTTTTTTCCTATTTCAGTCTTTTTTTTTTTTTTTTTAAGCTCTGTTTTGATGAACAGAAGTTTTTAACTTGGATGCAGATTGATTTACAAACTTTTTTATGGTTATCACTTCTGTGTCCTTTTTAGGAACTGCTCCTCTACTTGGTTGAAAAAGACCCCTGATGTCTTTTAGCTTTGCTTGTTGCTTTGGGTCTTGGTCCAGGTTGGAATCATCTTCGTGGGGCTGTAGCGCAACAGTCTGGGATCACTTTCCCCACACGGATGCGCACTTTCCCTCTACTATTTGTTGTTGAGACTTTCTTGTCCCTATTGAATTGCTTTTTTGACACTTTTGCCAAAAATCTTTTGACCATGTGAGTGTTGGTGTGTTAGTCCTGATGTCAGTTGCACACTGTAGCTTTATAGGAAATCCTGAATTCAGGTAGTGTATCATTGTTTTTTTTTTTTTTTTTTAACATTGTTGATTATTCAAGCTCTTTGCATTTTCATGCAAATTTAGAACCAACTGTGAGTATTTACAAAGAGCCTGCGGGCATTTTGGTTAGAACCTGTTGAGTCTATATCCAGATAAGCGACACCTCAATTTTGAATCTTCAGTTTTAGGAGCCTGGTGAATCTCTTTATTAGGTTTTCATTCCCTCAATAGTGTTGTATAATTCCCACTGTAGAGGCCATGAGCATCTTCTGTTATGTTCATTTGCTAATAGAGCACATGATTAGTACACACAAAGTCCTGAGTTCAATCCCCAGCACCATCACCAAAAAGAAAGAGAAAAGAAAAGCTGGGTGCGGGGGCACATACCTGTAGTTGCAGGAACTTGGGAGGCTGAGACTGGAGGATGTTGTGAGCCCAGGAGTTCAGCACTAGCCTAACCAACATAGTGAGACCCTGTGAAATTAAAAATGTAGATACATTTCCGGGCTTTTTGTTTTTATTTTTGGGTCCTAGAGACTCTACCACTAAGCTATATCCCCAGCCCTTTCTATTTTATTTTGAGACAGGGTCTTGCTAGTTGAGTTGTTGGAATTTTAGGTGTATCCACTGTACCTGGCTCTTTATTCTTTTGATGTCTGTAGGATCTGTTGTGACGGACCCTCTTTTGTTCCTGATAATTTGGTAATACTTGTCTTCTCTTTCTTGTTCCATTCTGCCAAGGAATTATTAGTTTTATTAATCTTTACATAGACTTACCTTTTGTGTTTATTACTGGTTTTTATACCAGTTCTAAATGTTCTCATTTTAATTATTGAGGCATTTCTATGTTTCTAATAGTTTTATCATAGTCAGCATATTCTGTATGGTTTCAGTTCTTTTGAACTCATAGAAGCTTATTTTATGACTAGGGTAATGATCTACCTTGGAGAAAATCCCAAGTGCTCTTGAAAGGAATGTGTGAGATGCCCCATCCCAGCTCCTAGCGTGTGCCCAGTGTCACCTGACCTCAGCCATGGGAAACACATTCCTGATTGTTGGTGAGCTGGTCACTGTGCCAGGTGCACTTCCTGGTTTCCACAGCAGCCTCACAGGGGCAGATGTGGTTCCCATTTTGCTGATGAGGGGTTGAAAGCCACACCATGTTCTGTTGCTGGGTGTCTTGGTCTGTAAATGACAGCCTGCTCACGTTGGTCGGTGGCACCTTTCAGACCCTGTATGTTACGGCTTGTAGATTTGTATCCTTACCTTTTAATTCCGTTGGTTTCTGCTTCTTTTATCTTGAAGCTGTCGTTAAACATACACACATTTATAGTTTGGAGGTCCTTGTCTCTAGTGGTATTTCTTTCTTTCTTTTTTGGTACTGGGGATTGAACCCTGGGGTGCTTAACCACTGAGCCACATCCCCAGCCAGTTTTATATTTTATTTAGAGACAGGGGCTCACTAAATTATTTAGGGCCTTGTGAGTTGCTGAGGCTGGCTTTGAACTTGCGATCCCCTTGCCTCAGCCTCCTGAGCTGCTGGGCTTACAGATGTGGCCATATGCCCAGCTCTGGTGTGTTTCTTGCAGTCCCCCTTGCCCTGTGTCAGCATCCATGGTCTGAATTCCCAGTTGCTCTCGTTGCATATCATTTGCCTTTCAAGCCATTTGTATTTAAAGTGGTCATTAGTGGACAGCATGGATCTATAAGTTGCTTTTTCAACTCCAACTCTGCCCTTTAATTGGATTTTTTTTGTTCCTCATTTTGAAAGATAAGAGTCACATAACAAATTTTCATATATAACAAGAAATTTGCCCCTTTAAAATCTCCTATTTGGTTGCTTTTAGTTAGTCATAAGGTGCGAACATCACCAGGCTCCCACACCAGAATGGTCCCATCACCCCGTGCTGTAGCAGTACCACCAACCTCCAGTCCCTTGGTGACTGACTCTTCTTTTCCCCGTGCTGGTGGATTTGCATATTCTGCACATTTCACGCGCAGGGAGTCTTGCAGAGAGTGGCTTCTCGCCCAGCATGGTGGTCATCCTGTTGTGTGCACCATCACGATTTGTCTACCCACATGCCAGTTAATGAACACTTTCTGTGTGGGGTGGGGGTTCCTGGAGCAAGACTGTGCCTTGAGCATTTCCCAGTGAGGTTCCGTGCCACTAGGGCAGACTGAAGTTTGGTTTCTGCCTGCTTTGCTCACTTTCCTATGCCTTGAAATAACATTTAAAAAACATTTTGAGCAGAATTAACAGTTGTTGTCTGACCCAGCTGCTTTGCTCCTGCTGGACTGCAGGACCTCCCTTCCTGGTCACCTGCAGATGTTCTCATTTTGTTTCAAAATCTTCTTGGGCCCTCTTGTTGTTGTAGGCCTCCACGAAGAAGTAGACTATTCAGAGAAATTGAAGTTCAGCGATGATGAAGAGGAGGAAGAGGTTGGGAAGGATGGCCGGCCAAAGTGGTAAGGTGCCCTGTTCCTAGCATGCGTCCAGTGTCACCTGACCTCAGCCATGGGGAATGCATCCCTGCATGTTGGTGCTGCCGTGAGCCGGTCTGTGCCAGGTGCATTTCCTGGTTTCCACAGCGGCATTGCAGGGGCAGATATGATTTCCAGTTTGCAGATAATCATATCTGAGGACAGCTGTTCGGGAATGGAGCCAGGCTTTGTATCTAGGCATGACTAGGACCTGTGCCTTGAATCTCTTGACCTGGACTCGTGTTTTCCCGAGTGTTATGCAGACGGCTTCTTCCACGGAGTGTTTGTGGTGTCGTGCCCAGAAAGGCTTCTGTGGCCAGGCAGTTTGGAAAGCCACCTAGGTTCAGCTGCCTCCCTCCAGGATCTCCAGGGGCTTGAGCATGCTGCCCAGTGCTGGGGAGGAGGGCAACAGGAGGTGGGGCAATGCCAGGTCCCACACTCATTGGAGCTCCTCATTCTTCTTCTGGTGTTGGCCTGTGTCACTGCACTGCTTTCACCCAATGCCCATTGGAAAATACTACATCATGCACTTGGTTTCTTTAGTTCTCATCTTGGTGTCAGTAGCTCCAACTGCTGCTATTGAAGTGATGTGATACCTGTGGCTGCCCTGCGGTTTTTCTGCCCTCATTGCCTCTGCAGAACTGCCCATCTCCTTGCCACATGACCACTGCACTTTTTTTGGTGGAGGGTACCGGGAATTGAACTCAGAGCCACTCGACCACTGAGCCACATCCCAGCCCTATTTTGTATTTTATTTAGAGACAGGGTCTCACTGAGTTGCTTAACGCCTCACTGAGGCTGGCTTTGAACTTGCGATCCTCCTGCCTCAGCCTCCCAAGCTGCTAGGATTACAGGTGTGGCCACCGCGCCTGGCCTGCACTTTTTTTTTAAAGCATGCTCACTGCTGCCCTGCCTCAGTTGGCAGTGCTTAGTTATGGCAGGCATTCTTCCACTTGTTTTCTCATCAGTAACTGCACATTCATGCGGTGGAGCCTGTGAGTCTTTTGCTTGTTATTCCCTCTCTGCTCGGAAGCCCCTGCTGTCAGTGCCCCTCTTCTGGAAGGAGCCAGGGACAAGCTTCAATCACTTGTTTCTAGAGAGACACAAAAGAGTGAACTAGCTGAGGTGCTGGGGCTGTGTCTCTGGGTCAGTTCTCGGAACGTGACCAAGAATTTAAATTGGAAGTGAAGACATGAATGCTGCAGTCTCATGGGAGCAGCAGGACAGTTGTTCTGTCCCTCAGTTGACATGGAGTTAGGCATGGACTTTGGGCCTAGTTTTGCCCCTAGCTGTGACCAAGTACACCTTCAGTTCAAGAATGCTCAAATGACCTCCCGCCCCCCGAAGACCTGCTCCTCTTCCAGCGTTCCCTCAGCTGGGTGATGGTGTCCAACTCCGAGAGACTCCCATATGTATTTCCCAGTCTTTATTTCCTCATGGGTGATGGGCTCCTGGAACCTCCTGCCTCTGCCACGTCCTTCTCTTTGTCTTTGGGGCCCATAGGGCCAGCACCCTCCTTGTCTGACCACCCAGAGGCCACCAGTGTGTCTCCTTATACTGTGTCTACTTA
Source organism: Spermophilus citellus (assembly GCF_964194105.1). Classification (NCBI taxonomy): domain Eukaryota; kingdom Metazoa; phylum Chordata; class Mammalia; order Rodentia; family Sciuridae; genus Spermophilus; species Spermophilus citellus. Next base: position 5,130,206 of record NC_138183.1, on the reverse strand, counting down.
CCTGCCTGAAACAGGTCTTCTCTGATGAGCCCTTAGCAGTTGCTCTTTCTGTCTTTTCCTCATGCACCTTCCTTGTGTCATGCTCCTTCTTGCTACCGGTGTGTGTGTGGACACGCATGGTGTGTACGTTAACCGTCCCCATCAACCCTTCCTGGCTCTGGACTGCCTCACGGGCACCTGCAGGTGCACCTGTGTCTGGCTGCTGCACTGGGCTGCACCTTGTCCCTCCTGTGAAGCCCCTGGTGCCCCCTTCTCTGCCAGGTGTTCCTTCTCTGCTCCTCCTCCAGCGCCGCCCTCTGTTCCTTGGGATTCTGGTTGAGCCCCTCCCTGTGCAGAGCCCAGAAGGAGCTGTAGTCTGTGGATGCAGAGTCCTGCCTCTAAGTTGCTGGCTCCTGCCTGCAGGAGGAGCCTGCTAACCTCTGAGGCTCAGTGTCAGCTCTTTCATTGGGGGTAACCAGGGTGTCTCTCCGCAGTCAGTGAAGTAATGAGTGTCACGTGCCCTGCCTGGAACTTTGTGTGAGAGTGACCTGGCAGTGCTGGTTTTGGGTTTGGGGGCTCACGTGCAGAGGGCGGAGGGGGGATCTGTTTGATAGGGAAGATTGGTGTATGCACAGCTGGCTTCAGTGCTCCCCGGGGCCCCTGACTGCTGGGATCAGACATGCTTGACTGCCTGGGAATACTTCATGCTGAGTGCCATTTGTCCTAGGAACAGCTGGGACCCGAGAACGCAGCGACAGTTGTCCCTGAGCTCTGCAGACAGTGCTGATGCCAAGCGCACTCAAGAGGAAGGGAAGGACTGGGGCGAAGCTGTGGGTATGTCCCGTGTTGCCCGAAAGGTGCCGGAGCCTCAGCCACCTTCCAGAAAGCTTCATGGCTGGGCATCAGGCCCAGACTACCAGGTACTGTGGACCTGGGGGGTTCTGCACCTAGCTGTTTTGCTGGGACTCTCCCTTCCTCTCTGTCTCTTTCCCACTCTCATTCTCAAAATTCACTTGCCCAGAGTTTCAAAGACAAAGATGACAACAGGTCTTCTAGCCTCTGACCTCTGTTTTGCACTTCACCGAGAACGTGGCTGGGTTCCTGAAAAGTCCTGGGAAACATTTCTTCTGCTTATTTTAAGCATCACAAAGTTACAGAAAAATTGGAATTATAATATGAAGAAGATTTTTTCCCAGCCAACTTGATCAGTTCTCTTGCTGCAGAGCACTGACACTCTTTCAAGGTGACCTTGGTCAAAACCAGGGAGGAGTGTTGATTCTCACTGCCGACTAGTCCTCAGAGCTATCACGTTCCCAGCTGTCACCCAAGGTCCTTTGTACCAGGGAGTCTGGCTCAGAGCCACATGTCGCACTTACCTGTGCTCAGCCAGTTCCCCCTCTCCTGGCCTGGGGGCTTCTGAAGCCGCAGCCAGTCAGACCTCCCTCAGGTTGGGCTGCCTGGTGCGTGTGTGCTGGGCCTAAGGCTCCTGTCCCGGCAGGAGATTCTCAGGTTCTTCTTTGCTTTCCACCTGGTGACCTTGACTTGACGTTGGCTTTGGGGACATGTGCTTTGATTTCATGGTTGATGTGGCATCTGCCACATGTTGGCTTTAGAGTTACTCATTTCTCTGGTATTGACAAGAAACTTGCGGGGAAAAAAAAAGCAAGACTGCATATCCCTTTACCGTTGTTTATTTTTTTCAATGACTTGTAACCTTGCCTCCTAGATTGTCTGGTTTGGCTTTGGGAGCCTCTCTGGCCTGTGTTCAGCACTCCTTTCTTTCTGGAGGATAACCCAGTCCACACTCCTCCTATCTTAGACCTCACTTTGCCCTGGATTAACCCTTTCTCCAAGAAGTCCTGGTTCCTTTGATTGACATTATGTTTAGAAGCCAGTATCTAGGCTCTGGGAGCCCCCTGCTATTGGGTGTCTCTGTTCCTGGGCCTTCTCCTGGACGCAGAATGTGTGTGTCAGCACACGTGTTCAGAGCTGTGCTCTTTCTGGATCCGTCTCTGTTGGAAACCCTGAGGTTGCAGGACTGCCTCTAGTTCCAGGGAATCCTCTCCTCTCTGTTGGTTGGTTCTCTTTCCTGCAGCAGTGAGAAGTCACGTTATCCCTAGGTTTTATCCTTACTGGCTCAGCACCTGCTTGGGACTGGTTTCCCCTTCTGCTGCCCCTCCCTGCCTGCGCAAGTGCCCTCCCCCTCTGACATCACCCCTGTTTCACAGTGCCCTGAATGTCCCTGCTCAGTGCCCTCCTCATGATTGTCCTCTCTGCCCACTTGGGCTCCGCCTCCCTCATGAAGCCACCTCTCCATGTGCACACTTTCATCTTGCTGGCTAGAGCCACCTGCACTGAGCCAGTATGAGTCCCCGGCCCCAGACACCTACACGACCTGGCCACAGCTAGTGGCATCAGGGCTGAATTGTTCAGGAGGCTGTGGACTGGGTAGAAGAGGCACTATTTTGAGTAGTCTAGGTGAACTTGCCATTTTTAATTTGGGTTCTCCTGCACTTTCTTTCTTTTTTTTTTTTTTTTTTTAAGAGAGAGGGGGGAGAGAGAGAGAGAGAGAATTTTTTAATATTTATTTTTTAGTTCTCGGCGGACACAACATCTTTGTTGGTATGTGGTGCTGAGGATCGAACCCGGGCCGCATGCATGCCTGGCAAGCGCACTACCGCTTGAGCCACATCCCCAGCCCCTCCTTCTGCACTTTCTTACCTTCAGTCTTATTAAGTACTTGGTGTGCCAGGCACTGTGCTGGGCATAGGGTAACAGAGTAAAAATAGAATGCATACAGTGCCACTCCTGGAAATTATCTTGCAGGGGGTTTAAATTTTCACTCATACATTGATTGGGGTAGCTCAGTATTCAAAAAGTTTCACTTTAATCTGGTCATTTGCTAGAAGTTAACTGAAAAAGGCAACAGGAACAAAATCTATATAATTATATAATTTATAATTCTGACCAAATTACTGACTATTCTATGAAATGATGGATAGCCATAGGGCAGCATAGTGGATGCACCAGAGGTCTTGACAGTGGACACAGAGTTTGTGGTCCTGTTTCTAGGAAATTGTCTAAGTGGAATAACCCAAGTGTAAGGCTGTGTTGAGGTTCACCTGGAGGGTGGGTGAGCACCAGTGAGCAAGTGGTTAATGGTATGAGCCCTGCAGAGATCAGTGAGTAGCCCTGCCCCTGGCACAGGCAGTGGTTCAAGTTCAATGGCAAAGTGTAAGGAAAGTGCACAGTTGGGTCCAGAGTATATCATGTAAAAATCACCTTCCTGCTTTTCAATTGGAATTTTAATCTTCTGATTATAGTAATTATCTCTGATTGTAAGAAGTTGGTTTTAGGAGACAATGTCTCAAATACAGCACATGTGGCTTATTCCTCCTACCGAGGTTCAGTTAACCCGTACAAGACGACAGAGCTCTTGCTTATTTCTGCTCAGTGGCCTTGACGCCTTTGTAAATACCATTCAGAACAGGTCATCTTTTTTTTTTTTTTGAGGGGGTACGGCTGCACATCTCCCCCCTTGGTGCCATTCAGGGGTGCATCTGCACCCTGCAGGCCAGGGAGACACCCCCCGGTGCTGAGGATATTCATGCTGCATGTGTAGCACCATGCTCACCCTGTGACCGGCAACTAGCAAGAGGCTCAGGAATGGAGGTGCATCTCAAAGGGACCCTTTGAGATGAGCTTTTTTATTTCTGTATAAAGGCCAACTTGAAGCTGTGTCTCATAGTGAATTTCATTTTCTCATGGATCTGTTTACTCAAGGACTCTTGTATTTTCATGGGGCAGGAGAAGAACGGTTTTATGACTAAGGAGTGATGCGTGTTGACTCCTGCACCCTTGGACACCCTAGTCTTGTGTGCTTGTTGGCAATGGTGAAATCATCTCGTGTCCACCACAGAGCTGAGTACTTGTGAGCATCTGTTTCACCTGCACAACCCCCAGGGCTTCCTTTATTGGCCCCATTTTACAAATGAATGACTAAATGACATTTCAACATAGTCAGGGACAGAGCAGGACCAAAACCCAGGTCCAGGTGATATTGCACTTGCCTTGCACGTAGAAGACTCTGGCTTCCATCCTTAGAAATTTAAAACATAAGTAAATAAAACCCAGGTCTGCCTGTGGTGCCACTGTGCTGCTTCTCAAAGGTGTTCAAGGATTGCTGGAAGGAGAACTGATCCCACAGAGGCAGTGGCCCCTGCCTGTTGGGTTTGTGACCCACCATCTCATCAGAGGCTCTGTTCTCTTAGCAGAAATCCTCAGTGGGCAGTGTGTTCCGGCAACAGTCTATCGAGGAAAAGGAGGATAAGCCGCCCCCGAGGCAGAAGTTCATTCAGTCAGAGATGTCTGAGGCCGTGGAGCGGGCACGAAAGCGCAGGGAAGAGGAGGAGCGCCGAGCCCGGGAGGAGAGGCTGGCAGCCTGCGCTGCCAAGCTCAAACAGCTCGACCAGAAATGCAAGCAGGCCCAGAAGGCCAGCGAGGCCCAGAAGGCCAGCGAGGCCCAGAAGCAGGTGGAGAAGGAGGTACCTCGGTCCCCAGGCACCGAGAAGGCCCCCCCACAAGAAAATGGCCCTGCTGTCTGCAAAGGTAAGAGGCAGGTCCTCCCGCCAGCTGGAACCTTGGACTGGGCAGTGGTTTGCTGTTCCCATTCTCCGACTTGTTAGCAGCCTGTAGCTAGGGCTGGATTACATTGAAAGCACCAGAATAGAGGCCAGGGTCACGTGCCTGGGTCTGGTCCTGTTTTGAGTTCTTAATCTAGCTGGTGAAATGCCTCGCCTCTCTAAAGCGTGGCACCTGCTGGCATGCTGAGGGGCATGTGAAATGCTGCACATGTGCAGGGCCGGGGGTGGTGCTGGGCGGGAGTGTCTGGAAGGCCTGAGTAGTCTTGCTGATAGTCTCCCTCTTGTCATTCTTGTGGCTGTTACCATTACTGCAAAAAGTTACACGAGGCACAGATGATAAAGGACATTCACACACAGATGATAAAGGACATTCACAAAGCACAGGGTCCTCTTATGCAGAGGGGAGGAGCCCTCTTGTTAGAATGCATTCTCCCTGTGCCAGAGCTTGCACAGTGCTGCATGACCGACAGACGTAGCAGCAGGGGGCGCTCTCCAGGAAAGCCAGCTGTGTCTCTGTCATTTCCTTCAGTCCCCTCATGTCACCTCTTGTTAGGAGACAGGGGCCCATATTAGACACAGGCCCTGAAATCTACAGAATGGGGGATGTTTGATCTGGTAGCCATGTGCCCTGGCCAAGAAGCTCAGAGAAATCAAGTTTTCTTCTGTCTTGTTTTTTTTTTTTTTTTTTGGTACCAGGGATTGAATCCAGGGGGCACTTTACCACTGAGCCACATACCCAGCCCTTTTGAAAATTTTTTATTTCGAGACTTGAGGCTGCCTTTGAACTTTCAATCCTCCTACTTCAGCCTCCCGAGTTGCTAGGATTACAGGTGTGTGCCACCGCGCCCAGCTCTGCTCTCCTTTCACAGTCTCAGTACTCCGGGAGGGGCAGTAGAGAGACTGCGGGGAGCATTTCTCCTGGGCAGGCACTGTTCACTGTCTCATTCGGTCCTCATGTGAGTCCTGTGGAGTGGGCGTGACTGCTATCCTTCCTTACAAAGGAGGGAACACAAAAGGAGAAACTAAACCTGTGCCCAGGTCACACCACCTGTGGACATGGGGGATTCGTCCTGTTTGGGGAATGGCCACTCTCGGGCTACCAGAGTCCTCTATCTATCAGACCTCCACTCATAGCTGACTCTGATCACATGCACGTCCGCTGACCTCCTAGTCCTTGTCCCCATCTCTAACGTGGTTGTGGGTACAACCTGCTCACAGTGTCCTGTGGGGAATCCAGGAGCTGGTGCCCAAGGAGTATGTAGTGTGGGCTGGGCCCAGCACTGAGTCCTACACAGAATGTTCCTGCCCACAAGAGAAGCACTTGCTGTTCAGCCCTTGGTCACCTGAGTGCTGTGAGCTCACTGTGGCTTCTCTTTGCTTGCTCATTCTCTAGGCTCCCCAGAATTCCCTGCCCAGGAAGCCCCCTCCACTTTCTCAGAGGAGGCACGCACAGCTTCCCCAGCTGTGGGTCAGAGCAGCAGCAGTGAAGAGGAGGCCAGGGAGGCTGGGTCCCCTGCACAGGAATTCAGCAAGTATCAGAAGTCCCTTCCTCCACGGTTCCAGCGCCAGCAGCAGCAGCAGCAGCAACAGCAGGTGAACACCGAGCGACGGCCCCTCCCGTGCCCTCCGGTGCTGTTGCCCTCATGCATCCTGCTACCACACAGTCGTGCAGGGGTCACATTCCAAATTTGTGACTCTGTAGACCACCCCACCATTATTCTTCCCAGTGCTAGGTGCCCCCCGAATGAATACCACCCTTGTTGTGGTTTTCTAGGACATGAGGTAGTGGGGTACACGTTGAGCTCCACTGGCTTAGGTTGAAGAGCAGCAACCTCTCACACGCTGGGGACCCATGGGGTCCTCCAGGACAGAGGCTGTGGGCTGTACCAGGAGCTGTCAAGTGGGGCGGGGTTCCTGAGTGTCTAGGGTTCCTGTGCCAGTGGCGGTTCCTGACTAGTCACATGTAGCTGTGGCCCGTGGTGTCCTGGTTGGCTAGGCTTGTCAAGCCCCTGCTTCTCCACGTGTGATCCGGGAAGGGCAAAGACTGCTTCACTGTGGCAGCAGGAGCCTCGTGTGGTGTGACAGTGATGCCTGTGAACTGAGAAACACCAGCACCATCGCAGTCAGCCTTTGGTAAACCTTAAAAGGGACCTGCTTTGGGCCCTGAGAAACTCACATGGCCAGTTCTGCCCTGGTGCTCTCACAGGCTGGTAGTCCCTCTGCTTAGCATGCTGTGGAGTGAGGCAGCCTTGCAGCCTTACTGGGAACCGAGCCTGGGGTGGAAACTGAGCTGACATGGAGGAGTCGCTTGGTGGGAGCCCAGCACTTGGGTGTGTAATACATTATTATTAATTAACATCAACCGAAGATTCTTCACAATGTGTGTGCTCTGGCAAAACAGACCACGGCCTCAGCCTTTCCCTAGCATTTCCTTTGATTTCTTATAAAACCGTCAGCCCAGCTTCTCTGCTGCAGGCGTCCAGGAAGCGTCTCTGGGCCCCACTGTCCTGTGAGTAGTCCGTGGGCTTAGAGGAGGATTATCCTTGGGAGAGATCCCTGGAGTTACTTGTGCCAAAACACTGCCGTCACAGTGACTGTAGGCAACTCTTCACGGGGAGTAGGGGGGATGGTGGTGGGGAAACCCTTCCTGAGGGTAGAAGGACACCTGCAAGCACCAGGGCAGCCTGGCTGGTTTGGTCCCCTGGGGACCTGTGTGAGACAGGAGGAGCTGTGGGGTGCAGGCCAGTATGGCTGGAGGCGGAGCTCTAGTCTCCTGACTGCTGAGCTCTGTTTCTTAAGTGTTCCTCAGAGGTGCAGTGAGTGCCAGTGGACCCCCCAGGGAATCCAGCCCAGGACAAGCTGTGGACAGCCAGCTGGACAGGTGGCCTTTGTGTTTGCAGAGTCCAGGATATGTGCTGGAAGCCTGTTGGGCAGGCCATCCTTGGGATCTGCCATGAGTCCTGCTGGGCTGCTGACTCAGGGTTCACTGGGGAAGTCAGCATCCTCCGTCACTGATGCTGTTCATTCCTGTTCCCAGGCCAACCAGGCCTGCTGGGCTCGTGACTTAGGGAGCTCAGCGACACACCTGCAAACCCCAAGCGCTGCAGGAAGTATGGTTCTTTGGGACCAGAGGATGGGCCTGGGCTCAAGGGTCTTTTGGTGGCTTCCCAAGGAGACCCAGAGTTAGTGACAGACAGGCCTAGAATGTTCCATGGCCCGGCATGTGCAGGCAGAGCTGTGTGGAGCAGAGAGCTGGGGCCAGTCATGGAGTTGAAGCCAGGGAGGCAGATTAGGCATGGTCCACAGGACACTGTGGGTCACCTGTACCCTGGTAGGTCAGTGGTTGTAGGGCACGGGGGGAACCGCTGAAGGTGCTTTTGAAGCTCAGAGCCAACGGCTGGGTGCGAAAGATGACCCTTGCTGAGTAGAGGATGGGTGAAGAGGATGGGACTGGGACAGGAATGATGGCCGTCCTTGGGTGGTGGCTGTAGACCAGAGTCCTGTGGGAAGTGTGCTGGTCTGTTGGTCAGTTTCAGTGGGATGTTTGATCTACATGGAAGCCTCATGTGTCGAGGGCAGCACCAGTGCACCTGGCCCCTGTTGTGGTGGGCATGACTGCCCACCCAGCCCTGGGAGACTCCAGCCTGATGGTTGTGCTGTTGGGGCTCCCCTCCAGGCAGCTGCCTGTCTCCTCCCTCCTGGAGGGCTTTCTGTGCCACATGCCAGAACACTGGAGACTATGGTCACTTACCCTGTCTGATCAGGTCTCTCTTCTGGGTCAGGAGCAGCTGTACAAGATGCAACACTGGCAGCCGGTGTATCCCCCGCCTTCCCACCCGCAGCGAACCTTTTACCCGCACCACCCCCAGATGCTGGGCTTCGACCCCAGGTGGATGATGATGCCTTCCTACATGGACCCTCGGATCACACCCACCCGGACCCCTGTGGACTTCTACCCCTCAGCCCTGCACCCTTCAGGTGAGCATGGGGCTGGACAATGGGTGGTTAGGGTGGCATCTCAAGAGCGAGGCCCTTGGCATTTGTTCTGGCCTCCAGGACTGGTCTGCGTCTTGCAGAGCGCAGGTAAGGTTGTGCTCCTGTCCTGGACAGTTACCGGAAGAAAGCAAGACCCCACATTTTAAATGGCTCAAAGTGATTTTGAGGTCTTGCTGCCTCACACAGTCCCTTTCCATTCTCACTGTCTTTGCATATTGTCTCTTTTTCTTCCTTCATTGGTCTTTCCCAGGGTTTTTCTAAGGCCTTTTTAAAATCAGAATTGGGGTTTCTTATTTTTCCTTTATCTTATTTGGGTTTTAGTTAATCATTTTCTTCTTTCTACCGCCTTATTTCTCTTGAAATTATTCTGTTTATTTTGTAAGTGATTGTGTTGGACACTTGGTTCAATAATTTCTGACTTTCAAGATGACCTTCATGGTGTCAGTTTCCAGTGTTGTGGCGTTGTGGCCAGGTATGATGGTCTGATGTGGGCCAGGGGCCAGCAGACTTCTCGCCTGTGGCCAGGTGTCGCATGTCATGGGCTTTGGTCAGCTCTTCAGTTCTGCTGTCATAGGAAGAAGCAGCCATGGGCAAATCGTGAATGAGTGCATTTGGTTGTTTTCCAGTGAAACATCATTTAAACAGATAACAAGCCAGATTGTGTTCAGAGGCTTTGACTCTCGGTTGGCTGCCATTTGTTGAGGTTTTCTTTGTAGGCTGTTACAAAGTCAGTTTTTTATTTTTTCCTGTTTGTTTTCTTCTTTATCCTTTTTGCCTGAAAAGAATCTGTGTTCTGTTGGATGAGTCTGTTCAGTTGAGTTTGCCAGTTGTGTTGTACAAGTGTTTCTTGCGTTACATTTTTTATCTCCTTAATTAGTTACTGAAAGGTGTGTAGAATCACCCTGCACCAGGGGCTGGGGGCTTAGTAGTTTAGTACATTGGTAGAGCCTGTGAGTGTGTATCAGGCCCTGGGTCCAATCAGTAGCACAAAAAAAGGGAAAAGAGAAAACAACAACAGCAAAGCTCCCAATATGGCCGTGGACTTGTCGGACCCTCCAGCAGTGTCCATCTTTGGAGGCACAGAGTGTGGAATGACATCTATTCCTGTTGTCACCTACCTGCTCCGGTGGTGTTTTTCTGCCTTTACCATCTGCTTTGTCCAATAGTAGCATGATGATGTCAGTTTCCTTTTGATTAGAACTTAGAGTCTCTTTTGTTCAGTTTTTTGCTGCCATTTCTCTGAGTCCTTATTTCTAGGGAGTGCATAAATTTTTGTATACAAGACCTATATGGTCTTACTCTGAAAATTCTATGGCTTTTAACTACCAAAGTTGCTTCCTTTACATTTATTCAAATTTTATATTTAGATTTTCCCATTAATCTGTCTTATGCATTCCGCTTATCCCATTTTCCGTGTGTGTTTCCCTTCTACGTTCTGTTTCTTATGTTAGTGACATTAAAATCCTAACATGAGGACTGGGTACACCTGGTGGTAGAGTGATTGCCTAATATGTGTGAGACACTGGGTTCCAGCCCCAGCACTGGCCCCTCCCCCCAAAAAAATCCTATCGTGCCCTCTTGACCTACAGAAGGGTCTACTCCACCTTCATGTGAACCTGCTGACCTCTGTCTTTATTCTCTTGCCCACACCGGCAGTTACTGTTTTGTCATCTTCTCTGTGCTGTTGAGCTGGGCCTGCATGTTCCCTTGTCTGATGGCCTTTCTTCGCCTGGGGTGGGCCTGTGTCATCTCTGACAGTCTTCTGCCATTCGGGTTACTGGCCTGAACAGAGAGCTGCAGGCGGGTGCTCTTCCTCTGGGTGCTGTGCAGATCTTCTTGTTTTCTTCTGGCTCCTCTTGCTGCTGAGAACTTGATCCATTCTGAGGTCTTCTGTGCTGTATTGTCTCTGGCTGTTTTCGAGGTCTGGTCTTGTCTCAGGTGTCCTTGGTTCTGTCACTATGTGCTGTGTTCAGGTGGACCTCTCCGATCACTCTGCTTGGGAGTCCTTGTGCTTGAATCTAAGGTGTACCTCTTTCCCCACTTCTGGGAGATTCTCTTCTGATAATTGCTTCAAGTTATTGACTCTCCTTGTTCCTTTTTCTTCTTTGTATTTAGGTCTTTACTTTCTGGTACTGGGGTAGCCCATAGCACTTAGGTCCTGACCTTGCATGTGATCGGCCAGGGCTCTACCACTGGGCGACATCCAGGCCCTCCTTGTTCCTTTCATCTTTTCTTTCTAGGTCCTCTCTAGGGTTATTATGTACCTTCCACGCTGTCTTTTAAGTGTCTTAAATCTGAGAAAGTGAAAATGAGCAGGCGTTGCCCCTTTGTTGCCTTCCAGGAAGCCCCTGGCTGCTCCCAGGACACTTCTCTCCCCAGCTGAGTCTGTCTACTTTTATTACTGTCCACTGAGGTGTTTTTTTGTTTGTTTGTTTGTTTTTTTAATATTTTCTAGTTGTGACTGTACCTGTATTTCATTTTTATGTGGTGCTGAGAATCGAACCCAGTGCCTCACGCATGCTAGGCAAGCACTCTACCACTGAGTTACAGCCCCAGCTCTGTTCAGTGAGGTTTTTTTAAGTTTTTTTAAAAATTTTCTTTTATGTTCTTAATTATTTCAAATGTGATTTCCTAGTGATTACCAGATGGTTGTGCTGTCTGAAGTCTTGAGGACTCACTGTGAGCTCATGGTGAATACTCGGCACACGTGTTCTGGTGGTTTTGGATCTAGTTTGGTTTCAGGAAGCAGTGTGGATCGGGTTGAGGGCATGTCCCTCCATAGTCTCTTTAGCTGGAACCACCCTTGATGGCAGGTTTCTGGACTATTCTGGGAGTTAGAAATTTGAACCCCTTCTGCCTAGACCCCCATGGAAGCAGCCATGTGGTTTCTGAATTCCAAAAGAGTGCTTTTTCCTGCCCAGATCCAGGCACTCAGCCCTGCTGAAAATCACGCATTCTCCAGTGCACCTGACAGGCATGGGCAGAGGCTGGGAGAGGCACAATTTGTCCAGGTGCACTTTGGAGGGTCTCTGTTTTGAGCAGGTTCCATTTGCACTCCTTGTCCTATGAAGGTGCTGAAGACCAAGCCTGAGGGTTTCCAGGCTGAGCTGCCCTTCTTTCTGATCTTCAGGGTGCTCCAGCTCCTGCACTCGTAGCTCTGGTTTTCAGCTTCTGGAAGTTACTATTTTTTTGTGAACACAGCTCTGCAAGCAAAACATTTGATCTATTCTGCCCAGCCCTTTTGTGACAGTAGGGGTTTTCGGGTCTTCATGTAGCCACAGACAGGGCAATGTGTGCCTCATGAGGAATGAGTAATGAAAGGCACAAAGCTGTGGGTTTCCAGGGAATCCTGCCCACCTTGAATTGGACCAACTGTGCTGGAGTCCCCTGTCAGCAGCACTTGAGCAGCATCCAATGGCTAGTGCAAAGCTTCTGACTGCTGGCCTGATGCTGAACCATCTTCTCACCAGATGAGCTGCAGTCAGGAGACAGGCGCAACAGTGTCATAGGGCTTTGAGTATTTCAGAGTCAGTTCTGTTTCCTTGCAGAGGTAGGCCCAGACCTGGGCAGCACCTGTGCCAGCCCCACTGCCTCACCTGACAGGCATGGGCAGAGGCTGGGAGAGGCACGACTCGTCCAGGTGCCCAGCCAGTTACAGCTGGTGGGACCTATATGCTGGTCCAATCTGGCGAGTTAGCAGTTTTTTTGTTTTGTTTTTAACATTTTTTATAGTAAATGGACACAATACCTTTATTTTATTTATATATGGGGCTAAGGGTCGAACCCAGTGCTTCACATGTGCTAGGCAAGCGCTTTATCAACTGAACTCCAATCCCAGCCCAAGTTAGCAGTTTTTTTGTTAATTTTCAACTGCCACCCTCCTCCCTCACCGCATTCCCAAAATCTCCCTGTACACCATATGTAGTGTTGCCATCCTTTTTGGAGTTAGGGATAAAAGGAAATAAACTCAGCCTAAATCTTCCTGCAAGGATTCGGAAGTAGACAGTGCTGGCTGCCATTCTCACGTGCTCGTCTGCCTAGGTCTGAACTGGAGAGCTTCCAAGCATCTCTGCTGCACAGCACTCCTCAGCTTGCTGACCCCGTGGCCTCTGGTTAGCACTGAGGGATTCCACTTATCATTTCCAGTTTGCGTGTCCCAGTTTTATTACCCTTTGATACAGACACTTGGTCTGAGAACTCAGCTTGTCTCTGCAGGTCTTTGAACTGGTCAGGTGGCCTCGGGGTCCCTGGTCAGAAAAGAGAGAAGGCCCACTATTCTGGAGTGGGGTGCTGTGTCCAGGGGCAGGCCGAGAGACTTACTGTTCCACGTAGCTGGCTGGTTGCCATGGGGCTTTCTAAATGACATGACTCAGAATTGTCCTTTGTCTTTGTCAGGACTGGTGAAGCCCATGATGCCCCAGGAGCCCCTCAGGGGGACTGGATGTCGTTCTGAAGATCAGAGCTGTGTGCCCCCACTCCAAGAAAGAAAAGTGACCGCCATCGAGCCAGCTCCCGTCTGGAGCCCGGAGGGCTACCTGGCGCTGCAGAGCAAGGGCTACTCATTGCCCCACCCAAAGCCAAGCGACACTTTGCCTGTGGATGTGCATGTCAGGTGAGATGACACTTGCTCCCGCTGCCTAGATGCTGCAGGACAGCTCTCTGGTCCTAAGGGAAAGGCCCTGTCCCAGGAGACGCTGCCTTGGGAGGCGGGAAGGGGTATGGATTGTGCTTGGATACTGTGTGAACGGCTTTTACTGAGGGGGGCTGAAGGCTCAGCAGGAGCCCCAGACTGCCAGTCTTGGATGTGGAGTGGGGGAGGGCCTCACAGGCAGGCGGGTCGAGGGAAGGGGTGTGAGCTTGCCCCTTGGTGAGTAAACAGGGCTAGCCCTGCTGCCCGGGGCCGACTCCAGCCGACTCCCAGGCTCCAGCTTGCTCCAGGGGACCGCCAGCTTCTCTCTGTCTCCGGGTGGCAAGCTGAGCCTGCCCAGTGGCCACTGCCTTCCCTGCGCTCACGGACTTCAGGGGCCATGGAGGGCCCCATGGCCCAGCTGCTCTAAGACGTGTTTAAAGATAGAGCAAGTGTTTGCTGTGTTTTTCTTTCTTTTTTAAGGCTTTTTTTTTTCTTTCTGAAACTGAGCTTTGTGTTCAGCATGGAAGCCAGGAACCCAGCTCCAATCACATTGACTGATTTCTCTGGTTCCTTTTCAGGAATGAAAGCTCTTACTCTGCCTCCCCCGGAAGGTCAGGGGGCGTAAGTGCCCAGCGCCATCTCTTTGAGGAGAGAGGGGAGGAGTACTTGAGTGCTTTTGACAAGAAGGCCCAAGCAGACTTTGACAGCTGTATCTCTTCTCAAAGAATAGGCCAGGAGCTTTTATTTCCACCCCAAGAAAATGTTCAGGAGGCGGGCGCTCCTGGGGGCCACGCCCAAAACCTCAGGCGTCCCCCGCTAGAGCCTGACTTTGTCCCAGTTGAGAAAAAGCCAGAGTTTTGCAGCTGGGACATTGGCCACCAGCCAAAGGCCCCCGACACAGCCAAGGGTGTTGAGCAGGAGGCGCCTCGGGAGGAGGCTTCCTTCCATGCTGCCTCCTGGGAGAAGGAAGGGAGCCCTGACAAACAGCCAGACCCAGAGCCTGAATGGACACCTGAGCCCCGGAATTCCAGTGGCCAGCACCAGGAGCAGCCAGGCAGGACCCGGAGGTCAGGGCCCATCAAAAAACCGGTCCTCAAAGCCCTGAAAGTGGAGGAGAAGGAGAAGGAGCTAGAGAAGGTTAAGCGGGGGCTCGGGGAAGAGAGTGCACGGCTGGCCACAGAGAAGCCTGAGCAGGATGAGGACGAGGAGAACGACCCTGCCCTGGCCAACGCCTCCCCTTCCGCCCTGGAGGACCAGGCCCCCACCCGGGCTGGGTCCAGCCACGAGGCCAGCAAATGGGATGCGGATGAGGATGAGAAGCCTGACAAGGCCTGGGAGCCCAGACCGTCCCGAGAGAACAGCGACATTCCCCCCACCAAGAGAAACAACTGGATCTTCATCGACGAGGAGCAGGCCTTTGGGGGCCGGGGGCAGGCCCGCAGCCGGGGCCGAGGTTTCAGAGAATTCACTTTCCGAGGTCGGCCAGCCGGGGGAAATGGAAGCAGCCTGTGTGGCGGGGGCGTCCTGGGGGCCCGCGGCATCTACAGCAGCAGCCAGCGGAGTGGCCGCGGTCGGGGCCTGCGGGAGTTCCCCCAGCCAGAGGACAGCCCCAGAGCCAAGCCGCGGCGGCGCATCGCCAGCGAGACCCATAGCGAGGGCTCCGAGTATGAGGAGCTGCCCAAGCGGCGCCGGCAGAGGGGCTCAGAGAGCGGGACGGAGGGCTCGCTCCTGGGGCGGGAGGAGGGCGCCCTGCAGACGGACTCCTGGCGTTCCAGCAAGGCGTACCCCGAGGACCAGAGCGGCCCGGAGGCCAAGGGCCGGGGCCCTCGGGCCTGTGGCCGTGCTCTCCCGCCCAGGCTGAGCAACGGCGGCTATGGGCGCAGGGCCTTCGCCCCCAAGGAGCCAGTCCCCTGGCAGAGCCGGAGCCCGGGCGGCTCCTGGCAGGAGTACGGTCCTGCCGACACGGGTGGGACCCGGCGTGCCGCGGACAGAGACTACCTCCCTGACTGCTACCGACATGCGGACTCGTTTGGCAGCAGGGCCTTCGAGGACAGCCGTTTGGAGGACAAGCGGTCCTTCTTCCAAGATGACCATGTTACAGATTCTGAGAATGCAGAGAACCGGCCATTCCGGAGGAGGCGCCCCCCACGCCAAGACAAGCCCCCGCGCTTCCGGCGGCTGCGGCAGGAGCGGGAGTCCTTGGTCCTGTGGGGACCAGAAGAGGAGGCCCCCCTGCTGGCGGGCCAGTGGCCAGGCCGGCCCAAACTCTGCCCTGGGGACAAGGGTGGCACAGGGGGCCGCAGGTCCCCAGACCCATCCTGCCACAACTCCTCTGACCATGCCAACGAGGAGTGGGAAACGGCCTCTGAGAGCAGCGACTTCAGCGAGCGCAGGGAGAGGCGAGGGGGCCCAGGGGAGCCCGACCCGCAGGGGGACGGTGGCCTGTCTGGGGCCAGTCTGGGTGAGAAGAAGGAACTGGCCAAGAGGAGCTTCTCCAGCCAGAGGCCCCTGGCTGACAGACAGAGCCGCAAGCTGGAGCCGGGAGGGTTTGGGGAGAAGCCCGTTAGGCCAGGTGGTGGTGAGACGTCCCCCCGCTATGACAGCCAGCAGAGTGGGACACCCTTGAAAGCCAAAAGGTAACCCAGAGCACCACCCCAGGCCCCTGTTGTTGTCCCCCCGCGCAGCAGCCCCGAGTCCATGCATGCATGCCCGCCGGGCCACGCGCTGCCGGCCGCTGTGTGTCAGCGTCTCATCCTGCTCCTGCATCGCTTGTCTGCTTCTCACGATGTGTCCTTGTTGTTGTGGCCTGACAGTCTGAGCCTGAAGTGTGCCCTGCCCCACCCTGTGCCTTGTGGCTGCAGCCTTGTCCCTGCCAGGGTTCAGCCTCTGAATGGTCCTTGGAGCCCTGCAGTAAGGGAATTGCCTATATGTGGCACCTGGGAGCACTGGCCAGTCCACCTGATCCCTCTGCTCCTCAGACAGCTGGGCAGCATCCTGGAAGGCCTCACTAGCCTTCTGGCTGCACGGAGGACAGTTCTTCTTCCCCCAGCAGCTCTGCTTCTCTACCACTTCCTTGGTGTGGTCAGAGTTACCAGAGTAGCTGGGAGCAGCCGCCTACAGCCCAAGGAACATCTCTCCTTTGGAACCAGAGGTTTCTTAGGTGGACAGTCTGTGCTTGGTGTCACTCATGGCCCACAGGCTCCTATGTGGGGAAGGGTGGCTTTGCTGACTCTGCCTACTCCATGTCTCAGAGGGGACATGCAGGGGTGTTAAGGCACCTCAGCACACTGACGCTGCCTGTCCTCCTTAGAAGTTCAGGGCACAGAAACTCGGGGGTGTTTCTACCCCTAAAGAAGGAGCCTCCGGAGAGTGCTAGTTTTTCAGGCGTTAGTCTGACCTTGCTCTCTGGGGCCCAGAAGCCCCGACTTGGCTCTGCCCTGAGCCTCATAGCAGGGCAAGGCCAGGGCTGCTGGCTGCTGGCTCAGAACAGAAAGGCCGGCAGCCCTGTCTGAAGTGTGCCCCACCTTCCCTCTCTCCCTCTGCGCGTGCTGAAGGCAGCAGGCCGTGGGAGAGAAGAGAGCATGGAGGGGGGTGGTGAGGGCAGCTCTTTCCTGCCCAGGGCTCTGCCCAAGCAGTGTGGGCTGGGCTCTTCTTGGAGTAGGTGTCGGTCCACGAGGCTACTGTTTATGCGGCCTAGAAGAAGGAACTGACCTGGGCCAGGCTACTGTGTGCGTGCAGGCTGCATGCACTTGTGGGTTTTTTCTTTCTCTTTTGCTAGCCTTTGGGCGTCTCTGACTTTACAGATCTTTTTTGCTTTATAGGTCCCCGGATGAGGCCCTGCCTGGAGGCCTTGGCTGCAGCAGTGGGAATGGCCACTCGCCTTACACCCTAGAGCGGGCCACACACGCCAACGCTGACAGTCCAGAAGCCACCAGTAAGAAGGCAGAGAAGGAGTCCGTGCTGGCTGTTCAGAGGGCTGGCGAGCAGGAGGAGGCCCGGAAGCAGTTTGACCTGAGCTATGGAAGTGAGTCTAGGCACCTCCCATCCTTCCAGAAGACCCCAGATCCAGGTGGATCCAGGGCCTCGGTAGTCTTTGGGTGGGAACACATAATTCTTCTAAGGGGAGAATTAGCCCTTCCAAGTGACCGTCAGCTTCCGAGAACTGCCTTGAACAGGCACCAGGCTGAGTTCTTGGCTGTGGTGGTGAGCAGTACAGTTTCTTGCCACCCGCGCTGCACACTGCCTCGCTGGGAAGCCCGATGCCCAATGGTTCAGGGAGATTCCAAGTCCACCAGCTGGTAGGAGCGAAGCTGGCTGTAAGAGCCTCATCCCCAAAGATTGTGTCCTTCTCACC
Source organism: Spermophilus citellus (assembly GCF_964194105.1). Lineage (NCBI taxonomy): Eukaryota > Metazoa > Chordata > Mammalia > Rodentia > Sciuridae > Spermophilus > Spermophilus citellus. The sequence goes on along the minus strand of NC_138183.1, from coordinate 5,112,604 downwards.
ATGGTGCTGCTCAAGCTGCCCTGGGTGAGACTGCAGGGGTTAGGGTGGGATGTGTGGCCATGGCCAGGTCTCCATAGCTGTGGTGGATGCTGGAGCTCCTTGGTAGCGTCCAGCCAGATGCTGCCCAACTTTCTGAGCCAAGCCTGTCCTCAGATATCCGGTACAGTAGAGTTGGGTGATTCATAGAAACCGCAACTTCTCTTGGTTCAGGTGCCATCATTGAAAACTGTGCGTCTGGCCCTGGGGAGGAGAGTGAGGTGGGCTCCATGGTGGGCGAAGGCTTCATTGAAGTGCTGACCAAGAAGCAGCGCCGGCTCCTGGAGGAGGAGAGGAGAAAGAAGGAGCAGGCTGCGCAGGTGAGCAGGCGCAGGCTGGGCGTGGGGCTGGGGAGCCCAGGGAAGAGGGGAGAATTCGCTGCAAGGCTTGCATTGCTCCCAGTGCCTGCCATGCAGCCCGCGGGAGCAAGTGAGGGCCCTCACCATTTCACAGAGGGGAATCTGGGTCACAGAGAGGCTGAATCCTCAAGGCTCAAAGCTTACACGTGGGGTCATACCTATTGGCCGCCAGGACTCCTCCTTCCACAGGGTCCCCGCCTGGGTGGGTGAGAGTCCTCTTCCCTCAAGCCATGAGATCAGGAGCCCTGTGCCACACGGGAGGTTTGCATACCGCCACTCGGCTCCTGGGGGTTTGGCTGACCTGCCAGTGTGCTCAGTGGCCGGCATCTTGAGCAATTTCAGTGGTTTGGTTGGCACTGGGATCCTTTTCCTAGGAGAGCTTGTCATTCTTAGGACCTTCCAGGGTAGACTACATCACTCTCTTTTCCCCTTAGGTGCCTGTGAAAAGTCGAGGCCTTTCCTCTCGTATTCCCCCTCGGTTTGCTAAAAAACAGAACAACTTGTGCCTGGAACAGGGCGATGTGGCCGTGCCTGGCAGCAGCCTGGGCACTGAGATCTGGGAGAGCAGCAGCCAAGGTGAGAGCATGGAGCCTGCCTCTTCCTCCTGTGCCTTGCTTTTGAGCTGTGAGTGTAGGTGGGGCCTCACTCGCGCTGGGCTCTCTCCTGGGCTCCTCTGCTGAGCCAGTGTTGATGGCCAGCCTAGCACTGCTTGCTTCGGCAGCTCCCAGTTGGGCAAAATTTCACTTGCCTGTGTGTGGGGAAGAGCAGAGTGTTCCACATTCCCAGCAGCCCGGAGCAGGACATCCCACCAGCTGGCCCTCAGGAATGTGGGTTGGGCTTCTTCGTCAGGTCTAATCACCCTTCATTCTTCCCTGTGGAGAGGAGTGTGTCCTCCCCAACAGAATGGAAACCCCGAGAGCACCTCCCAGCGCTCTCATGGAAAGGCAGACTTGAGACCACAGAATGTGTTTCCCTAAAAATGTTTGTATTCCAGTAACTTTTTACCTTTTTTTGTGTGTGTGTGTATGGAATTGCACCCAAGGGTGCCATATCACTGAGCTACACTCCCAGCCCTTAATTTTGAGACGGGCTTTTGCTAAGCTGTGATCCTCCTGCCTCAGCCTCACTGGGCACTGACATTGCAGGCATCCAGCTTATTTTTATGCAAAGGTTTGCAGAGAGAGGCAGCTGGACCACAGCCCCCTGACGCACTCAGGATACTAGGTTCTACACTTTGATTCTCTCATTGTCACTACACAATCTGTCCTTAAGTTCCAGGTAAAATCTTGGTGCCAACACATTGAAGGATAACATTAGTTGGTGTTCAGGTCTGATTGAAAGCAAGAACTATCTTTTACTAAGCATTGATAGTGTCAGGTTTAGTACCATGGATGAATGATAGTTATTACCATATCCGTGTAATACCCACTGACCAGATGGCCTGGGCAGCCTTCCCTAGGCAAGAGAGCTGCCGCCTCCCATGAGGTGTCTTCTCCAGAGTTCCATAACATCTCATCAGTTGGTTGGACCAGGGGTCCATGGGCAGCTCAGAGGACCCTGGACCTTAGAATAGATTGTCATGTTCTTGTGTATCAGTGTCTGTGGCACTTGTCAGGTCTGCAGAAGGGCCTGTGAGCCAGTACAATCTGAGTAATATCGGTCCTGACTGTTTAAAGATTTTATAGACACTACCAAATTCAGAAACATGCCAATGTAGAAGTAGTGCTGGAGAATTCAAACAGGTGTGATTTTGAAAAAACAGTCAGTGAAACCCCAAGAAGCACATTTGCTAGCCTCAGACGGTACTGGGAGACTGGCATGCAGCTGCTTCTGTGTGTCAGACCAGGCACTGGGGTGGGGTGGGTCTGTCATACTGGGTGCTGGGGTGTAGGTGGGTGTGTCCAACTGGGCACTGGGGTGGAATGGGTGTCACACTGAGTGCTGGGGTGCCAGTGGGTGTGTCCTACCAGGTGCTGGGGTGGGGTGGATGTGTCACAGTGCTGGGGTACAGGTGGGTGTGTCCTACTAGGCACTATGGTTGGATGGGTGTGACACACTGGTCAGCTGGGGTGGGGTGGGTGCCGAAGGCAGTTCCGGGAACTGGATTTCTGTGAACTCTGATTTCAGAGCCACATACCCATGTCTTCCAGACTGTTTGTCCCTCTCTGATGCCCTGACTTTGTGTCCCCCTCCTTGTGGCAGCCCTCCCTGTGCAGGCCGCAGCCAGTGACTCCTGGAGGAAAGCCGTCTCTGCCTTCAGCAGCACTGAGCCCAGCTCCACCGAGGTGCGTGTGCCCTGTGCCTGACCCGAGCTCTGCCCTGTCCGTGAACTGCGTGGAGTCTCTAGCTTGCTCTTCGGCCTCGGTCTCTGGTCTGTGTGTGGTGCCTGCATGAACAGAGAAGAAGGGGTAACCAGCCCGTGCCCCCGGGTAGGGATCCAGAGCAAGGGCCTCCTGAGCTGGTCTTGGTGGTCGCCAGTCTGAAATGACCTTGGCAGTGTCGCCGAGGACCATGCATCATGTGGTGGTCATGAGCTTGGCAGGGCTGGCGCCTTCATGTGGCTGCATGTGTTTCATGGAGCACTGGAGCAGGTCAGGGCCAAGATCAGGACTGGACTTGAGAGGGCAGGTGGCTGGGGAGGTGTGTCAGTGCCACATGCAAGCTTCCCTTCTGGACACTCGTGTTTTGGAGTTTGGGGACAGATTCTAATCCTTGTGTGCTCTGTACAGCAGGGTTTTAAGAGCAGCCAGGGAGACAGCGGTGTTGACTTGAGTGCAGAGTCTCGGGAGTCGTCTGCCACCTCCTCACAACGCAGCTCCCCGTATGGTACTCTGAAGCCAGAGGACATGAGCGGTCCTGGCCTGGCAGAATCCAAGGCCGACAGCCACAAGGAGCAGGCTCAGAAGCAATCTGAGCAAAAGGTAACCTGGAAGTCCCCTTCATGGTGGCCAGGTCCTGGGTGAAAGGAGCCGTTGTCATGTCTTCCCTGACACCCGGGCACGGGGAAGGTAAAGATTGTATATCTCAGCCTTTCTGCTCTCCCATCAAGGACTCAGAACAAGGCTCAGGACAGAGCAAGGAGCACAGACCAGGACCCATCGGCAATGAACGTTCTCTGAAAAACAGAAAGGGCTCAGAGGGGACTGAGCGGCTGCAAGGGACAGTCGTCCCACCTGTTAATGGGGTAGAGATCCACGTGGACTCCGTGCTGCCTGTGCCACCCATTGAATTTGGAGTCAGTCCAAAAGTGAGACTTGATTTGACTTTTTTTTCTTGGTACTTGGAAAGTGGGGGCTTAGGGCTGTTCCCTAGAAAGCAGGACGATGGAAGCGGAACAGCACTGCACTGGGAAGAATGCTGGTATGGAGTCAAGGAGGAGGCAGGGGCTCTTGACTTGCCACATAGATGGCTTTACTGACACCAACCAGGCCTCCGAGGTCAGCCAGTGGACAGGGAGAGGAGTCAGGGTGGCTCCCTTTCTCCAGTGTGGTCATCTTGTTCTTGTATGGCTCTGGTGAATGCTGCTTAGTGGGTGTTTTGAGTCACCAAAACTGGATTGCATTCATGTGTGCCTCTGGAGTAGGGCAAGCCAGAACGAGTTCAGTAGCCATGTGCCATTTTTTTTCCAGGACTCTGATTTCAGCTTGCCACCTGGTTCTGCCTCTAGTCCTGCAGGGAATGCAGTGGTCAAACTTCAGGATGCCTTGGCTAGCAATGTAAGTCTCTGCTTCTCTTCCAGCCCCAGTGTTGAGCCACTGTGTAGGCCACAGGCACATGATCACTTGGCCTGGAGTCCACTCTCTTTACAGTGCCTCTGTATTGTGGCTTGCCAGTAGGAGCAATGTCATTCCTAAGTTCCAGGTAATCTGGCTTTCTTTAGATCCCATCTTCCTGTGTGCCAGATGTGTCCAAGACTGGTGCAGACCATCTTTTAGTAGCCAGTGGGGGAATGGAGGTAAAGCAGGGGCAGCATCCCCAGGTTTCAAGGGAGATCAGTGCTGCAGAACGTTGGCAGACATGGACCAAAAATGTTCTGTGGTTACATGGGTTTGAACTGCTAAGCTAACCGGAGTTTAATACTTTGAGCTTTCCCAGATTGCTATGATATGGGACACTGTGCTCTACCGGAGGCTTTAGCCTATATTAACAGGGACATGCTTCTCCATTTCCTGAGGGGCTCTGTGACAGGCACAGCCTTTCCCTGTCCTGACTTAGGCATCTCCAGTCCAGGTGGCACGTATACTTGCCTACTGGTAGGCAGTCCATTTTTTCTCTTGCTGGGATACAGCTATCTTATGTCAAGGGCTCCGTGGAACATGGGTGTGGAGGGGACTCTCTACAGATTGTTTTTGAGGAAATGACGTCTCAGGGAGATAGGCCGTGGTCTCGGGCACATGTGGCCAAACCTGAAGACTACTGGCTACCTCGCTTCCTCAGCTCCTTGTTCCATGGTCTCCTTTTTTCCCATCTCCAGGCAGGGTTGACACAGAGCATTCCCATCCTCCGGCGAGATCATCATATCCAGAGGGCCATTGGCCTCTCCCCAATGTCCTTCCCCACTGCTGATCTCACACTGAAGGTAACACCATCCCTGCACTGGGAGGAGGGAGGAGCCCTTGCACCCTGTGGCTTAGATTGCCATTGTCCCCTGCTGTCCCTGGTAGTAATTTGCGCCCCTTCCCTCCCCTTGCTTTCAAAGATGGAGTCTGCACGGAAGGCTTGGGAAAACTCCCCCAGTTTGCCAGAGCAGAGCTCTCCAGGGGGTGCTAGCTCGGGCATCCAGCCTCCGTCCTCGGTGGGCGCCTCCAGCGGGGTCAACTACAGCTCCTTTGGTGGAGTATCCATGCCACCCATGCCTGTGGCCTCTGTAGCCCCTTCTGCTTCGATGCCAGGTATTATGTCCCCTGAGCCAGGCTCAGAAGCCTTCTCCATTCATGATTAAGCAAAGCGCTGGATGAATAGCCCCGAGCACATCCCAGTCCAATGCCTGCTGTGCCACCTCTGCCAGGGAGCAGCAGAGCAGCGCACCTCCCTGGGCCACAGCTTGTCCCTCTGTAGAGTGGGCTGGTGATGACGCTCCAGAGAGTAGCCATGCCCATGAAGCAAGGGCATCTCTGGAAGGTGCTTGGTACCAGCTGAGCCCTCCATCGGTGGTAGCTGTTTTTATCTTTACTATCGCCATCCTTGTCACTGTGTTGTGGCCCCAAGGGAGAACAGTGGGGATTTTGAGGAACCAGCTGCCAATGTCTCAGTGATGTAATTCCAATAGATCCTTCTGACCCTCCACTGTGGACTCGATAGCAGGAGGATGAAGAGGACAGTGACTGAGAGACCAGGGCAGCTGTATTCAACAGCCCTCCCAAGGGTCTGCAGCAGTTGGTGGGTGATGGTTGTAAAAGGTGGGCCACAGCCCACTGCCCTGCTCAGGTCCTGCTGCTGAGCCCCCAGGTGTGTGCTGCAGCACAGAAGGGAGCAGCCTCCACCTGCTCACACCCTCACTCTCAGAGTCTGCTGGGAAGCGGGACATGTGCAGTGTCTCCCTAAAGGACACTCGGCAACGGGAGACTTGATCATTCTCTCCTCCTCTGGATTCTGTTTCCAGGCAACCACCTCCCGCCTCTGTACTTGGACGGTCATGTGTTTGCAAGTCAGCCCCGGCTGGTTCCTCAAACCATACCTCAGCAGCAGAGTTACCAGCAGGTGAGGATGGCAGGACAGGCGGCTGGACAGGGAGGTGCAGTACCAGGACAGCCACTGCTGCATTCACTTCCTTGTTGTCCCGTTTCCTGTGTCCCCTGTGTGATGCCTAGCACCTGGCACATCATGACACCTAGAGAATTTGTTGGATGAGGAGGACCAAGTAAATGCTCCAGCCTTGCTTGACGTTCCTTCCCGCAGTCCTCCTCCCTTAGTCCTAGCTGGGAATTAGCTAAGGGCAGAACCTAGGTCCCCAGCCATGGAGATATTGGAGGAGGTAGTTTTGGAACAGGCAGATATTTGGTTTTGTGCAGGATTGATATATTTTCTGTGCTGTAAAGGGAGTGATTTTGGAGTCTCCCTCTGAAAGCTGGTGCTGGGCCTTCAGATAGCCCCAGCCCATGTGGCTAGTCTTCAACTCTTCCTTGAAACGTATGCCTAGTTCTCTAGTGAAGTGTGGGTTGGTCTTTCCATAACTGGATCACACTGCATGTGTCCTTCTCTCGCCTGGCCTTGTTTCTGCAGCTGTCCTCCATGAGTACACATAGCTAGGGTTTGTTTCTGTTGCTGTTACAAACTGCCAGTGCAGAGGTAGACCGTGGCTTGCCTTCACTACCAGGTTTTTGCTTTTGGTTTTTCCCTAGGAGCAGGGGAGGCAGGCAGGGTGTTTAGGGCAGGTGCATTTAGGGCAGGGTGGAGGGGCCAGGGTGTGAGCAGGGGTGCCACTTTGGAGGGCATTGGTGGTTACTACCTGGCTCCTGTTCACAGGCTGCCGCTGCCCAGCAAATCCCCATCTCTCTGCACACGTCTCTGCAGGCTCAGGCTCAGCTTGGACTGCGGGGCGGGCTTCCCGTCTCCCAGTCTCAGGAGATCTTCAGTTCTTTGCAGCCCTTCAGGTAAGCTCACATGTAGACTACTCCTAGCCTGGGCTTCAGACTGTCCCATTCCTTTGCTCTGTGACTATAGGTGTCCTCTGCTTTGGGCTTGGGAGGCAGAGGGGATGCTCTTGGTCCCTTTGCAGGCCAGCACTGTGCTCTAGGGGGCTGTGGGCCTCGTGTTCCCTTTCCTTCTCATCCTGCCTCCTGCTTCCTCACTAAGCCTGTTACCTTGTGTTTTGGGTGTTATTAGGTGTTTCTGGCCTGGAACAGCCTTGACGTGTCTGTGTAACCCAGTAATGCTCACAGTGGCCCTTAGACCATTAGCATCAGGCCCACCTGGACCTGAATTGCTGGAGGAGTAGGATCTGTGCTTCAGTGGGTGCTGGGGATGCTGGGGCTTGCCTACGTTGGTGACCCCCTGGTGTGTTCATCCACTGATCCTGGCATCTTCTGGCTTTTGCAGGTCTCAGGTGTACATGCACCCCAGCCTGTCACCACCCAGCACCATGATCCTCTCTGGGGGCACGGCCTTGAAGGCTCCATACTCAGCATTCCCAGGCATGCAGCCTTTAGAGATGGTGAAGCCCCAGTCCGGCTCACCCTACCAGCCCCTGAATGGAAACCAGGCCCTGGTCTACGAGGGCCAGCTCGGCCAGGCTGCTGGACTGGGTGCCTCCCAGATGTTGGATTCCCAGTTGCCACAGGTCAGTTCACTCGCTCCCTGGCATCTTCTGGCTTTTGCACACTTTCCCAGGCACTAGGTCTCCTTCTTTTACGACATTCCCCTACCTTCCTAACTGCCTCCGTGTGTGCTGACTTGTGACAGTCCTCAGCGGCTAGAACGTGGCCTCTTCTGAGCGGTCCCATTGCCATTTTATTCTGAGACCCAGCTATCCTGAGAGCACTGCTTCCTCTCCCCATCCCCGTGCTCTGACGTGGAAATCGGGAAGCAGCCTCTTTGCCCCTACCTGCTCCTTGAAGCCCCACCCTAGAATGTGCCCTGCTCAGCCTCCACGCGCAAGCTTCCCATTACCAAATCCCATACGAGAGTGGAGGTCTTCTCCCCGGACCTCTGGGCAGTGCCCGGCACCTGGGAGGGCCTCTCCCTTCCTGTGGCCCTGGCTTTGCAGTCTGTCCTGTCCACTGCGGCATCTGTTTGTCCATACTCGCATCCAGACTTGGGCATTACCGTAGCTGTGTATCTTCCCTGACCTCAAGTGCAAGGCTCCCGAGCAGCTGTCACCGCTGACCTTTCTGCCTCTGCCCCTCCAGTGATCCAGCTGCAAGTCCTTCACCTCCCTCCCTCCTCTTCACTTCCTCCCCCCTGGCAGGCCCTCGGAGCTGCTTGGCACTCTGCACTCGAGCTGTCTCCTGGGGGCCACCACGCTGCTAGCAGCCATTTCAGATTCACTATTTTTTCCTTGTTGCTTCCTACCCACTGTGGCCTTGCTTTCTGTGTCACCAAGGAAACAGGACAGTGACAGCCCATGGCCACATCTCCCTGCCTATATGCCACTGGAACGTGAGAGAGGCCTCACTCTCCCACTCATGGCCACTCTTACAAGTCCCCTGCACCTTGTGCATTCTGGAGCTCTATCACTGAGTTCCATCCCCAGTCCCTGGTCATCCCATCACGGCATTTTACCCAGTGGTCACACTGTCCCTCAAATCACATTCTGCAGTCAGGCCTCAGGGTGCCTGGTGTTCCTTCTGCCTCCTCAAACCCTTTCTTGCCTCTCCTTTGCTCACACCACCCAAGTCTGTAACACTGGGCATGCCCATGGGCCCTGTCTCTGGGCCACTTTCTGGTCCCATGGCTCTGAGTCCATGTGCTGGTCACTTTATCATTCATTTCTTTGCCCCAGAGTCACCCACAGACTGGAATTTCATATGCAGTGCCTGGCCGGCACCTCTGCTTTCATGTCTCTGCCATGTCCCACTTACCATGGCCAGACAGGAACTTCCTCCCTGTCCTGCTGGTGGTCCACTTTCCACCATACTTGTTCCTGCCACCCCTGCTGACCCCTTGATCCAGCAGGTCCTGATGGCTCTGTCTTTAGGAAGAATTCAGTTTCCACCCGTTCATTAACCCCGACCCCATACTCCGTAGGCTCTGAGGGAGCTCTTCTTGCACTGCCAGCTTCTGCCCTCTAGGCCTTCTGGCCAGGTGTTCATGCAGCAGCAGGACAGTTCTTCAAGTACACAGTCAGATCGCACGACACCAAGGCAGTGTCCTGAAGCTGTCCAATTGTCCTCACCTGCTGTGCTCCAAGCAGGAGCTTGGCGCTCAAGGCTGTGGCGCCACAAGCCTCAGTGATGTAATTCCAATAGATCCTTCTGACCCTCCACTGTGGACTCAACAGCAGGGAGATGAAGAGAACAGTGACTGAGAGGCAAAATGTGGGCCACCCCGTCCTCCTGCCCTGGGAGTTTCCAGACCACCCCTCTAGGTCTTGCTTTCTACCAGCATCAATGCTGTAGACAAGGTGCCACACAGAGAAAGCTTCACTTGCTGGGCAGCCCTCACCTCCGGGGCATGCTTGGCCTTGCTCCCTAAGCAACCTTCCCGATGTCCCCACTCATCTTCTTCCCACCCCTCTCTGGAACATGTGCACACACACAGCTGGTACATGCACATAGGTCCTGCTGCCTCTGCTGTGTGCTCAGCCGCTGGCAGCCATGTCCAATGTACCTCTACACTGCCCTGTCCTGCCCCTGCCATGTTTGAGGGTGCCCTGTGGCTCCCCCACACCTTATATTGAGTGAGGACTGAAGGTACGCATAGCCCTTTGCTCAGGAACAGAGGAGACACACAAGCATCATTGATAAGCACAGTCTGCACACGTGCTTACCCCATGTCTGTTCCTTTTTGTGACCTGTTGCCCAACAGCTGACCATGCCACTGCCTCGGTATGGCTCCGGGCAGCAACCACTGATCCTGCCACAGTCCATCCAGCTGCCACCAGGGCAGAGCCTCTCTGTCGGGGCCCCCCGAAGGATTCCTCCACCTGGGTCCCAGCCACCAGTCTTGAACACCAGCAGAGAGGTAAAGGTGTACTTCCTCCACCTGTGATCCTGGGGAAAGGGATTTGGTTAGCCCTTCCCAGTTAGCTGAGGACCACTGGGGTGGGAAGTGCTAGAGGATTGGGGTGCAGACTCTGGGTCTCTGGGTCTCCCTAGACAAGTTTTCCTGTGCCATGAAGTGTTTGAATTCTAAACATCAGGAACTCCTTCGTTTATGTGTAAGCCACTAATAAAAATAAGCTTGGCATGTTTGAGACTGGCAAGACAGGAAAGAACATTCACGCGACCAATGAATGCCCCAGTTGAATGCCTGAGGACCCTCCGGTGGAGCCACAGCAGATACAAGAACTAGAGATTCTGACTGAGTGTGTCCAGGGTCAAGGGTTAGGAGTCTCTGTTCCTCACTGCCTGTCCTGCTCTGGCTCTGCTGGGATGATACCTGAGTGATGCTCCTGGTATGGATGGCTGGTCTCCTCAGGTTGTGCACAAGTAGCTCTCCTGACCCTCTTTTGAAAGATGTTGAAATGTCCCTCCCCCTGAGAAGAAACCCTCTTTGGGCCTGGATTAGAATGGAGGGGCTGCAGATTCCCTACAGGGCACTGCTGGAAATCTCATGACCCTCGCTAGCTCCGCCCAGGGGGTTCACCAAGGGCCAGGCTGTCTCTGTGGTCATCAAATGACAGCTTGTTGCTTCTTGGCCTCTCTAGTCCTCTCAGATGGAGCTGAAAGGCTTCCACTTTGCCGACAGTAAACAGAATGTTCCCACAGGAGGCTCCGTATCGTCACCACAGACCTACAGGTAAAGACATGCCCTGGGGGCTGGGGACTGAGTAGCCTAGGATGCTGTAGACGTGACCCAGTGGCTCTGAAGAGGCTGTGAGCCCAGGGAGAGCAGTGCAAGAGCACTGAGGCCTGGTCCTCCAAGTCCCCAGGACGTACTTGTTAACCATGGGGAATGGGGAGACTGCATTTTAGTCATCAGAATGAGGATCTGGACTGGGTGTTTTCTGGAAGGCTAGGAAAGGAACAGCCCTTCCCAGGGCCTCTCCCAACTGCATTCTCCCTCTTCCCCTGCCACAAGACACTTGATTGTGGGGTCGCACGGCCCTCCCCTGTAGTCTACAAACTGGTGCCTGCTTTTCGCCTCCTCGGCATCTGTCTCTGCCTCCATTGATTGTCCCAGTCCCCTCAATTTGGAGGCTGCTCTGTTGGATCATGGCCAAGCACCTCTCGCCCATGTGGGGTTGGGAAGGCAGCTCTGGCCTTGGGCCACACAGACATGTATGGCCAACTCTTGTTCCATGAGGGGTTTCCTGGAGCTCCCTTGTATTCGCAGAGTGGGACAGACACACATGACCTGCAGCATTCTGCTCTAGCACCCCGAGGTCACCCCACCAACATGTGCTCTGTGGGGCGGGTCCCACGGCTTGGACCTTCTCTTGTGATCATTCTGCCCGGTGCTCCGGTGTGTCAGGCTGGGCTTCCTCCATCTCATCGTTCCACACTTCCAACCTCATTTCCAAAGAGATTTCATGAATTTTTTCCTCACTCATCTTCGTTTCTGTTCCTCCCGCTGTCTTGGCTTCGTGTTTGTGTCGGTATGTCTTGTTTTCCTACCATCACCTGTCACGTAGGCCAACACAGAACAGAAACATGACCTGGAGGGGAGGAAGGAAGCCTCAAGTGGGCACACAGGCTGTAGGCCCCTCACTGCCACATGCCTGCAAGCAGCATCTGGCTGCAGAGCAGTCCCCAAGGAGCACAGAGCAGGGCAGAAGCTGGAGTGACAGGCAACCTGTGCACACGGTTGTTGGAAGGGCAGCATCTTGCGTGGGAGGGTTGGTTCAGTGGGTGCTCTGTGTCCACAGACAGGGCAGTGGTTGGAGTACTTTTAAGTAATCTACAGGTGACAAAGTATACAGGAGGGACCTGGGGTGTGGCTCACTGTATAATGCCCTGGGTTCAGTCACCAGCACCAAAAATAGTCTGTGGGCAGATGTGCATGTGTTACATGTATGCACACTGCTGCATGTGAGGAACTTGTCCATCTGCAATTTTGGTATTTGCAGGGGTCACTGAGGGTCGGGGAGTTATTATAATTTTATAGAGCCATGCTCCCCAAAGTCTTCTGGAAATGGCACTGCTGAGACATGCCCTTCAGAAGAGGGACTGTGGTCAGACACCTGGCTGTCTGGACCAGAGGTGGAGTCCAGGGCACAGAGCCTCAGCAGCCCCACCTCATCCTGTTGACCTGTGCTGTGCACCTGTTAAGCCCTTTGACCACAGAACCTCATTAACATCCCTGGCACTGGTGGTCAGTGGAACACTGTACATTACTGTGCCTCTCATCCCCAACAAAATGAGGACTAGAAAAAACTCAGCACAATTCTGGTTGGATTAGGTTTATAGACCTTTTTTTTTTTTGTCTGGGACACTGCATCATGTTGGCCCAGACCCTCCAAACTCTACAAGATGGTCAGTGTCCATCTGTCTGTAGCATCAGCTTGGGCCCCACCTCTCCTCTCCTGGGTACATCTCCTGAAGTGCCAGGGTGGACGGTGACAACCACCCCTCCCCCTTTCTGCATTCTTGGCTGTCTCCAGTCTGGTTTCCATCTGAGAGGGCTCCAGCTGCCCGAGTGCGTGCTCTGGCCAGAGGGCCCTTCCTTGCTCGTTCCTCTCCCTGGGCTAGGCTTGGACTCATTTCTGTGGTGACACGTGTGTATTCTCACCCCTGCCTTTGGTTTTTTCAGGCCTAGCTCTGCTAGCCCCAGTGGGAAGCCCTCTGGATCAGCAGTTAACATGGGCTCTGTGCAGGGACACTACGTTCAACAGGTAGAAGATGGCTTTCCAGACCCTGCAGCTGGACACTTAGGCCTGCCTCCCAGCGCCGGAGGAGAGGGGACTGTTCAACCCATGAGTGCTCCTTTTATGAGGAGAATGTGCCCTCACGGTTAGAGCTGGGCAGCCTAGCTGGCGAAGGCATTTCTCCTTCTGAGGGCATCTGGATCCTTCCTTTCCTGCAGAGAGGGGAGGATTCCTGGTTCCTCAGAGGAGGGGACACCTGATGGTGGACTGCCCTAGCACTCTGGGCTGTGACGGCGCTGGGGAGAGCCGGCCAGGTCTGCGGATTAGCGCTAGAAGCCGGGTGTGCGCATGCTAGCTTTAGCAGTGGTGTCTCGCTGGTCTTGCTGGGTGGGCTCGCAGACAGGTCACACTCTGTTCTAATGAGGCTCTCTCAGCGTCTTCCTACAGGCCCTCTTCTTTCCCTCCTCTGAAGTGTCGCGGGCTCCAGAGCTCGGGACCTCGGTCCTGGGTTTTAGTAAGTCAGCATCTCTGGCTGGTGGGAGTCGGAGGACAAGGCTGTCATTTTCCACCTCCTTCAGGCTCCCCTGGGGGTCACTGCTGGAATCCTGTGGAACGAGCTCTAAAGCCTTCTCCCAGAGTTCAGACCACTGGGTGGTTGCTGCGGGACACCCTCTGCTGTGCACAGCTGCAGACTAGTGGAGCCTGAATGGGAATCTCAGGGTCCAGCTGAGTCCCGGGGGAAGGTCTGACTGAATCACAAAGATCTGGAGAACAAAGTCCCCCGAGGAGTGCTGGGGGCCCCAAGGCCTGTGGGGCATGGGGTGCACTATTTGGAAAGGTTTTGTCGGTCAGACTTGGACCAGAATGCGCCACCCTGAGATGTACCCTCACCAAGTTCTTTGTGGAGGACCCTGTGTCTTCTGCCTCTCCCAGTCTCTGCGCTCAGTGCCCATGGGGTGGGAGGAAGGCAGTCACGTGCTGGGATCCGTCCTAGGAGAGTGACTTCTAAGTCTGGCCCTTCAGCAAGGGATGGACAACTTGGGGGGCTTTTCTTTGTGTCTCAAGAGCAAGAATAGAGGGAGCTGTCTAGTAGGTGCTTCTGCAATGTGGTCACTTTCTTTTTCACATTCATGTGTCCAAAGGCAAAACGAGTGGATGAGAAGCCCAGCCTGGGAGCCGTGAAGCTGCAGGAGGCCCCCTCAGCTGCCCCCCAAATGAAGAGAACCGGAGCAATCAAGCCTCGGGCAGTCAAAGTGGAGGAGAGTAAAGCCTGAAGGTGCCTGGCCACAGCCTCGCCTCACCCTGACGGGGACAGTGCCACCACCCAGCCTGGGCCACCACTACTCGGAACCTCACCGGACCCACCGTCCGAGCACCTGGCCCAGACTGAGAGCTCTGCTCCTGCCCACTCCTCCCACTCCTCCCACTCCTGGAAGCTCATGCAGCCAGCTCGCACCGTGGACGCGTGGCGCCGACCTGCTTGCTTTGACATAAAAGAGCAATGGCTCCCTCCCTTCTGCCCCTCCTCCCCACGTGACTGTGGAGTGAGTCACCTCTGTGCAGTGCAGACCCGCCGGTGCAGTCCCCAGGCAGTGGCTGGCGGCTGGGTCTTTCTAGCCAGAGGCTTTTTGTTTTAAAAAGCAGCTAAGGTTTTTACAAAGGGGAAAGGAAAACAAAACGCCAGCTATGTCTGTATAGCTGAACTTTTATACAGTCCTCACTGTCCTCTCTGCCCCTCTGCTGTCCCCAGTGGTCTCCTCTTACCTCTGTCCTGTTTGATGCGTCGCTGCGATACCTTAAGAGATGCCTCTTAAGAATGTGCCCCATGGTCAGCCTTCGGGGTCACTGAGGTGCCATCGTTGGGTGCTCCACTGCCAGCTCCCGCTTTGGCGGTGAGGTGAGTGGGGCAGCAGGTCGGTCAGCATCTCCACTGGGCCCAGCCCCAGGCCGGGAGTCGATGACATTCTAGCTTAAGAATTAATTACATGGCATTTCTGTCTTGGGCTCTTATGAAGCCAGTGGACACAATGACTGTTGGGCACCAGAGGTGAACCTTGGTCATCAATGTCGTTGTCCAGATTGGCTGGGATGGCGTGAGCCGATGCTCCGTGGGTCCTGTCTGTGCTGTGCTTCCCAGGCCCCATACCCCCTCGGGCTCTGCTTCCACTCACCATCCTGTCCCCCGCCTTCTACAACCTGTCACTTCCCTTTCTCCTTTTGCAGAGCCTGCTGCGCTCTCTGGATCCCAGTCCCTCCACCCACATACAGCGCACACAGCTCGTCATTAAAGCCACAGGCACATAATACAGCTGTCCCTTGGGGTCTGCAAAGGCATGTTTCCTAGATGAGGCTATAAGGATTTTTCCTCGCCCTGTGCTTCAGTCGAGCAGCAGATCCTTGTTAGCATGCAGGAGCCCGAGCTAAGCAGCAGGTGTCAGCGTCACTCATCCTACAGCCTGCCAGCCAGGCAGGGTCAAGGTGAAGGTGGGCTATGGGGCTGGCCATGGTTCTGAAGCAGCCAGGGCAGCCTACCCAAAAGGACAGCATCTTCTGTCTGGAGAGCTGCCCCTCACCAAAGATGTGGGCCCCTGCATGCTGGGCTTCCTGCTTTCCAATCAGCCCAGACTCCATCATTCCCAGGAAGGTAAAGGGGGTAATTTCAGTTTCTCAAATGCTATGCAGGGTCCCTAACCAGTCATCCACCTGCAGGAGCCACTGCCTGTCCCAGAGTGTGCCACATAGGAAGGGCTGCCATGTGCCTGTGCAGCTGGCCCTTGGTGTCCCTGTGGGTGACAGCTGCGGGAGCTGGAGGTACTGCGCTATCTCCAGCAGAGCCTGGCCCCTGCTGTTGCAGTTGGGTTCAGCCTTCCCCTGCCAGCAGCGCTCACTGCACATCATCCCTGGTGGCATCTGGGGAAGAGCAGTCACTGCTCCACCTCAAGCCCTTGGCACCTCCCCTCCTTGCATCCATCCCCAGACCTTACTGGCTGGGCTTGTCTTCATCTTTACTCTTCTGTCCCTTCTCTAACGGCTGCCTGCCTGGAGTCTGCAGCCCTGGCCTGCCCTGTCCTTCATCTGCTCCCAACCCCCCACGTCTCTGGTCACTGTTCCTGTGATGAGTCTTCTACCCCTGCCCACTGCCTCCACTGCCAAGCCGCCCCTTGATGAGTCTGGGCCAGCCAGAGCACACGCAACCACCTCTGCCTGTCCACCTTACAAATGCCAGACCCACTCACCTAATGCCAATGTGCATTATGTGTCAAAAGGAACAAAAAAAATTTCTCATTTCAAAATTCAACAGAACAGTTGTGGATGCTGTTAAAAATGCAAGATGTCCCTTCAGGTGAACCTGCCACAGAATGACAGTACTTCCTGTTTGAGGAAAAGTAGGTCACCCATTCTCAACCTTCTCTCACCCTGTCTCCCTCCTTCCCTGCCTCCCACCCCAAATAAAGATAAGAGACACTAGAATTTATTTATATGTATTGATGTTGTAGGTCTAGGTGAAAAGAAGTAAAATGTTCCACTGCTCTATTTATATATAATGTCTGAATTATTCTGTGCAGGAAAGGCCAGGAAATTGCATGTGAAGTTTGGTGCGTTTGCCACCTCTGTGACCTCAGCTGTGGGCTCTTCCCCCAAGTGCAGATCTTCAATTTGACTCCGGCAGAGGGCAGGCCTCGGCCTCCCGACCTCCCAGCCCCTCTGTGTTCTGATTAAACGCAGTTTTTAGTGCAGCTTTTTAAGGTGCAATATCTTTCTTCCTTTCACATGGTTTTAGGGCCAATCTCAAGGTAATAGGACTTGGCGTCTTATTTTGGTTTCAAACCCCCATTCTCAGATCACAGATACATACAGAAGTTTCTGCCAGGGCGTCCTGGCCTTCAGTGGGAACAGGAGAAGGCCAGCACTCCTTTGCTACTGTTGAAGTGGCCAAGGGGCAGTGTAAGATCCTCTCACCGGTCAACTCCTGATGCTGGCAGTTTTGGCCAGACCATTGATGGTACAGCCTGTCGCTTGACCTCCAGGGACTTTGTAGTGTTGGTCCTCTGCTGACCACTCTGTGAAGTGAAATTCAAGGGTAGGGTGTCTGAAATGCAGTGTCCACCCACTGAGGGCTGGTTTCTTAACTGTTAGCTTCCCGTACATCGTTCACATTGAGTTCACAGAACACTCTGGCTCTAGTTTTCTTAAGGGAGAATAAAGGAAGACTTTATTACACATTCAGAAAAGGTTGAGTCCAGAGCTCTGGTCATTCCAGCTGCTTCTAAGTGATATCAGGGTGACATGTTAAATACTGACGTTCCCTCCTGTCTTCTGGATCTGCCTCCCACAGTCAGGGAGGAAGTCTGACACACTCAGCGACCAGGAGGCAGGCATCTGCTCCGGTGCAGTGTCAGCAGCTCTGACAAAGGCCCTTCCCCAAGGACCGCTGGGCCTCCCTCTGCCAAGTGGCTGCCTTTGCCTCATATCTTTTTTGTCCCTTCTCACTTCTTGCAGGGCAAACCTGGGTTACAGGGTCTGTTGGAAACGACCTTGCTGTGTTCTGTGATGAATGGGAAATGCAGACTTCCAAAAAAAACCCCAGCCCTCTGAATGTGAGCCCGGACCTGAATGAGAAGGCCATCTGGGCAGGAGTGGCTGGGTGTTGGAGACAGACGCTGTTACACAGCCATGCTCCTCACCCAGCCACCGGCACAGCTGGCTAGTGACATAGGGCATGAGACCTGCCTTTCACCCTTTCTCCGCCCCTTTGGTAGCCTCCAAGATGGCAGCAGCATTCTTAGGACCCCGTGTAAAAGCTCTGTGCAGGCGGCCTTCTTCCACTGTTTAAAGGGGATCCTATACTTTGGACCTCATGCCTTGGGTAGTAAAAAGGATCTGGGGGTTTGCTGCTTTGCTTTTGAGAGGATTATGTTTTGGTTTTGTTTCCTTTTGCTTTATTTTGGCCTTCCTCTTGTCTTTTCGTGTAGACCAGATATTTGAAAGGGCAGACGATGGCTCACGGGTCTGTGCAGCTTGTTTATACGTGATGTGGGGAAACCGTTACTCGGATGGGAAATGGCATCGTGGACTCAGCCGGCCGTGCTGGACGCTCACCCTCCCTCCCCTCCAGTTCAGTACCTGTTGTTTCTCCTTTCAAATATGTGATTGTACTAGCTCTTTCCATATGAAAGAACTCTCCTTATTTAAATAAAAAAAGGAAAAAAAATAAAGCTGGACATGCTTTCTCAGGTTGTGTGTCCCTTGTTTTTCACTCTGACTGGAGGCCTCTGCAGATGGAAGCTGCTTGTTTTACAGCTCACCCCGACACCAGGAGCGCTGAAATGCCTGAGCACCGCCAGCAGAGAGGACCAGAACAGCATGCTGCCCCGGGCAGCACCTGGCCGTCCCCATCACTTCCCAGGAGGGCACCCCCCTGTGCACACCTCCTCTGCCAGCCTCCCCCAACTGATGAGGGGCAAGCATGTGGCTGCCACTCCGCAGACCTTTTGGTCCAGGGCAATGAAGGGTCAAAAGCAGATTGGGGCTCAGGCAGTGCTGCTCAATTCTGCCATCACCTGTCTGTGTGGCCTTGGGAAAGACACCCAGCGTCACCTTCCTTTCCCTGAAGCGCGGGTCCTGCTGGGTGAGGTGGTGGTGCCCACCTGCATTCCCACCGCTCGAGGATCAAAGGCGAAGGGCCAGGGCTGGGCCGTGACTCGGGGTGAGAGCGCCGCCTGGCACGTGGGAGGCACGGGCTCCACGCTCGTCACCACAGTAAACTCATAAATGAAGGCGTTATGTCCACCTACAACTAAAGACCAAACCAAAGGCCAGTCTGGGCAACCTAGAGCCAGATTGGGGGCCTGGGAATGTAGTTCAGGGTGCGGAGCCCCTGGTCACCCAGTACGAGGAGCACCAGGGCATTTTAAACGGGCTGTAACGTACCTACCTCAGAGGGCAGTGCGGGGCCACTCGGCGGGCCCACGGCCAGGTAAGAGAACGACTGCCCTCCAGCAGCAGGGACCGCTTCCCTCGGGCTCCCCCAAGTCCGCGCGAGGGCCAGGGGCACCGCTGCGGGCCGCGCCCTCCGCACCGACCCCGGGCGGCACTCCAGGGTGAAGCGGCCCCCGGAGCCAGGAAGCAGCAGCAACCGGGCGAGCGCGCCGCATGGGGGCTCGGGCGGGTGCCGAGGGCCGCGGAGCCCGGGAGCGCGCAGGGCTGCAGCCGCGGCGGGACAGGTCCGGGGCGGCGCCGCCCGGCTCGGAGCACTGCCCGCGGCAGCCAGAGACCGCCCGCTCCCTTTAAGAAGACCAGGCGCCAGGCAAAGTGGGCCCGCCTGTAACCCCAGCGGCTGGGGAGGCTGAGGCAGGAGGATCTCGAGTTCTAGGCCCGCCTCGGCAGCAGGTTCAACCCCTAGTACCGAAGGGAAAAAAAGACACGTGTACGCCGACACGCCACACGGATCCTGGAACGCCCGAGCGGGGAGCAGCCCACCGGGGAGCTCCCAGCGTGCACTCCGGTGGGACCCGGGCCCGCGCCCTCGCCGACTGCGCACGCGCGCCATGGCCCTGCCCAGTGCGCGCACGCTGCGGCTCGACCCCGCAGGCTCGGCGAATCGAGCGCCGAACGGTGGATCGCGCGGGGTCCCCAGAGGCTGGGTCCCCAACGGTCGGCCTCCTAGGAGGTTCCGAGGCGTGACCCGGCGCCGGGAGCGCTCTGCCGGGCTCCGAGAAACCCGAGTACGTTTGGGGACGCGAGCCCAGCCGGAACTCGGAGTCCGTCAGTGCGGGGCACTCCGGGCCCGGGCGTCGGGGTCCTGGCGGCGCAGGGGCCGCGCAGCCTCGCGGGGACAGGAGCGCCGGGCCGCGGAGCTGGGAGGAGGCGGCTGCCGAGGCGGCCTGGGGAGAAAGGGGCTCGCAGGGCAGGGAGGGCAGGCCACCGGATGCACGCAGCTGGCACCGGAGCTGCCAGTCAGGGGAGGGCCCGAGGGCCACCCCAGGCCACGTCCTTGAAGTGGCCCCGCCCCCAGCAGGTGCCGGTGAAGCGGGTTGTTGAAGTGAAATTCCTGAGCGCCCGCCAGGTGTGCCGCCCTTTTGCATCCCAGGGGGTGCCCCAGGAAGCCAGTCTCCAGCCCTTCGCCCGGCCTCCCGCTGGTTGACGGCGGCTCGTCCCTTCTTTGCCCAGGTGTCCTCCAAGCCTGCTCTCCTGCACCATGTTGGGAGTTCTGAAGCGCCCTATAGTGGTGACGGCTGACGTCAACCTGAATGTGGTGGCTCTGACTGGAATGGGACTTCTGAGCCGACTGTGGCAGCTCTCCTACCCGCGCGCTGTGGTGTAAGCTGACAACTGCGTGGGAGGGGTGTCCAGGAAGAACTGTCATGTACACATGCTGGGGAAGATCTGCCACTTGGCTACACCCCCAGCCCCCGTTAAATGGTTGCAGTGGAGGGAAATGTGCTACCAGCCATAGATTTTCCGTTTTAAAATCGGAGGGTAGAGGATTGATGGATTTGGAAGTGAGTCTTCCTTGTTTAGGGTTCTCAGAGCCTGACTTTGATTGATGGATTTGGAAGTGAGTCTTCCTTGTTTAGGGTTCTCAGAGCCTGGCTGTGATCATAATGGGAAGTGGTTGCTTTTGTTATTGAAGGGCTGCTTATTAACACACATGTTCTTTTTTAACTTTTTGTTATGGAGAACATCAAATATATACAAAGTAGGGAGAACAGTATAATGGTCTCCACTAATATGTTCATTACCCAGCTTCAGCTGTCATCAGCTCATAGGCAGCCCCCGCTCTGCAGTGGATTAGTTTGAATTGAACTCTAGATGTGTTTCATAAATAATTCAGTATATATCTTTAAAACGTGAAGATTCTGGGCTAGGGTTGTGGCTCAGCAGTAGAGCGCTGACCTAGCACGTGTGAGGCCCTGGGTTCAATCCTCAGCACCACATAAAAAATAAATAAATAAAATAAATGTATTGTGTCCAACTACAACTGAAAAATAAAATATTTTTTAAAAATAAAAAATGAATTGGGCTGGGGATGTGGCTCAAGCGGTAGCGCGCTCGCCAGGCATGCGTGCGGCCCGGGTTCGATCCTCAGCACCACATACCAACAAAGATGTTGTGTCTGCCAAAAAAAAAAAAAAAAACTAAAAAAAAAATAAATATTAAAAAAAATTTTAAAAAAATAAAAAATGAAGATTCTTTTTGGGGAAGGGATAGAAGATGAAAATTCTTAAAAAGTCATGTAACTATGATCATTATCACACTTAAGAAATTGATAGCATTTCCTTGGTATCATCAGCTTTCCCCCCAATTGTATGACAAAATTTTATTGCAGTTGGTTCCCAAATGTCTTCCTTTCACTCCGGCAGCTGTTTTGTTGAGTCATCAGGTCTGATTCCAAGTCACAGTCTTAGCAGGTGCTGGCACCAGGAAGAGCTGGAGTGGGATTCCCCTCAGGCCTATGAGGTCTTTCAGTAGGTTGGCCAGCAGTGCGCACCTGTGTCAGAAACAGGAGCTAGGATCTGTCTGAGTGCCATCTTATGTTGGTGAATTTTTCCACCCACTTCCCTGTGGATGGATGATGTTGTATATGGCTTAGTATTTGGGGACAGGGTACAGTTGGAGCAGCAGATCTGACTGACACTGCTGATGACTTACCTAGAGTCATTTGGAAGCACGAAGGCATTCATCCACTCTCTTCTTGGTTACAATTCAGATTTCTAGTTGAATGCAATGTTTTGTTTGTTTTCAGTTTTGATGAAGTGTATTATGGGCAATACATCTCTTTTTACATGAAACGGATCTTCTTTTTGGATGACAGTGGACCACCATTTGGCCACATGCTGCTGGCCTTGGGAGGTAAGATTCATTAGTAGCCATTGCCTTTTGGGCTCTCAGTGAAACTTATCAGTGAAATTTCTTGAGGGCAGAAACTGTCTTTTGTTTATTTATCTTGTTTCCTTATTGCCTGCCACAGTACTCCAGGAAATTAATTTTCTATTTTAGGTTACTTAGGAGGATTTGATGGTAACTTTTTGTGGAACCGAATTGGAGCAGGTAAGAAAAAAAATAGCTTTGATTTTGCTTCTTAATGTGTGCATAATAGGAAGGGGAAATAATGGTTTTCATAGGAATTAACAGTTGCCCTTTATTCATCTGAGTTCAGGGTATGATTTTCATATAGGTGAAAAACTTTTGAAAAGTCTGATAAAAGTTTAGTGTTTTGTTACTGTAATTATTTCATTCCTAGTTTTTGGTACATGTATCCTGTGGCATAATTTTGTAGTTTTGGGACTAGATGGGGTACGTATAAATGAACATTAACTTCAGAATCTTTAGTCTGCATTCTGTGCTTAGTGAGAACTGCTTCCTAGACTGCATAAAGCTCATTTCAGAGCAATAGGGCCTATTGGTGATATCTGTATACCTAGATACTTGGGAGGCTGAGGCAGGAGGATTGATTGAGGACAAGAAGCCAAGACCAGCTTAGGTAACATAGCAAAACCCTGTCTCTAAACAACAAAACAAAAATTCAAAGCTAGTTTCAAAGTCTTTACCCATAGTCTGCACACTCAGTTGTTAATGTCATCCCCATTTTATGAACTTACATCTTAGAATCTAACCTGCAGTAGGTGCAGATGGCATGCCCACAGTTCTCAGCTCCTCTCTGTTGTTCCCTTTCCAGAATACACCAGCAATGTGCCTGTGTGGTCCTTGCGCCTGCTGCCGGCACTTGCTGGGGCACTCTCCATCCCCATGGCCTACCAGATAGTGACTGAGCTCCACTTTTCTCACTCTGCTGCCATGGGAGCTGCCCTGTTGATGCTTATGGGTAAGCCCCGGGCCCTGCCTGCTCCTGGTGCCACGAAGGGAAGAACGGTGCTGGCTATGCTGACGTTTCAGCAGGCGGTGAGGGGAGCTCACGTGCTTCCTGGCATCCCACACTAAGAAGCACATCCAGCTCATGAGTTTTGATTTTAACACCCGACCCCAGGCAGTCCC
Organism: Spermophilus citellus; assembly: GCF_964194105.1. Taxonomy (NCBI): domain Eukaryota; kingdom Metazoa; phylum Chordata; class Mammalia; order Rodentia; family Sciuridae; genus Spermophilus; species Spermophilus citellus. The sequence continues at coordinate 5,089,807 of NC_138183.1, read as the reverse complement.
TTGGCTGTGGGAGTGCTGGACTGTGTGATTGACCCTTGTCAGTAGTGGAGGTGTGGCTGTATGAAGAGAGGCCTGCCAGACACTGCTCCAAGGCACCTGTGTCTTCACTTGGTTGTTACTGATAATCCTCCTCTACCCCCTCCCAGGCTTTGGCCAGTTAAGATGGACTCATGAGCTAGTTTATCCTCTTTCAGCTTTGTTTATGAACAGATGGAATTAAATCAGCTAGACTGGTTCAGTTAGAAAAGTTAGACTACAGAATAAAAGAGATACTAGTATGGGTGATGACTCTCTCTGAGGTCCTGTGCCTATATAATGTTTTTATGTTCACAGCGCTCTGCAAAGCTGGTATTCTGCAAATAAGAAAAAGGCTCAGAGAAGTTAAGTGACTAGTCTATTCACAAGTTATCGGTAGATGTGATTCAGACTCTTATTCTTACCTGCCTCCGTGGCTCTGGGGCATGTCCTCTGCTCGCCACCCCACTTTTGAACTTTCCACCTTCAGATTTTGTGGCACTGTGGCAGGTTGTCTTTGTGTTAGTGAAGTACAGCCAGCATCTGTATCTTAGTGTTCTGCATCTGCAGACTCAACCAACTATGGATCAGAAATTAATAAAAAAAATTACACCTGTACCAAACATGTGTATTTATTTTTTCTAAACAAGACAGTAGAATGACTATTTACATATTATTTACATTGTGTCAGGTGTCTTAAGTAATCTACAGATGATTTCCAGGGAGGATGTGTAGGTGTATGCAAGTACTGTGCCTTTCTTGTAAAGGACATGAGCATCTGTACCCAAGGATTCCTTGGGGGCCGTCCTGGAGCCAGTTCCCCTGGGGGGACAGAGTGCGTCCTCTGTCTCCAGTGTGAATGTGCTTGTCTCCGCATTTGCACGTGCCACCTTAATACTCACATAATTTCCTGTCTGTAACAGAGAACGCCCTGATCACTCAGTCCAGGCTTATGCTTTTGGAGTCGTTGTTAATATTTTTTAATCTATTGGCTGTGTTATCCTACTTGAAGTTCTTCAACTCCCAAAAACACAGGTATGGAAAGTGGGGCTGTCTTTCCTAATTTATCAGAAAAAAGATTCTAGATGGGCTCTAAGACCTTTTATTTTGAATACTTTTCAATCATCTAATATTTTGGGGGTTGGCCATTGGCACATGACTTCATAAATATATCCTCATTTTTCTTTAACTTGCTGGAAATTTTTCCTTAGGAAAAAAAAAAGCATTCTGTTGGGACTGTAACTCTGAGAGATAGTGTGTGATAGAACCAGCCAACCCAGAGACTTCTCAGGGAAGTGTGTGCCTTCTCTGGCCTCTGTTCTGTAGTGTGTGACCTGTCCCTGTCCTTCTGTTTTTTTATCAGCCCTTTCTCTCTGCAATGGTGGTTCTGGCTGGTGCTAACCGGGATCGCTTGTGCCTGCGCCGTTGGGTGAGTGAGCGCCCCCTGTCTTGGGCAGGGCTCTCCCCTCCTGTGTGGCCACGTCCCATCGTGGCCTTATTCAGTTCTGTCTTTGCAGCATCAAATACATGGGTGTTTTCACCTACTTGCTTGTGCTTAGTGTCGCCGCCGTCCATGCCTGGCACCTGATTGGGGACCAGACCTTGTCAAATGTAAGTACTGACGTCAGTGCAGCATTAGGCCGGCCTGTGGGAATGACAGGTCCCAGGGAGTGTTGGGTGCAAAGACCTCAGTGCTCAAAGCTTCATGTGCAGACAAGCCAGGCAGCCTGGCCTTTTAGCTGTGAGGGCACCTATGTGTGGGAGGGCGAGTGTCTCCTGTTGACTTTTTCTAAGCCTAGCATCTGGACGTGGACATATCTTGCCGTGGAGTAGGAACTGACTTTTTCTTGCATCTTCTGGCAGGTCTGTGTGTTTTTTCACTTGCTTGCCAGAGCGGTGGCCTTATTGGGCATCCCGGTCATCCTGTACTTACTCTTCTTCTATGTCCACTTGATGCTGGTATACCGCTCTGGGCCCCATGACCAGATCATGTCTAGTGCCTTCCAAGCCAGCTTGGAGGTAAGGAGGATGTATTAACATTGTCAAGTGAGCATTATAGGAATTCAGTCAAGAATGTATCAGCCACATCAGTAAAGGAATCCTGAATACAGTAATGCTATGGAATAAATGAAGAGGCTGACTCCCTTTAATTCTCTGAATGACTCTGGGCATTTTGAAATGCCTTACAGGATAGACTCGGGTCTGGCATTCATTTATATTAACTGCAAATACAGTATAAGATGAGCGTCCCTACCCTAAAAATCTTGAAATCCAAAATTGCTCCAAAATCCCTAACTTTCCAAGTGCCAGCATGAATGCTTAACAATTTCAGATTTTGAAACATTTCTGATTCAGATTTTCAGATTAGGGATGATCACCTGTTAAGGTCTGTTCAGATATTCCAAAATGCAAAAAAAATCCAAAGTCTGAAACACTGATGCTCCAAGCATTTTGCATAAGAGATGCTCAGCCTGTAGGATGGACCAAGTGACTTGGGTAGGAGTCAATCTCTGAGCCCCACTCTGAGTTTTCTCATCTCTCTCTCTCTCTCTGGTGCTACTGAGGAATGAAGGCAGGACCTCGGGCTGCTGGGCAAGTGCTGTAACCCTGAGCCCTACTGCAGCCCAAGACGTCCCATAAGCTGTGTCTCACAGGATTTTATGGGAACTAAATGCGGGTACAAGCGGAGAACTTAGCCGAGTGCCTGATCCAGGGGCAGCACTCTCTCCAGGAGCTCTAATTGTAATTCTTAGCGAATAGGACACAACTGCAGGAGTTAATTATAACCAACTAGATAACAGCAGTTCCCACTACCTCGCTCCCACACTCACCTTCCTCCGTTTCCATTTGTCTAGGGAGGGCTGGCCCGCATTACCCAAGGCCAGCCACTGGAGGTGGCCTTCGGTTCCCAGGTCACCCTGAGGAGCGTCTTTGGCAAACCCCTGCCCTGCTGGCTCCACTCTCACCAGAGCACCTACCCCATGATGTAAGGAAAGTGAAGATCATGGACTGTTCTGTCTTCTCACAGCTCTGCCGACGTGGGCGGCTCTCACGCTGTGCTCTGGAGCCACCCACGAGTACTGTGGCATAAGTGAAAGCCTAGAGCTGGGGGCGTGGTATGGCACACTGGCTCCTTGTGTGTCCTCCAAGGATCTGTCTGACACTAGTGCTGCTCTCTCCGTATCCTCGGCCTCACTTCCCCCCACACCTCACTAGGTGGTGTTTGCTGAAGTCTGTTTCCCTCTGTGGAACCTGTGGGAGAACAGCCATGGGTCCTTGGCTGACCACTCTGTTGATTTTCTCACGCAGATATGAGGATGGCCGGGGCAGCTCCCACCAGCAGCAGGTGACCTGTTACCCCTTCAAGGACATCAACAACTGGTGGATCGTGAAGGATCCTGGGAGGTGAGCACAGGCCCAGCACTCCACAGCAGAACTTAGCAGGCCTGGCTGGACCAGGTCCTGGGGCTCTAACTGGGTCCCCCCACCCAGCACCCTTCATTGAGCCTGGGAGGCTGGAGTGCCCATGCAGGGCCTCCTCTTAGAAGTGTCACAGGCATGACCCAAACTCCCCTCTTCCAGTGCCCTTCACCACCACTGCCACTCCTCTCAGAAAAATAGAATCTTGCTGGGCATGGCTTCACATGCTATAATCAATCCCAGGACCAGGAGGCGAGGCGGGAGGATTGTTAAGTTAAAGGCAGCCTCAGCAACTTAGTGAGGCCCCAAGCCACTTAGTGAGACTCTGTCTCAAAAAAAATGGCTAGAGATGTAGCTCGGTGGTTAAATGCCACTGGGTTCAATCCTCAGTGCCAAAAAAAAAAGAAAGATGAAAGCAGCATCACCTTCCTCAGGCCTCTGCTCACTCCCCATGCCTAGGCTCTGGCCTCTGCCTGCAAATTAGATCTCAAACCTTCCAGGTCCCGTTTCCACCACCTGCCTGTCTCCACTGCCTGCCCTGTCCGCTGGTGGCCAGATTCCTATTCCTATGTACCCCAGTGTTTCAGTCAGCTTTCTCCCTGCTGTGACTAAAAGACCAACCACAATGATCAAAGAAGAGGAAAAGTTTATTTAGGAGCTCATTGTGTTCATAGATAGCAGGCTCCATTCCTCGGGACTTGAGGTGAGGCAGGACATCATGGTGGGAGAGTGTGGCAGAGGGAAGCAGCTCACGTGATGATCAAGGAGCAGAGAGAGACTCCACTTGCCAGATTCAAATATATACCCGGCACCACGCCCCCTGTGCCCACCCCCTCCAGCCACAGCCCACCTGCTTTCAGTCACCACTCAGTTAATCCTATCAGGTGATTATTTCACTGATTGGGTAAAGGCTCTCATAACCCAGTGTGAGGGAACACCTCACATCCAACCATAACAACCACTCCAGCATCAGCTGCCATGGAGGGGTCCTCATTACCAGGCACTCTTCTGCTCAAAACCCCCCTGAGCTTCTGATGCCCCTAGAATTCATCCCCTGCATGAGGTGCTCCTGCCCCAGCCTCTGGTCTCCAGCCTTGCCTGCATGCTTAGCTCTCAGGCACCTCTGTGTCCAGAGCAGGGCACAGAGGTGGCTGAGAGCCCACCTGGCTGGACCTTCTTATTAGGAATGTGAAGGCCAGGTCCTTGGGAGGCTTCCTGGTCACCCTGTACAGCCTCCGCACCCCCCTGCTATCACCATCACCCCTGCCTCCTGTGTCCACTGCATGCAACTGCTGATGTGATCTGCATGTTCATTTGCTCCTTATCAGTTTTGCTCACTGCAGTGATGTGAGGGCAGCTGGTCACCACTTGGCTTGTCCAGCCACTTGTCAGCATGTGGCCCAGTGTCTGGCATTTAACCGGTTCTTACTTTGGTGGTTATGAACAGAAGATCCTCGCTTTAAAAGGGAGTGTTGGCAGACGTAGTCACTGTTCAGCATTTGTCACTGTAGCATTTGCAGACAAGCATGACAGTGGCAGACAATCCCACATGGCCATTTGGAAAGTGACCTTAAGCTTTAGAAAGAGGTTAAGTGAAACCATGCCATGGTTCCACACAGCATTGCCTCTGAGGTGTGGGTGGGTGGGCAGCTGCGGACCCCACGGTCTCTGCTGGCAGTCTGGAGCCCTGGCACCTCCTGGAGAGCTGTCGGTTTCGGGGTACCAAACCCAACAGCACCACATCTTCCCCAGGCATCAGCTGGTGGTGAACAGCCCTCTGCGGCCTGTGCGGCACGGAGACGTGGTGCAGCTGGTGCACGGCATGACCACCCGCCTCCTCAACACGTGAGTACCTGCCCCCTCACCTTGGCGCACTTGTTGCTTTTGGATGTCCTCTGCTGCCACTGTCCAGCAGGACACAACTGCTGCCCGGCACTTGTATGTGCCTTAGGGGTCAGCAGGGGACCCGGGGACACAGCTGACGAAAGGGCTTTAAAGGAAACACCTGGTGCAGGTAAGGTGGCAGGCCCGGTGTGTACCAGAGTGTGAGGCGCAGTCAGAGCCATACCACAGAGGGTGCTCCGGTGCTTTCCACATAGACGGAGTTCGGGTGCTCCTCTGTAAAGCAGCACACGTTTAAAATGAATTTCAGAGAGACCTCCCCATGTTGCCAACCCAGTCAGGACTGAGTCCTCTTGCTGACCTGCCTTCTCTACAGTGGCCACTGCTCCTCCTGCTTGGGAGCCACTCTCCAGCTTCTCCCTCCCACCTCCTCTGGGTCATGCTGCCAGCCTGCTGGTCCTCACCCTCGTGCCCTGTGCACCTTCACATACCAGGACCCCACTTCTTAGGTTGTCTCACCTTGTCCGGCGTAACTACCTCCAGCCTCCCCAGGAACGCCCACATCCCGCTTGGCTGCACAGGGGGCTCGTGGTACCCGGCTCTGGCTTAGCTGCTCCTACAGAGCCCAGATCCTGTCAGGCATCACCTTGACTCTTCTCTGTCCACTCCTACTCACCCTACAGAGGGTTGTTTGCTTCTCCCCTGAACCCCACATCCAAGTCCAGACCTCCTGACTCCCCTGGCCCCCGCCATGCTCAGGCCCAGGCCACCCCTTGAGAAGGTGTAGTGCGCTGGCATTGCTTCTCTGCCCACAGCCCTCTGGCGACTTCCCGTCACCCTCATTCTGTCCCAGTTGAGGCCCTTCGTGTCCTAACATGCATCACCCCATCGCCTGACCTCCCTCCTAGTCCCAAGTGGCCGAGCATCGCACTTGGGGCTTTTGCCGCACCCCCTCTCTGCAGTGTGCTTGGACTCAGTCCCCAGGTCCCACCCAGGGCTTATTCCAGGCTGTTCACCACCAGGTCACCTCATGGGAAGGCGTTTCCGGGAGCCGCCCGGTCTGGTTCCCTCAGGGCAGATCTGGTCCAGCTGGGCCACCTGCACTCCCTGTCCACAGTGTGGGGAGCTGTCTTCTAGAGGCCACAGAGGTTCCTGCTGCCCCTGTGTCTGCAGCACCTAGCAGGACTGGCGCAGGGGTGACAGGTCACAGGCGAGTCAGGAGGACCTGGTGCTCCTGGCCAGTGCGGCTGGTCTCATGGCAGGCTGCCCCCCACCATTGCCCTGCTTGGCCCTGGTCAGCTGGGAGCTGGCCAACAGCTCTGCTGCCAAGCACTGCATGGCAGTGCTGGGGGCTCTGGCTCTCAGACACGGAACCCCCAGGCCCGTGATGGCCTTGCCTTCCTCTGATTCACGGTTCCCTGGTCCAAAAAGCGGGGTGGAGACACCACCTAGTTATGTCACAGCTACCCTGGGAAGACCATCTGTGTGCTCCCCGAGAAGGGGCAGCCGTGGGGGTCCTATTCAGCATCTCACTGCCAGCTCCAGGGGCGTGTCCTCAGGCAGTGACCACTAGCAGGGACCCAGGTTGTCCTTTAAGCCAGCTGCCTTTTTCCCTTAAAGAAGAGTAGCTTGTAGGCAGTTTCTGCAGCTGCTCCATCTGCTTGGCTTCCAGGCATGATGTCGCGGCTCCACTGAGCCCCCACGCCCAGGAGGTCTCCTGCTACATCGACTACAACATCTCCATGCCCACCCAGAATCTCTGGAGGCTGGTGAGTCCACGCGGAGTGCCATGTTGGGCACTAGACCGTCAGGAGCCAGGGTGAACGGGGCGTACATTCCAGTTCGGAATGTCCCGCTATGATTTCAGGTCATTCTGATGCAACTGCAAAGTGGGGTCTTTGGTCATGAAGTTTTCGCTGGGAGTAGATTCCTGCTCCTCTGTGGAGAGCCTTCGAGCTCCTGGACCTGGCTGGATGCTTTGGGTCTGCTCCAGGCAGGGCTGCCTGCTTGTACGTCTCCCCGACCTGCCACTGTTCACCCGCACAACCTGGTCCTCACTTGGGACCTGAGCTCCGGCCACCCTGTGACCCAGGGGAAGTGCCTCTCAGCCTGACAGGTCCTGCTTCTCATGCTCCCATAGAGCAGCAGCCTGCAGCTGTCTTTCCCCCAGCCACCACTCGGCTCCCCCAGGAAAGGCAGCGTGCAGGAGGAGTGCAGTTGCTGGGCCTCTTGCCCCTGAGTGCAGGACCCGGATGCTCAGCACAGCAAAGTCCGGTCATCCACCACGAGAGTCAAGCTTGCTCTCCAGCTACCACTGGTGCCCATGGCCTCCTTTGGATCTCAATAGGGTGACCACACACCAGCCTTGGCGCCACCCCTGGTGGCTCCCTCCATAACGCCAGCGGTCTGCGGAGGCTGGCTGTGTACTTAGCCTGCTTCTGCCCTTCTGCCTTCTCTACTGCGCACACTTGTACCCTGCTACCCCACCTCCTCTGAGTGGGCCTTTGTGATGGGAGCTCTCCCAGCGGAAGTCCCACTCAGGGTTACCTGTTCCTGAGTGCTGTACCTCCCTCTTGGCCATCTTTTTGCCAGAGGCTCCATTGCTGGTCCTGCTCCTCCACCTCCCTTCTGGTGGCACCACATGCCCACATGTCAGCTGGAGTTGACAGGATGAGGAAGGAGGGTGTGCCCCAGGAGCAGCCGCCTGGCCCCAGAGTGACCAGCTGGATTGCCGCAGTCTTGGCTGGGCACAGAATCACGAGCCAATCAAGCAGGAACAAAACTTTATTTTGAAAAAGCCGCTAACACTCTCAGCGCCAGCAAGTCAAAAACCGGTCCTCCCACGAGGGTGTCCGACCGGAACCGCGCGCCGACCGGAACCCCGGGGTCCCCCGGACCTCCCCCGGAATTTCCTCCTACTATCCTTCCCCAACCAATGGGAACTCTCCAAGAGTCTGGTAACATGAGTCCGTAACATGAGTCCGGTAGCAGGCCAAGGTGAACAGCGGGAGTCCAATTTGCATATGAATGTAAATCTTAACATAATCATCTCAGTGGCTAGCTGGCGTCACTTTACAACCAAAGGTGCCATACATTGTATATTTGCTTGTGGCTCCTAGCATCTGCCCCCTTCTGTTTAATTAAGCAACAAGCAATGTGGCTAGGGACCGTGCCTGGTAGGTTGTCCAATTTAACATATGGTTCTTACCCGTCATGGGAGAACTGACCTTTAGGCGTCAGCTTCCTGTCTTAGGTTGAATCCACTGTAATCAGAGCAACCCGTCGCTGACTACCGGTCCAGCATTCAGCCATGCTTGTGGATAGGCCTATGCACCAGTGGGGGGGTGAGGTTCTTGCCTCACCTCTGTTGGCCCCCAAATTTAGCCTTGGTGCCAGTGGGGGGGTGAGGTTCTTTGCCTCACCTCTGTTGGCCCCCAAATTTAGACCATCACTAGTAGAAGGGAGGAGGATACAGAAATGCCACGACACCAAGCCAATTGATGGCTCCTTGGAAAAATTGCGTCACTGGTGACACCATCAGCAAAGATATGCCAGTATTACCACAATAAACATGGGGTGAGCTGGCAAGGAAATTGCATCACTGGTGACACCATCAGCAAAGATATGCCAGCAGTACCACAATTCGGTGCACCAGATGATATTTTACAATGTATACAACTGATATATAGTCCAGGCAAGTTCTGCAAGCAGTTCAAATTGGAGGAGTCTATCAATATGTCCATTTCCTCCCAAAGTAAATCAAGTCCTTGATTGAGCATTACTTGTTGAGTTATATTCATTGATGCATCAGTTTATACAGTTTACTGTGATAGCTATCATAGAAGCTGTAGTTTGGTTTTATCTCAGTCTTCACCGGAATTGGGATGGAGATGGAAATTCTGGCAATGATGCTAAAGAGACATTATCCTGAACAGAGTTATTAAATATAATGAAAAGGAATGGTGAAAGTAAACAAACAGATCTGTTAACCATCTTTAACAACAATCATAAACAGCTGTTCACCTAATTTAAATTAAACCATATAAATCACGTGAATAAAGAAAAAATTCGGATCCATTTTTTCATGAGCGCTCCATATATAAGAAATATGGACATACACACATACAGACATACAACACAAAACAGAAGTGTGCACACAACATACAACACATAAGACAATAGTAAATAAAGGCCTTGTAACTATACTTAGGTGAAATCTCCATTGCAATGTTTAAAAACTCCACAGTCAAAAAATAAATAAATAAATAAATAAATAAATAAAAAAATAAAACACAGTCAAAAAATAAAACTGATCAGAAAAACATTAACCTAGGTTTGTATGAGCTCAAAAATAAAATAGAACTTTATGATGTGGAAAAATGCAATAATAAAATAGATACTGAAAAAAAAAAAAAACCTTGGTTAATCACTGTCGCAGATGTAAGAATAGCCAAGCTGGAGCTCTGGATGTCAGCTGTTATGGATTTGAGTCAAATCATCTTCTTTTTCTGTAGAAATTGTTTTAGTTAATCTCTCTGGAATCCAAATCGGTTGCTGTTCATCCTGTGGGAAAACACAGACAGCGCCCCGATTCCAGACTATCACTGGATCCGGGCCTTTCCATTGTCCTGTTAGAATATCTTTCCAAAGTACCTTAGGCTTATGTACATTTTTGGGGTACAAATGTCTTTCCGCAGCACTAAGTCCCGATGAATCTAAATTTAAAAAGTTTAGAGTAAAAAGGGTTATTTTAAGTTTATCTTTGGGGGATATATACCCCTTTCCAATTCCCTCCTTTTGTTTTAATAAGTACATTTTAATAGTTTGATGAGCTCTTTCAACTATGCCTTGTCCTTGTGGATTGTATGGAATTCCTGTTATGTGAGTAATACCAAATGATGAGCAAAATTGTTTAAAAGAGGAGGAAGTATAACCAGGACCGTTGTCCGTTTTTAACTGTTTTGGAACGCCCACAGTGGCAAAATTTTGTAAGCAATGAGCTATAACATCTTTAGTTTTTTCTCCGGCATGAAGGGAGCCCATCAAAAATCCGGAAGAGGTATCAACTGTAACATGTAAATATTTTAATTTTCCAAATTCTGGCAAGTGTGTGACGTCCATCTGCCAAATATGGTTAGGTATTAGTCCTCTAGGATTGACTCCAAGATTAACTTGTGGTAAAAATGTCACACAATTTTGACATTGTTTTATTATATGTCTGGCCTGTTCTTTAGTTATTTTAAAACGCTTTTGTAAAGTATTAGCATTGACATGGAACCTTTTATGAAAATTTATAGCTTCTTCTATTGTGGAGAAAATATGTATGTCATGTGTAGATTTATCTGCTAGTTCATTGCCCATACTAAGGGCTCCAGGCAATCCTGTATGTGCCCTGATATGACCTATGAAGAATGGATCTTTTCGGTCCCAGATTAGACTTTGTATATCGGAAAACAAAGAGAAAACAGTAGAGGAAGGGGAAATCCTACCAGCATCTTCAAGGGAATTAATAGCATTAACTACATACTGACTATCAGAAAATAAATTAAATACAGAATCTTTAAACATCATAAAAGCTTGTAATACTGCATTAAGCTCTACCTTTTGAGCTGATTGTTTGGGTACTAAAAATGTAAAAGTTTGATCAGGAGTAACTACTGCTGCTGTACCATTGTTTGACCCATCAGTGAATATATTTGGAGCATTTATGATAGGGGTTTTTCTTGTCATTTTTGGAAAAACTACAGGATGCTTAGACCAAAAAGACAACAAAGGATTAGATGGTAAGTGATTATCAAATGAAACACTAGTTTTACACAGGATTATTGCCCAAGTATTTAACTCATTAGCTAACTCATCAATTTGATCCATAGTATATGGAGTAATAATTTTATTGGGAGAAATCCCAAACACTCCCTTAGCTGCTTTTATTCCTTTGAGTATTAATTGTCCTACAGCCTCAGGATATCTAGTAAGAATAGTGTTAGGGGAATAAGATAAATGTATCCACAATAATGGACCTTCTTGCCAAAATACTCCTGTAGGAATATTTTTTGTTGGTAGTACAATAAATAATAAAGGCAAACTTATATCAATTCTATCCAAATGCATATTTTCCATATATGTTTCAATGATTTTTAATACTTTTCTTGCTTCAGGCGTTAACATGCGGGGTGAATTTGGATCTGATGGACCTTTTAGAATATCAAATAAAGGTCCTAACTCTCCTGTTGGTATGCCTAGATAAGGCCTTATCCAATTTATGTCTCCCAATAACTTTTGAAAGTCATTAAGTGATTTGAGTTGATCTACTCGTATTTGAATTTTTGGTGGACGGACCATGGTTGAGGATAATAGAACTCCTAAATAATTAATTGGAAGATTTAATTGTACTTTATCTATTGCTATCTCTAGATTATAGTTTTTCAATAAGTTTGTAAGTGTGGCATAACATTCTAGTAATGTGTTTTTATCTTTATGTGCCAATAACACATCATCCATATAGTGAAATATTTGTAGTTCAGGATTTTGGTTTCTAAGTGGCTGGATTGCTTTATTAACATAAATTTGACACATAGTTGGGCTGTTAGCCATCCCTTGAGGGAGTACTTTCCATTCATATCTCTGATCAGGACCTTCATGATTCAGTGCAGGGATAGTAAATGCAAAATGTGGACTATCCTCGGGATGAATTGGAATTGAAAAGAAACAATCTTTAATATCTATAACTAAAACATGCCAGGTTTTTGGTAAAGCAGACAATTGAGGAATCCCTGATTGAGCAGGCCCCATAATAACCATCTCATTATTAATGGCTCTTAAATCTTGTAATAATCTCCATTTACCAGATTTCTTTTTAATGACAAAAATGGGAGTATTATAGGGGGATACGGAAGGTTGTATATGTCCTTCCGCTAACTGTTGTCTGACCAAGTCATGGGCTACTTGTATCTTTTCTTTAGTCAAGGGCCACTGAGGAACCCACACTGGTCTTTCTGATTTCCAAGTAATTTTGATTGTCTCAGTGGCCCTTTCTGAAAACCCAGTTCATGTCTATTTATTTCTTGATCTATTTGAATAGGTGCTGTCATACCTTGTTCTTGTTCTCTTAATCTTTTTTCTTTCCTAAAGCCTTGTTTAGCCCTAGTAGTGGGCGCGTTAGGATTGATGTTATTTGTTAATGTCAATCCTAATTGATCTAGGACATCTCGTCCCCATAAATTTACAGGAAGATGATCCAATACATAGGGCTGTATAGTTCCTTCACATCCTTCAGGATCCCTCCAATCTAATACCATAGCACTTCTATGGGGATTTGTTGCCACTCCTAGGCCTCGAAGCGTTTGAGTGGCTTGTTGTAATGGCCAATATTTTGGCCATTCTTGACGAGAGATGACACTAAGGTCAGCTCCTGTGTCCAGCAGCCCATTAAAGTCATGTCCTTGAATATTTAATTTTAGCATTGGGCGAGAATCTAAATTCAAAGACAGCATAGCCCAATCTACACCTGTGGAGCCTAATCCCTTGGAACCTCTTTCTACATTACAACTGGAAAATTTATCATGCAGGCTGGGTATTATTAATAACTGTGCTATTCTATCTCCTGGTGAAATTACTGATATACCTCTTGGAGAACTAGCTATAATTTTTATTTCACCTTCATAATCGGGATCAATTACCCCAGGACTTATCATAAGTCCTTTTAGTGTAGAAGAACTGCGTCCCAATAATAAGCCTACTGTTCCCTGGGGAAGAGGTCCTTTTACTCCTGTGGGAATGATTTGAATTCCCATCTCTGGGGTTAGTACTGCTCTGGCAGAGGCGCAGATGTCCAGCCCTGCGCTCCCTCTAGTTTGTCTGATGAGGGATTTAATGGATAATGCGTCCTGGGCACTACCTTGATGGGGCTGTTGGGTTCCTCCATTGCCCCATATATTTGTGGTTTGGGGCCCCGGGGCATTGGGCCCTCTAGTCCGTTTTTTGGCAATGGAGCTTGATACCTTTCTCCACGATATCGTGGGTAAACACTTGGTCCTTGTTCGTTTTTTGATAACGGAATACCCTCTATGGTGGTTTGAGAACGGCATTCATTAGCCCAATGTCTCCCTCTACGGCATCGTGGGCAAATACCTGGTATTCTATTCCTTTGATATCCAGCTTTGTTAAACCCTCCTCTTATGGGGCAACTCCTTTTAAAATGTCCTGTTTGATTACAATTATAGCATGTTCTTGGCCTGGCATCTAAAGCCTGTTGTACTGCTGCTAAGACTTGCCCCTGTTCATTAATGTCTCTACATAATTTAATATATGTGTTTAAATCCTCATGTCTCCATGGTCTAATGACCTCTCTGCAGCAACGATTTGCTTGGTCATAAGCCAGTTGTTTTATAAATGGCATTACCTGTTCTGTATTTCCAAATATCCTAGAGGCTGACTGAATAAGTCTATCTACAAATTCAGCATAAGGTTCATTAGTTCCTTGTATTACCTTAGATAATTGACCTTGTAAGTCTCCATGCCCCTGTAAAGTTTTCCATGCCCTAACTGCATCTACAGCAATTTGTGCGTACACACCAGGGTCATATTCAATTTGTTGTCTTTGACCCTCATAAGGTCCCTTCCCCAAAAGCATTTCTATATTTCTTTGAGGATAGCCAGCTTCTGCATTTCGCCTAGCTGTCTCCATGCAAAATTCCTCATTGGCAACCTTCCATAACAAATATTGTCCTCCGTCTAGCACAGATCGACACATGTTAGCCCAATCTGCTGGTGTCATGTCCAAGTTGGTAACAGATTCGACCATGCTTATTGTGAAGGGAGCTTGCGGCCCATAGGTCGTTACAGCCTCCTTTAATTGCTTTATTGTTTTGAAATCTAAAGCACGGTGAATTCGTTGCCCTCCTGCCTGCTCAAGTACAGGGCATGCTAATCTTTGGGGTCCTGCCTCAGAATTCCGTCCATCAACTACGGGAATTGAGGGCCGCTCAGCGGTAGATGGAGCTGTTGGCTGAGTTACGCCCTCTGGTGATAGAACGGAGTTGGTAGCAACCTCCTGTTGTAATTCTCCACCTGATGGCTGCTTGTCCTCTAAGCTTGCTTTCTTTAAATTCTCCTCTGTCTGACTAGCTTGAGAGACCTTCTCTTTTGCTTGACCTAGCGTTTTTTCTACCATAGTCTGGACCTCTAACAATTTACTTAACAGTTTTTCGGTTTGTTTTTTATTGGATTCTAATCTACTATAACCTAACCCAATAAGGTAGGATAAAACAAAGCCGAAGCAGAATGAAACAAAGACGGAGCAGACAATGGTTGTATCAATTTTCTCTTTCTCAGGGCTGAATAACTTCAAACCTTGAGCCAACCATTTTTTCCAGTTCGCCTGAGAAAATTCTAGGGCTAGGGAGCTCGAAATGAAAACAAAATAAATCAAAACAAGAACACATTGTTTTCTGAGAAGGTCATCCATCCTGTCGCCTTCCCTCAGGGGCGAGCAATTTACTCACCTCTAAGCTTCAGGCGTTCCCCGTACGGGCCGCCAAATGCCGCAGTCTTGGCTGGGCACAGAATCACGAGCCAATCAAGCAGGAACAAAACTTTATTTTGAAAAAGCCGCTAACACTCTCAGCGCCAGCAAGTCAAAAACCGGTCCTCCCACGAGGGTGTCCGACCGGAACCGCGCGCCGACCGGAACCCCGGGGTCCCCCGGACCTCCCCCGGAATTTCCTCCTACTATCCTTCCCCAACCAATGGGAACTCTCCAAGAGTCTGGTAACATGAGTCCGTAACATGAGTCCGGTAGCAGGCCAAGGTGAACAGCGGGAGTCCAATTTGCATATGAATGTAAATCTTAACATAATCATCTCAGTGGCTAGCTGGCGTCACTTTACAACCAAAGGTGCCATACATTGTATATTTGCTTGTGGCTCCTAGCACTGGATGTCTGGGCATTTGCTCCTGTTCAGCCTCGTGGGTTCCCTGGTTCTTGTCAATAAAATGGGGTTCTCATGAGGCCCCACTGCGTCAGGCTGTAACAGGACAAAGTACTCTTCATGTCCCAGAATGAGGAGTCCCTCCCTGGAGACCATCTAAGCTTCATGTGAACCAACTTCATAGTCACCAGACAGGGACTAAGGAGTGCCTGCCTCTGGCCACCACGCTCTACCCCCAGGTGACCATGCAGGGTGGAGAGGACAGAAACTCTTCAGTCTTTTCAGTCTCTGGGGGATCCTGTCTTGTGTGGCCTTTGGCAGGGACGGTGTGTCTTCCCATGGGCTGGACCAGAGTTGTGTCCCGGGCACTATCCAGGATAAGCCCCTCGCAGCCCCCTTGCTTGTGAGCTTCCCCCTTTGTTCAGAGCCATGTTAATGTCATTGCTTGGTGACTGGTCTTCATTTTTGCATTTAAGGAAATTTGAAAAAGAATGGAACAATTGTCAAGATCCATTTTTGGTGCTGGGTTTGCTTTTTTAAAAAAAAAATTCTTTTTAGTTGTAGATGGACATAATACCTTTATTTTCTCTATTTTTATGTGGTGCTGAGGATCGAACCCCATGCTTCACATGTGCTAGTCAAGCACTGTACCGCTGAGCCATAACCCCAGTCCTGGTGTTGGGTTTTTTGCAGTGCTAGGGATCAAACCCAGACCCTTGTGTACATGCAACAGTACTCTACCTCTGAGCCATGCACCCAGCCTGACAGAGTTTGCTTTTGCAGGACATTGTGAACAGAGAGTCAGATAGAGAAGTCTGGAAGACCATCTTGTCAGAAGTGCGCTTTGTGCACGTGAACACGTCCGCCATATTGAAGGTAGGAAGTGCCACTGGCTGGCTTGGCTATGGAAGCCTTGACTCTCATAGTCTGTTCCCTGAACTCCAGGCCAGAGCCTTCTACAGGAGGAGTACTAAAGTCACTGCCCTGTGTATTTATTGTACATTGAGGAAGGGAGTTTTTATAACTGCTCAGGGCAGAACCCTAGGGGGACATCCGCAGTGGAGCCATCAGGTGGGCAGCCCGGACTGCCTTCAGGCGCTCCCTTTATCTTATTTGGTTTTGCCAGCTGAGCGGGGCACACCTCCCCGACTGGGGGTTCCGGCAACTGGAGATCGTAGGGGAGAAGCTGTCACGGGGTCACCATGGGAGCATGATGTGGAACGTGGAGGAGCACCGGTATGGCAAAAGTGAGTCTTCCTGCTGTCCCCTATGACTCCCACCATCTCCAACACTCAGCACCTGAGAAGACACTGACAGATGTGGGTTTGGCAGGAGCTGAGCACTCCCCACCTCAGTGGCCATCCCAGCCCTTTGTCCCGCCATGAGGACAACATAGGGCTTTTCCCAAGGGCCACAGGGAGAAGCTAGTGCACCCCCTGCAGGCAGAGAATTCTGAGTGGAGAAAGGCCCTTGTGAATGGGGGTGTGGGGGTTGGGCAAACTCGGGATGGTGCAGCGCGATGAGGCGTCAGGTGGGCTGTTGGCAATGCAGGGAGGTGAGTTTTTTGCCAAGCTGGTGGCTTCCATGTCAGCTCCCTGGCTTTACTCTGCTCCTATCTTTGGTGTCCTATTGTGTTCTGTCAGGCCAGGAGCAAAGGGAGAGGGAGCTGGAACTGCACTCCCCTACTGAGATCGACATCAGCAAGAACCTCAGCTTTATGGCCAAATTCTCGGAACTGCAGGTGACAGGTGGCGGGAGGGAGCTGGCTTCTGCTGTGTGGGCTGAGCTCTGCAGTTCCCAGCGTTCATCTTGGACCTGGGACCTCAGACTCAGAAGGTGTGTCTCCCCTCTCTCCAGTCTGAGTGATGTGCGGAATGCTGGGGCCCTGGGCCCTTGCAGTCAGGAACAAGGAGGTCCAGACCAAGTGTGAAATTACAGCCTTGCTACAGCATCCTAAAGTCACCCAACAAGTCCAAAGGGGCCACTGTCAAGTAGCAGAGGCCTAGAGGAGTAAGTCAGGAACTCAGAAGGCCTGGACCTGAACATGAGCCCAGTGGGCACTGAGTCCAGGCCCCCAGTCACAGAGGATGTGCTGGGTTAGAGTTCAAGGCCCCTGACCAGGAGCACTCATTGTGCCTGCCCTGTTGCTTCTGTTGCACAATCCAAATGAACTTGAGGTTGGATAGTTCACAGGCAAGGGGCACAGTTGACAAACACCTTTGACAAAACCTGTGTGACCTGGAGCACCTGTCATCCTAACAGCTGAGGCCCATGCTTTGTTGCAGTGGAGGATGCTGACGCTGCGCAGCGAGGACTCTGAGCACAGGTACAGCTCCACGCCGCTGCAGTGGGTCGCCCTGGACACCAGCATCGCCTACTGGCTGCACCCCACAACCAGTGTAAGAAGCGCTTGTGATAGCTGGCAGGGGCTTTGTCCCGTCCTTGGGAATTCCCTCTGGCATTAAGAGCAGCCAGCATGTCCTGGGTTTCTGCCAAGCCTGTTCTAGCAGCAGACCAGGACTTGGTTTTCTCGGGACGCTGGGCAGCGTGGGCCAATACTCTATCAGATGCTGAGAGTAAGCCTCACGCTTGCCTGTCTAAGAAAGCCTCAGCTTTGTTGCTGTTGTGGGAGAGCGCTGTCGCCCTTTTCCTGACGGAAGTGGTTTGTAAGATGTCGTCCGCATAGCACCTGGTAGGCAAGCTCACCAGGGCTCTGTTTATGTGTGTCTTGTCTTCACACCGCAGAGTGGAGGCAGCTGCAGTGAGTGCTCAGGGAATACTCGCTGAATGGGCAGGTGGTAAAACGCTCCCTTCTCACTCAGTTGGAGGAGAGCAGCCCTTGTGAAAAGAAAGTACCAGGAGCAGGTCCCAGGACTTACCCAGCATATGTGCAGAAGCGGGGACTACCTACCATTCCATGAACAGCTTTCTCGTTAAAAAATGAATCTTGCCGGGCACCGTGGCACACACCTGTAATCCCAGTGATTTGGAGGTCTGAGGCAGCAGAGTCACTAGTTTGTGGCCAGTCTCAGCAGCTTACTGATATCTTGTCTCAAAAAGAGAAAGAAAATCTTAGGAATGAGGGTGAATCTAGTGTCATGTCATACACAGGCTCTGGGTTCACCCCCCAGTGTGTCCCCTGCCCAAAAATAGAAAAAAAAAACTCATTTACTCCTAGTTTTCAGTTTTAGTTTACAAAATCAAGAACCCTAGCATTTTCCTAGAAGGATTCTCCTTGAGAACAGGTCTCTCCAGGTTAGGGTGAGACTGGAGGATACCAGAATGAATCTGTGTGGTTTTTGTTTGGCTTTTGATACTATGGGTTGAACCCAGGGCCTCAAACATGTTAGGCAAACATTCTACCACCAAGTCACATCCCGCCCTTTATTTTATTTTGAGATGGGGTTGGGGGTGGGGTCTCCAGAACATGCTACACTGGCCTTGAACTTGCAACCTTCCGACTTCAGCCTCCCGATTAGCCAGGATTCCAGGTGTATGCTCTGCACTTGGCTGCCTCTGCTTTTTCGCCCTTCACTGTAGTAGAGTAGGAGTGTGGTTTTCTTTAACACAGCAGTTTCCCTCTGCACAGAGGGCAGGTGCCTGAGAGTGACTCCCATATGCTTTCAGGCTCAGATCCACCTGCTTGGAAACATTGTGATCTGGGCCTCTGCCAGCCTCGCCACAGTGGCCTACACCCTGCTCTTCTTCTGGTACCTGCTCAGACGGCGAAGGAGTATCTGTGACCTCCCTGAGGGTTGGTGCAGCTCCCCAGCTCCTTTTTCTGCCTCTCCTTTTCACTGTGATGAGATTTCTCTCGCTTAAGTGACAGCCCAACTGTACTGGGAACCTACGCCCTAAGGCGTAGGTAGGGAAATTTCACTTAGATAGGGAAATACTTTATTTTCGACTCCCTAGCTGGTGGCAGTTAGGTTTCCTGGTGGTATTTCTGACTTCTCCAGCAGGAAGGGTCATGGCCAGTAGTGTTCTCTGGCCTTCGCTTAAGTTGGCTGCATGTACCAAAAGTGGCTGGGAAAAGAGCAGCCGACAGGCGCACCTAGGGCTGATGATTGTCTGCAGCTAACAGAAATGCACTTGAGACCATCTTGAAACAGAGAAGCGAAAACTACCAGTGTGGGGTGGGTGTCCCCAGGGCCTGGCCCAGGTCCCAAAGACTACTGGGACCTGCATAGCACCTTTGCCCCACTCTCTCTCTGCTCATCTTTCAGTGCGTGACCCTTCTCTCTGTTGACTTTCCATGTAACTCTGGGCTGGTGGACAAGTGCAGCCCCACCTCCATAAATCCCAGAAGAAATGCCCAGATGAGAGCAGGTGGACCAGATCTGCCCTGTGCGGCCAGCCCAGGCTTCAGGGGCCCAGTGATTAACACACAGCAAGGCCTGCCCTCCCACGGGGCTGAGCCATCACAAGACAATGGTGGTTATGTCCAGGCAGGAGGCTACAAATTCTCATGACTCTCCTGTCCACTCTTCCTCCTGAGAGTGGGAAGGTTGGGAGCGAGAGGTCAGGCACCGAGGTTGTAAGCCTGGGATTTAAGGGTGAGCCCATGGACACGACCCCTGTGGCAGTGCTGCTCTGACATGTGCCCTCCTGCAGATGCCTGGCGGCAGTGGGCCTTAACCGGGGTCCTGTGTGTTGGCGGCTGGGCACTGAACTACCTGCCCTTCTTCCTGATGGAGAAGACACTCTTCCTCTACCACTACCTGCCTGCACTCACCTTCCAGATCCTTCTGCTCCCAGTTGTCCTGCAGCACGTCAGTGATCACCTGTGCAGGTTGGCAGCAGGGCTGGGGGTCATGCAGGCTGCTTTCGGTGCAACATGGGCTGGGAGAGGCACAGCCAGCCAGGTGCAGTGGCCACGTCTATAGTCATAGCTACTGAGGAGGGGGAGGCAGGAGGATGGCAAGTCCCAGGCCCTCTCTCAAAAAGTAAAATGGTTGGATGTAGCTCAGTGGTAGAGTACCAAGGATCAGGGGGGAAAAAGTCCACAGGCCTTGGCAGGTGACCATGTAGACTATGGATTCCAAGAGAATGGCTAAGCAGGGTCACTGTAGAGCAACAATCAGGCGTCCTCACAGTGCTTTGCACTGCTGCCCACAGGTCCCAGGTGCAGAGAAGCCTTTTCAGCGCCCTGGTCATAGCCTGGTATTCCACTGCATGCCACGTGTCAAACATGCTGCGCCCACTGACCTATGGGGACAGGTCACTCTCACCCAGTGAACTCCAGGCCCTTCGCTGGAAAGATAGCTGGGACATCCTGATCCGAAAACACTAGCAGAACAAGCACAGCAAGAATCGTCTGGGCTGGGGTAGGACAGGGTCTCTTATAACCATTTTTATCTTTGACAAGCAGAGGGCTGTCAGCCTGCAGCCTGGTGGGCTCACAAAGTCACCCTGGAACTTAATTGTGGTTTCATTCTTAAAGCAGTCCTCTGAAGAGCAACATTATTTGGAGGTTTTATTTTTCTGAATAGTGAAGAACATGCTCCCTCCATGCCCTCCCACCCATGAGGCCCCTTAAGCTCAGACATGTGAGTTTCAGTGGCCAACACAGGAGCGACATGTGAAGGCAGGCCAGTGACCTGCGAGCCAGGACCTGCCCAAGAGGCCCTCACGGTGTGGGCTTGGTGTTTGATTTGATGGACTCACTCAACTGAGCAGGCTGTCCCTGACCTCAGCAAGGCCCTGCAGGCCACCCTGGACAGCCGTCTGGTGGTGTGGACATCTTTTTGAGGCCTACAACAAATGCTGTTTAAAGACTGACTCCTCAGGTTGCTTTTTAAAAACCCCTTCTGAGATTTTAGTCGAGGTTGGGCCACCTGTACATTTCCCTGCCCTCCCTTTGCCTTCTTTTCTAGTGGAAATAAAAGAGACGAACTGACATTTGTATCTGATATTATTTATTGAGTCTCCCTCTAAAGGAACCCAAGCTTAACACAACTGTTAAGACTCAACAGAAGGCCCTGGCGCTGCACGCAGCTCAGGAACGCCGTGGCTGGTAACTATGAGTTGTGCTCAACAGGAAGAAAGGGAAAGAAAATGTGCCTAGCTTGTGGCAATGGCAAAGGACACTTTTTTCCAGAAAGGGTGGTCACATGGGAGGGAAGACAAACTTGGACAACGGACAGGACCATTTGTGAGGCCCTGAGGTCTAGCCTTGCATGAGGGAGCCACCTGAACACCTGCAGGCCAGCACATGCTGTGGCTGGAGGCTGCTGCCCTGGACACAGCTGAGCTATACCAGGGACAGCCCATCCAGACAGCCCCGGTAAGGTGGAAGCACCTGGCCCTGTGGGACTGTGTGCAGACTCTGTTCCAGCCAGAGCAGACCCAACAGCCCACTGCCTGCTGCCCCAGGATGCAGGAGCCATGCAGGCACCTGGGGTCTGGACCCCTTGCCCTCTGTGGTGCTGGTTAGAGAGATGGTGGCTGATGCCAAGGTTCCTGCCTCTTCTCTGTCACTGAGGCACAGGCAAGAGGGAAGGAAATGGCTCGGAGGCACCTTAGACCAGCACTCACCACATTGGACCACAGCCCAGTGGTGGGTCAGAAAAGGTTTCTAGGGCACCACGAGCCTTGGGGTATGGAACAGAATGAGGGAGAGGAAGCAATGGGCCCTGCTGGACAGTCCACCAGGGTGAATAGTGCCTCTTAAAGCCTGTTTCAGTGATGGGCGAGTAAACCAAGCCCTACTGGGAAATTCTCACCAGTCAGACACACCAGGCCCACAGTGCCCAGGCTGCTTCCTCAGGTTTCCCAACGCAGACTGGCATTCCTCCCGGGGACAAGCACACAGGCTAACCATGAGCCAGGGCACTTCAGTGACCCCCAGAGAAGTTAAAACCTCCCTAAACGAGAGGAAGCCCTGTCTCTACCTACCAAAGTGAGCTTCCCCCCAAGAGCACAGGAGCCTTGGCCCTGACACCACCTTAGGACAAGCCAGGGAGAAGCACTGCTGCCTTTTAAGGGCAAGAGGTGCCCCATGCCCGTCCCGAAACTCGGGTCTGTGGGGATCCCTGCTGGCAGACTGGGGGACAGCACGTAATGGCCCTCAGTGGGGTCTGCTGCTGGACTCCAGGTGCGACCGTCTACCAGAGGCCAGCACCCTGGGGTGGTCTCCTGGCTCAGAGAAGGTTCTCTTGTAGCTCCGCCCGTTGGCTCCCCCTCGGTGCCGCTTACAGAGGTCGCCATTCAAGATGTCCTGGATGTGCTGCACAATCAGGTTGATGGCAACTGCAGACAGACAGTGGGTGCTCAGCTGTCCTCCCTGCTGCGCCATAGGACTGCTGCTGGTGTGGGGCCTCCCCCTCCCCAGGGGCCACTAGCCAGGTCCTCACAAGCCACCACACATTTTAGCAGACAGAAACCGCAAGACAGGATGTGAGACAGTAAAACTCAGCAGCTCAGTTTGCTGCGGGAGCCTAGGCTGCTTGGGAGCCTGGTTAAAGCCCTGCCCTGTCTGTGCTGAACTGCGCCTCAGATAGACACTGGTGGGCCTTGTGCACTTGGGAATCCTCAACAGCAGAGGCATGAGACAGCAGTCCTGTGTGGTGGCTCTGGGAGGACTTGGCCGGGCAGTTTCTTACCCATATTGTCAACCCCTCGAGGGATGATGACGTCAGCATACTTCTTTGTCTGCGAGACACAAAGGGGTTCTCATAAGATTTCTCCTTCCCAGGACTGTGTAAGAGTGGGGGACCAAGGTGGGGTGCCCCAGGATGCTGGTGTTATCAGCAGGTGGGGAACAGGGCACAAGTGTGAGAGAAATGGGTTTTCAGACAGATGAAAGGCGGTACCGGAAGGCAGAACTCCTCGAAGGCGGGCTTGACGAAGGTGGTGTACTGGGTCAGGATCTGCTCCAGGTCCCTCCCGCGGTGCACATCCCGGAGAACTGCGGTGACAGGAAGGAAGCACCACGGTCAGCCCTCCCTCAGGACTCACAGCCACCGCAGCCAGGGCACAGAATCCCCAGATGCACTACCTCTCCGAGAGAGCCTGACGTCAGAGTCCGTGTCCACGAAGAGGCGCAGGTGGAACATGTCCCGAATCTCCTGGCTATAGAACACCAAGATGCCTTCGAACAGAACGACGTCTGCAGGATAGACCACAGTGGTTTCCAGCAACCTACCAGGCACAGAGGAAGCAATGGGCCCTGCTGGGCAGTCCACCATAACACCAGGGAGAATGACTCTGGGGAGAGGACAGATGTAGGCAGTGGTTCACAGAAATGTGGCAGGTCCTGCCATGGGGCAGTCTTTGTAGGAACCCAGAGGGGACGCCCTAACCAGCTCTCTTTTTGGACCTCCTGGAAGCCACCTGCTTACCTTGAGTGGGTCACAAAATCGTAGGTTGGGACTTCAACAGTTTTGCCCTCCACGATGTTTTTCAGAGTCCTGTGCATCAAATCATTATCAAAAGCATCTGCAGAGATGAAGCAAAGGGCAAGACAACCCAGCTGCCCTTGTGCCACGGACAGGAGGGCACTAGGGATACTGAGGACCCTACAGGACATTCAGACTAGAAGCTGCCCCTGCAGTTTCTGTTTGTTAGTGACACAGTCCACTGCAGTTTTACAGACCACACAGGACAAAGTTGCCCAGACTGCCTTCAGGCAGTGCACGGCCCAAGCTGTCCCACCAGGAAGCTGCAGCACACTGGCCAGCAATGGAAACCAGGGAGTCAGGCCTCCCTCCTCTCTCTTGCTGGGAATAATCAGTGGGAATGCTGCTTTGCAGGCCTTCTTCCTCCATATCGCTGGGCAGACTCTGTCCCAGAGATAGCAAGCACCTTCCAGATCGGGGAAGGGCTGCAGGGCCCTGGGCCCTAGATCACCCACTGCTTCCCACAGCTGGCTTCCCTGAGGACTTTGCCCCTGGGCAGGTGGGTAAGGGAAAGGCCACTCTAGACAATGGGGTGTGCAAAAGACCTTATCAGCAGCAAGCTGGAGGAGGGAAGGCAAGGGGATTTCAAATGGACTGAGCAGTGGTCCCCAAGGCCCCTCCTGCCCAGGTTTCCTGACTGGCTCCAACCAAACTCCTGCAGGGCACCCAGGCCCAGAGAGCTGGTCCAATCCTCCTGACTTGACTTGCAGGAACCCAGAGGGGAGGCCCTCTGCAGGACATGTGGATAACTTCCCTGACCCCACTGGGGCTGATCCCTGCACAACCCAGGCCCTGGCAGCCTGCCTGGGCAAGCTCTCTGGGTGTACCTGGGTGGTCGAAATTGTACTGTCCCTTCAAGGCCTTAGCCTTCTGCTCCGCGGTCAGGACCTTATAGAACCGGTCCTGGCTCAGGATGACCAGCTTGCGCTGCCGGTGGTCCACCTCGTTCTGTCCCAGCAGCTCCATGATCTTCTCACATACCGTGGACTGGGGACACATAAACAGCACCCCCCGCTGGCACGGCGGGCGACTCCGCCCGCAGGGGGCTTCCGCCCGCCAGCAACAGGTGGCGCGGGGTGAAGGCGGCAGGGACCTGCGGCCCGGGCGGAGAGGGAGCCCGGGGTCGCCGCCCCCGCCCCGCCCCGCCCCGCCCGCCGCCCGCCCGCTCACCTTCCCGCTCGCCGTGCCGCCGCTCACGCCGATCAGGAAGGGCCGCGGCTGCGGGCGGTCGGCCTCGGGCGCGGCGGCCCCGCAGTCGCCACCTCCCGCCGAAGCCATGTCGGCCCCGCTGCGCCACCGCGCCCGCCGCTTCCGGGGCCCGCGGCGCATGTGCGCGGGGGGCGTGGCCGCGCTCGGGGCGGAGCCTCGGCGCTCTCCGTGGGGGCCTCGCGCCCCGCCCGCGCCGCCTGCCGCACGTGCGCGTCCTGCGCGGCCTCCGCGGCGTAGCGGGCAGGTGTCCTCGAGCGCGCAGACCCGCGCTGGGCCGGCAGCGCGAAGGGCGGTAGAGGCTCGCGGGTGGGCTCCCCCGCGCCCGGCTTCTCCCTCCCGAGGGAGGCGAGGCCGCGACGGGCGGGCGGGCGGCCCCAGGCGCCTGGGGCACCTCGGATGCAGGGGCTGGAGAAACCCGCGGACGCCGGGGCCACTGCCGCGTCACGTCGGGGTGATCGCCAGCTCAGGAGCGCTGTGGGCCCTCCGGCGGCCAGCGCGAGGGAACTCTGACCTCTGCAAGCCTGCGGAGGACGACGTGGGGCCTCGGGCCCGGCCGGGTCCCGCTGGATCTGGCGGGCGCGCGTGATGGCTCGGGGAGGTTCCGCCAGGAAGCCACACGGACGGGGACACCCCCGGGCACCTCCTGCGCCCGTGTGTGCGGTTCTGGACGGCCTGTTGGGGACCCCGCCGGCACAGGCCGATGACACTGACCGCATTTTATGTATTTCATTTCCTATGGTTTTTTCCCTTAGTATTTTTATTGCAACATCATGTGACTTAGAGGACTGTTTACAAATGCAGTGCTCGGCCTTTGAGACAATTAAAAAACTTTTAAGAACTAGAATTTTAGGGCTGGGCTGGGGCTGGGGCTCAGCGGTAGAACGCTCACCTAGCATGTGGGAGGCTCCGGATTGATCCTCAGCACCACCTAAAAATAAATAAATAAATAAAATAAAGGTGTTGTGTTCAACTACGACTAAAAAATATTTTTAAAAAAGAACTAGAATTTACATAGTGGTTTGTTTGACTTGTTACTATAGTGAAGACTAAGGGAAGAAATTTTGAAGCAGAAATACAATGATTTTCACACAAAGAGAGACTTATATTCCTCCCTTACATCATACAAAGGGAGGTAAAGGGGCTGGGGTTGTGGCTCAGTGGTAGAGTGCTTACCTAGCACATGTGAAGCACTGGGTTTGATCCTCTGCTCCACATAAAAATAAATATAATAAAAGGGAAGAAGAAAGAAAAGAAAAAAGAGGAAAAACGACAGAGGATAAAAAATGTGGCATATACACAATGGAATATTACTCAGCAATAAAAGAATAAAATCATGGCATTTGCAGGTAAATGGATGGAGTTAGAGAAGATAATGCTGAGTGAAGTTAACCAATCCCCCAAAACCAAATGGCTAATGTTTTCTTTGATCTAAGGAGGCTGGCTCATAGTGGGGTAGGGAGGGGGAGCATGGGAGGAATAGATGAATTCTAGATAGGGCAGAGGGGTGGGAGGGGAAGGGAGGGGGCAGGGGGTTATCAGTGATGGTGGAATATGATGATCATTATTATCCAAAGTACATGTATGAAGGCATTAATTGGTGTGAATATACTTTGTATACAACAAATGCATTACGATTCCTTTTACACATATAGAGCACAATTTTTCATATAATGCTAAGTTAGCCAATCCCAAAAAAACCAAATGGCGAAAATTGATATGAAAAATTGTGCTCTATATGTGTAATAGGAATTGTAATGCATTTTGCTGTCTCATATATATATATATATATATATATATATATATATATTCATATATATTCACAATATATTCACATATATATATATATGTGTGTGTGTGTGTGTGTGTAAAAATCGTTTTTTCCCTTATTTGCAGAAAGGAGGGAAGCTCTAGGTCTCAGCAAATATGGAACCAACCAGGTCAGTTAAGGGCTCAGCATCTTCTCTGCAGATGTTTGAATCCTGTCATGCCTTTCCCTTTCCTTGTTGCCAGCAGCACCCCAGGGAAATGGCCTCATGGTTGGCTGAAGTCCTGTCACCCACATGACAAAGAACTAACTCTTGGATCGTCATTTGGGCCCCTGTTGGTTCAATTTTGGTGTCTGTGATGGGCTCCCATTCTTAGACTTGTCACCACCTTGGAGAAGTCCTTTGACACTTCCCATCTATTCTTACCCCCTGTGCAATCTTGATATTTCAGGTCAAAGCTCCTTGAGCATCTCTCTTCTCCTCCTGTCTTCTGATTCCTCTCGGTTGCTCACTGGAAACCTTGGCGCCATTGGCACCGTCTGGTTTGGGCCCAGCATTCTGTCTGTTACTGTCATTAATTGCTTCAGCCTTGCCCTTGACTCCTGTTCATTTCCTTTACTCGTAAAATATGTTTCAAAATCAGGTATCATTCCCAAGATCCGACTCAACTGGCCCATTTTCATGGCATATGTCTTGCAATGAAACTGACTGTATTTCGGCTTCTCTAGAAGTGCTTCAGAGTCATCCAGCTTCAGCTTGTTAACGTCACTGTCACCCACACCCAGAAGTTTGCTGAGGAAAGGCTGTTTTGAAAGGTTCCAATCCATCTCCATGTTCCCCTACGTTGATGAAAATCACTGGATTTTTTTGTGGCAGCAACTGCCTGAGTCCCCCACCTCCTTTTGCATGACCACCAAGTTTTGTCACTGTTACCGAGGCCACTTTATCTTTAAAAGCCTTAGCCTGGGTTTCAGACGCCTGCCCAGTGTAGGTGTCTGTCACCTAAACAGTGTCATCAGGTTATACAGCGTGAGCAGCTTGAAACCTTTCTTCAGGGAGTCCTCTTGCTTGTGGTGGCCACTTATATCAACAATAATAATCTCAAATTTTTCATTTTTAAAATATTTATTTTAATTTTTTTAGTTGCAGATAGACACAATACCTTCATTTATTTATTTTTATGTGGTGCTGAGGATTGAACCCAGTGACTTCCACATGCGAGGTGAGCCCTCTACCACTGAGCTACAACCCCAGCCCTTTAAATATTTATTTTTTAGTTGTAGGTGGACTCAATATCTTTATTTCATTGTTATGTGGTGCTGAGGTTTGAACCCAGTGCCTCGCATGTGCTAGGTGAGCGCTCTGCCACTGAGCCATAGCCCCGCCCCTCAGATTTCTCATTTTTGGATTTCTCCACTCTTTCAGGAGCAATGGAGCAGTTCTGTGTAGCTTCCCAGAGTGGAACTCTCACCTGGGTGGCATCAGGCTTTGCCTGGGCAGAAGCCCGTTGGGACAGGCGGTCGTTCCAGCCTCCCTGGCAATCCGGCAAGCATGGTCACATTCCGTTTTTCCTTTGATGGGTGTCCTGCTTAAACTCCAGGGTCTGCAGCTCCCAGGGTCTTTAAAGCCAGCATGCTGACTCGCCTTTCTTAAGACCAGAGCAGTAGCAGACGCGGTGTGTTCTCTAGTTCTCCTCCAGTGTGACATTGGCATCCCCTTCCAGAAATGCCACCTGTGCTTCTTTTGGCACAGCTTTTAATACTTCCTCCTTGATAAGGGTGGTGCTGCTCAACGAACGTACCACTGATGCTGGTATTTCAAGTACCACTGATGCTGGTATTTCAAGATCTGCTAGAACCATCGGGAAGGGTCTAAGCGGTGCCTATAAGGAGTTCTGCTGCAGTGTGAAGGACTGGAGAGAACATGGGCTTCGGGGTCCGAGGTTACATACTGGCTGTGTTACTTCGGGCAAATTACTTAATCTCTCTGAGCCTCACCTTCCATTCAGCTGATGAGATGAGGAGACAGCATCACTCCGCGTAGTCCAACCTTTCTGGAAGAGGATGCACTTCTGCTTCCCGGCTCAGGGCTGCTTTTCTTCAGCTCACCTCCCATAAGGATTCCTGGGGTGTTTTGGTGTTTTGTTGGTTTTTTGGCTTAAGTCTTCTACCTTTGAATAACTGCAGCAGCAAAGTTAGTGGCAAACTAGGTCCTCTCGGGGCACAGTCAAGGGAAGAGAGTCAGACCTCAAAGTCTGGCATTTGGGGACCTACACCCCAGGGAGGACTCCCTCCCAGCTCTGGCAGCTCCCACGCAGATACCAGCAGGGGTTTGGGGTGGGGGTACATCCTTTATGCACCAATCAGCCAAACCAAGCCTCCTTCAAAGGCTCTCACACCCCTAGTCAGGATTTCTCCTGCACTAAATCACCCCAGGCTCAGGTGCCAGGCAGCTAGAGACAGCCCAGAGCCCTCTGGGACCACTCAACTGGGAAGCCTAGACTGTTGCCCCTGCCTGCCTCCTTCCCCCCCAAAGCCTCAAGGAAGGCTCTGACCCAGCCTCTCTCCACCTTGCTGCCCTGCCTCCTGACCCAGCCTGGGCTCCTCGGGTGGCCCTGTGTGGCCCCAGAGGTCGCTTCCCTAGGAGATGGAGTAAATCTTCCCGGAGCTTTGTCCTCCCCCTGGGGCTGCTCAGCCACACCTCCGCACGTGAAGTCCAGGCAGAGAGCAGCCCCCGGAACACAGTGCGTCCTCACCATTGGTGGGCAGAGGTGCCCAGGAGCGGCTGGTGCCCCCAAATCAGCCAGTCGTTTGTATGGAGGAACGAGGTTTCCTCCCCGTTCTTCCCTGACAAACCGCTGAGGCAAGGGCGGGAAGCAGAGGGCAGGGCCTTCTGTGATGGAGCAGCAACTCCTTCCTTAGGTGTTTCTGTTTCCGTTTTATCTCGGGTCCTAGCTGCAACCTGCTAGTTTCTGCTTCTGTAATCTCGCTTGCTCAGCAGCTGGGGCAGGAACCAGAGCTGCCTGGGAAGAGGGAAAGGGATCGAGGCCACTTGCTTGAGAAAGTCCTACAACCCAGAAGCCTGGGCCGGTAGAGGGCGGGGCTCAGCTGTTGGAGGAGCCCCCAAAGCCCCCACCCTTACCCTACTGAGTAAGCCCTTGCTCTTCTGCACCTCCAAGGACCCCTTGTCTCTTTCCTTTGCCATAATTTTTTCATATTTTCCTGTATTTTCGGTAACAGTGACACTGCTGGCGTCTGTCCCATGTGCCTCCTTGAGCCTCCCAGGGGACTGGTAGACCCTGTAAGAGCCAGCCAGGCTGCTGACTAGTTGTCCTCCCAGGGTGAAGAGACACTGAGGTGTGGTGAGCCCCTGGGGCAGGCCCAGTGCCAAGAAGCCATCAAGTCCTGGGTCCACCTGCTCAGGCCTCTGGACTGCAGTGGCCACCACCACGCAGATACCCAGCCCCTGCTCTCCAGCCCGTCTGGGCACCCCCCACCCCCACATCTTGTGAAGAAGAGTGGCTGTTGAAGCACAAGGGTCAGGAGGAAATCCTGGTTCGCTCCATTATTTGTCCCACATTTATGAACTTGTACTGTGGTCTGCCTCTTCCCCCACCCAACCCCAAAGCACCTCTGGACCACCAGCTGGACAGGCCCTTGGAATGAAGAAAGGCCTGGTGGGGGGTTTGCAGCAGGGGCCCACAAAGGGGCCAGCTCCAGATGTATGCCTTAGGGCTGGAGTCAAAGCCACAACTCCACCCAGCAACAGGGTTTCTGAATGGCCCTCTGCATACAGTTGGAGCCTATAGGGACCACTTTTCTGAGACACTGAAGCAAACCATCCTGTCCATCAAGCTCTGGTAGAAGGGAGTCATCACCGAGGATGAGGAACCGCAGGCCTGCAGCACACAGGCGCCATCAGTGCACAGAACCCCAGGCTGAGAAACTAACAGAAAAGATGGTCAGGACCAGCGAGTCCACAGGGATTCAGAGACAAATGCAAAACTGCCTCGTATTCCTGGGTCACACGTGACACACGCAGGCACCTTTAGGAGTTGGCTCCTGACTCAATATGGTGGCGGAGGTGCAAAGCTCCAACTTCTGGTACGAACGACAGTCAGTCCAGGCTGGAACACGAAATCAAGACTGATCACCCGATTCAGCAGGCCAGGAAGATCCACTGGGTCTCAGAGGAACGGTCTGCACTAAAGTCTCACTATCAAACTTCATATGCACGGGCTGGAGATGTGGCTCAAGCGGTAGCGCGCTCGCCTGGCGTGCATGCGGCCCGGGTTCGATTCTCAGCACCACATACCAACAAAGATGTTGTGTCCGCTGAGAACTAAAAAATAAATATTAAAAATTCTCTCTCACTCTCTCTCACTCTCTCTCCTCTCTCACTTCTCTCTCACTCTCTCTTTAAAAAAAAAAAAAAAAAAAAAAACTTCATATGCACGCTTTAAACCAGCTGCTGTGGAGCAGAAAGAGACTAGGAGCCACACTTGTGCCAGCTTGAGTAAGAAGACTATGACCATGACATGAGAACTACAAAAGCAAACAGGCCTGGAGCTGTCACTACTGACCCAAGAAGAGAAAATGGGAACTGAACAATGAAAAGCTCACAAGCCAGGCTGACGGAGAAAGGGACTCGCCATATATATATATATATATATATATATATATATATATATATATATATAGTGTGTGTGTGTGTGTATCTTTCATTTCTGGAAATATTGATTGCGGGTGGGAATCGTTATTGGTTACACCTGTAAGGGTCCGGCGAAGCGTCAGAGAAAGAGACCACACGAGACTGGCTCCATGCAATGGCAAGGGGGGATTTATTGGGGATCCATTCCAGCGCGCTGGGGCTCCGTGCTCACTCAAGAAGGGAGAGCAGCCCAGAGCCCAGAGCAGAGGTCAAGCAGAGCTTAAGTACACTTTTTGGAGAGGGTGGGGGGCTTTGCATGCATCAGAACAAATCATCATGAGGCGCGGGAAAATTGAACAACAATTCTGATACATGATTAGTCCATTCATTGGCGGGAACAGTCTGGGCAGGGGTGATTGGTCATTCCTAAGTGGGGTACACATTTAAACTGATTGGTTTTGGAGCCTAGATGCTTACGTGCCGTGCTACTCGGAGCCCTTAGCTATTGAACAACCAGGGGACCAAAAGAAATATTTACTGGGCAGTTCAGGTATTGTCCTAACAGCTACAGAGATTACAGGTTCCGGGGGTAGCAGAGGAGTTGTAACAATGCCTTGTCTTTTACTTTTTAGCCCAGGCCTCGCCATTTAGAGACTTTACAATGCCCGGTCTTTTACACTTTAACTCAGACTTTTGCAGCTTAGAATCAGCTTAGAAATTTTACCTTTACACACCGTGAATACAGGATGTGTGCCCACTCACAAAACTTAGCTAATGTAATAAGTTGGCTTTTCTGTGATGGCTTCACTTTTATTCATTCTTTCCATATTCCTTCTGCCTGTTAAAGTTGACCACACCAGCTTGTCTTCAAATGCTGCTTTAGGCTGCCCCAGCCCTTTAATCGGTCATCATGAAAGAAAGCAAGTGCAGGGGTGCACCCCTGTGATCCCAGCTACCAGGAGGGTGTGGCAGGAGGATTTCGAGTTCAAGGCCAGCCTGAGCAACATAGCAAGGACCCGTCTCAAAAAACAGTAGATGAAGGCCACCTTGGAACCCAGCGTGCACAGCCCCCCCCCCCCCCCCCCCCCCCGCACCCGCCAGAGAGGTCCTCTGCTACACTCAACCCATGCACCTACCTCGGCACAGTGTTGCTCAGATCATGTTTGTCACTTCTCTGTGCTCCATGTCTTCACCCCTCCCTCCCTCCTGACCCTTCCCGACCCGCTGCTGACCCCTGATCCTACCGTCTCCACAGTTTTGTCCTATAGTTGGGGTCACATGGCATTTAAGCTTTCCAGAATGGCCTCTTGCACTTGGTAATATGTATTCAAGGTTCTTTACCGCTGAGCCCTAGCCCCAGCCCCTAGAGGTTTTTTTTTTTTTTTAATCTTTTTTTTTAAAAGAGAGAGTGAGAGAGGAGAGAGAGAGAGAGAGAGAGAGAGAGAGAGAATTTTTTTAATATTTATTTTTTAGTTCTCGGCGGACACAACATCTTTGTTGGTATGTGGTGCTGAGGATCGAACCCGGGCCGCACGCATGCCAGGCGAGCGCGCTACCGCTTGAGCCACATCCCCAGCCCTTTTTTTAATCTTTTAAATTCTTATCTATTTATTTATTTTTGAGACAGGGTCTTTCTAAATTGCCCAGACAGGCCATTAACTCATACTCCTGCCTCAGTCTCTTAAGTAGCTGGGATTACAGGTGGGTGCCATTACTGAAGCAAAAATTTTATTTTTAAGAAAGATGGGGCTGGGCGTGGCACTCTGGTCCTTCACCCTGAGCCCTCACTCACTGCTGCCTGGCTGGCCTCGGGCGAGGTGGCCCCACCCACTTGCAGCAGGGATGTGAGATGCGCAGGGCGGGTCTTCTGGCTGTGTGCCTGCCCGGATCTGTGCAACTTGGAGGTTGATGTTAATTCTGGCGGGTTCTCTGGGGTTGCCCCTCTGGGCCCCCCCTGCAGCCTTCGTCTCTGGGCAGTATTTCTGAGCCTTCTCTCCTGTAGCCTGGGCCAAGGCTTCCTCCCTCTTTCTTACTTCCTCGTTGGGGTGATGCTTCCTGAGAAAGGCAACGGGAGGTGGAACTTTTGAGATCCTGAATATTCTATTTTATGCTCTGTTGATCTTTTTGCTTGGCCATGGAATTCCAGTGGGTTTTCTGATTCTCTGTTGTTACAAAACAAAGCACTCCAATACTTAATGGCTTAAGATGCCACTTGTTCTCTCTCGTGGTTCTGGCATTGATTGGCATGGCTGTGGCTCTCTGGGGGCCGCTCCATTGGTGGCAGCCAGATAGATGTGGGCCTGGGGTGACCTGTGGCTCCCTTGCACTGGCGTGCCTGTGCTGGCTCATTTGCATGGCTGGCTCGTGATGTCTCTTATGAATTCAGCTGGAGCTGTCACCAGGCTACCCACAGTGGCCATCACCCCAAACGCTCACAGTGTCCTCTCCTACAACTTGGGCTCCTCGCAGCCTGGCAGCTCAGGTCCAAAGAGCATGTCAGGTCTTCCACCGCCCTTCCCTGAAGAGGGCCTTGGGCTCTCTAACCCTCTGCACTGCTAGACGCTGAGCCACCCCCAGCTGTGATGGCACAGGGAGGCCCAAGCACAGCTCCTGCTGGCTGCCCCTGCACCAGCCACCAGCTGTGCTGGCAGATGCCAGGCACACCCTTACTGGGGGCTTCAGTGGAGGAAGTCATGCTGAGCCCCAAGGTCTGGCGTCACCACCAGGAACCTCAGGGAACCCAGCTTGTCTACCAGCCCCAGTGGCTGTTTGTCCTTCACTGCCCCCAACCAGGGTGACCAGCAAAATCTGAAACACTGCAGATTTGCACATGGATCTGACCAACCAAGGAGTGCAAATGGAGCCAATGGAAAATGAGCCATCAAGGTCAAGTCCATTCCACATAAACACTTAACCAATAGTGAAAGTATAAATATGAAACCACCAGTCCAGCCTGGCTGCTGCCCTGAGCGGCTTTCTGACTTGAGAATCACAGTAGAAGTGTCCTGTCTAGAATGTCTTCCAGACGGTGTGGGGTTTGGGATTGGGCAGTGTTTGGGTAGCATCCTTAAACCAACTACTATGGCGCTGTTATGAACTAATTAGAATATGGTTGGAGAAAGAGGGGACTCCCTAGAGTGAGAGTACACGGCTTTTTAAAACATTTGTTTTAATTGTAGATGGGCACAATACCTTAATTTTATTTATTTTCATCTGGGGCTGAGGATGGAACCCAGGGCCTCATGCGAGGTAAGCGCTCTGCCACTGAGCCCCAGCCCAGCCTGAGCCCATGGCATCTTAGACTGGACCACAGAAGTCATCTGGGGTCATTTCTGCCATATTCAAAAGGAACTGGCCACTGCAATTAGAAATTCATCCTCCTCAGAATTTTGAAGCATTCGTCTGTTGTTCTTTTGTTTTCAAAGTTCCTATAGAGAAATTCAGTGTCATTCTGATTCTTTCTTGATCCAGTGTATGAAACTCACTTTTTTTAACATTTATTTTTTAGTTGTAGGTGGACACAATACCTTTTTATTTTATTTTTTTAAGTGATGCTGAGAATCGAACCCAGTGCCTCAAGCATGCTAGACAAGAGCTCTACCCCGAGCCACAACCCCAGCACTTGAAACTTACTTTTTTTTTTTAAAGAGAGAGAGAGGAGAGAGAGAGAGAATTTTTTAAAATATTTATTTATTTTTTTAGTTCTCGGCGGACACAACATCTTTGTTGGTATCTGGTGCTGAGGATCGAACCCGGGCCGCACGCATGCCAGGCGAGCGCGCTACCGCTTGAGCCACATCCCCAGCCCCTGAAACTTACTTTTTTAAAAATATTTTTTAGGGGCTGGGGATGTGGCTCAAGCGGTAGCGCGCTCGCCTGGCATGCGTGCGGCCCGGGTTCGATCCTCAGCACCACATACAAACAAGGATGTTGTGTCCGCCGAGAACTAAAAAATAAATATTAAAAATCCTCTCTTAAAAAATATTTTTTAGTTGTTAATGGACCTTTATTTTATTTATGTGTATGTGGTGCTGAGAATTAAATCCAGTCACAACTCCAGTGCCTGAAACTTACTTTTTTCCAATGAAAATTTATATTCTGGAATTTCACAATCATATCCCTTTGGAGTGGCCAATTTCCTGTGTGCTGGACCCTTAGTGAGCTCTGTCCATCTGAAGATTCAGTCCTGGAAAATTTTCTTGGACTCTTCATTTGATGTTTTCTTCCCCTTTGTGATTCCTTATTCTTTGTGGAACTCATATTTCTCGGAGATGAGTTGTCCTGGGCTGTTTCTGGAATGTTTCCCCTTACTTTTATATTTTTCCTCTGGCAGACTTTCTCTATCTCTACCTCCCAACTTTCTATTGAGTTTTGTGTTTCATTTTTGCTGTGAAATTCTTAATTCTCAAGAACTTTTTGTTTTATGAATTTTTTTTACAGCATTCTATTCTTGTTTCATGAGTGCCTTCTCTAATCTCTGGATCTTTTTTTCTTGGCAGCACTAGAGACTGAACCAGGAGTGCTTTACTCCTGAGTTACATTCCATTCCCCCTACATCTTGCTCAGTGGTGTGGGTTAGCCTTGAACTTAGGATCTTCTTCAGTCTCCCAAGTAGCCACAGCATGTGCCACCCACTTGGCTTTTTCTTGGGATATTTAACAGTCCTTTTTTAAAGTATTATTTTCCCTGACTCTTCTTTATTTTTTATTCCCTCTAAGCTTCTCTTCCCCCATTTGTTTGTTTGTGTCTCCCCCAGGTGAGCTGCTGCTTCAGGTGTGTGGTGAGTGGTCACTGATGTTCCAGTGAGGGACTAGAAAGGTAGTGGGGCTTCTGCGAGCAGGTGGGAGGTTATTTGGCTGGGGATTTTCACTGAGGAAACACTGATAGTTTTACATCTTGCTCTTCTCCCCTGGGGGATGTTCGTGGGAGAGGACTCTCCCAGTCTGCCTGGAATGTGGAAGCCTGTCCACAGGATTTCTGGGAGCTGCAGTAACCACAGGAATTATTCAGAACAAGATTCTTTTCAGGGTGGAGAATTTTTCCACTGGCATTATTTAGAAATATTGTCACATAGTTAAGACCAGAGCGACTTTTAGTCATCTACTCTTGTCTTTGAATTCTTTTCCAAGGTTGCCCACTTGTTGCCAGACCCTAGGGTGGACCTTACCCACCTTGTGCCCTGAGTGTATTGCTCTGTCACATCAACTTTGTCTTCATGCTAAATCTCCTCTGATTAACTTTGCCTCTTCTGTTGTCTGTAAAGCCAGCTCCCTACAATGAATAACTTTGTGTTAAACACTCCACGTGGGTTCTGTTTTTCCTGGTCGGCTCCTGACTCACCCAGAGTTGAATCCTGCAGTGCTGGTCTGTTGTCTCTCCCTCATGGTGGGCTGTTCCCTGTGGGTTCTGCCATTGGGGACTGTGAACTCACCTCTGAGTGCTTTTCCCATGGGAAATCTCCCCAGCTTCAATGGGGCTGTGTCCTTCCTGCCTGAGGAGTTTTGCATTTGCTTTGAGTAAGTCCCACAGCTCTTTCCTGGATTCCCACCTTCAGGCCTTTTTTTATTTTGTGATGCTGGAGATGGAACTCTGGGCCCTGCCTGTGCTGAGCAAGGGCTCTATCCTGAGCCTCACCCCTGGGCCTGCTTTTTATTTTTAACAATGGTTTTTCATCTAGAAGTTTCCAGGCTGGCCTGTACCTGAGGGCAGGCTGAGTGTGAACACAGTGCACGGGTGCAAAAGTCTCCCCGGGCATTTTATGTCTTCATCCAGACCCAGCTTCCCTGTCACCTCTCTTGGTCCTATCGCTCTGCCTTATTGACCCGGAGTTCCATCTCCTGTCCACTCCTGGGGTAAGCCGCAAGCCCTGGACCTCTGAGACCGCTGAGACGCGCAATGGCTTCCGGGCCCATCTTTGCTGCCTCTGCATTCTCGGCTCCTGGGGATCTTCCTCGATACCTACACGTTCAGCTATGGATGCAAAAAATTGGCGCGAGAGTTGTTTATTTGTGTTTCCAGATGATCGGACTGGGATCTGCTTCAGGTGCCCAGTCGGGTACATTTCGAGGGGAAGTCTCCTGCACAATATTCTAAATCTCCAATTTCACATGAAAATCCACCTTTCTACCTTCTTCTGGCTGGCTGGGTGGGCCGGGGAGCCCCGACGTCCCTCTCCTGGGGGCCTCCCCCAGTCCTCATGGGGGCAATCGCCTGGGCCGCTGGCTTCCCCAGCACCCCGCCCCCCCCCCCCCCACTCCGCAAAGCGCTGCGCAGTCCCCGCGCAGACGGTGCCGCCCTGCGGGGTCCGCCGTGGCGCTCTCGGGCCTCGAGGCAGGTTGGGGCCGAGCGCCGGGTGCGGGGTGCAAGGAGCCAAGTGTTGACACAGCCGTCGGCAAACAAAGGCGGTCAATTATTAACCAGCCGCGCTGCCGGCACCAGGAAACCCGAGCCGGCGCCGCCAGCCGAGCCGGCCCGACGGGAGGCGCCGGGAGGGGAGCAGCGCATCCCGCGCGCACCGGACGCCGCTCGCGCCATGGACGCAGGTGAGGGCCGCGGCGGGCGCGGGGCGCCCGGTGGGTGCGGGAGGGCGCAGGAGGGGGCGCCCAGAACCCCTGTCTAGGGCCGGGCGGGGGGCACCGGGATGCTCCGTGGAAAGTTCGGGAACTCTGGCCTGGCCTCCCCCCTGCACGCCCGGCGCGTTCCCCACCCGCCCCGGCGTCCCCTGTTCGTCCTGCAACTGGGGACCCTGTTCACGCCTCTGGCCAGGCTGAAGTCCTAGATCAGGGGAATGGGACCCCGAAAAAGGGGACAGAGAGAGAGGGAGGAAGATGGGGGTGAAGGGCCCGCGAGCGAGTTGCTGCAGAGACCGAGAGAGGCGGGAGGCGGGATGGGAGGCCCCGAGAAGAAGACGGCAGAGGAACGTGGCGCACTCGCTACGGGCTCCGCCTCGGCCAGCACTGAAGGGGCCGAGCCGGGAAACATACCCCTGCCCTCGGTGGTGGCGGGACCGTGCGGAGCCCTGATGCCCTTCACTGCCACCTCCGGCCCCGCTGACCTGCAGAAGCTGGGATGACCGCACCCAGATCCCATCTGCCACCTGAGCCAGGGGATGCTGCCGGGAGGGTGGCAGCGAAGGCTGGCAGTCTCTCCAAGACCCTAACTTCATCCCCGTTTTGCAGCCCAGGCTGTAGCCCAGGCCTCCCTTCCTGGCTGGGATGTCCCAGGCTCAGGTGTCCAAAACCTGAGAACCCCAGACCAGGCCCAGCTGCCGCAGATTTATTTACTTTGCGGCCCTATCTCGGTGCCATCGGGCCAGGTATTTGCCCTGGCGGGATCCAAGGAAACTGTGGTTTCTGTTATGATAACTGGGGCAGGTTCTCGACATTCCTGTGACAACACCCCAGAAGGGATGTCCCTCGCTGAGGCTCTTGCTAGGAGCCTGAGCTCCCCACTGTGAAATGCCATCATAAAAACAGAAGCACTCACAGGTGAGGACAGCGGAGAGGAGCTCTCAGGAGCAGCCTGGTCTGTGTTTGCTGTTATTTTGGTTGTCTTGGTGCTGGGGATGGAGCCCAGGGCCTCACACATGCGGGGCCACCCTCTACCACTGAGCCCCAGCCCCAGCCCCACTGATAGTATTTAAAATTACTATTAATGTTATCCTTACTTTACAGATGGGGACACGAGGGCTCAGAGCATTTCACTCCTGTGCCACACCTGCTTGTCAGGGCTAGCTCACCTGGGCAGGTGGTTTGGGGATCACTAGGGGATCCTCTGAGGTATCTCATCCTTACAGGTGATCCTCTGGGGTACCTTATCCTCCCTGGCCCCGCTGGAAGGTTGGCTGTGGTGCAGATTCCCAGCAACACAAGATGTCAAGCCCCAGTGTGCAAGCATTTTGTTTTTATTTTATTTTTTTGTGGTTCTGAGGATGATATCCAGGGCTTCATACACACTAGGCAAGTGCCCTATTACTGAGCCACATCCCCAGAACCCATCTTTTAACAATATTTTTTTAGTTGTCAATGGATCTTTATTTTATTTATTTGTATGCAGTGCTAAGGATCAAACCCAAGACCTCACACATGCCAGGGAAATGCTCTACCACTGAGCCACAACCCAGCCCTTCCCAGACTTCTTTATTTTTTATTTTGAGACAGGATTTCACTAAATTGCTGAGGCTGGCCTCAAATTTGCTATCCTCCTGCCTCAGTCTCCTGAGTAGTTGGGACTACAGGCTTGTAGGTCTGTGCCCCTGGCTGGATTCACTACTTGACATAATGATTTGGAGATAGACCCACGTTGTGTCAAGGGTTCATTTCCATTTGATTGCTAAGAAGTTGTATCAGTAAGCTGTTGTTGCATAACAAGTTACTCCCAAATTTGAAGCTTAAAACAATAAGCAGTGTTTACTGGAGAGTTTCTACAGGTGAGGATCTGGCTACAGTTGAGCTAGCTACCTGGCCTCTGAGTTCCTCACCAGCTACTGGTGCTCATCTCAAGACTCAGGAGGAGCTGAAAGCTTTGCTTCCAAACTCCTTCATCTGAGTGTTGGCAGGTTTGGTTCCTCCTGAGCTGTGGTGTGAGGGCCCATGCAAAATGGGCCTCTGCGTGGGGCTTCTCACAGAGCCTTGCTTCCTCTTGGAGTTACCAGAAACAGAAAGAGAGGGAACACCAAGCAAGAGCGGAGAGCAAGTGAGGAGAAGCCACAGGCTTTTAAAATCCTACTAGATGGGCGCAGTGGTGCAGGCCTGTAATCTCAGTGGCTCGGGAGTCTGAGGCAGGAGGATGGAGAGTTCAAAGCTAGCCTCAGCAAAAGCAAGGTGCTAAGCAACTCAGTGAGACCCTGTCTCTAAATAATATGCAAAACAGGTTTGGGGATGTGGCTCAGTGGTCGAGTGCCCCCGAGTTCAATCCCTAGTACCAAAAACAAAACAAAGACCCCTACCCTTAGCAGGGATATCCTGTGTCTTCAGCTGTGTCCTCTTCATGAGCAAGTCATGCGTGCAGCCCCTATTCCAGGGGAGGATTCCCCAAGAGCACCAGTTCCATGAAATAGGAATCACTGGGGTCCATTTCAGATGTATGAAGACAGCACAAATGACTTATCCATTCATTTTTATGTGTGTTGGATATGTGTGTTGTTTCCAGTTTGGAGATACTACCAAGAGAGGTGATATAAACATTCATGAGCAAATCTGTGTGGTCATATGTTTTTCTTGGATAAATATCTTGAGTGGAATAGCTGGATCATATGGTAGAGGTATGTTTAACATTTGAAGGAAGTGTCAGGTTTTTTCCAAAGTGGTGATATTGTTTCACTTACCCACCAGCAGTTGTGTGTGAGCTCCAGTTATCTTACACCCTTCCCAACATACGCTAAGGTCAGTTTTGTTGTTTTAAAATTTTAACTGGGATTGGGCATGGGAGTGAAAGCCTATATTTCCAGCTACTTGGAGGCTGAGACAGGAGGATCAGTTGATCCCAGGCGTTCAAGGCCAGCCTGGGCAACAAAGGCCCCATATAATGTCTCTATTCTAAAGGGCGTGTGGTGATGTCTTCTTATAGTATTTCCTTAATGCCACTGACATCTTTTTATATGCTTATTGACCATTCAAATATCTTCTTTGGTGAAGGGTTTACATGTATTTCACCTACTTTCTTATTGAGATCTTTGAATCATAGAGTGGTAAGATTTCTTTATACATTTTTTTTCTTGCTTTATTGCTATGGTCAAGACACCAGAACAAGTTAAATAGAAGTCAGAAAATGGTGATCCTTACCTTGTTTCTGATCTTGGGGAGGATGGAGGAATTCAGTCTTTTACCTTTAATGGTTTTCTTTCATGGATGCCCCTTATCAATTTGAGTATGTTCTTACTATTCTTATTGCTAAAAATTCATGTGTGTATCTTTGCTAATGGGCATTGGATTTTGCCAAATGCTTTTTTCTCATCCATTGAAATGATTCTATATTTTTTCTCTTTATTCTTCTAATATACTGACTGATTTTCAAATGTCAAACCTATTTTGCATGGTCCTGTTTGTTTGTGATTTGGGGCGGGAGTTGATGGTGGGGATCACACCCAGGGCCTCACACATGCCAGCCAAACACCTGGCTACAGAGCCACATTCTCAGCCCATGTATTCCTTTTAATATTTGACATGCAACTATTTAATTAAGGATTTTTTTCTTTTTATTCATGAAGGATATTGGTCTGTGTTTTTGTTTGTTTGATGGTACCAGGGCCTTGTGCATGCTAGGCAAGTGCTCTGCCACCAAGCTACACCTCAAGCCCTTTTTACTTTTGAGGCAGGGTCTCACAAAGTTGCCCAGTCTGGCCTTGAATCTGCTATCCTCCCATCTCAGCCTCCCTAGCAGCTGGGGTTACAGGCGTGCACCACCACACCTGGCTCTTTCTTTTATGGCAAGTCTCTTATTTTTCTTTCATCTGAGAATTGTCTTTGTTTTACTTGCAATAAGCAGAATTCCAAAGATGATCCCCCAAGATTCCCACCCCCTGGTTAAATAAAACACTAATCTCATATTAGTATTGTTTAACTACTATTTTTGTGGTGATGTATTTATTATGCAACAGAAAGCTCAAGCATTCCTTTTCCTGGAGAGTGTTAAATCAAACACTAATCTCAGTATCTACAAAGGGATTTGACAGATGTTATGGGAGGCTCAAGTCAGTTAACCTTAAAACAGATTTTTCTGGGTGCTCCTGACCCACTGAATTGGAGAGAGGGGATGGGTACACAGCTCAGTGGTAGGGCACTTGCCTCGTGTGCGCAAGGCCCTCTGTTTGATCCCAGCTACACAAAGAAGAACAGAAGGGGGAAAAAAAGCAGATAAATATTTCCAACTGTTAGCAGAAGTGGAAGACAGAATTTCAAAGTATGAAAAGGATTTATGTGCCCTTCCCGGCTTTGAAGAGATGGAGGGAGTCATGTGAGAAGAATGAGAGTATCCCCTGGTAACAGAATGAGCCCCGGATGATAGCCAGGAGGGAAACAGGAGCCTCACACACACAGAACTGGATTTTTGCTAACAACCCAAATGAACTTGGAAATGGATTCTTCCCTAGAC
This sequence comes from Spermophilus citellus, assembly GCF_964194105.1. Classification (NCBI taxonomy): domain Eukaryota; kingdom Metazoa; phylum Chordata; class Mammalia; order Rodentia; family Sciuridae; genus Spermophilus; species Spermophilus citellus. The sequence continues at coordinate 5,047,486 of NC_138183.1, read as the reverse complement.
TGACCGATAAGAGCCTAGTCTGCCTTATATCATAATCTTGGCCTTGTGACACCCCAAGTTGAGGGGGCCTGACGGACAGAACGGTGGGCTAATAAGTATTGTTTATTTGTGGTGATGTATTTATTATGCAACAGAAAGCTCAGCGTTCCTTTTCCTGGAGAGTGTTTTCTTTCTTTCTTTTGGTACTGGAGATTGAACTCAGGGGCACTCAACCACCAACCCCTGAGCCACACCCCAGCCCTGTTTTGTATTTTATTTAGAGACAGGGTCTCACTGAGTTGCTTAGGACTCACTTTTGCTGAGGCTGGCTTTGAACTTGCGATCCTCCTGCCTCAGCCTCCCGTGCTGCTGGAATTGCAGGCGTGTGCCACCGTGCCCGGTTTTTCTTTAGCTATCAGGTTCTGTGTTGGCGGCTCTTTCCTTTCAGCACAGGTTGACGCACTGTCTTCTGACCCCTGTGGTCTCCTGGAGATGTGTGCAGGGCTCTCTCGTTCTTCCTCTGCCTACGATCTGGCATCCTCTGCCTTTTTTCATAGCTTTGTTATTATCGTTAATTCTGAGAAATTTAATGATGATGGAGCTAACATAATTTCCCCATGGAGTCCCTTTTTGGATTGCCTGAATCTTTATATTTATCTATCACCAAATTTGGGGATTTTGCAGCCATTATTTCTTCAAAAATATTTTCCCTAAAATGTCTTCTGGAACTTTTTCCCAGGCACACTAGCCCTGGTGGGTATTACCACACAGTCCCCAAATCTTTTTTAATTCTTTTTTCAGTCCCCCCCCCCCGTTCTTCTGATTGGTCTGTCTTGAAGTTCATTGACTCCGTTTGTTTCTTCAGGGCTTCTGTTGATGTCCAGTCATTGCACTTTTTTTTTTAAAAAAATATTTATAAAAAATATTTTTTTAAAAAATATTTATTTTAAAAAGATATTGGATGTAATATCTTTATTTATTCATTTTTATGTGGTGCTGAGGATGGAACCCAGGGCCTCACCCGTACAAGGCAGGTGCTCTACCACGGAGCTACAACCCCAGCCCTAGTCAATGCATTTTTAATTTCAGAAATTATGAATTTTAGTTCAAAATTTCCATTTAGTTCTTTAAACAACAACAACACAAAACTCGAATTTTCTGCTAAGAAGTTATCCCAGATGGATATATATTGGACACTAGGTCCTGGTGTCCAATCTCTGGTCATCTCAGAATTGGCGTCTATTGACGATCTTTGCCTTGAGGATCAGTCATATTTTCCTAATTCTACTTTATATGGAAATGACCGTGGATCTGCCCTGGATGTGGCGAATATTACACTGGCAGGTTCTTGGTGCCTTTAGAATGCTCTGGAAATGCTGGCTTCGTGGTTGCCACGGTCACCTGGTTGGCTCACTCCACAGCCTGTTTTGCTCCTGGGTTTGTCATCTTTAGATCTGGGTTCCTCCCCTGCACCGCAGCCAGGGTGAGCCCAGGTTGGGGAGCTTCCTTCTGGAGTGATGAGGATCCCACTTTGCCCAGAATCAGGAGTTCCCAGGCAAATCTAAGAAAGTCCTGAGCAAAAAAGTGGGTTGCCCAGCTCCACACAGGAGTAGGAGATGCCCTTTTCTGGCTCTTTCCATCTGCAAGGGCCCTCCCTGTCTCTTCTGGCTGGAATGACAGGTCATCTGTTGAAGTTTCAGTCACCCCTTCTGCTGCATGTCCCATCCTGTGACTCTGGGGCTGGAGCTCAGAGCTTGGAAGGAAAGAGTTGGAAAACTGAAACTCTGCTCTTGAAGCTGCTTCTGAGCGTGGACTCCACAATCTGCCTGTAGTTGTTCACTTTCCAGTGCCCTCAGGTGGTGGTTTTGTATTTTGTGTGGAGCTTTTCCTTGTAGCCAGATGGAGAGATTTACCACCTTCCCCATTTCTAAATGCACAGAGAGGGCCCGTAAGCACATTCCTGATGTTGCGCGGCCATCCCACCCCTCCCCAGGTTTTCATCCTCCTGGATGCTCCACTACCAAGGTCCCATGCCTCCCCATCCCTCCCTTGGTCGTCTGGAGATGCGGCTTAAGGGTCCTGATTGCAAGCTGTCAATGTCCCATTGCCCGCAGACGCCACGTGGCCAAGCCCAGACTCCAGAGGTGGTGCGCAGAGGGGTGTGGGTGTCTTGGAGCTGAAGCCCTGGCTGATCCTGGCAGCTGGGACAGGGCTCAGGGGCTCCTTGCCCTTGGAGTAAAGACCCTGCCGGAGAGAACCGGGCGCTTGGCACATCCACGGTGGGGCAGGGTCTGCTTCGTTCCCTCGGAGGGACTGCGTTTTGGGGGCTTGAGGGGCAGAGTCCCAAGTGGCCCGGTGGCCTATTGGGGCTCACAGCCTCCTTTCTTTCCAGGTCCCGATGTGAAAGGGGGCGATAGCCCCGCAGACCCGGAGGACCCGCGGGGCCCCGCGCCCCCAGCCCCGGAGGAGCCCCGGAGCCCCGCGCCCCCCGAGCGCCCTGCGCTCCCGCAGCTCCCGCGCCGCCCGCAGCTGCTGGCCGAGGACGGCGGGCCCGGCGAGGGCGCGGCGGCGGCGGGGAGCGGGCCGGGCCCCGGGGATGCCCAGGTCGCGCCCGCAGCCCCCGCGCAGCCCGAGCGCCCAGCCGGCCCGGGGCCCACGGCGGCCGGCGGCGGGGCGCCCATCGGCTTCGAGGCCGAGCCCCCGCCCTACGCGCCGCCGGAGCCCAAGGCCGCGCCACCGCTCTACCCGCCCTTCCCGCAGGTGCCCCTGCTGCTCCAGCCCGCGCCCGCCGCGCTCTACCCGCCGCCCGCCGCCGCCTACCCCTTCCCCGTGGTGAGCCGCCCGCGCTCAGCCCCCCGCGGCCCCTCGACCCGGGCGCCGGGCCAGGGTGAGGCCCCCGCGCCAGGGAGCCCGCGCGCTGGGCTCTGAGGGGTGAATAGGAGTCTCCGGGAGGAAGGGCCAGGTGCAGGCCCAGGCTGGCGCGACCCGTGGGGGCCGGTTGGCTCCGAGGGCCGGGAAGGGAAGAAAGCACCACCCGCAGCGAGCGCCCAGGAGATTTCCCTAAAGAAAAGCCCAGCCCGGGCTGCCAGTGAGAGAGCTGGGGCTGCGGTGGGGGCATGTGGCGGTGGCCCCAGCCTGGACCAGGAGTGTGTGAAGGGGAGCCGAGAGGACTCCCTGGGGCTGAGCGGCCAGGGTGCAGGAAGGAGAGGCACCCCTCAGGGACCCGTCCTCAGTGGAGGGGAGGCTGGGACCATGTCTGGGGCTTGGTGGCCTCCCTTACCACTGTGGCCCTGCTTCCACAGTACCACAGCCCTCTGGCTGCTGTGCCAGCACCCCCCTCAGTGGAGCACAGGCCTCTGCCCAAGGACTACATGATGGAGTCGGTGCTGGTGACCCTCTTCTGCTGCCTTCTCACTGGGCTGATCGCCATTGTGTACTCCCACGAGGTAGGTGGGGTGGGCCCAGCCCTTCCCTGCATGCAGCCTGCAGTCAGTGCCCTTGGAGGTCTGCAGCCCCCTCTCCCAGCAACAGGGCCTCTGGTGTATCTCTCAGGAGGGGTGGGAATTGGGAATCTCTGTGTGGGGACTTCCTCCCCTGTCCTGTCTGTGCCCCCCACTGCTCAAGATCTACTCTGGAAAATTCTGCTAAAACAATCCAAAAGCCAGGCATGGTGGCACATGCCTGTAATCCCGACAGCTTCCAAGGCTGAGGGAGGAGGATCACAAATTTGAAGCCAGTTTCAGCAACTTGACGAGACCCTGTCTTGAAACAAAGAACAAAAATCACAACGGAGGTGTGAATGATTGATAAGGCCCAAGGTGTTTCCCCAGTGGTGGCTTGTGTTTTAACAGGTGGTGAAGTCCACTCTTCTGTCCATCCACCTCCATCTATCCTTCTATCTGGCTGCCCAGTTTACCCACCTATCCCTCCAGCCACCCACCATGACCTGCTAACACCCATCCATTCACCCATCCATCCATCCGTCAATCCATCCACACACCCTCTGCACCCACCAGCCCCATTTCTCCACCCACCACCGTCTTTCCTCTGGGCTGCGGTCCATCACCTTGCCCATCTGCCCTCCATCTCACTGTCTTCCCTCCTTCCTCGTGACATTGCTGACCATATGTCCTGCAAAGAGGCCCTGGGGATTCAGTGATGCCAACACTGGGACATTCCAATAGAGACAAGCCCCTGGGGGCCAGTGTTCCAGGCTGACCTGGTCACAGCCCTGGCCTTGCTCTGCTGTCTGGCCCCAGTCATCAGCGAGCCAGGACTGCAGGGAGAGGACAGCTGTCAGGACAGCTTGGAGGCGGGACCCTGAGGCACTGGCCTGCCTGATTCTGGCTCCACCCCAGCGGTGGAGGCCCTGTGCGTCACTTTGCCACCCAGAGCCTTTCCTCATGTGCAGGGTGGTGGCATGAGGACCCCACCTGGGTGGCTGTGATGTTGCGGGAGATGAGGCTGAGGGCTGCTGAGTGGCAGGGACCGGGCTATCTCTGCAGGCTTGTGGTCCCTGAGCTCCTTGGGGTGTCTGTTTTCAGTCTGTAGAACAGGCCTGTCCCCAGGGGTGCGGGGAGGCCTGGGGCTCCGGCTCGCTCACCCCACGCTGGTCCTGTCTTGCAGACCCGCGCAGCCCTGGGCAGGGGTGATCTCGTCCAGGCCGAGGAGGCCTCGCGGAAGGCCCGCTCGCTCGTGCTCTTCAGCTTGCTGTTTGGGGTCTTCGTGTCCACCAGCTGGGTCATCTATGTTGTGGTGGCCCTCTACCTCCCCTGAGGCTGCAGCTCCTGCGGGGACACCAGGAGTCCCAGGGATAAGGGGCCCGGCTGCCCTGCTTCTGTGGACACTGCTCCTTGCCTGTGGCCAGCTGTCGCCCCCAGAGGACAAAGAAGAGGTGGGCTCTGCAGCCCTCCAGACTGTGGCTGGGCCTCAGCCCTCATCAGTGCCCACTGAGGCTCAGGCAGTGTCCTAACCTAAGGTGGTCTCAGAGCCCAGACCTACCCTGGGACAGGACCTGCCAGAGCCTGTCTCCCTGTGTCTCCTCCTGGGGCCTCCTGGCACTCTTGTCTCACCCCTGTCCCTAGGAGACCATCACAGGGACCAATGTTGTCTTCAGAGCCATCTGGAAGGATGCTGCACCTCCAGCCGCCCCTACCTCCATCCAGCTGGGTGATGGAGCTGCCAGTGTGGACTCCCCGGGGAGAGTGGGGAGGAGACCTCCTCCTCACCCCGGCTGGCTGGGCCCTCCTCCCTGCACCGTGCCAGGAGACAGGGCCTGCCACACTGAGCCCGTGCCCAGAAATTTAAGCTACTAGTTTCAGTCAACAAAAATGATGCCCTGTTCGGAGAGTAACATCTGCCCACCGCTGGGCTCCGGCGCCCTGCCCTGCCCTGCCCCTCTCTGGGACTCTGTTGGCACACAGCTCTAGCAGTGGCCTGCGCAGCTCCGGGGAGCTAGGTCACGGCTCCCTCCTCCCTGCGGGCCTTGCAGCTTCTGCTGCACCCAGCTTTCTGCTTGCTCTCCTGTCTCCACCTGGGTTGCCCAGTGTTTGGGGCTTGGCTGGGTCTCCACTTGGGGAGGGCTGCCCTGATCAGGCCACCCTGCCACCCCCGGACAGCCGTAGAGCTGCACACAGGTGCTCTTGTATCAGGTGCCTGGATCCCGTTAGCTGTGGTCTTGAGAATGACCCCCTGTTTTTTCCAAGATTAAAATCCATCCACAGACAGAGGAGTCGGGGTGTCCAGGCTGAACCCTAAGAGAATGGCAGCTCGGATTAAGTCAGAGGTTTTCTTGGCGGCCACTGTGTGCCCTGCCACCAGGAGCTGAGGCACAAGGCCACCCCAGTGCAGCCTGGCCTCCCGCCACCCTGGAGAGACAGGAATGAGGAAGCGAGAAAGAGCAGCTTGGAGATTATGGGGTGGCCTCGTGTCCTGGGACACAGGGCTGGTGCAGAGGTGGGAAGTTGAGCCCAAAAATGCATGATAGCTACAAAAAGGAGGAGGAAACCTTTTTTTTAGATGGCTGCTGAAAAAGTACTTGATAGAATCCGACAGCCCCAGCCATCCTCAGAACTCCCCAGTTGGAATGGAAACCTTCTAGACCACTGCTTCTTGGTCCAAAGTGCTTACAGACCTCTGGGGGATCTAGTTAAAGTGCGGAATCTGATTCAGCAGGCAGAGCCGGAATCCTGCCTTTCTGATGGGCTTCCTGGCTGGGCTAGGGGAACTGGCACGGGCTTGAGAGCCAGGGCCGCGGCGCGGACGCCCTCTAGCGGCTCCGCGAGGCAACCACCCTCCAGCTAATGGGAAAGTGAAAGGGCATGAAAACTAAAGATTCCTGAAGAAAGAACAACTGGTGTGAAGCTCAGTGAAGTGATTGGATACAAAGTAACGCTTTAAAAGTCAATCGTGGCCCATCGGCTCAGGAGGCTGAGGCAGGAGGATCAAAGCCAGCCTCGGCAAAAGTGAGGCACTAAGCAACTCAGTGAGACCCTGTCTCTAAATAAAACCAAAATAGGGCTGGGGATGTGGCTCAGTGGCGGAGTGCCCCTGAGTTCAATCTCCAGTACTCCCACAAAAATAAATAAAAATAACAAAATAAAGTCAATAATAACAACCAGTTAGACGTGGACATTTAAAATTCCAGTCATGCTTGGTGCAGCTGCTGTCATCCCAGGCTCCTATGGCTCTGGAGGCTGAGGCAGGAGGATTGTAAATGCAAGTCCAGCCTCAGCAATTTAGAGGGGTCCTAAACAACCTAGCGCAATCCCTGGTACCAATAAATAAATTAATAAAATAAAGATCCACTCATGATAATGATAAAAGCAGCAAAATTTAGGAATAAATTTAACAAAAAAGGTCTGGGATCTGATAATTAAAATTGCCAAAAGACCCCCCCCCCAAAAAAAAGGCTAGGATAGGAAGATGTAATATCATAAAAACGTTTATTAAGTAGAGTTAATGCCATTCTGACAAGAAAGCCATGCTTTAAACATGTGACAGAGACGGGCTGGCTCAGTGGGAGAGGGCTGCCGCTCACGCGAGGCCCTGGGATAGATCCCCAGCACCACAAAGCAGAATAACCCAAGAAAATTCACTAAAAAGACAAAAATGAACATGGGAGACAAAGGCTGGGCCGGGGCTCAGCGGTGGCCTGCCTGTGGGAGCCTGGCTTCGATTCTCAGCACCGCTTATTAATACATAAAATGAAGGTCTATCAACAACTAAAGAAAAATTTAAAAAGTCATCCAAGAAAAACATGCAAAACTTGCTCGTAATTTTTTAAAAGTTTGAGAGGAATTTCTTCACCAGATATTAAGACTTCCATAAAGCTACAGTAATCCAACAGCAAAGCACTAAGCAAGAGGCCCAGTCTCCAAATAAAACACAAAATAGCTCTGGGGATGTGGCTCAGTGGTCGTGGGCCCTTGAGTTCAATCCAGGTACCTGCCTCCCCTCCAAAAAAGAGTGAGCTTAGGAAAGCGTGGTCTCCTGGAGGGTGCTGGACAGCGTGGAAAGGGAGGGCTTCTTGAGATCTGCGAAACCACAGAGAGAAGGACCGAAGGCTGGAGTCCTGGGGTCGGAAGTGCAGACGCAAACCAGGAGGGTGATTGTTGTGCATTAGGCTGGGCACAAACAAGAGGCGGAATACACCCAGAGTTGGAGGGGACTGCTGACCTCACTCTGTTACTGGCAGGTGTGTTCTGCCATAAGCTTTATGGAAAACAGACTCATGGTATCTGTTAATAACATACATTTACACATGGGATGTGAGTGGGATTTGAAATTTTTTTCCCTGTGTGTGTGTGTGTGTATGTGTGTGTGTGTGTGTGTGTGTGTGTGTGTGTGTTGCTGAAGAGGAACTCAGGGCCTTGCATATGCGAGGTAAGTGCTCTACCACTGAGCTGCATCCCCAGCCCTTTCTTAAAATTTGAGACAGGGTCCCCGAGAGTTGTTAGGCTGACCTCAAATTTGCTGTCCTCCTGCTTCAGCAAAAGTTTTATGCTTTTAACTAATTATGACCATTGGTTTTGTGTGTGTTTGTGTGTGTAACTTATGCATGCACGAATGCATATAAGTGCAAGAACAGGGTCTGAAGGATGTAATTCCAAACTGCTGATCCTGGCTGCTCTTGTGGAGGGAACGCCTAGGAGGGCTTGTGCAATATATTGCTGAGTTTTAAAACAGGATGTATTCATTCGTACATTGTGTAATTCAAAAATAACAGAAAAAATATGCATGGCTTTTGGACCCAGGAATTTAAGTTTTGGGATTCACAGTAGTGAAGAAGTGGCCTTGAAGTATTTACTTGAAGCTTGCAGTCCAATGTGGGGGACACGTTTTTATCAGTAGCATAGTTATGAGCCACACAAGAGTGCCACAGGGGAGAGGCAGCTAGGGAAAATCTGAAAGGTTGAGGGCAACTCTGAAAAAACTGTGATTGAGTTGGTTGCCTCCTGATTCCAGGCATGGAAACTTGTGTGTCCTAGAATCCCCCTAATGTGACCCAGAGGGGCTTGGGCCTGGAGTGGTTAAAAAACAAAAAAAGGTTTTTCTGAGCTTAGTTGTGAACATCTTAACATCCAGACCCAGGGGACGCTGCTGAGCTGTGTTCCAAGTCTGCATCATCGGCATCCGAGCCGAGGATGGGAGTTCCAGGGTCTCCGGGCTCCCCTCCTGCTGAGATCTGGCCATCACCTACCTCTGGCTCTCCTGGAGGGTCCTGGTCTTTCAGTGGGTTTCCTTAGCCTCCCTGATGACTAAACCAGCGGAGCCTCTTCTCTGTGTTCGCCCACCATTCGGACACCTTCTTTACGGTGCGCCCGTTCAAGTCTTGTGCGCACAGGCGTCTCCCCGTCAGTGTGGAGTTCTTGGTGTGTTCTGGATGCAGGACTGCAAGTCCCTTTCTCACTTGGTAGCTCCCTTTCACTCTTTATTTATGTATTGGTACCAGGGATTGAACTCAGAGGTGCTTAACCACTGAGCCACATCCCCAGCCCTTTTTATTTTTAAATTTCGAGACAGGGTCTTGCTGAGTTGCTTAGGGTCTCGCTAAGTTGCTGAGGCTGGTTTTGAACTTACAATCCCCCTGCCTCAGCCTCCTGAGCCACTGGGATCACGGGTGTGCACCATGTTGCCCAGTGAAAATTCTGTTTTAAAGGTAGTCAAGCTTGTCTTTTCCTTTATGCTTAGAGTTTTTGTGGCTTAACAAAAATGTCTACACTCATAGGTCATGAAGATACTCTTCTATGGTCTTCTAGATCAGCAGCTTTACTGGCTGATTTTCACATTCAGATCTGTCTCCTCTGGATAGATTCCAGGCGTCTGCTGTCTTTCCTTGAGTCGTTATCATCCTTCATTATGGGGCTTGATAGTAAGTCCTGATGTTGGGAGGTCAAGTCCCCTCCCACTCTTTTTATCTTGGCCATTTTTTTTATTTGGGTGGTTGCAGCTTCATCTCCAGCTCCTGGGCATAACTGATCCTCCTGCCTCAGCCTTTGCAGTGGCTGGGACTGTAGGCATGTGCCTCCATGTCTGGGTTGGCTATTTTAAATCATCTGAATTTTAACGAGGTTCCTCTGTCCTTCCTTCCTTCTCCCCCCTCCTCTTTTTTTTTTTTTTTTAATAGTGCGGGGATGTAACCCAGGGCCTTAGAGTCAAGTGCTCTACCACTGAGCTAAATCGCTAGGTCCTAGAACACCTTCTAGATTTGTCAGTTTCCTTTTCTCTTACAGAGTTCTCATTTGGGCTGTGATTGCTTTACATCTGTGGATTTAATTGGGGATAACTGACATCTTTACAATGCTGTTTTCTAATACAAATGTTGAGTTCTTTTATTTAGATCTTTAAAAGCATTTCTCTCCAAATAGTTTTTTAGTTTTTGGTGTGGAAATATAGAATGTTTCACAAGTATCCCCACGTATTTCTTTTTTTTTTTTTTTAGAGAGAGAGAGAGAGAGAGAGAGAGAGAGAGAATTTTTAAATATTTATTTAGTTATTGGCGGACACAACATCTTTGTTGGTATGTGGTGCTGAGGATCGAACCCGGGCCGCACGCATGCCAGGCGAGCGCGCTACCGCTTGAGCCACATCCCCAGCCCGGTATTTGACTTTTGATGCTGTTATGAATATAATCCTTTCTTCTTTCCTCCCTCTCTCCCTTCATTTCTTTTACTTTGCTTGCTACTCTACAGAAATAAATTTGATTTTTTTGTGTTGACAGACCTTTATTTTATTCACTTATTTATATGCGGTGCTGAAAATTGAACCTGGTGCTTCTTCACACATGTGAGGCAAGCACTCTACCACTGAGCCACAACCCCAGTCCCTAAATTTTTTTTTTTTTAGAATTTTAATATTTATTGTTTAGTTCTCGGCGGACACAACATCTTTGTTGGTATGTGGTGCTGAGGATCGAACCCGGGCTGCACGCATGCCAGGCGAGCGCGCTACCGCTTGAGCCACATCCCAGCCCCCTAAATTTTATTTTAAAAAAATTATTTTAGATGTAGTTGGAGACAATATTTATTTTTATGTGTTGCTGAGGATCGAACCCAGTGCCTCACATGTACGAGGTGGGTGCTCCACCACTGAGCTTCAGCCCCAGCCCAAATTTGATTTTTTTTGTAGTTATAGATAGAAAGAATGCCTTTATTTTATTTTTTTATTTGTATGTGGTGCTGAGAATCGAACCCAGTGCCTCAAATGCTAGGCAAGTGCTCTGCCACTGAGCTACAGCCCCAGCCCCAATTTGACTTTTTTAAAATAATTTTTTTAGTTGTAGAGGCACAGTACCTTTATTTTATTATTTATTTTTTCTGTGGCGTTGAAGATTGAACCCAGTATATCACACATGCTAGGCAAATGCTCTACCACTGAGCTACAACTCCAGCCCTATAAATTTGATTTTTGACTATTGACTTAGTATCCAGCAACCTTTTCAAGTTTATTTCTTAATTTGGATAAGTTATCTATAAATTCCTTTGTGTTTTCTGCTTATACAATATTATCAACTATATAATGAGTTTTTTGTCTTCCTTTCAAATTCTTGCACCTTCTGTTTATTTTTCTTGCCTTATTGCACTGGCAAGGAAACCGAATACAATGCAAAACAGGGGTGCTGACTGTGAGCAACCTAGTCTTCCTCCCAGTCTCAAAAGGAAGGGTTTCAACATTAACCTTTGTAAGAAGGTTTTTTTTTTTTTCACCTATTTTTTATTTTATTTTATTGTTGGTTGTTCAAAACATTACATAGTTCTTAATATACCATATTTCACAGATTGATTCAAGTGGGTTATGAACTCCCATTTTTACCCCGTATACAGATTGCTGTGTCACATCTAAGGAAGTGCACTTCTATTCCTAGTTTTCCAAGAGTGTTTTTTTTTTTTTTAATCATACATGGACATTGAATTTTATTAAATAATTTTCATGTATCTTCTGAGAACATGAGCAGGTCTATCCTGCTAGTGTGGTGACTCATGCCGGTTTTCATGTGTTAGAATGACTTTCCTTTGGAGGGATAAATTTGTTTTGCTTGTGATGTGGCTCCTTCTTCCTGGAACACTCCGTCCAGTTAGCTCCAGGTGTTTGGGATTCTGGCTGCTGTGTGGGAGAGAGAAACTGGCCTGTGATTTTCCTTGTGATTTTGGTATCAGGGTCATGTTGGTCTCATCACAAGAAGTGAGACTTTCCTTCTTTAGAGGGAAGCGTTGTGCAAGATCAGATTTCATCAATGTTTGTAGGAGCCATGTGTTGAGACTTCCTGCTGGTTCACAGATTCATCCATGCTCCTGGTGATCTGTTAGTTTCTGCTGCGGATACTCCAGGCCTCGTGCTTAAGTAAATACTAAAAATTGAGGCATTGTTAATTAACCCTGTGGAGGGTAGTTTCATCAGAGTATCCCTTTGTAACTTCAGTGATGTTTTTACCTTAAAGTCAACTTCTTCTGATATTAATATAGCTATGCTAACCATTTTTTTGGGGGGTGCAGAATACATCTTATTCTGTAACTTTCAACCTTTCTGTACCTTTAATTGTAGACAGACACATTTTGTTAATGGCATGTAGGATTTTAAAAATACAGTTTGACAGCCTATCTTTCAAATGGATAATTTATTTAATAGTGATTTTTGCTTTCTCCCACCTCTTTTGCTTGCCTTTCTTGCCTTCTATTTGATTAGTTTTTATTACTCCACTTCTTTTTAAAAATTTTTTATTTAAAAAGTCTTTTTTTAATGTATTTTTTGGTGTACATGGACACAACACAATGCCTTTATTTTTATGTGGTGCTGAGGATCGAACCGGGTCCCACCCATGCTGGGCGAGCACTCTACGGCTGAGCCACCATCCCAGCCCTTAAAAAGTCTTTTTTTAAGATTTTTTTTTTTAAGTTGTAGATGGACACAATACCTTTCTTTTCTTTCTTTATTTTTTATATGGTGCTGAGAATCAAGCCCAGTGCCTCACACATGCTAGATGGGTGCTCTGCCTGCCTTGAGCCCCGGCCCAGCCCCATTACCCCATTTCTTACCCTTTATAGCTGGCAATTATACACTTTTTTTTTTTTATACTGGGGTTTGAACCCAGGGGTGCTTAACACTAACTCTCATCCCCAGCCCCTTTTATTTTTTGAGACAAGATCTCATTAAATTGCTTAGGGTCTTGCTTAGTTGCTGAGGCTGGCCTCAAATTTGTGATTCTCCTGCCTCAGCCTCCTGAGTCCTGGAATTACAGGCTTGGACTGTGCCTGACTCTAGTTTAACATATGTTTTTGTTTAGAACTTCCACTTGTCCTGTTTATGTCTCTGTTATTTGCCATGATTCTCAATCTTACTCCTGGAACACAGTAAGCACCGTGCCTTCTTATCTGCAGGTGATAGCTCCAAAGCCTTCTGATTCTACCAGTTGTTTCTGAGGTCTTTAGGACCTTGCTTCTTGTGTCTCCCCCATCCCCCAGTGCCTAGTTGTTTTTACTGTATGTGGAAAATTAAATACCTTGAGGCCTAGGATGATGTCATTCTCCTCCAATGGGTGCCTGGGGTTAGTTATCCAGGCTCTAAGAAGGCTCCAGATGACTGGGAGCCAGCTTGCATCGGAGAAAGCCACAGTGGTTCCTCAAGGTCTCAGACCCAAACAAGGTGAGCTCTAAACTCCCCCCCCCTTTTTTTTTTTTGGTACCAGGGATTGAATCCAGGGTGCTTAATCACTGAGCCACATCCCCAGTCCTTTTTGTTTTTTAAAACTTTGAGACGGGATCTTGGGATCTCTGAGTTACTTAGGGCCTTGCTAAATTGCTGATGCAGGCTTTGATCCTCCTGCCTCAGCCTCCAGAGTGGCTGGGATTGCCGGCCTGCACCACGGTGCCCACCAGGCCTTATTTCCCTTATAAAGGTCTCACATGTCTTTTGTTGGGTTAATTCCTAGGAATTTCAGACTTGTGGTGCTAACATAAATGAGGTCTTTTAGGGATGGCGTTTCTGTTTGTTGTTGTACACAGGAATGTGCTGCGTTTTGTCTGGGTGTACAGCAAAGCACCTTTAGGAGCTTGTTAGTCTCTTGGCTATTTTTCCTTTCTATGTTGGCTGTGAAGCGTCTCCTGCCCAACAGCAGGCAAGGTGACAGTGGGATGCCCCATCGGGTTTGATTTGAAAGGAAACACTTTGAACATTTTACCATTAAGTATAATGCTTGCAAAGGATTTTGGAAGGTAGCCTTTATCAGATTTAAGATTTTAAATTTCTAGATAGCTAAGGGGGTTTTAAAAAATATGAATGGAAGTTTTTTTTTTTTTTTTTAAACCCAGGGCCTCATGCAGCTAGGCCAGCGCTCTGCCACTGAGCTCCATTTCAGCCCTGGGTGTCACATTTTAGTGTCCTCTGCAGAGGTGATCAGTCTCTGTTCTGTGGGAGACTGCTCCAGGACCCTAGAGGACACTGCAGCCTCAGAGGCTCAAGTCCCTTATACAAGGTGGCATAGTGTTTGCAACCTTCCCATGGACTTCGAATCATCTCTAGATGACTTAGAGTGCCTAATGAAATGCAAATACTGGGTAAATTGCTATGCCGCATTATTTGGGGGAAAGATATTGTGTATGTGCTCAGTACGGGGCATAGTTCTCTCCTGAGTGGTTCTGTGGCTGGCTGGCTGCTCACACAGCAGTGTGGCTGTGTGCGGTTTTGTCCTTTTGTCCGTGGTGCATTGGGCGGGGGCCATGCTCTGAAACCATCAACCCTGCACCCAGTGCTCAGAGGCTCCCGTCCACTCTTCATCCTTGTAAAGTGCAGCTGGGCTTAAGCCAGGGCTGGTCTCATCCAGTCTCCTCCCCTTGGGATTCTGCTACTTCTGCGTCTGGGTTACAGAGCAGGGAAGTGTGGAAGTAGCCCGTAAGCACCCAGCCCAGGGCGGCACATGCCTATGACCCTGAGATCACTGGCAAGGGGCCTGGTGTGCCTGGAAAGCAGAGGTGACCAGACACACCCTGTGTGAGGTCTGGCGTGGGGAAGACACCTGTTGGGTCCGGGACCACCTCTGCTCCCTGGCTTGGGAGGAAGTGGCAGGAGTGGCTGCCTGGGGCTGCAGCAGTGCTCCTGTGCCTGTCCCCGTTTTCCAGTCTCAAGCCTGGGAGGTACTGGGAGGTGCTGAGAGTGACTGAGAAGTCACCTGAGGCGGTTCTGGAGGAGATGCCCTCCTCTTCCCTGATTGGACCCCACCGGCCTCAGCATCCCAGGCAGAGGGACAGATCCCTGGGACTTAGGCCACCATGGGCTCAGAGCCGAGACAGGCCCTGGGTCAGTGCCAGAGGGCTCCCGCGGGCTCCCGCAGGCTCCCGCCATCCTGCGTGCTGCCACTCAGGTGCATGGTCTGTGTATAAGGTGCTGGGGGTGGGGACCTGGGGGCGGGCGGGGTGCTGGCGTGTGGCGTGGCTCTGGAGGGTAGTAAAGAAAGGGAGACGAGTTTCCTTTTCTCTTTGGTGGTGCTAGGGAGGGAACCCAGGGCCTCCCACATGCTGGCCAGCTCTAGCACTGAGCCACACCACAGCCTAAGAAAGGGAGTCCATGGATGTCCTCCTCCTGTGTGGGGAAGACACAGTCCAACTCAGGGCAGAGGGCGCCTAGAGCCCCGGGAGCCCCTTGCTTGGTCCCATGAAGGCTCAGAGGCTGTGCTGTCCCTCGCGTGGCTGCTTGTGCAGAGCGGACACAGGCCTGCAGAAGACAACTTCCAGACGGAGCTTTAGGGTACCGGTGTCCCTGAACTCCACTGCAGAAAAGTCCCTTTGCACAGGAGCCTGGGATGGGAGAGCTCTTGGGCAAAGACCCGAGGGGAGCGTTCTGGAAAGGAGCGGTGCCATTCATCCCACTCAGCAGGCTGGGCACTGAGACCACCAACCTGAGCCCTCAGCCCCCAGGACCCTGCCCGCAATCCAAGGCCACAGAGAGGCAGCGGGGTGCCTGAGGCCACCTGGTGCGCACGTAGTATTGGTGCAGAGGCCATCAGACAGCTTTCACCTGTTTATTTTTCTTTCATATAAAAGTTACATGTTTGAAATGTCTGCAGGAAGATGCCACCATCAGGAGGTTAGTGGGGGGCTGTATATTACAATGTAACATTGGGGAGGTTGTGGGGCAGCCAGGGTAGGAGACGGCTCTGAGGCAGGGCTCAGGTCAGCCACCATGTGTCTGCCTCTCCCTGGCTCCACCCACCCGCAGGAAACCAGACCATTCACTTCGCTCATGTCCTTCGGTGAAGATCGATTCCCACCATGCCCCCCCCTCCCCCGGCCCCCCAAGAAACAGCCTGCACTAGGCCCAGCCCTGAGTGCTGGGGTGTGGCCACAGCCAGAGGCAGGAGGGAGGGAAGCCTGGCGGCCAATGAGGCAGACGTGTACCTCACTGTCCTCCCCAGGGTGCCCTGTCCCCTGGTACTGCCTGTCCACAGCCTGGGCACTTCTGCAGGGAGTGCAGGGGAGGCCTGGGCACTCTGGGACAGGCAGCGGGTCTGTTCTGAATTAAGGAAGTGGCTCCCCCAGGTCCTACCCCCCAGCTCTCACCAGGACAGGTGGACGGCCTGCTGCAGACAGGAATCTGTCCTGTGGGCAGAGCAGGCTGCGGCTTCGCTGCCACAGCACTGGCAGTGGCCTGCGCTAGGAGACTCCCGGGCTCTCAGAAGGCAGGGAGGACTCTGGTCAGCACACCCGGGCCCTGTGTGCATAGCTCCCCCCCGCCCCCCACAGCAGCACTCCGGGCTGGACACGGATGGGCAGCAAGAGGCAGGGGCTGAAATGAAAGGACTCACCCGAGAGGGAACAAACCAGACCCAACCCGCACAACACTGCCAGGGAACCCAACTGCACACACACACACTCCTTAAATAATAAAGTGACAGGTTCCAGCCGCCAGCAGGGCTGCTGCCAGAGAGGGCGCTCAGTGATATTTCACAGACCTCCTCCCTCTATTTACAGGACAAATAAAACACAAAAGAGGAAAAAAACAAAAACAAAAACAAAAAACGCCAGCCCCAACTTTCTTCTTGATAAAAACTGCTTAAAATCCACGAAGGACTTAGCAACGCTGTCGCTTTCTACCTTTTGTTCTGTGGAAACAGGGCTGGGGAAGCTCGGTTAGATCTGGTGCTCACTTGACCAAATCCCACTCTTGGGAGAAGTGAGCGCATCATGCAGAATGGGCAGGGTGTGGGGGGCACAGGGGTTCCCACCTGCACCCTGCCTGCTGGGCCCTGGGAGCAGCCAGGGGCTCAACAAGGAAGGGGCGGGCACCTTCCTGGGGGCTGCTTTCCTGGGCAGATGGGGACATGTCTGCAGCAGGCCTCTCCCGCCTGCACCCCGGGGAGCACTGTGTAGCAGCCTGCTGGATCCCAGGGTGGGACAAAATAGGAGGGAAGCCTGTGGGGAGGGAGGAACAGGAGATGGAGTTTAAGGCACACAGCAAGTGCGGAGGGGGCTGCCCACCTCTCCCCAGGACAGCAGAACTCCTCCCCCCAGCCCCCACTGGCTCAGCTCTGCCACCCCCCTACTCAGCTTCTGTGACGACAAAGTCCTCCTGCTCCCAGAGCCTGGATGATGTGGGCAGGGGCCTGGGGGCCTGCGCTGGGGAGCTGAAGGGGAAACAGGTGCTCGAGGACCAGCAGGGCAGCCTGTGCAGCATAGATGCAGGACAGGCCTGGGCCAGTACCAGGACTTGAGCCCAGGGCTGCTGAAGGCCACCCGTCATACCTCCTGGGCCAGCCACACTCACTCCACCCGCCACATTGAAAATCCAGGGAATGGAAAGTAAGAGGTGCCTGCCCCTGGCCCTCTGTCCCCCTGCTGCACCTCCCCTCTCTCAGGTGTCCTGGAGGGCAGTGTGCCCAGAGGGTCCTCAGCCTCTACTGCCTGCCATTTCAGGAGACTCAAGGGTCCTGGCCCTGTGTGGGGGTGCGGTCTGCTGCTGACTTCTCTGTGCTGCTCCCAGGCTGGAGGGGTCCAGGGAAGGGCGAGAGGGGACAGTGGAGGTGAAAGTGGAAAAAAAAAAAAACCAACGGGGGGGGGGGGGTGGGGGTGGGGTGGGGGGGTGAGGAGGGGGAACCACCGGTTCACAAATCAGCACTGAGACCCGCCTGCTGGCTCCACTGGACCCCGGGGCTGTGCCGCAGGGAGGGAGGCGGGAAGCTGCTGGCAGGCTCTGGGCTGCCCAGCACAGCCGAGCCAGGCTGAGGCTGGGACGCTGCAGCCCACTGGGCAGGCCCCAGGTCCTCAGGCTCCAAGAACCTTGAGCACTCTCCTCGCGAAGCATGGCTCCTAGGTCTTCTCTTCCCGATCTGTTTTCCTCCTTGTTATGTTCCTGGGCTTAATTTTCAAAGAGAGTTCCCATAGGGCCTCCTCGGCCAAGTGATCACTGAAGTCATTGAAGAAGTTTATAATGTCGTCATTTCTCCGGATGTCGTAATGCCTGGTGGGGGAGGGGAGACAGTCAGGAGCAGGGGTTGGCTGAAGAGCCTGATGGCCATAACCTCTGGTCACCCCAGTATCCCGGCAGAAGCTGTAATGGTAGGGTCTACTGCCACCCAACGAGACAGAGGATGCCAGTACTGGAGACCCCACCAGGGCTGAGGCTGTGCTCTCAGCCCTCAGGCAATGCCCTGGGGCAGGGGAACCCTGCCCCAGGTGGATGGCCCCTTGGGCCACGGTGCCCTCTGTGGCAGGCCACCCGTCCTAGGTGGGGTCTGCTGCCCTGGAGTTAGGCTGGTCAGGGTTTCCCGCCTCCTCTGTACACCAAGGTGGGTGCCAGCTTCCCAGGACACAGGAACAGAGGCTGGCTGCTGCCTCCCATCCAGGCCCAGGGTGCGGCATGGAGCTGGGCCCTTCATGTGGATGTCTCCAAACTGGACTGACAAGACCTGAGGGGCAGGTATGGTATCCCCACTCAAAAGACAGAGGCCCTGGCTTCCCTGTCGCCAGGCCCTCTGCCCTGCAGTCCCACAGGTCACAGCACTCACGCCTGCTGGAAGCACCGCATGCTGTCGAGGATGTTGAACTGCTGCCACCGTTTGGAAAAGTTCACTTTGCCATCGATGTAGTCCGGGTTCCCCAGGTGGACAAAGGTCAGGTCCTGCAGGATCAGACCCCTGGGGGACACACGGAGAAGTCATTACTCGGAGAGCAGCTGGTCGGCTGTGAGCGGGCTGCACTGCCAGGACCAGCCAGTGTGGGAAGAACAGCCTCAGCTATGCCAAGTAGCTGCCAAGCCCAGGGCTCACCAAAGAGCAGGACTAGGGGGTTCGTTTCCTCCAGGGTGAGCTCCTGCCTCGTGAACTCTGGACCTATGACCACTTATGGGCTCCTCAGAAGTTGGCTTGGGCGTTGGGGAGCCTAAGCACAGTGCTGTCTACGCCTGGAGCGTTGTCTATGGCAGGTGCGGCCACCCTGTGTATGGGCACTGCTATGGACTGTCAATATGAGGTCATTCAACGAACAATACAACCAAACCAGACCAAAACTGAGGGGCACAGAGACCCCTTCATTAACAGGTGTAATAGGTACTTCTCAAGGAGGTGGAAGGCGAGGGCAGCTCCTCTGTCCAGAGAGAGCTCAGCCAGAGGACCCAGGCCTGTGTGCTTGCGAGCACCTGTGTGGGTGCTGGGTGAGGGCAGAAGGACCAGATGCAGGGAGAGGGTCCTGGCTGCAAGCTCTGAGGGCAGAGGCTCCAGGATGCTCCTTCACACCCCCAGGCCTGGAACACTGCGGGGTCTCTGACCCTTTCAGAGATTCCTAACATCCTCTAGTACATGAGGCCCAAGGAGTCCCGTGACAGAGGCCTGTGCAGCTTTGAGTCCACTTCCGTCTCCTATTTACGCTCTCAGATTTACGCTCCCATGGCTGGGCTGGGAAGTTGACTTCTGAACATGACACCAAGTGCTCCCCAGGTTCCTGGGGTGACTGGTCCTTGGGCTGTCCTAACATGCTTGAGGCTCCTGGAAGGTGCATGAGGCCCCCTGGTGGGGGTGTGGGGGCTCACACTTGTCACCTGACCTTTTCCCTTCTGTGGCAACTGTAGCTCAAGAGGCATTCTTCACTTTAGAATTTCATGATAAAGCAGGGGAACAACAAGGCTGACTGACGGGCCCTCATCTCCTCAAGGAGCCCAACATGTCTTCACAGAGAAGTGAAGAGGCAAGCCCAGACAGGCTGAGGGGGAGGCCAGCACTCACAGGTATGGGATGCAGGGGGGCTCCACCTCTGAGAGGGCGGCCCGGTAGGCTCGGAAGGAGGACGAGCTGTCAATCAGAGTGCAGTACTCGGCCAGGCCCTGTGCGGGATGAGAGGTGGGTTAGTGAGTGTGGGCTGAGGCAAGGTCCCAAGACACAAAGAGAAGCCACATCTGGTCCCTGTGGTGATGTGAGCCCTTTTACCTGTATGTCTATCAAACCTGGGTGGCAGGGAGGCCCGAGGCCATTTTGTGGGAAACATCTCTTGGGGTGAGTGGGTGACATCCTCCCTTTCCCTCCAGCACTTGCCCTGCAGGTGCGCCCCGCCCAGCAGCCCTTCCAGAAGCTGGGACCCAGGTGTAGGCTTGCAGTGCAGGCAGGATGTGACACCCCATGTCAACTACGAAGGCCCAGGAACCAGAGGCCAGAGACCAGAGATAGGAAACAGGTGGGGAAGGTAGCTGCCTGGCTACAGGTTGGCAGCACTGTGGTCACAGGTGGCTGGCCTGGCCTACCCACCAGATGCTTCCTGCCCACCCACCTCTGAGGTCTGCTTCTGCCACTCCAGCCGACGGATGGGCGCCGAATCCAGCGCTGAGAGGATGGCCAGGTAGGAGTTGAAGTTATTTAGCTTCCGCAGGTGCTGTGGAGAGAGGTGGCCTGTGAGGGGAGGCCCAGGGCCAGCAGGCCTGAAGGGGGCTCTGGGCTCAGCCACCGTTACCTTCATGATCTTGATGAACTTTAAGAGCAGCCGCTCCCTGTCCTGGGCTTTTTCCTGTAACATGATTATGGACCGGACCCTGTGGGAACAATGGACAGAACAGAGCAGCTGAGCTGATGGGGCTCCTGTAGGTCCTGGCAGACCAGGTGGAGCCAGACAGGGTGACACTGTACCGGCAGTCATGAACCTGGCCTCAAATGGCTCAAGACATCTCAGGGGTCGGGGCCAGATGCTCACTGACAGGGAGTTCAGCTCCTGCACTGGACCTGGGGGAGCAGCGCACTTTCCTGGCTTGTACTGACCTGAGCCCCTGGGGCCTCAGGACTGGCCAGGGAATCCAGCCAACCCCAAGTCAGCAGGTCGCTTTTGCTAGCCACAAGGAAGGGAACTCTCAGAATCTTAGCCCCAACAAAAAGCTAAAGCTAGAACTGAAACCAACACCAAAAGCAGTCATGGCTGTGTCTCAGGGGTCTGTGGTGGCCTCCACATCCTATGGATCATGTGGGCCCGTTTCCAGGGCTACCAGAGGAGGTGTTAGCCACTGCATTACCTCCTCTGTCCTATAAAAGGGCACCTGCACCAGGACATCTGGGGGACTGTGGTAATGACCAGGGCAGGACAGCAAACGCGATGCCTGTCCCCTTCTGCCATTGAGGGCAAGTATCACTCAAGACCTTGGCACTCTTCCCACAGAGCTTCTGTGCCTCCTCTGTGCCTCTGGAGGGCAGGTGACCAGCCTATCCTTGCCTTCTCTGCTCCCCAGGGCTTGAGGTTAGTGCCCGCAGGGCCTCCAGAGGAGCCTGGAGGAAGGACGGCAGCAGCCCCCACCCTGCCAGCTCTCGTGGGAGACTGAACTTGTCCAGTGGTGCTGCCAGACCAGCGAGCTTGGCGCAGAGGCTTTCTTACCAGTAGGACATGTTGTTGAAGTGCTCTGTGAACTGGGTCAGGTTAGGGCTCTTCTCCTCATTCTGTTCTTTTGCCCAAAGTAAAACCTCAGGAATCTACAGAAGGAAACAGAGCAGACAGCACTGGAGCCCTCTGGCTTTCCTGTGCCTGGTGCTCTTTTTTTTTTTTGGTGGGGGGGGCGGTTGCTGAGGATTGAATTCAGGGGCACATGACCACTGAGCCACATCCCCAGCCCTGTTTTGTATTTTACTTAGAGACAGGGTCTCACTGAGCTGCTCAGGGCTTTGCTTTTGCTGAGGCTGGCTCCTCAGCCTCCCGGGCCATTGGGATTGTAGGCGTACGCCCTGGTGCCTGGCCTTGTGCTGTCTTGGTCAGAGACAAACCAGCAGCAGCTCCCCCGACACCTACCTCTATTTTATAGAAGAGCTCAGCATCCAACAGTGTCAGCTGCTCGGCTATTTCATGACTGTGAAAGTCATGCAAGGTCCCTGGCCTGGAAGACAGAGGCATAAGAAGTACCGTTGGGCGTGGAGGCTGGGCAGGAGTGGCACTGCAGGCTCCAGGGCTGGGAGGGAGCAGCTATCCAAGTCTCACTCCACATCAGGACAGCAGGGTGGCAACAGACTCCAAATTGCTCCTTGGTCCCTCAGGGCCATGGGGTTTCCCCAAGAGGCCTGCCTACCCCATCTCTGCAGGTCATCCACAGATTTCAGAATAGGACAATGAGTTCCCCCCATGGGATTATGGGTGACTCAGATGCCTAAGGCCTTGCTCACCACTGGCCACCACTCCTAGGTGGTCAGCAATAAGAGCTGGCTGTGGGAATGGGGGGGCGCTAACGCTCAAGAAGGAGGGGGTGGCCAACCAGCCAGTGCCCACAGCTGGAACTAACACTCATCCTCAGGCTAGGGCAGAGGGTAGGCAGAAGCCTGGGACTTTTTTTTTTTTTAAATATATATATTTTTGGTTGACAGTGGACCTTTATTTTTTAATTTATTTATATGCAGTGCTAAGAATTGAACCCAGTGCTTCACACATGCTAAGCAAGCACTCTACCACTGAGCCACAACCCCAGCCCCAGCCTGGGACCTTTGTACCAGTCTTGGGAAGGGTCTGGATGGTGCTAGGAGAAAGCCCTGCGCTGACAGCAGCCTGGTGCACACCCACTCCCCTCCTGTCCTGCTCAGCCCTGCTGACCCACTGATCCACTTCCTTGTTACCAGTGACTCGCCACCCCAATTCCCCTAGCAGGGGAGGCTCCCCACAGGGAACCAGAGGCTATTCCCAAGGCACCCCGAAGCAGGATGTGAGGCCGTGCAGCCGGGGAGGACAGCGGAACAGAGGTGGCTAAGGGGTGCAGCTTTCCAGAGGGGCCGAGAGGCTGACTGCTCACCTGGCTGCAACACCCCGGGCTGCCAGGGGCTGGTCGGAGTTGGCACACCTGAGCAGCCTCTTCTGGTCCACCTTGTCTAGGATGTTCTTCCGGAGCACGCGAGCCAGGCTGAGCTCCCCATTGCACACCAGGCGGAAGACCAGCTCCATCAGCAGCTTCAGGATCTCCTCTGTCAGCTCCACCAGGCTATGGGCCAAGGGCACAGGGTGAAGGCCAGGCACACAAGAGCCCACCAGGTACACCGCAGGTACAGGAGTGTTAGCACAGAGCTGGAGCCTCCCATGGAAGAGTGAGAAAGGACCTCGGGGCACCCACATCCTCCGCAGCTCTGGTGTCATGGTCCTGACAACATTTCCCTGACTGTCACTCAATACATGCTGGCGCTGCATGCACTATGTGGGGACTCTGTGGGGCTGTGCTAGAGACCCTACACCAACTGCCACAGGAGCTTCTGGTCTCACCCAAGCAGTGGACACCAGGAAGACATCCCTCACCTCCTCTGCCTGGCCCTTCCCTGGATGTGTGGCCACTGCCCGTTGATGCTGGAGCCAGGCCTTGGTCTGTTTTGTTTACCTCCAACCCCAAGGCATACTTGTAGAATATGGAAATGGCCAGGGTCACCAGAGATCCCAGATCCCAGTGGAAAGGCTGAGGTGGGTGGGAGAGGCTGCCCACTCCACTGCCCTAGCCTCTACCAAGCCCCCTACTGCTGAGAGTACGGCCAACACAGGCTGATCCTAAGATGTTGGAGGGAGGGATGGTGCCAGGTGGGACAGGGTCTCTCCTGAGGGATGGAGCCCATTAGGAAAGATAGGACCTAGTACCTCATTGTGTCCTATAAGGGACAGGTCATTCCTTTCAGAGAGCCATAATAAAGTAGGCTAGAGCCAAATCCAGAGCCTGTGGGTAGTGCTCTTCAGGTGGCCGGGTGGGCTGAGCAGTCTCCACGGGGTGCAGGGAGCCCATGTCACCCGCCCCTAGGCCAAGAACAAAGCACTCACCAGAGCTCATCCACCACCCGCACCAGCACGAAGAACGTGTTCTTGCTGACGCGCTTCTTGAATGTGTCGGCGAAGGGAGAGAATTTCTCATAGGTGGAGAAGGGTTAAAGAAATAGCCCACATGGCAAAGGTGATGTGCTGAGCAGACACGGAGCTCCCACTCAGCATGCGCCAGGGACCTCATGACTGAAGCCTAGAGACTGGGAGTCATGGTCCCAGCACAGGGAGCAAAGGCTTGCACTTATGCAAAATGGCAGTGCTGCCCAGGCCTCAATCCCAGGGGTGGTTCTCAACAGCCATCCTCTCTGGTCTGCAGGGCCATCCCTTCTGTGCCACCCCGGCTTGCCTGTCTGATTCAACCTGAGGCTTCTGGGAGAGCACTGACAGCATGAAGGCTGTAGTGCTGAGCCTCAAGATCTCAGGCCCGTGAACGGGCAGAGGTCCTCTGCTCTCTCCATGAGCTGCCACCCCGAGGTGGTCCCCCTGCTTTGGCTTGGACACTCTGACATGCTGGGCCAGTTCCTGCTCCCCGGGACAGAACACTCCCCGTCTGCTCCTCGGCCAATGGCACCCTTGGTTCCCATTCCTCCCTCACAGGTCTCCTGAAGCCAGCGTCTGCCTTGGAGGTTATGCTTTCCTGCTGCTGTTGTGCGCCCCCCGTACTCCATGACTGGGGATACATGCTATGTGTCTGGCACCCAGGTGGACCGTCAGCCTGCCCCAGCTGTGTGCTGGGCAGCCATGCTCCCGCTGCTGCTGCGAGGCTTCCATGAGCATTCCTAGGGGAGCCGGGGGACATCCCCTGAGAACCTGAGCACCCTCTGCACCAGGCAGCCATGTGGGACAGTCACTCTGACCCACTGCGCCTCAGCGTCCTCAAGTGCATCACAGGAGTGACACAGCAGCACCAGTGAGTGCATGTCCGACCAGCAGGTGACTCTCTTCCTTGGCCAGGCCTGCCACCAGGGGCTCAGAGCAACAGAACATAGGCTGAAGAGGACCCCCAATCACCATGGGAAACATCAACATCTATCTTGATGGACCAGGGGTTCGCAGGGTCAGGGTGAGGGGAGGCCTGGAGGGGACTCTGACACTGGAAAAGAAGCTCAGGACTTCTTGCCCAGAGGGACAGCAGCTGCCCAGCAGATGGCAGTCACAGGCTACAATGCAGGGAGGTAGCCAAAGAGCAGTGGGCTAGCCTGGCAGGACAGGCAGCTGGGGTTTGACAAAGAGGCATCAGGCAACCACAGCAGGTCCTTTAAGCCCCTGGGGTCTTCCTTGGCCACTACTACTTCCCAAGGGTGAGCCCACAGGCAGATCTGGTGGAGGGGACAGAGCTGATGCCAGCTCTGGCTGGGGCAGAGCTGCCCGCTGTGGGCGGAAGGGGCTGTGCATACCCCTGAGCCACCCTCTCACTTCCTCAAGCCCTGCCCACTGGTGCCCACCCTGCCTGATGCCCTGCAGGCTATGCTCTTGCCCCGGCCCCCTTCCCTCCCAGGTGTGCTCTTTTTCAGAAGCACCCAGTGATCCCACTACGTTCCAGCAATCCATGGGTGAGTAATGGGAGGGGGAAGCCACTGAAGCTGCGAGAGCCTGTGTCCCCATGCTGGTGGCGCTGGGACGGATATCGGTACTGCAGTTTCTTGATGAGCTCCTCGGGGCTGATAAAGGTCCTGTAGGTGGTCAGGAAGGCTTCACAGTACAGCACCAGATCTGCCAGGAGTAAGGGAGCAGCTCAGTTAGAGTGCAGGGGGGAACTGAGGGCTTGGGGATATAGGTGAGTCTGCCTGTGTCCCAGAGGAAGCCACCCACACTCTGTCCAACTCTCAGGAGAGACCAGTGGACCTGTGTTTCATTTCGCAAGCACCTTCTTCTAATGACAGAGCTGTCTGGGCAATCATGTTGCAGTGGGGTCTGAGGCCAAGTCTGGTCCGTTTCAATCATGCCTTCCCTGGCAAGGGGCAGAGACTGGAGACGCGGCTCCGAGATGCAACCCTGGGTTAGCACTGGAGGGCTTGTCTGCCCTCAGGTTCAAGGACTCCAAGTCTTAACAACCATGGTCAGGGAGAAAACAGTCCAAACTTGTCAGCAGGATCTTTAAGGTAAGTCAGAGGCAGTACGGAGATGGCAGGGTCTAGTAATTAAAAATCTGGGGAAAGCATGTACCGAGTCTTCAGGGCAGCTAGAGGCACAGCTTAGCAGTTTGTTGAGATATACCAGTGGGCATGCTCAGTTGCCTGGGAAAGGCAAGGTCAGCTACAAGGAGCACAGACCCAGTGGCTGGGGGACCTGGGCAGACAGTGCCCACCCCTCTGCCCCTCCTTAAGTGGTGCTGGTCCCAGCCAGGGACTTCAGACACTCTAGAGTCCCCACAGTCTCATTTGTGTGCTGTGTGACTCATCCTCCAACCATGCTGTCTCTGACATTAAAGAAAATTGAGGGCAGTTTTTAAATTCTTAAATGAGACAAAGGAGCTGGCCAGGCTCTGGCCTATGGAGCAGAGCCGAGCCAGAGCAGTTAAGGAGGCCTGGCTCGTTCCCAGCCCACGACCCTCAAGCACTACTTGAGTTTTGCTTTCTGGGCAAACCAGCTTCTAACACCTTCTTACAGGCATCCTGTGCTTTCTGGAAGCAGGAATCTTGAGGCATTCCACTTGTCACAGGCATGTGGCACTTTGCCCTGCCACCCTTGAGGCCAGACAGGGAGGAAAACTCTCACCTGCTCCTGCGTCGAGGCCTTGTGGTCCAGTCCCCTGCACCATGCTCAGGCTCCTCCCTGGACCCAACCTACCTGGCTCACTGCCACATTTGGCTTTATGTTCAGAGTGGCTGGGCATGAAGCAGAGATGGGGCAGCCACACCAACGCCGCTTCTGAGAGAACCGATCCAAGCCCACACGGCACTGTGGGGGAGGACCACTGCCAGGAGCCAAGGTGGCCTCTTGTGAGGCATGTCCCAGGACCTGCTGCTGAGCACTGCTCTGTACACGCACCACATCCTTCAACACCCAGAGCAGCCCCACAAGGGGGTTACTTATTATTCCACTTAGGAGACAAAGAACTGGGCCTGAGGTCACGGCACCATAAATAGTGTGGTGAGGCTTGTATCCAGGTGCCCAGCTCCAGAGTTGCCAGCCATCTGCTGGCCTTGGGCAGTGGTAAATGGGGTGTCATCTAGCTTCTGGGACAAGCAGCTCTGTGCCACTCCCCAGTGTGCACACAGCTTTTTCGGGGTCCCTTTGTCCCTTGTGTTCTCCTGAGGAAGCCTGAGGGCTAAGCAACAGGTCTGGCACACGTGGTTCCTGAGGATGGACAGGATCTGGAGTCTGAGACCAAGCCTGACCCGGCCCTCTCCTGAGAAAAGGGCCAAGTGATGACAAGGGTCTCCCTGCCTATCTCTTCCCGGTGAGTCCCTCTTGGCACAGGCTGGGGCCCAGCTGTCTCTGAGGCAGTCACTGGTGCCACTGGGACAGGGGCTCCTAGCCAAGGAGACTGCATCATTACCTGCCCTGTGGCCCTGCTCTTCCCAGTGTGGCCTCTGTCCCAATCATACTCCCAGACATAAACAACCTTGGCTCTTCCAAGTCCAGATCCTCCCCCAGTACAAGTGGGTGGAAGCTCCAGCTGAAGCAGTCATCTCCCCCAGCAGGTCTGGCTGGCCTAGACTGAGAGGATCTTGGGCTCTTGCCCATGGTGCCCTCTGGCGGGGCTTCCAGCTGGCTGCAGCTGGCGGGACAGGGAGATCACCATCCAGGGACAGGACCAGAATCAGCTCCCATCTCAGCCCTTCACCTCTGGACAAAAACAACATGAAAACTGCCCCTTTTGTGGGACTGAGGACAGAACTCTAATGTGTCTGGCATGGAGAAGGGTCTACAGCACCAAAGCCAAATGAGGGTTGTCCCTGGAGATGATGGCGAACAGCAGGCCTGCACTAGCTTCAGCTACACACGCTCCACAGAGCTACCTGCAGAGGCTGGACAGGGAGGACTGACCAGCAGCTGCCCAGAGGCCACCCAGCCTACAACGGGGCTGGGACTCTAAGTCCCTGGACCATGGTCAGAAGAAGTGCTGGAGGGCAAAGCAGTGGCTGTGGTGCGGGTGAGCTGGTTGGAAGCCACTCTTCTTTTTCTCAATTTCTCAAAATTTCTGCCAGGTAAACCTTTTTTCTTTTTCTTTTTTTAAACATTATTTTCATGATTCAAAGGTTTCCCCAATAATTATTCTGTAAAAATACAGATGGGGCCATTTATAAAAACAAAGTTGGTTGGGTTAGGATTTCAGGACTGGGGTGTTTTTTATTCCTTCTCCAATGTTGTTATATTGTCCTTTTAATAATTTTTAAAAATATAAATAGAAAAGGAGTGCAGGAGACACGGGCCAGCTGGGGCCCTGGGCCAGGAACCACGTGTGCCAGCCTCTCAGGCCCTCCTTTTTCTGCCTTCCAGAGCAGACCTGGAAGGACAGCCCTTCTACAGCAGGACATTCTGGAGACAGAGGGTCAGTCCCTGCTTCTGCAACCCTCCTGAACAAGTAGGTTGTGGAAGGGTACTGGGGCTGGGCTGGGCCTGTGCTGGGGGAGCCCGGCTGTGAGCGAGGGCTCCTGATGGGTACATGAGCCGCGGCCTAGCTGGAAGGCTGGAAGGGCTCACGTCCATGAAGACAGCGAGCCATGCAAGTGCCATCTTGACCCTAATGCCACTGTTCCACATGCTACTGCCCAAGCTGTGGTCTGTGGGGCACACGCTAGATGCGGCAACTATCCTGACCCTCGGGACACCCTTGTAGGCGCTAGGACACCACCATGCTGCCCTGAGGGAGGACACTTGGTGGGCTGAGTGCTGTTGTTTGTGTCCCCTCCCCTGCCCCAGCAGTGCCAGTGCTCACTCAGATCTACTGAATGACGAGTGCACGGGGGACCTGCAACCCCACTATGACAGGGCCTGCTGTGTCCAACAAGAGGCTACCGTACCTTTCCTGTCCGTCTCAGTAGCATGAACCAGTAAGATGTCTCCAGATCCTCCACGCACATCTGGCCCATCATCTCCCTGGAGCGAAAATAGCAAAGGAGGGCATGGGCCATTGCTGAGAGGAGGCCTCTGGCTGCAGGGGCCCCAGGCCTCCCTCTGCTCTCCTCAGCCGGCAGTGGTGTGTGCTATGGAGCCACTCACCACTCCATGCTCAGCAGACAGGGAGGGATGGGGCTGGCCTGGGCGCTGGACACCCCGAACTACCCAGATGCCACAGGCACCAGGGCACATCCCCTTCTTGAGTACATGCCAGGGCCAGGGGGACATGGTGTCACTCAACATGACCAGCCACCCGCTCACATTTCCGTGGGTCAGATGTGAGGCGACATCTTCATGTGGAATGGTGGGGCCCACCAGAGGCAGGCAGGCCATCCTGCCTCCTCGGGAAAGCCTGTGGAGGCAGGAGGACTATTTCCAAGCATGTTCATGGTCCCAACACTACAGCAAGCTGCCCTAAGTCTAAATCCACTTCCCGGGGAAAGAGAAATCACTTGTAGTGACTCATGTCACAGGCTCTGTGGAGCCCTTCTTGAGGAATGTAAAGTGTTACAAAGACACCGCACGATACCCAATATGGCTTTTGCAACCACCAAACCCTGCCTGGCAGTGAGGGAGGGACCAAGTCCTAACTCCACGTGGGCACACAGACTTCAACCACCTGCCTAGAGCCCAAAAGAACTCTCAGTGGGGCCCGGAGCCACGCCCAAGGCAGACACAGCAGGGCCTCGCGCTCTGCCGCTCAGGAGACAGAACTAACATCTGCTGCTACCCCCAGCAAGGCACCCCTACCTTTCTAAGAATCTGGTGTGTTTACCCTGACTCCAGAGTCCTAAGGTGCTCTGGGTTTTCCACGGTAGCAATGTCCATGACCTGACTCACTGGAAGAAAGCTAGTGTTTCTCTCTGTAGAGGGGCCAGTTGTCCAGGTGCCCCCTGCCAGACCCGTTCCTGCCTTGATGCAGCCAGCTCAGCCTGGCCCAGGATAGGGCCACAGGCGGAATCTGCTTTATTGACCTGTCTGTATGTGGCTGTCATCAAATCAGCCCAGATGACAGTCACCTCCTCAGCAGGTTGGGTTTCTTTATTTTTATTTATTTACTTGTGGTACTAGGAATTAAATTGAGGGGTGCTCTATTACTGAGCCACATCTCCAGCCCTTTTTGGTTTTAATTTTGAGACAGAGTCTTGCTGAGTTGTTGAGGGTCTAAGTTGCTGAGGCTGGCCTTGAACATATGATCCTCCTGCCTCAGCCTCTCAAGTAGCTGGGACTACAGGCCTGTGCCACTGTGCCTAGTTAGGGCAAGCTTCTTACAAGGCCAGTCCTGTGTCTGCAGCACTGCTCAGCAGAAGGGAGAGGCAGGGCTCACATGGCTCTGCTCCTTCCTCTATAGTGACAGGTCTGGGTATCGTCCTTACGTCTGGGCTCTGTAGACCAGGACAACATACAGGAGTCCAGGCCTGGCCGTTCCTTTTTCTTTTTTTTTTTCAATGGTGGGAACGGAACCCAGGGCCTCCCACGTGTGAGGCAAGTGCTCTCCCACTGAGTCACTTCTCCAGCCCTAAGTTTTCCTAATCAGCCGGTGCATCCTGGGCAGGGGTTCTGTTTTATCAATGATGCACAGGGGTGGGGAGGGCTCCCGGACGGCAGGCAGGCTGTGTAGCTCTGCTGTGGTTTCTCTCACAGCACTCTCAGGAGTGCCGTCATTAGGGCTTCGGGAGGCTCTGTAATGCCCAAGACACTTTCTAGAAGCAGTAAGAGAGGGGATAGTCCACTGCTTCCTGGGAACCCAACAGCCCTTGCCTGGCCCAGGTCTTTCTGCTGGAGACACTTCAAGGTCACATTTTCCTCAATCTCTTTTGCTCCTGCTTTGTGGAGCTGGACTGTGAAGTCCTTACCTCTTGCTTGAGTGTCAGCCTGGCCATAATTTCGTTGTGGTCAATAAGGGACAGCTCATCTACTTCCTCCTCCGACTGAGCTGACTCCAGAGTGTCAGGTGACTTTGGGGACCTGGAGAGAGAAGTGGTTGGTGCTTAAAACAGGCCCTGGGCTCCCTGACACCCAGAGGCCGAGGCAGCGCTGGTCTGGGCTCGAGGTCAGAACTATTCCTACTTCTGCTACCAAAAGCTGTGTGGCCTTGAACCTTTCCTGTTCCCTCTGGGTGTCTCACAGAAGGGCTTAGCTGGGATTAAGAGGTGCTCCTGAATTGTCTTTGTGAGTGATGCTGCAGCCCTTCTCTGTGAAGGCCACCGAGACCCAGTCAGTACATGAGGAACAGTGAGAGGGCCAGCAGGACAGGAGAGGAGGCGGTATCGCCCCATACCACCCTCCAAGTCCTTCCTGAGGACTCACTCTGTTGGTCCCTTTGTTCGGCAATAAGAAAAAAGCTGTGCCCGAGTAGATATGGCCCCTTTTCCCCAGGTGCTCGGTCTAGCCGAAGACACTCTGACACAGGCAGTCACAGCAGCACAATGAGGGGAAGCTCAGGAGCGTGCAAGAAGAGTGAGGGAAAGGGGGGGCCGGCTTGAAGGTCAGGAAGTTCCCTGTGGAGGGACAGATAGACCGAGACCTGAAGCACTGAACAGGAGCTGGCGGCTGAGGCACCGGGAGCAGGGACATCCCCACAGAGGGAACGTGGAGGCCACTGCGGCCGTGGGGGGAGCATAGCATGTCTGTAGACAGCCATCTTTGCCCTGGTGCCTTATCTGGATGGAGCCTTGGAGGCACTGGCCTGACTCGTGGTCACAGGTCACAGCTTTCACCCTAAGGGCTCAGACTCGGGAAATATGTGACTCTAGAGTGTAGAACAAGGCGGGCTTGGGAAGAACCCCTCTGCTGCCTGCCTTCCAGGCTCCAGGCTGTGGGTGGCCTCATGAAGGGCCATCTCAGCGGCTGCTTCTGGACTCGGTGTGACCTACTCTTCTGCAAGGACCATCTCAGCTCTGAAAGTAAATCCGCTGGTCCAATGAAGTAGGTGAGAGAACTCACAAGCTGCTTTGCTTCTAAGTGCTAAGCTAGAAAACCACCATTCCTTGCTGAAGCCAGCCTGGGAAGCTAATCTGCTAGGACCACCGAGGACTCCAGGGTAGATGGTCCTTGGCCGTAAAAGGGAGGAAAAACTTGAACAGATGGAATGTGTCACGATAGAGGTGACATCAACATAAGGCTGCAGGCAGGATGCAGCCCATTTGTTCCCAGAAGTGCTGGAGAAACTGACTACACGTCCTAAGCCTGGTTGGGCTTAGCTTCTGCTAACACTGAAAATGTTCCGAAAGAGAAAGAAATAGCTAAATAGACTGCATGACTCTTGACTGATCTTAGTTATGAAAATTTGGGAGAATGGAGGAATTGGAACATGATTTGCCTATCATGATGACATGAGGGAATTTACTGGCAATTTTCTTGAAGGAATGGCAGACTCCAGGAGAGCACCTTTGAGGTTATCAGTGATTTTTTCCATTTTCTTGCAGTTTCTACCAGAAGCATGTATTATTTTGAGAGCCAGACAAAGAAATACCTTCAATACGAAACACAAGCAGGCCTGGTGGGCTGGCTGCAGGAAGTGCAGGCAGGCTTTACCAAGTGGCCACTCTGCTCTAGGCACCTGGCTCACTTCCTACCTCTCACCACCATCTCTGCTGTCCTTCCCAGGGGCACTGCCAATGGCTGAGGGATCTCTGGAATGTCCGTCTTTCCCAGCTGGTGATTCCTACAAAGAGAAGTGAGTGTTGGGGTTTAGAATGTGGCCTGCTCCAGGGGCAATCTGTCTGCCCAGCACTCCCACCTGCAAGTGGCTTTGAAGTGCAAGTTCCTATGGAGGAATATAAGGTGAGAACAAGTTAATGCTGAATGCAGTTAATTACAAGACACATGGGCCCTCTTGAGACTAGCATCCTGCCTCAGGAGAGTGGAGGTGCATGCTTTGTAACATATCAGCTGCTGGGCAGATGAAGCCACCTTAATGCCCGCCTGGAGAGAGAGGACCTTCTTAGCAGCTGCCTCTCAGAGCACGCTGGACACTGGGCAGAGGGCTCTGCACACACTCTTCTTCCGCCCTATCAATGACCTAATGCTACCCTCTTCTCTCACGTGTAGAAACAAAGGCTAGGGAACAAGGGCCTGACTGCACACAGATTGAAAATGGCAGAGCCTAGATGGAGCACAGAGCTGTCTATCTCCAGAGCCTGTGCCCTAGGCCACTGGGTCCCAACACTATGCTGTAAAACTTAGAGAATTTTTAGGGATGTGATGCTCAACAAGTGATACTCCCCAAAAGTCTAGCTGCTCAAACACTGTGTGACTATCCCCAGCAGACTTGCTGTTGCCCTGCTCAGTGACACCATGGCTCTACAACATCCCTGGCTGCCACCAAGGCTACAACGGAGAACTAGGACTGTGTTAATACAGGCGACATCACCAGGAGGGTGCTTTAAGGTGAGGGAAGTCAGGATGGTCCTGGTGGCACAGGTAACCAGAGGGGACAGGTGAGAAAGGCACAGCGGCTCACTCCACGGTCAAGGTCAAAGCCCATGGGTGTAAAGATCCCTCAGTGCTCTTTGACTTGCTGAGGACATCTCGATCCCTAAGGTCCCACAGCAGACTACCCCAAGGGAGTGGCCATGCTCTCCAGGGCTGGGCTGCCCTCATGGTGGTCACTGACACAACTCTGATGGAACCTGTCTCACTCAGGCTCATGGGGACAGTGGCTACTGAAGCTTCTGGACTTGCTCATTTTCATGAAGCCAAACTTGGAAAACTGACACTCAACAAACAGAACCAGTGCACTTTGACTGTCAAGAGCTGGGACAGCAACACGAGAGTGACGATGGCCAGGACTCCCAGGGACACTTCCTCAGGAGCAGCTAGGTAGGAGCAAAGCATGCTGGGAAGAAGAGGAGGGAGGGTCAGAAAGGCTGAGTGGGAGAAGCAGCCCTCCTACTGGGGCAGGACAGAAGATGGAGCTCACGACTAGAAGGAGGGATGGAAAGAAATCCCACAGAAAGCGACTTGCAGCCAAGGCCCACACCAGGCTGCTTCTGGAGATTTCTGGAAGACACACCTGGCCAGGCTCTGAAAAGCACCACACCCACTGAAGCAGGCGAAGGTGAAGACCTGCACCTAGAAGCTGCAACCTCTCCCTGGCTAAACCAGCTTTCCGCAGGCCTGCAGGGCTCAGCCAGACAGAAGCAGGTGCAAGGGAGGTGGCCTGGGGGGTGGGAGCCAGCCCCACCAGGCTGGGCCACATGCACGAGGCCACCGTCCGAGGCTACTTACTCCTCGAGAGGGAGCCAGCTCCTCGCTGCTCTGGCCAGAGGAATACAGACTGACATATTCACCCTCACCAGCTTCCTCACTGGCGTTTTCGCTCTGGGGGAGACAGGATGAGAGGAGAGACGATCGGCAGGCCCTCCAGCCAGTCCTTGGCTCAGAGGGCAGCCAGCAGGTCTGGCCTGGACCTGGATGCTCCTTTTACAAGAAAGACCCAGAGCTGTGCTCTACTCTTTCTGGGAAGTGCTTCCCCTGGGTCAGAGGATGAAGCTGCTTTTGCCAACTCTTGTCTCTGGGCTTGTGGGGACCCTAAAGTTTTGGCTGGATCTTCCCCACAGGTGTTGAGGGCCATCCTGGGAATGGCCTTGGAAAGGTAGCCTCCAAAGGCAGGGAAAGAAGCAACATGTTTGACAACTTAAGGCTGGAAGAAGAGGAAGCCTCCTGTGGACATCCTCTCTGCCCCTCCACCTGCCCCCTCCCACCTGCCCTCCAGCCTGAAAGGAAGCTCTGCCCAGGGTTAGAGAGGAAGCACTAGGGCCATCCACAGTAAACGAGGCCTCTCCCTGGCACCTCCTGGATCTCTTGACACTTCCTACTTCCAGAGGGGTCTGTGCCTTTCTTTTCAAACAGAACGCCAGTTATCTATCTTATCCTTACCACAAGTTACTGCCTTTATTTTATTTTTATTTTTGGTACCAGGGATTAAACTCAGGGGCACTCAGCCACTGAGCCACATCCCCAGCCCTATTTTGTATTTTATTTAGACACAGGGATTCACTGAATTGCTTAGTGCCTCGCTTTTTGCTGAGGCTGGTTTTGAACTTGCGATCCTCTTGTCTCAACCTCCCGAGCCATTGGGATCACAGGTATGCACCACCCCACCAGGCATTACTGACCATTACACTAGTCCACGAGGGGAAACCAGGTTCCTAGCTGGATGGTAATGTTGTGTAAGAGCCTTGATTTCTGTTCTGAAGCAGACGGGCTGCTGTTGCACCCCGACCTTCTGTGGCTGTCAATCCAGCTGGGTGCCAGCAGGCACACCCCAGCAGCAGGCTGAACTGCTGGTGAGGAGCAGCGACACCACTTCCTACCACCGCGCAACCCCACGTGCAGCCATGGGCGTGCTGAGTTCTCACCGAGTCAGCGCAAGAGGTTTCGGAAGGAAGGCAGACAGTGTTCCCATGAAAGCTGCTCTCCTGAGAGGATGAGAGAGGCCCGGCCATGGTGCTGGGAGGCGGACCGGCTACGGCAGGCACCGCCAAGTCCGAGCTCTGAGACGGGTGGACAGGTGGGAAATGCGGAGAGGAAGAGGAGGTAGGCGGAAGGAAAGGTTGGACGGAAGCCTGGTGGTGAGGCACGAAGTCCTGGGAGTAGGACCTAAACACAGATTTGTACTACAGAATCAAAGCAGAAAACAAACACAAAAACGAGAATACGGGAAGGAGAAGACAGACAAGAGAAGAAGTCATTAGATTAGCTGGCTGCACGGCGGCAGGTGTTCTCACCAACTCCACCTACCAGGGCCAGCGCGCCAGGCCAACTCCTGCGTCCTCCAGCTCTGAGGCCCCGCACCCCTCACTGCTCCCCAGAGAGGGCCCTTGGGGCTGAGGACTGACCAGAATGGTCCTCTGTGTCCGAGCGGCAGCCCCCCCCCCATTCCCTCAAGGACAGCAAATCCCACTCAGCATGCAGATGGCCACGCATTCCTCTGCAGCAGAAAATTAAAGCTATACAACCCAGCCCAACACCTTTGAGTGCTTCCAGGAACTGGGGGGCTGAATTCCATGCTGAACTGTATGTATCCATGGTGAATCTTTCAGACAAACCCCTTTGATTTATCCCTTAAAAGACAAATTCTGCAACCTTTTAAACATTGTCATCCACCTAAAGCCCTGCTAGAATGGAAGGGTGTGAGTAAGCCTTGAGTGGCCTGCTGCCGAGGAGGCCAAAATGTCGGTGCGCTCACTTCCCTTCCGAGGCAGCCTCGTCTTCCCCTTTTCTTCCACTGCCTTGTTTTTAGGCAAACGCAGCAATCTCACAGCACTTCCCACGCCACCCCAACTCTCATCAGACAGAAGAGCCAGACAGCAGACTGAGGAGCACCTCCACGTGTCCCCAGCTTCAGGTCTAATGAGCACTCCCCAAGGCCAGGATCTAGCCACCAAGCTGAGAACCTGATGATGTTGACATGCCCAGCAGAGACCTGCCAATGGGTGCTGACCCCCATGGGGACTAGGAGAGCAGTGATGGGAGGGACGGTGCCTTAAGTTTTCGCCCACCACACACGCCAACACAAAGGTGTATATTGCCCCTCTGCACTTGCTGTGGCCCGGGACTTTCGGAACCCATGGAAATCTGTGCGTGCTGCACATGCTGGCCTTGCCTGCAATCCAAGACAGGAGGATCACAAGTTCAAGGTCAGCCTCAGCAACTCAGAGAGACCCTGTCTCAAAGTCAAAACAAATAAAAATGGTTGAGGATGAAACTCAGTGGTAAAGTGCCTCTGAGTTCAATTCCCCAATACCAAAATAAACAAATAAATAAAAAGGATGGGGGTAAAGTGCCCCTGGGCTCAATCCCCAGTACAAAAAGAAACAAACAAAATCCCCCTAAACAAAAACAAACCATGGAAATCAGGGAAAGGAAGAAGAGACAAAGGTGTAGACTAACAGGAGGTCGAAACTCTTATGTCCCTCAGTGGCTGTGCCAAGCTCCCCTTCAGCTTGGATGGAGCTGCAGCAACGCGAGGCACAGGTCCGTCCTCTATCCATCGTGTGGCAGCCCACCCGGTCATGCTCATCACAGCTCAAAGCTCTTCCTGTCCTCACCCTCAGGGAGGCCATGAACCTCTTGCCCTATGAGCTCCAAGGCTCTTGGTTTGTGTTGGACCTGGGACGCCTGCCCTAGGGACCCACACATTTCACTTCCCTATCTAATTCACCAACTCAAGGCTAGCCCTTGGCCATGGTTAAGCAAATTAGTGGAAGTGCTGTGCAAGTTCTGACCAACCAATGCCGGACACCCCGACTCCTGTGGCCAGTGAAGCTCCATCCACATGCACCCACCTAGAGAAACAGGGAGCAGAGGCCCAGCTTCTCACCCAGGCTATTGACTCTCACCCTGAGCCACAGCAGTGCCACACTCCCCTGAACCCTCCAGCAGCGTGTGGGTGGCTCCATAGGTCTGGGGACTCTGGGTTTTGCTGTGTTTCTCTGGCTGGGGTGTACAGTGTGGGAGGCTGCTCTGCGGGGACCCTGAAGGACTCTCAGGCCGTGGCTTTGTCCCCTGCAGAGCTGGGTTCTCAGTTCTGTCGGCTGCTCCCTCTCCAGAGACTGGTGCGGCCTCCAGTCAGCAGGTACCTCTATGCAGCCACAGATCCACCTACTTGCTGCCACCTGGTTTAAGAGTTACCCCCAGGCAGACTCTTCCTGGAGTCCAGGGCAGCTCTCAGTGATGCCCTACCCTCACACCCACGGGCCTCACACCAAGCACCCAGACAGGAAGTGCCCTGTAGAAACAGCCCTGGCTCACAGACACAAATGGCTTTCGTGCAGCCTCAAAGACCTCACACTCAGGAATCGGCTTCCAAGTGGATTACTGGGTGTGTGCGACAAGATTTGATATGGCAAGTTCAGGGTGGACTTCCACATGGACTTCTGGGAGAGGTACAGGGAACAGCTGGATGCCAGTCCTCAAGTCACCTAGGCATGGCTTGACCCCTTATCACCTTCCCACCTGTGACCTTGGGCAA
Source organism: Spermophilus citellus (assembly GCF_964194105.1). Lineage (NCBI taxonomy): Eukaryota > Metazoa > Chordata > Mammalia > Rodentia > Sciuridae > Spermophilus > Spermophilus citellus. Next base: position 5,009,737 of record NC_138183.1, on the reverse strand, counting down.
GGGATTTAAGTTCATCTTTAAAATGGGGATGAAAATGACTGCACTTCAGTCTGTGGCCATTCAATAAAGGAATGTCCTGTCCTGCCCTCCAAATACCAGCATAGGAGCTACTATAAATCACAGGGTGAGCACTACAGAGCAGCCCGACACATATTTGCTAGATGAACAAACACTTAGAAACTGATTCTATTATTAACATGCCAAGGCCATGGCTGACCAGCAGCAGTGCCTCAGCTGTGAGTGTGCATGGTAAGGAAAAGGCTTGCCACTCGCCTGGGCTCAGAGACCAGGAACAGAGGGAAGGAGGCTCAGGGATGTCACCAGGGAGGAAGGAGAAGAGTGGAGAGATGGCATCTCTAGGACAAAGGGGCCTGGGTGCCCTCTCTCCCCAGCTTGTATTCTGGCATTCCAGCTATGTGTTCGTGCTGGACAAGAGCCAGGCCTGAACGATACTGGACCTTGGCGGCGGGAGGTGCCAGGGAAGGCTCCTGAATCATCATGAAGTGCATCCTGGTTTCTTCACAGTTCTGAAGATGCCATGAGGCATGCTGGGGCTCAGAGTCACACCATTTCCCACAAGTCCAGGTTTCTATCATTTCCCTAGAGAAATACTTCCAGTCCCTTTGAGACTGTGCTCATTCCCAGGGCAGGGAGGGTAGGGACGGCCACTCTGTACCACGCCACTCAGCCCCAGCCTGGAGGCTATTTTTGGCTAGTGCCTGGCTGTACTTTTGACAAGCTGCTGCTCTCTGTGCTGCAGGAATTTTTATTTATAGCCAAAGTGACACCATTTGGGCTGAAGATTCTAGAATACAAGGTGCTCCTGTCTGGCCCCTACAAACTTCTGCAGGAGATCTGGGGGTGTTAAGGTAAGCAAGCAGGTAGGATAGGGATGTAGTCAGTCAAAATGACAGCAAGTCTGGGCACGGTGGCGCAGGCCTGTATTTTGCAGTGAGTCAGTCAGGAGGATCACGAGTTCAAAGCCAGCCTCAGCAACTTAGTAAGGCCATCTCAAAACAAAAAATAAAAAAGGGCTGGAGGTGTAGCTCTTTGGCAGCATACCGCTGGGTTCATCCCCCAGCACCAAGAAAACAAAACTAGCAAGGACCACTGAGGACAAGGACTGTCACCCTCACTGAATACATCCTGCTGGGCAGATGAGAAGCCAAGAGTTTTATATGAATCTTCTCATTTAACATGCGGGAACTGCTATTGTGATCCTTATAATGAAGAAATTGAGACCACACACCTAATAACTCACAGCTAGCAAGAGGTGGTGCTGGGCTGGCCTGTACCACATTCAGAGGTTCATTCTGGGCACATGACCAGACCTTGCCTCAACCCCCTACCTCTGCAGGATACTGCCCGCTGACTGCTTCGATCCTGAGTGCTGTGTGCTGCCGAGTGCGGGAAAGGCAGCAATCCAGGGGTGCAGAGTGAGTCTGGGCCAGTGTTCCAGGGCAGACCAGAAAGGTGGAGGCAGAGCCAGCTCTTCTGAGAACACAAACCTGGGAGTGCTCCTAAGTTGTTAAGTGAAAAAGAAGGTAGAGGCTGAGGGACAGCCTTCGATGCTCACTGTGAACAGTGTGTGAAGGTGGAGCCAACTGAAGCTGGTAGGCATCAGTTTCCTCTGCACTTTAGTCCTAGTATGAAAAAGGACGGGGATGGGCCGTGGTTGCCTTGGCAAAAAAGCAAAGCAGGAAAATTTATCTCCAAGTGAAAGTTCCTGAGTCCTCAATGCAACAGCCACTCCATTTAATTCCCGATGTTTAGGAAACCCCAGGTGTTAGGGAAGGCAGCCTTGCACCTGGGAGGCAGGGCTGGAGCAGAGGCCCAGGGACCTTGGCTAAGTGCTGCTTTGCAGGTACTTGAGCGCCCAGCCTTGCAGAGCTTCAGCTCTACCAGCAGTAGGGAAAGTGCTTTGACACTGAATGGACTCCCTGTGCAGGTGAGCGCTAGGGAAGAGAAGCTGCCAGAGACTGGGTGCTGCTTGGTGAGCTGTAGCTCACCAAGGCTCAGGACATCAGTGCCTTTGGATGCACAAAACAGAGGAGCTATTGGACAGCTGCTTTTCAGGCTTACAATTTTAATCCCTTGTTTGTGAGAAAACACACCCAGGAGAAGCTACTTTCCAGTGTGCCATGGGCTCTCCCTGTGAATTGCCAGGCACCACTGTCAGCACTGTCCCTGGCTCAGAGCATATTCCCTTCAACAGGGCTCGCCAGTAGCATGATTTGTTCTCAAAGGGAGTCAGTGCGCAGCGCTCTGCAGAGTTGCCTGGGAGACACTGGTCTGATGTGTTCTTATGGAGATGGCATGTGATCATTCCTAGGAGAGACACTCCTTACACCATGTGGCAACCTGGAAGGAACAGCTCTGCCACTTCCTTTTCTCATTCCTGGTCCCAACCAGCAGATTACAAAAGTCATCATGTGGGTCCACCTTGGGCCCAAAGGCAATACCCTTCTTTATAAAATGATCACATTTTATGTAATGACAGAGGATGAGCTTCCAAAGTCAAATAGCAAACTGTGAGGCAGATGTCGCAAGCTCCAGGGCCCAAGGTCTCTCACAGGCTGCTTATCTTGCACCCAGCAAGGAGGGCGCTTGGGGATGCTTTTTTGTGGGAATGATGTCTGCACTAGCCAGGTGGCATTAGCATGTCAGGCCCAAAAGACACCCTCTTCCTGTTGGAACAAACACCTTAGTGGTTTAGGATGTGACATCAAAAATGTCATGCTTGGGAGGGTTTTGGGTAGTAAAGTGGCAAATGCAGAAGTAACATGTCCCTGCAATGTCACAGAGCTCCCTTGAGAGATGCATCCTTGCCCCAGGGCCTTTGACAGTTATCCTCCTGCAAACCTCAGGGCACTTGAGGGTGCTCTGTGTGTTCATCAAGTGCTGATCTGAGAGCATCAACTCTAGAGGAAATTTAATTCAGATTAAAATAGGATCCAAATGCAGTCTAGCCATCTAATGGGACTACTTTTACACACTTTGGAGTTCAGCAGCATGACAGGAGCTCTCACTTATGCACAGAAGTCTACTTAGAGCCTTAGCTACCCTCGGTGAAGTGTCAGAACATGGTAGAGAAACAAGGCCCTCAATGTCCCTTTTCAGTCTGTCTCCTGTTCCATCTTCATCTCCCCACTTCCTGTTTGGCTTAGACCAGTTGGTATTCCCATGATCTTTATGATGGTTGCTAAGTGAATTCTCAGGGATGGTCATGGCCAGGAGGTTGGGGGGGGGGCGGGTACAGCAAGTGTGCAAGAGACATGGATGCACTGGGAGTGTCAGGAGACAGCCTGGCTGGAAAGGCTGCCTCACAGTGAGGGGACAGCCAGGGCAGAGGCTCAGCCTTCTGAGAGTGTATGTGTGCTGCAGTACAAACACCTGGCTCCCCCATCTCAGGAAGGTGACTGCTGTACCTAGACAGGTACCAGCTGCTACCCAGGCCCTATAAAAACCTGAGGTCCTCACATGACACACCTTTCATTTTCTCATCCCAAAGATTCTTTTTAAACAAATAACAGTTATTTTGGGATATCAAATACCCTCTTGAAATGGGGATGGGGGGCAGTTTTACTCATGAGGACCCATCTGGCAGTCAAGATGGAAAAGAAACATGGCAGACTGCTGGAACACCCATCACTTTCTGCTAGCAAAGGGAGGAGGCATAAGAGGACAGCAAGAGATGCAGGAATACTGCAAGGCCTGGAGAGCACTGGCCACCCTGTGGTCCCTGAGACTCAATGATATCCTGGTCAAGGGAGACAAGAACATGGACCAAGCCCCAAACTTCCAAGATTTGCACAACCAGAGTTCAGAATAGGGAAAGGGCAGGTAGAGGAGATGGCTGGGGAACAGGATGTGGAGGGAATGGGTGAGGTGGAAATGGCAGGCAGCTCAGGAGGCAAGAGCCCAGATAGCCCTGGAGGGAGAATCTGCGACAGGGAGAGGGAAGAAGGCTCAGCAGCAGTGCTGCCTCTGGGAGGGGCAGCTTCTCCAGCCCCTGGGCCCCAGGAGACCTCGCCTGCTTCTCTCCACCTTCCTTGACTGCCTCTGTCACCCTCCCCAATGCCTTTCTCCTGTCCGTTAGTTTTAGTGCTCCTGCATGAGGACATGCAGAAGATTTAGATTCGGTCTGTGCTGCTGCTCAGACCTCCAAGGACTATGGCCCTTATCAGAAAAGAAAGGGCATCTGTGAGCCAGGAGCTAACACTCCACTGACTGAGGGAACTTGTGGGTGGGGCTGAGGCGGAGGGGAAGATGGGGTGCTGCCCAGGAGCAAGAACGACAGCCTGCCTCGAGCCCGACCTGCAGGCCTGGGTCACATGAAAGACTGGCCTGAGCCCATGGGCCATGCAGCAAGCTCAGTAAGTAGGTGGCACCTGAGGTGGGCAACTGGCTCTTCCCAGTGGAGGGTGGAAGGCTGGAACTGCCCCAGCCCCTCTGACCTCTCTCCTACAACCTCAATCCCTGGGAGCTTGCACTAGGGATGACCCTCCACCCTTGAGGCAGGCTCTTGGCTTGGACACAATTGGCTGACTTCCCGGTCCTTCAACTCCCTGAAACCAAGTGTCCTTCAAGTTGTAGTTCCAGCCCCACCCCATGAGGTACTGTCACCCTGATCTGCCCCCTCTGTGAGTCCCACACCACTGCTTACACTTTGCCAGAACCCAAGCCTGTCTGTTCAGCCTGCTGGACTGCAAGCTCCTCTTGGGCATGGGACCATCCGTTTTCACCCCTCTTGCAATTTTTGGGGACATCCCAGTGTGCTGGCTAAACCCCTCTCGGGGTCCTGGGGAAGAGTGCACAGGAACACTCCTTCAGCTCCCACTTCAGCACATCATCCAATGCAGGTTTACTGCGCTACAAGTTCCCCTGGCAAGAGGGTTTCAAGGTTAGAATGAATGTTTTAGTAGAAGGTACAGGTCACTGCACCAAGAACCGTGACAGGTCCCTTCAGGTTGGACAACTGTTGCATTCCCAGGGTGCCCCCCTGAATTCTATGCTGGACTGACACAGGCCCAGGAACATAGGCTGAACAGGGACCAAGGGCTGCTCTGACAGCGAGGCGAAACCTCATGCCTGGGCTCATGTTGACGTCTAATCAGAGACAAGGATGAGTAAGTTGCCCTCAAACGCAATCACTTCTCTGGGGTTCAGCAGGTTAGACGACAGATGCTCCAAACAGGCCACTACCAATGGTTCTCGAAAGACTTTCCTTTTAATGAAATGAAGCACCGGATTAGCTCGGCCTTCTCGGGCTCCCTCCTGGAGCTGGTGCTGAGAGACAGTATGAGAGATGCAAGCTGCCTTAAGATGCCCTGTGTCCCATGGATGAAAACCAAGACACATGCATAACCAAGCTTAGCTAAAATGCCCTCGAATGTTAATATTCCAGTTCAGCCACAGTTCTCCAACCACTAGCTGCTCAGAGGGGCTCCGGAGAATCTCTTAGGATAACCCACACTTTCTGCCAACATTGTGGGAAGGAAACAGTCAAGAGCTGGGGTGTCTAACAGCCAACTTTTGTGCAAGAGTCATGGCAGCTTGCTGGAGGTGCCTCCTGAGGAGTCCAGGTGTCCGAGTGGCTGCCGGGGTGGGATGGAGAGGGCAGTGCTTAGCTTTCCAGCACACCCAGGCTGCTGAGGGCTCTGCAGAGTGCCCAGCACGCCACAGAAGGTCCACTCCAAGGTCAGGGAGTGCTAACCTGGAATTGGGTGCTGGATTGCTGTCCTGGGCATAGACAGACACCAGAGAAAACTGGGCTTGGGCAAGTTTCTCAATCCAAACTCACCATACAGAGGGTGGACTGGGGCAAGATCAGCAGGAATGCATAACTATTTTGGTTCTTGGGCAGAGGCAGGCTCTGGGAGAAGCTGTGCTCTGTAGTGTCGGTAGTGAACTATATAGAAATGGCTGCAACCTCCCTGTGCTGGCCTGGGCCAGAGCCTGCACCTCCCCCAGGAGGTGGGTCTCCTTCCTCCTCCCTGGATCTGGGCAGCCCTGTGACCTCACTGAGCACCTGTGACTGAAGTGATGCTGCGCAGTCCTAGGCTCAGGCCTCAGGGTGCCTTGTACAGTTCCACTGGTTTCCTTGGAACCCTGCCAGGTGCCATGAGAACAAGCCCAGGCCAGCCTGATAGATGTGACAGAAACACCAGCCAACTGTCCCAGCTGAGGTCTCAGAGATGTTAGCAAGTGTCGCCAGATCGGCCCAGCCATCCCACTAGCCTGTGTCCTATGCAATGACAAATGTGGTTTGCTAAGCCACAGAGCAAAAGCTCCCGAACACAGCCTCACCTCACTCTCACCTACCTGGTGATGCTGCTCTTTCCTTGGCCTTTCTTCCTACGTGAGGAATGAAGAACATTCCCTTTTAAACATTCCTGAACACTTGGAGGACTGACACCAGGCCCAGTGGGAGAGCAGAGAAAAAGGCCCAGATGGCTCTGTCCTCCATGCTGGAGTGCTGACGCTGCCAATGGGGCTGTGCGTAATTCCCCACTCCTGCCCACCCGGCAGCCGTCCATCCTCGAGGCCCCAGAGAATCAGTGCTCACGCCCTTTCCCACCTATGCGCAGGGCTCTGCAGAAGGAAGGGCCAGTGGTGGGCGGTAGCACCTGTGTCCGTGAGGCACAGGCTGCAGAAGAATGGAAGGTGCGCAGTTTCCAAGTGAAGAGCAGCGGGGAGTGACTCACCGAGGGCACAGGCAAGCTGCCGTGCCGGCTGAGAAAGGAGTTAGACACGGACACACTGAGGCCCTGAGTGGCACTGCCGTCCTCGGGGGTGAAGGCCACTTTAGTTTGCTGCACACAGTAGGAGACAGAGGAGAAGGAAGAAGCAGCATAGGAGGCCTGCTGGGCAGAGGGGTGAGAAAAGGCAGGGAGAAGGGAGAGAGCAGAGAACGGTCAGCACGCGACGACAAAAGCTGAGGAGGCTGCTCCCTAATCCTGCTGGCCCAGCTCAGGGACCAGAAGCTCTGCCAAGATTGAAGAAGAGACCCCTTTACTTCCTTATGACATATCTACTAGGCAAACTCTCAGGCAGACTGCAGCCAGGGGACAGGTGGGCTGGAGCCACAGATGTGGTTGACACTGGGCTCTGAGCTCCTCCTAGGGAGCAGAGCTCAGTTAGGGTCAGGCTGCCTGGGTTTGAACCTAGACCCTGCCACTGACCACCTGCTGGTCTTCGACATTCCTGAAAGTCCTCAGTGCCTCAGGTTTCCCATCTATAAAATGGGGTATGCTCTGGCACTTCCTGCATGGGGTGTGGGGAGGACTCGAGATGGAGCCGAGTCTACCAACATGCGAGGCCAACAAACCTAATTACTGCTGCTGTTGTTGTCTGTAAGATGTGCCTAACGCCTCCCTGTGTACATTAGGGACAGGGTGTGACCACCAGCCAGCACGGCTTGTCATGTGGTGAGCCTGAGCTTCTGTCAATGGGCTCTGATCTCTGACTAGCTGTGGCCTTGGAGAAGTCTCTCTGGTCCTCAGCCTGTTTACTTACAACAGGGATGCCAGGGGCTGTGGTGAGGACCATGTGGAGCCACATGCCCGCTCCTGGGCCTGTCTGGGGAGGGAGGTGTTCGATAAGGTGTCCTAACCTCTCCTAAGCCTCTCCTGGGGCTAACTTTGCTCCCACGCTGCCAGCCTGGTGCAGCAGGCAGGATGCTCCCTTGGAGTGGCTTCTGATCCCAGAGGCCCATCAGGGATCTGCCTTGGGCTCCTTAGCAGGGAGAAGATGCCCAAGGACAGTTGAGGGAACATGGGACATGTTCAGTGTCAGTGGTGTGGGCTGGGCAGGGCAGGGCAGAGGAAGAATGGAGACCTGAACACAGCACAGCACACAGCTTGGCGCAGCAGGATTGGAATCCAGGTCCCTGAGTCCAAGCTCAGCCCCTCCTCTAGCAGGCAGGGCTGCTCTGCCTGTGCTGTCCACGGTTCTCGGGATGAGACAACAGCCTGCTCAGCCAGCCAGTGCCCACCATAGGTAGGATGGCTCAGGACTCCGGGAACCAGATCAAGCACCAGGTGGCCACCAGGAGTAACCAAGGTTGTTTGTTCCCAGCTGGCAGCTGCCTCCCTGAAAAGGGGGCAGCACCATGTCCTCACAACGGATAGGTTATAGCTGGCCAGCATATGAGCAGAACAGCACAGGCCAAGGTCAGGGTCTGAAAAGGTCAGGACATCCCTCTGCAGAGTGTGGCTGGACCCGAGTCTCAGACTCTCAAGTCCCACCAGGTTTGTCACCTGGTAGTAAAAAGAAGGCTGGAGCCCTGGGGTACGTGGCTGGCCTGCTGGGCTGACGCTGAGCGAGGTCTCGGACTGTGGCAGTGGCCTCCAGCGGGACACTCTGCCTTCTGCATGACTCGCACTTCACTCCCTCTGTGAGATCCTTGACACGGAGGTGTTTTAGGAGGACGGGGGCCGTGTCTGCAGCACAGAGCAGCTCTGTCTAAGGCCATCCTGCTTCAATGGAGCTTGTTCTCATGGGGCCATTCCCGGCCAAGGGCCGGGATGCAAGTCACTCCATACAGTTAGGCCCATTATGGAAATAAAGTCCACAGATGGCCATACACAGACCATGCCCTGTGCTTTAATTGAGTCCCTCCTTTCTGGGAGGTCTATGTTGGAGCCAAAGAAGAAAGAAAAAATACAAGAGACCGTCAGCAGAGAAAGCAAACATTATGTGTACAAGCCCATCCCAGCTGCACGGGCTGCTCTGGAAAAGAAAGGCCTACTACGCCTAGGGGTGGGGAGATGGAAGGATGTGAGACAGGCCGCCGGGGAGCATCTGGGGGGGGGGAAGAGAAGGAACAGCACCTTCAACACCCAAGCCCAGGCTCTGTCATGGACAAAACGGGGGTTGAATTACCCCCAGGAAGGTGGCTGTAGCTCTGGGAGGCCCAGTGTTGGGATCTGAAGCTGCCACTCACGGCAGTGCCAAGGATACAGGGTGGGGAGAGGCCACTTACCAGCTGCCGCTGTTTGGGGGGCAGGGCGGGCGGTGGGGCCAGTTCCTGCAGAGAATCCCCGCCACTGAAGGAGTCGTTGAAACCGTACACTTCCATGAGTAGCTTGTTCTTCTGCTGGTAAATGTGCTCGTTCTGTGGCGTCTGGTAGAACATGGAGGGCTGCGGCTCCGAGTAGTCCTCCAGCAACTGCATGTAGGCCAGCACTGCGAGACAGGGGAGGCCCTCGCATGTTCTCTCCCAGGCCACCCAGGGGCCCCTCCCACCTGCTCTTCCTATGGCAGCCAGGTGCCTTCCAAGGAAAGCACACCGGGAAGGAGGGCAGGCAGAGCACAGGAAATTCTTGGGACAGTGATACCACAATCTCCCCACGTCTGACCCAGAGAGCAGCACCCTGCACTCTGAGGTTCAGGTAACTATGGTGCCTCAGCCAGGCTCATCCACTGGAACCAAAGGTCCTGCTCCAGAGGGGCTGGTCCTGGGGTGTGTGTTGTGTGGGGGCAGGGTGGGGAGGTGGGAAGTCCCTCCCTTCCCACTCAGTGTTGTGAACTGTCTAAAAACAATGATTAAGGGAAGGTGCCCTGCGGCCTCACTCCCTTCCTGAAGAGACCTCAGGGCTTTCCAGCAACACTTAGCAGGGGACGCTTCTTCTATGGGCTCTGCCTCGTGGGGCTTTCCAGCTGCAACTCACAGGGAGCTCAGTCCCAGCCTTCGCCCTCCCTGGCCCTTGGGCTGGGTTCTAGCTGCCACCTTGGGGTTTGCACACATTTCCAGTTGCTCCAAAAATTCTACCTGTGGCTAAATGCTTGGGGGCTCCTACAAGCAGCCCCCTCCCCACTAGCCTTCCCCTTGCCCAGTGCCCTGCTGCCTGGGCATGTTCTCCTTGGCTCTTCTTGTGGTTTGCAGTGAGCTGCCTGTGGCCTTCCCACCTTCACAAAGTTTATTTACTATGTGCCTACTGGACACACTGGGCACCTGCACAGGCACTGGGACTGTACCAGGGCCAGGAGGACACATCCTCCATTTTTGGGGCATACCTTCTTCTCCAGGCAGCTGACAGACATATAGTCATGGGGAAACTGGTCCTATAGAGAAGAGTGAAGTGCAGTGGACGAACCATGTGACAACAAGGCTGGGAAGAGGGTGGGCGGGCAAAGAATAGCAGGCAGAGGACAGTTTTGAGGCCACCTAGCACTGTGAACAGGACAGGGCAGCGGGCAGCAGGCTTTATTCTGAACACAGGGGGAACTACTGGAGGGTTACACTCTTGGCGTTTCTGGGTGGGGCAGGGGGCACGACTGATCCCTTGAGAAAACGACTCTGGACCACAAGCTCTTCTGGGGAAGGATCGTGGTGCAAGAGGGGTGGTGGCCACACCTGCAATCTCAGCAACCTAGGGAGCTGAGGCAGGAGGATCACAAGTTCCAGGCCAGCCCCACAACTTAGTGAGGTCCTGTCCCAAAAATATAAAGGGCTGGGAATGTAGCTCAGTGGCAGAGCACCTGCCTGGCGTGTGCAAAGCCCTAGGTTACACACACACACACACACACACACACGCAACAGAATTTATTGCCTTCCCCTAAAGGGCTGAAGCTCAAAGGCAGGGACCACGTCTGGCTTGTGCTGTTCCTCGTGTGCCTATAAACACTCACAGAATGAGGGATGGGAAACATGCCCTCAGAAAGTGTCCTTGGGAACCTGCTGAATCAGACGAGCCCCAAGCCCTGGGGTATGTGTGGTAAAGCACCCACAGGGCGTGCAAGAAATGCCAGCTACTAAACTCAGTTCTGCCCTTCAAGATGAAAGGCTAAGCTAAGCCACCCCTGACAGAAGGATGGACACTGAGGAAAAAAGGTGCTTAAGTTTGAAAACAGGCCTCTTCCCCTCTAGCCCTGGTAGAAGCCCCCGCCCCAGCTGTCCTGGTAGCCTGATGTGGAGCAGCCTGTCCAGGCTGGCCAGCATCCCTTGCCTACACAGCTTGGCAGCACAAAGAGTGGGGGCCTGGCCCAGCTGGGGAGGTGAGAAGCCGAAGAGCAAGGAGCTCAGCTGTCAGGTCTCAGTGATCTTGTCCTTGCCCCGCAGACTCCTCTCCATGAAGCAGGTGTGGCACCCTAAGCACCCGTGGGGCATCAGTGTGTGCTTCATTCCCGATTTTGGGGTCAGTGATCTGCCCCACTGCCTAGAGGACCAGAGGGCTCTGGAAGTGGGCTGGAGCACACAGCTGCCTGGTGACCTCGCACAGTGGTGAGGGCTGCATGGAGCAGAAGCCCAGCTTCTAATCTTCATCAAACACAGACTTAGTGCTGCCCTGACGCTGCCCACGGCAGAGTTGAGGTCAAGGCCAGCACCCCAAACACCTGTGTCCTGGAATCCTGTATTGTCCTCTTTTCTCTAGGCAGCGGGGCTCATGGGTTCTGGGATAGTTCCCATGTTAGGAAGAAAACACTCTTGGCCTCTTGACACCTGGTTAGAAAAGGTACCAATGAATTTACTTACAGAGGGAACTAAGATGACAAGAGCTGGGAAGAAAAGGGAACCTGGGTTCAGAAGCTGGGACCTAAGTCAGTGTGTGGGTAGATCTCAGCTACCTCTTAAGCCAGCGCCTACCCCTCAAACCACGTTGCAGTGCCATAGCCCTTGCCTGGCAAAGCTGAGGTTCAGATGCCAAGGGAAGGTGGCCAGGATGGCTCCGTGGTGCGGGACACTGCGTTTCCAAACGACCCGAGCAGGGGTCACAGGAAATCCAGGAAGGCAGAGGCATTCTCAGCGGGGTCATGGTCCTTCCCTCTGGAGCCCTGCTGAGGAAGGGGTGGAGGTCCTTCCTCACTTGCAAGAATAAGCAAGCCCTTCTTGTTAGCTCCAACAGCACCCACCAGACCTGGCCATGCGGGGTACAGCTCCTGGCGCCTCATGCCACAGGGCCACTGCTGCACCACTGCTGCACCACTGCCACCAAATTCCACAGAAGATGCCAGCCCAGGAAGGCGACCTGCACCCTACCATCTGCTCCCTGGAAGGACCAAGCAACCACCTCTGCCTGGTGTTCTGGCAAGCTGTGGTCCTTCAGGTCTACAGAACTCCAGACGATGCGGACCTGGTAGAGATCTGCCCCTGTTCCTGCCAGGAATGGCAGTGGTGTCCTAGACCCTTGAAACAAGGAGCTCAGTCCCTTTCCAAAGCAACAGCAACTGATGGGAGGCTGTTCACACTGGCCCGGTTGGGAAGGCTCAGTGGCTGGCACTGCTAGGCCCTGGGGCTGTGGGGACTTCAGATGTCAGAAAGCAATCAGGAAGCTCCCCTGGCACCAGGGACCCAAGAAGCTGCCCTTGGCAAGGGGGCCAGGGTCCTTCAAGATGTCAGAGCACTCCAGGACGAGGACACACTGTGACATCTGACTGAACACGTATGAGCTTGGTCTGGCAGTAGTTCAATGTGAGGAATGGTGCTGATCTCTTCCCCCAAAAGCAATTTTTTTTTTTTTTTTTTTTGGTACCAGGGATTGAACTCAGGGGCACTCAACCATGGAGTCACACCCCCAGCCCTACTTTGTATTTTATTTAGAGACAGGGTCTCACTGAGTTGCTTAGTGCCCCACTTTTGCTGAGGCTGGCTTTGAACTTGAGATCTTCCTGCCTCAGCCTCTCGAGCTGCTGGGATTATAGGTGTGTGCCACCGTGCCCACCTTTTCAAAGCAATTTTGTGAGAAGCTTTTTTTACAGCGTCACAGGCTGGAAGTCTCCAAGGGTCCTCTCAGGGGAACAGAGCAGATTCTGGACCAAGACTAAGCCTTGGGGTACCTCAAGTTTGGGACTCTTTTGGAGAGCACAGAAAAGACTGTATAGGGTCACTACTGAAAACTGGAGGGGTGTTGAAGGAGGAGGGCTGGATGACCTCCTTGGCTTGGAGGGTTTGGAGTGTGCTGCCATCCAAGAGCCATCACCCCTCACACTGTGCCAGCTCCCTCATCTCCAGGACTAAGCTAATGACACCTGCCTTCTCAGGTGGCCAGGACTTGAGAGCCAAGCTGTGACACTTAGCTCAGGACACCTTAGCGAGGCCCCGTGGTTTCTGAAGATCTGTAGGTAAAGTGCTCCATCACAGTGGAGAGCACCTCACACAGTGCCTGGCCCCAGGGAAAGATACTTTCAGTCTCTTGAGACCGCCTGACAGGAACCATGGCCACCCTTCTTCCCCTTCCTTCTCTACAGATTTTGCCCAAGGACCGCCACCCACACTTGTTCTCAGAGCTGGGAGAGGAAGGCTTCTGGCTTCCTGGCCAGGCAGCACCATCTGTCTGGTGGAATTTGCAGGGATGCAGTCCTGCCCTATATCTGAGTCCCAGGGACTCTCAGGAAAGGAAGGGGTGGGTCCATAAGGGGATGCTGCTGCAGGTAGGGTGGGTGGAAGGAGAGGCCAAGGGTTCCTTAAAGGCTTCCCTGTGCTGAGGGAGACGCCAGGGGACATTCCTGGCATAGCTGCTATGTACCCCTCACCAGTACCCTGGTGTCTAATGAGCAGGCTTCCAGGAAAGATGGGAATGACATCACTAGCCCCACAGAGCTGGCTCTCCCTCTGCTGGGAGGAGTGGGGAAGCTACACCTTCACAGCGGCCTCCTCTCAAGATCCAGCTGGCTCAAGGCAGCCCTGCTACTTTAACCAAGCCCCTCCTCCTTTCTTAGAGGAGGGGTGCTCTGGTCTGCACTCTGGAATGGAGACCCTATTTCTAGTTTGTAGGGTTCTGTGTCATGCTTCCATCCAGGCCAGGGAATCCTGGGACCATTATGGCCACATGTATCAAAATGGTGACAGCTGGTCTGCCAGGGAAAATCAGGGAACAGTGCCAGGGAAGTGGGAGGCAGTGACTGCGATGTGCAACAGTTAGGGAGCTGGGAGGAAACGGAGCTTCCAGAACGCTGCTTAGTAATTCTATGGCAAATCTTCAGTTGGAAAATATCCAAACACAAGTATTCAATGTTTTAGATCCACCCCAATGCTGGTAATTTCTATTAAAACATCTGGTTCACAAGGCATCCTCGGCCCCTCCTGCAGGCCACCTCAGGTCATTCTATCAGCATGCGGTCCTGCATCTGCAGATAGGACAGTGTACACCCAGGGTGCACCTGGTGTCTTGCTAAAGGGGGGTCCTTAGAAAACCACCCTGTGGGCACCAGGGGGGTTCTGTTCAAATATCCACCTCACTTTACACAGATATTGCTGTAACCTGTCCTGCGTGCCCCGACACTTGTGTCTTCAGGCCAAAAGGTCAACAGCCTCCACCTGAAGAGGACAAGCACTCAGGAAGGGACCAGCGTGAGACTTTACAGAGACCACTTACGGAGAGGTCAACTTACGGAGCTTTGAGAACAACCGTCAGTGATGAGAGCACAGGGCTCCCTGATGTGGCCATCCTTTCATGAAACACCCAGGCCTCTGGCTTCACTTCAGACTAATGCCTGAACTACCTGAACCCAACCCACTCTGCTCTAGCTTACACAGCGCACTTCCTGATGGAGCTCGACAGAGGCTTACTGTGTTTGTTTTTCTTCTCTGGTAGAGGAGGTGGCTGCTCTGGATCCCCCGCTGACTCGGGAGCAGTAAAATCACCCACAAACTCGATGGGGGCTGAGGAGCCTCCTTGCTGAAAGGGGAGGACAGCAGCGAAGGGCGTATAGGGGAGAGCTGGGGCTGGGTTCTGCAGGTCGTCCTCGGGGATGTTGTCGTACTGCGAGGGGTGCCGCTCATAGGGTGCCCTGCAGCCAGCACTGTCCGAGGCCTGGGAAGCTGCGCTCCGACGCTTCTTCTCAGGCAAAGCAGGTGGTGTGTCTGTCTGCCGCCCCAGAGCAGAGGGTCCCTCAGACTGGGGACAGCTTCCAAGAGGCAGCTGGAAAGGATGGCTGGGAAACGGAGACCCAGTCTCCCCCGAGGACTCCGGCAGCGGGCTAAGGTTGCAGGCCATGTGCTGAGGTATCTGGTCTGCGTTGGAGAGGTCTTGCTGGAGGAATTCATAGTCGGGATCATAGTGATCTGAAAACCCAACAGGAAACATGCCTGTCAGCCACGAGGCCCTGGCCAAACAACGAACCCCTTCCTGCTGTGCCCAGTCTTGCCTCACAGAGGGACACAAATGTGTCTCTGCTCTCTTCTATGCAAGTTCTTGCTTTATCTGGTATTGTTCATTCTGCTCCTTGACTGTCAATCAGATGGGGATGTGGCTGTACTACTCCTTGCACTTTGTGCTCACCCCCACCATATATTTATATTTATTTATTTCAGGAGGTGCTGGGAATTGAACCCAGGGCCTCATGTGCATGCTAGGCAAGAACTCTGTACCATTGAGCTAAATCCCCAGTCCTTTCCTGTTTTAAAAACATTTATTACTGTAAAAAATATTCTAAGCACCGCAGAAAACATGGCAAACCATCATAAAAATAAATATCACCCACTCCCAGGATCTATCATCTTTGCTTACATTTGATGTATTTTCTGGGTAAACAGTCCTGGGTTTTTCCATTCATCAACACATCATAAGCTATTTCTAATAGCTACAGATGATTCCACTAAACAAAGGTACCATAACTCATCTGATTCCCAGCATTGGTTCTCTAGTGTTTCCAGATTACCACCAGTCCTAACAATGCAGAGATTAATGTCCTTGAGAGAAATCTTGCTATAGGTCTCTGATGATGCTCTTAGACACATCCTTGGAAGTGAAAACATCTCATGCATGAGACACAGACAGCGTAGCGCTGTCAAATCCTTGCCAAATGCAGTCGGCTCACATGGTCTGCATTCGGTACCAGCCACGACTGCCTGTGCAACTCTGTCCAACACTGTCAGGGGCGCAGGGCTTCATTTAGAGATCCAGGTGCAGGTGGCCATGAGAATGTAGCACACACTGACAGGCCATCCACGGGCAGTGCTCACCTGAGCGCCTGACTCTGAGGTTTTGTGCTGATACAAGTGTTGGCTTCCTTGAAGGCCAGACACTAGCCTCATTTTGCAGATGAGGCCTGGATTTTAAGTGATATGGTCAGGGTCACCTAGTTAAGACTGGCATTAGCTGGGACTCAAGCCTAGGAGGGTACAGTCCCAAGAAACCAACAAGAAAGGAGATAGGAGTTGCCCGAAGCTCACCTAGTGTTTCACAGCTTGTGTTCCGGGAGCACTGTCCACTGTCCCTGTCCAGAGAAGAGAGCTGCTCATCCGACTTGCTGAGCTTGCCTATGCTGCTGCAGGGGGAGAGGCGGGGAGACTCTCCGCCATATGAGTGGCTGCCCCCTGACAGTCGCCTCTGTGCATAACAGTCAACCTCAAAATCCTCAGAAAGAAAAATAAAACAAGTCAAGTCATTTCTGAGAATGGTGGCAGAGACTGAGGACAAGGCAATGGGCACACTGACTCAGAGAAGGAAATAGCCCTGTTCAGAAACCACTTCTGATGTCAGCAATACAATGACATATAGACACAGAAAGGAAGTCCTGGTGGAGGAGTGGACAAAGATGTCCTCAGGAGATGCCCTGTGGCTCCAGCCTACCTACCAGCCCCCTGGGGAAGAAGGAGGATGACAGAACCCCACCCTCACAGCCTCTCCACCTGACCACAGCAGGGCCTCAGGGTCAAATTCCCACCCTCCACCCGTGCACACAGCAGCAGGGCTGCATTACCTGCCTATTAATTCCAACAGGCAAACTGGAACCACTGGTGGCCCGACTCATAGGGGCTACCACAGCCACCCGGGTAGGGGACGGTGCCGACTGTCTTTTCTTGGGTGGCAATGCTGGTGGACTGAAAGAGACCAAAACATGTAGACAAACCAGGTGTCACAAACAAGAGTGCTTTAGAGCCAGGCGTAGGGGCGCATGCCCATAACCCAGCAACTTGGGAAGCAGGGCAAGAGGTTCACAAGTTCAAGATCAGCCTCAGCAACTTAGTAAGGCCTGTGTCTCAAAAAAATAAAAAAAAGAGCTGGGGGTGTGGCTCAGTGGTTAAACATCTCTGGGTTCAATCCCCAGTATTTAAAAAAAAAAAAAAAAGAGTGCTATTAGAATATAGGATGTGGGTGAGGCTCTTTCATTACCAGCTTCTCCACACCCAATTTTCACACTTTAACTACCACCTGCTCCTTTCCTGCCAAAATAAAAAGTTATTAATAACAAAGGAATGAAAATCAGAACATTCCTTTCTTTTCTGTTCACAATAAATCACACCAGGTTTCAATAGCTATGGCCAAAAGGAGAGATGTAAGTAGGGTTCAGAGCATGGGGAAAGGCCCTAGACCAGGGCTAGAGGAACTCAGAGTCTACTCTGAGCAGGGCCAAACCTCCAGAGCCCCTGAGAAACAGGGCATGAACTCCTAGCTCTTGCCCCAACCATACCATCTTCCTGTTTTCTCATTCTACCATCCATTTCCCAAGTGTCCTAATTAAAGGAGGTGCTAGAGAAACAGGGAGATGATCACCTGTTATCAACCACCCTAATGCCAGGTAAAGGAGGCTTGGGGGGCGCAACCTCTTCATCTGTGGAGTCTGGGAGCAGCTCAGTTGACGGAGACACACCTGTCGCCTTGTTTAGAATCTCCATCTCTCGGTCTGTCAGGGGGAGCTCAGGCTGGCTGGAGAGACAAAAGAACTCAGGATTACAGAAGGTAGCACGGCATACTCAGGTCCTGAGGGGGTGAGAATGTGAGAGGGTGGGGAAGTGACGGGCCTTGGATCAGGAGCCTTGGGGTTCCAATCACATCTGATCACTGGTAAATTAGCAGGGCTTGGCCAAGTTTCCTGACTCTGACCTCAGTATCCTTATCTGAAAATGGATTCTTTGGATTAGATGATCTAAATGTTCTCTAAAATACTCCAAATTAGGCAGGCACAGACCTATAATCAGAGCAGTACAAGAGGCTGAGGCAGGAGGATTGTAAGCCTCAGCAACTCAGCGAGGCCCTTTCTCAAAATAAAAAATAAAAAAGAGGCCTTGAGATGTAGCCCCCAGGTTCAATCCCTAGTATAGGGAAAAAAAAATTAAAAATGCTCCAAATTCGTATCTTAATTTCCCCCAGGGGCTCATAGTAGAAATTACACAAGGTATTAAAACTGTCCACATTGCCCTCAGTTTATTCTCTTGAGAAAACTAATATTAAAAACCCCAAAGCACTCTCAAGTCAAACTCCTGAAATCCATGTCTTTGAAATTTCTGGGTGTGAAATGAAGTTGCTCAGGAAAATGCTTGCATTCAGGTGGCTGACAACAGGGAGTCACCTTCCTCCCCTGGATATACTTGCACCATCCTCAGAAACATGACGGGGGGGGGGGGGGGGGGGGGAGGGTGGCGGTATTAAACCCCAGACAGGCGAGGCCACACTTCAAAACATTAAAGTAACAGGTGTTCACCCAGAACCTACCACTGAAAAGGAACCTGGGTTCCCCAGCTGCCCCCCGACTGCCTACAGGCTCTCAACTGATCAAGTGAGGGCTGCCCTGACTGTGACCACCATGCCAGGAGGGTCTGGTCATCACTTACCCGTCAGGCTTGCCGGCTGGGGAACTGGGCTTTACTGGGCTTGTTGGAGATGGCCGCCCCTGCTTCTCGATGGTCAGCCTGACCAGCTCCTGCACCAGCATGGGAGAGAGGGACACACTGAGCTGTGCCACAGGCAGGGGCCTGTCTGGGCTCTACTACTGAGTCCGCTTTTGTGCCCACACACTTCCTACGTAGCCCCTACGCATGGATTATCACTGTAGGTGACATGCATGGCTTCCCAAAATGGCCCCTGCCCTCCAAAAATACCTTCATAGCACGTCAAGGGGTTTCAAATGCATGAGACACTTCCTCTTGGAAGGGGAAATAGAGAACCCCACAGTCTAGAAATGACTGTTCATCACACAAAGTAAATTCCCAGCAGAAGAGATTCCCAGTGGGTTTGTGGGGATGGCGACTTTCTATTCTCTAAAGCCATCATGTCATGTGCTCAGGGACACCCACCTGGCTCAGCTGCTGGCTTTGGGTTTCCCAAAGTAAGCTAGCTGGCCTCGAATGTGGTGGGAGCTGGCGCTTGAAGAGGACTAGCTGGGGTCTTGGTCAAGGGAGAGGGAGTCAAGGTCATTACTCAGAAATGACCTTAGAACAGGGAAGGAAGAAAGGAAATAAAGAAAGATGAAAAAAAGGCACTTTTTTTTTTAAGAGAGAGAGAGAGAGAGTTTTTAATATTTATTTTTTAGTTTTCGGTGGACACAACATCTTTATTTTTATTTGTATGTGGTGCTGAGGATCGAACCCAGTGCTGCGTGCATGCCAGGCAAGCACACTACCGCTTGAGCCACATCCCCAGCCCTGAAAAAAAGGCACTTTCAAAACAGGTCAAGGCCTCTGGTTTTCTCAGGTGAAATGCATCCCCCAGGCTGAGGAACTCTGCCCCTGCTCCTCCTGTCTGCATATCACTCAGAGCATAGGCCACTTCCGTTACCCTATGTCCACTGCCCCCCACACACCACTTTTTTACTTGGATTGTCTTCAGTTACTCTGACCTACCCCAGACCCTGATAAGAGGAACCAGTGCACACACTTTTGTGTCCAACTTCTTCACTTAAAAGCTTTAGGGACATATAATTCACATGCCACAAAATACCCATTTGAAGCATGCAATTCTGTGTTTGGTGTCTGTACGTAAGAAATTCTGTACCTGTTCATAGTCGCCCTCGATTCCCCTCAACTCTGCCACTCTGGCAACCACCAGTCTACTTTCTGCTCTACAGATCTGCCTATTCCGTCCCTCTACGCTCAGCATGAACAGCCATGGTTCTGGGGAGCATGGGTGGTCTGTTCCTTTGTGTGGCTGAGTAGCACTCCCATGTGTGAACACCCACAGCTTCTTTATCCGTCCTCTGTGGATGGACATGAGCACAGCTATGTCCACTTTCAGCACGGAGGCTACCTCTGAAGTTAGAGGGGATGGCAATGATGCAAAGGTCAACAGAACTATACTATGCTGAGTCAGGGACTGCAGAGCCTCCAAACTGAAACCACGCCACAGGGAAACAGCAGCAGGTGCTATGAGGAAGGCAGAGCCAACGTCCTCCCCAGAGCCAAGATTCAAACCCTAGAAAAGAAGATGGAGATGCCAGAAGGAGCAGCAAAGGAGAAATTCACCAATGTCCACAACTGTGGTGATGATATAAGAAAGCCCCAAGCTATGACATAATAAAATAGAAACCTCCTGATGCAGGCTGAGGGGAGCGTCACTCTGGACAGTGGATGACTGTCTCAAGATGACTACCAGGATGCATGCTGAGCCTTGAATATCTGCATTATAAGAACTCTCCCCAAGGAAAATGCTATGGATGTGTGCAAAAATCCACCCACCAAAGATGACTTCAGACCATTTGATTACATCTCTGCTAACAGGTACTGGTAATCTAAGTCATGAGAAAACCCAACCAGGGATCGCTCTCTGGCCATTAAGAATGAAATCACAAGAGCATGACACAGCAAAGAAAGATGCTGTAATATAGGCTCAAGAAAAAGAACAACCCCAGGAGGTACATGCGTGTTTGGGGAACAAAATTAGGTTGAGAATTTATGTAACAGAAACAAGTATGACTGTGGAACATCCTTTATTTTGTTCCTATTTCCTAGATTTCCTGAAACGAACATACATTACTTCTGAAACAATAATTAAACAAATGCATGCCTCCAACAGCCCCTCAAGGCCCATCGGAGAACCAGATTCCGGCCACCCCACTCTGCAGCAGCTAACGTCTGCTTGTGGAGAAATGTGGGAGGTGAGGTTTCAGAGCCACACTGGCAGAGGAGGGAGAGCGTATGGCTCTGGTCACCATATTTACAAGTTAATACTCAAGGACAGCTTGCCAGCTGGTGACACAGACAGGAAGGACACGATGACAGGACAGGAAGAGACAGTGACTTGAGGGAGGTGGCCCCTGCACCCAGGGCCTGGAGGAGGGCAGGAGTGGCAGTCTGTCGTGAAAGTTCACAGCTCAGCAGGGGTCAAAGCACCAGATGAAAGCCATGCAGAGGCTCCACTTTCAGGCTCACAAGTACAACACTGCGTGTTTGCAGTGGCTGACATAGGTACAAATTCCACCAATTCTTCCTGACTCATGAGCAATCACAATTAGCTTGCTATCTTTCTCGATAGGCAGCATGACCTCCTGAAATGACAGGCACACATGCATGAGAGTGCCCAGGTTCCAAGGCAACACCAGGACTGCAGCGACATTCCCTAGGGCCAATCTGCTGCTCAGACTTGAAAGAGGCTGGAGAAGGAGCAGGCAGCTCTGCCTATCTACACAGAAGGCTCCAGTCTCAGCTTGCCATGACCATCTATCTCATGGAGGTGAGCTTGAGAACGCACACCATCTAGCAGCTTCCAACACCCCCACCTCACTGCCCACTGAAGGTCGTCCAGGCTCAGGACCTCCTCCTGAAGGCAGGATTTCTGAGTGACGGCAGGCCTTTCATCATCTGGAAGCACAAGTTAGGAAAGACTGAGATCTATCTGGACTGTGTCTATAGCAGGGGACTATAAGCGAGACCTACCACTAGTTTGCTGAAAACCAGTTTTCAAGACCTAACCAGGTATTTGGAAAAGAAGCTTCCTAAATACATTATACTTTACTTCCATGTTTGCTTATTTATACTGAAAATGGCTGCAGAGAAGGAAGCCTTAAGTGACCTGCAGGACAACAGTAGGCTCTGGTTGCTCAAGGAAACAGCATGATTATGCCTATCTGCCCCCATCCTCCTGGTGCCAAGACAAAGCCCTGTCTGGCAGAGGGGACATGCCACACAAAAAAAAGGCTTTCCATAGGAGCCCATGGGCAGTGGCAATTCTGTAAGATGCCCTGCCATACTGTCCTGCCACACTGGCCCTCAAGGGTAGGACATCCTGGGGGAGTCCTCAATTCATTGAAAAGCACACCGGGCTACAACCCAAGGTTCCCTTCCTGCTCACATTCATCATATACCCACCATCACTTTGTGGTCCTGTGAATCTCCTGGGTGCCCAAGGAGATGTGTGACCATGGACCAAGACCCAACCCTTTATCAGTTACTTCTTCACATGCCTTGGATCAGGTCTGGTAACCAAGTACAGGATTTTCTTGTAACTGAAACTGTATAATGAGATCAGAGGGGTGTCCAGCCCCAGTGACATTTTTATTGCAGCAAAAAGGGAACTTCCCTGGCCACATCCAAAGTGGTAATAATCCCCCTATATACTGGTCCCTTGTAATTTATCCCATCTCCTTTCATTTTCATTATAGTCCTAAGTGATGTGGATTGTTGCACCCATTTCACAGATAAAGACAGTAAAGCATGATAACCTGTCTTGGAACTCAGAATGCAAGTGTGCTGGCCTGCAAATTCTGGCTGCCTGGCAGCAAGACTGACTATCCCACTCCATGGCACTGTTTCTACACTCCAGAGAAGAGAGCAGAGAAGCATCCGTTGTAGCTCAGTGCTGAGCTAAATGCTAGAGTGCATGAGCATGTGCCCATTCCTGAAATAGACAAAAAGCAGGGCTACTTTCCACCAAGCCAGGATTCCTAGAGCCTCAACAGCTGCATGGAAAAGCTACCCGGAATCCTCACATGCAGAGAAGCACAGGAATCTTTGCTGAAGAGCCTCACTTGAGTAAGATCCAGAGAATTAGCCTGAACCTCAAATCTGCCTTCAAGGAAAAGGCAGGTATGTATAGAGGGTCCCAGGCCTGGGCCAACAGCTCAGAGGCTTAAGGACCTGCTAGCCCCACAGATGTATTTACTCCTGTACAAAATGAGGATGCTGCAGTCAGCTTTGTCTCTCGCCGAAGGCTGCTTTAGTGAGACACAGGGCATAGAAGTGCTCAGAGGACTGTAATTTACAATGCATGCTTTGCAAAATTGCTCAACAGGAAAACCACAGCTCAAGGCGGTAGTCAGGACCCTTGGAGAACCATAGTTACCTGGCCCTGTTGTCACAGCCACAAATTGCGCCTGCCCACCCAGCTCCACCTAAGACACATTCAGCCTAAAGACAAGGAGCCACAGGTGCTCTCAAGTGCCACCCTGCAGGGTGAGTGTGGCCTAGAAGAGTGCCAGGTGGTGAAAACTAAAAATGTAGTTGAGGCAGGAAGCTATGATTCAAGTAAAAAAAGGCTTCAGGAGCTGGGTTCAGTGGTGCACACCTGTATTTCCAGCAACTCAGGAGGCTAAGGCAGGAGGAGTGCAAGTTCAAGGCTTCCCTCAGCAACTCAGCAAGGCCCTGTCTCAAAAATAAAAAGGGTTGGGGATGCGGCTCAGCTTTAAAGTGTCCCTAGGTTTGGGGCTGGGGATGTGGCTCAAGCAGTAATGCCTGGCATACCGGGGCGCTGGGTTCGATCCTCAGCACCACATAAAATAAAGATGTTGTGTCCACCGAAAACTGAAAAATAAATATTAAAAATCAATCAATCAATCAATCAAATAAAGTGTCCCTAGGCTCAACTCCCAGTAGCCCTCCCCTTACCACCAAAAAAAAAAAAAAAAAAAAGATGCTACAGAAGCTCTGGATAACTGTGGATTCTCTGGACCTTTGTGAGTCAGCTCCATACCCCAGGCCCAAACACTGCAAAGAGCACATGTTTGGTATAGGCTTCCTCTGAGAAGATTTACCAGAAAGCATAATTACTGAACTCGGAAAACAAGGTGGGAAGGGGGCTATCAGAGTAACGAGATCTATCTTTAAGCCACATTATTTTAAAAACTAAAACAACAAAAGGTCTAAAATCTGAATGTATGAAATTGAAATATAAGCATGATAATTTTTTAAACTTACAAAAGTATATCCCCAAAACTCTTACAGGAGAAATCTCTACTACCCATAATAAGCTACTTCGTTTCCCTTTCCTCTTCCCCATTTCTTCTCCTCTCCTTTAAAACCACTGCCACAGGTGCTGTGGCTACATCTGTAATCCCAGTGACTCGGGAGGCTTGGGAAGAAGGTTACAAGTTAGAGGCCAGTCTGGGCAACTTAACAAGACCCTGTCTTGAAATAAAAAAAATAAGAAGGGCTGGGGATGTGGCTTAGTGCTAGAGCATCCCTGGGTTGTTCCCAGTATCGAAACCAAAACAAACCAAATAAAAACACCGCAAACTCAACACGCTGATATAGAGAAATACTCCAAAGATGTAACGAATCAAACAACCCTAAACACACACCCATACAAAGACTTTCAAGTGTCTGAAAATGACTGTGTGCTCCTAATAGGATTGCCTAAATCACAAAAGTAGCACCTCATCAAGTGCGGTGGCACACACCTATAATCCCAGCAGCTCAGGAGGCTGAGACAGGAGGATCAGGAGTTCAAAGCCAGCCTCAGCAACGGTGAGATCCTGTCTTTAAATAAAATACAAAATAGGACTAGGATGTGGCTCAGTGGTCCAGTGCCCCTGAGTTCAATCCCTGGTACCAAAAAACAAAAATAGCATCTCCTTGCTATTATTTAGGTAATACAAACTTTCAGTGATTTGAAATAATCATAGTGGTGGTGGTGGTGGTGGTGGTGGTGGTGGTGGTATTCATCCTGAGACCACTGTGTTCTAAAGCTGGCTGTGGTGGTGATAGTGTACCAGTGTGCAGGAATACCCAGGAAGTCACCGAGTGGCATGTTCCAGATGCATAAACTGCATTTCAATAAAGCTGTCACCAATGTCCCACCAAGAAAACCCAGGAAGCACAAAAGAGGATCCTACAACTTCTCATAGCTAGAAGTGAGAGAGCTAGTAAAGACCTGCAGCACCGTGTCAAAAGGCATGTAGAAGGCACCTCTGAGAGCCGTCCCCGGGCACAAGGCTGGACCTGGACACCACAAAGAGTAACTCTGCACTGGGTGAAACATGTCAAGCACGCCTAAATTCACTCACTCATAATGATAATTTTCTAAAAAAACATTAATCGGTCATGCTAAAGGGTGCTTGAAAATACTCATGATTTTGAAAACTGGTATACAAAAGAAGGGAACTAAGCTCGACATGAAGGTGACAAAGAGAAGTCTCTCAGACACATTCCAGCTAAGTCAGTGATGAAGGAAATGGCAGATGTCCATGTTCCTGTTCTATAACCCTGAGGAAGCAATGGACACAGGCATGACGGTTGATGGCCTCTGACACCTCCAAGGGAAAGCCCAGCTCACTCAAGGATGCAGGGCATCCTCCCAAGCACAAGGCCCTGGTCTGCTGCGTCTTGGATTCCAGCAAGTCGCAGCTGGAGGAGCATGCTGGCAGCACTGCCTGGTGCCCCACATGGCTCAGGTGCGAGACTCCAGGAGCAGCCGCTCTCCACAAGAACAAGTTGCAAGGAAAAAAGTAAAAAAAAAACCTTCAGACACCGATCAATGAACTCAGAGTATGAACTTTATTTGGATCTTGAAGTAAAAAAATGAGCCAGTCAGAAGTAGCAAACCACACCCTGCAGGTCAAATCCAGCCTAAGGCTGGTGTCTGCAAGGCTCTCTAGGTAAGAAGGTCATTTCAAAAACAACAAAAATGAAAACAAAGGGCCCTCTGTGGCCTGGAATGCCTGCAATGTCCCTCTCTCAAACAAGCCTGTTCCAGAGATGGCAGGACATGGCACCTGGGATCTGCTCCCACATCATCCAGGGAGCAGGTAGAGGGGAGAAGAAACAAAAGTGGCCATGATGAGGGGAAGGACCTAGGAAACCCCGAGAGGCCTCAAGAGTCTCTTCTCTTTCTATTCACTGTTCTGTTTTGCAAGTGTTGAAAATTGTTCATAATAAAATATTTAAAAATAGTCTGAAAAGGATAAAAGAAATGGCTTATTTGAAATGTCAATGTGGCAGACAGGTGGTTGCCCCACAGTATCTGTTCTTCCTGATGGATTTTCAGCTGGGCATATGATCAAGCTCTGGCCAATATAATGTACATGAAAATTTTGTGAGGCTTTCCAAGAAGCCTCCTTAAAGGAAAAGGGACGACTTCGTATTCTCATCTTCCTTGCTGGCTGGAATGTAGACATGATGGCTGGGGATGAAGTGGCTATTCTGAATCATGAAGTAGAATCCGTGTGCTAAGAAGAGCAGGAATGCAAGATGGAAACACCCCTGTCTGTGCTGTGACAGTGTCCTGCCAGTCCCTGACTCTCCGTCTCTGTACTCTTTCAGATGACATTGAATAAGTTCTGTTTTTAAAAGCTACTATTATTTTGGGGTTTCTTGCTATCAGACCTAATCTGAATTGACAGCCAGAAAACATTTCAAAATACTGCTGTTATACAAGCGGAGCCTGGCACCTAAGGTTGGTTGAGGGTGATGGTTAAATGACAGAACTGTAGGCTTCCACGAGTTCTCCCCACAGTCATCAGGGTAAGAAGCCCTTTGTTCGTTGGTTTGGAGTGTGTGTGCCCAGAGACTGGGGAGTTTCAGGTGAAGAGGGGAGACCTACAGGGAAGCCTCCACACCTGGAAGGTTTAGAGGAGGGCAGAGCTGAGTGCAGGGAGTTGGGTGCGGAGTCACCATCTAAGGAAAAGAGGAAGAGCTGAAATTCAACCACAGAGCTGGGAAGATGTGAAATTTGTCAGATTGCCTGGAGAAGAGCCATGGCCACTGTCAGGGACAGGCGAAGTTGAGCTCATCTGGAAATGAGCATTTCTGTGGGGAGAAGTACTCAGCTATGTCCACTGGGCATCCAGCACTCAGACTTCATGTCCAGTACCTCACCTTGCCTGTCCCCAGGCTTCAGGGTAAACATCTCAAAACCTCATGGCCAAGCAGGGGCATTTACATTGGGCTTAAATGATAAATGACCACTCGCTTAGGGATAAGCATAGTCATCTGGCTTGAAAACATTTTTCAATCTCTCTCCCCCAAAATAAAATTCTGTTTAACGGGCTGGGGATGTGGCTCAAGCGGTAGCGCGCTCGCCTGGCATGCGTGCGGCCCGGGTTCGATCCTCAGCACCACATACCAACAAAGATGTTGTGTCCGCCGAGAACTAAAAAAAAAATAAATAAATAAATATTAAAAATTCTCTCTCTCTCTCTCTCTCACTCTCTCTTTAAAAAAAAAAAAAGAAAGAAAGTATTTAAAAAAAAATTCTGTTTAACAACTGAATGAGTCACCTGAAAGATAGTGAGTTGGTCTGGAGGAACATTTCCCCTCCCGGAGGGATGACAACAGTAGGTACATGCCTTGTTTCTGCACACTCCTGGCCCCTCACAACCCAGGGACATGGGTGTGTGGGGTGTCCCAGGCCTGAGGGACACAAAGGAGGCTCCAGCACAGAGAATCCCTCTGTGCTGAGTGTGGCTCTCTTGCCTGAGGGAGGCAGTGGAGGTGGCTGGGTGCACAGGAGGTTCTCTGCCCTCAGAAGGCAAGCCCCCCAGGTGGAGGCCTGCAGGAGCTTTGCTCATCACTGTCTTCACCATCTGGCGACAGAGGCGCTCCCTACACACTTCCTAAATAAGTGTGACAAAAGTGAATCTATAGAAATTCTCACTGCAGAATCTCTGTTCTGGTGAAAGTAGTTTTAAGACAACTGGGGAGAAGTTACTGGTTCTTAGACATTGCCAGGTTCAAATCCCACAGGTTCTTTTTCAGTCTGGTCATAGAAAGACTGGAGAAATTCCCTTTTAATGAGGGTGACGCTGTCCTGATTCCATTTCGGGTTGCCGTGAAGCCAGTGAGGAAACCCCACCTCTTCTGTGCCAACTTGCTTTGCTCTCGGCAGCATCAGCGTGGTGGAGGGACCCACACAGTGTCACCTGGAAAGCGAACAGTAGCATCTCCAGAGGCCTGAACAGTATAGCAGCTGGATGAGTCAAAGCTGAGCTGAGTGCCTCGCAGGTCAGGCCTCCCGCTGCCTGCTGCCTGTGGGGAGCTATCATGAGGAAGCAGCGAGAGTAGCTAAGGGACTAGCATGAAATCTGGAGAGCAACACAGATCTCTCAATGGCTGCACCGGGCTCCACTCTGAAGTCTCACAGGACTTAATAACTCTGGGGGTGCCGAGGACATAGAAGCAGTCAGAGTAGACAGGAGCCATGCATCCCTGGACATGAACTCAGATTTCCCTGCAGACACTCAGCTGTCCTTACTAGGTGTTTGAGGTGGGAGCCCCTGGACCTTGAGCTAACTGTGACCACTTGGGAGCAAACTGCCATACCAAACAATGCTTTCTTAGACTTTCTTAGCCCCTCCCTTGGGATCCTTGCTCTGCTCTCCAGGGTCCATGCAGGAGGCTTTCAGGAAGCTGTGATCTGGTGAGTGTGGAGGAATCTTTCTTGATATAGAGTAAGTACCTCAGCTATCATTTTGGGTTTGTGGGTAGAAGGTAAGAGAATGAAATTTTTCTGAGCCACATTCATAAATCATGCATTTAGCACCACAAAGTTAATAACAAACAGTGCTAATGCCAAGTGCTTAGCATGTACCTGGCACCGTTCCACAAGCACTCCATATACTAACTCAATCCTATCTGCAACCCTATGACACGTGCTTTTACTATTTAAATTAAAAAAAAAATTGTTCTAATTAGTTATACATGACAATAGAATGCATTTTCATACATTATACATAAATGGAGTATAACTTCTCATTCTTCTGGTTGGAAGAGATGTAGTTACACAGGTTGTATAATCATATATGCACATAGGGTACATGGTGCTACTACTACACCTATTTATGGACCAGTTAACCAAGGTATAGAGCAGCTAAGGAAACCGCTCATGTGCACTGGCCAGTAAGTGGTGGCCTTGGTATGAAAGCTAGACAGGGTCTCAAGGCCAACTCTTGCCGCCATAGGACGTGGTTTTGTGTAACAGCAGGCTTCCATGTTCTTACTGCCCACAGCTCCAGCCCTGGTCCAAAGGCCCTCACAGGATTCCTGCTCTATGTTTCCCTTACTTTCATCCACCAGGACTTACTCTCTCAAATTAGGGTTTATGCCCCAGAGCCTTTTGGCCTTTGCTTCCCACCTTAACTACAGAGTCATAATTTCCCATTACATTGCTCCTGACTTCCCTGGATGCTGAAACCTCAGACCACACCATAGATATCAAGTAAATACAGGTTCATTTCTTACTCATCTCATTCTTGCTTTTCTACCAAAAATCCCCAAATTTCCTAGAACATGAAAAGGAAAAGCTGATATACTGGGAGTTTTGTGAAAAGTCAAAGCAAAAACAATCTCCACATGTACAAATATGTAACAACACATCCCTCCATTATGAAAAACTACCATGCACCAATAAAAACATGTGGAAGAAGTCTCCACTGCACCATATTTCGTGGGCAGCATGCTCAGAGCCGTGATATGGACTCTGAAGACCAAACACAAGATGCCTCTGGTAGCCTTCCAACAGTGTGGACAAGAACTCCACAGGCTTGCAAGAGTCACTTAGACCAGTCCTGAGAGAAGTAAGCAGTCATCAGACTGAGTACCAGAGACTCTGGAAGACATTCATTTCCAGGCATTAAGTTTATGAACAAGCTCCTAACATGAAGCAGGCTGGCTGCTCCAAGTCCCAACCAGGACAGCCTGGAACCCGCCCTGGTACCTTTACTCCATCCAGAACAGCTTTGATGACTCCCTTCACAGTTGTCACCATCTCCTTGTCTTCTGAGTTCACGCCTTCCAGCATCACCTGGTCAGACCAACGGATGAGGTTGGCAAGACTTTGGTACACTCGGCTGTAGCAGGAGGAGAGGGCTGAGCTAGAGGAAGAGAGGGTTTTGAAAAAGAATATGAACAAATCTCAAGCATGACCAATGCCTGCAGATGTTCACGTGATGCAAGACCAATTTCTCAATGGCCAGGGAATGTTCTTGTCTTGCTTTTTAAAAATCCACACCTCTAGTGAAGAAGCAGACCTCATTTGCCCTATGCCTTTCTCTTTACAGCCAACCAAGATTTTGTAGGGCTCTTATGTTCTCATCTGTTATAATTTTTTAAAAATTTCCAAACTATAACATGAAAATTCCACCAAAACAGTTAACAAAACTTTTCCAAACTTCACATCCCTCTACCCTTCTATGAAATTCTGATGACATCTTATATACCACCCATCTCCTCTGGACAGTCACACAAGCTAAGAGGTCTGTGGAATTTTACTGGGCAGGACCCTTTAAAGGCAGAGCCATGAGCTCAGAAAGACCTGCAGTTTATTAGAATTTCTCCTATCCTGGCTCAATTTTACCAACCTCTTTGCACTATAACTGTGGCTGATAAGTCGGAGGAACGCACTAATGACTGTTCTGAGAAAACAATGAACCAACAAGCAAGGTGACCTGTGATGGTGGTGGGGATGTGTGACAGTGGTGACGTGTATGTGTGTGTGTGTGTGTGTGTGAGAGAGAGATGCACCGGCTCTGATGCCAAAACAGGCAAGAGGAGCTGAGGGGGTGCTGGGAGAAGCCCCAGTGAGCACAGAGCAGCAGCTGAGATATGTAAGTTACTCATCTTTCCCAGAGTTTTAAATAACCAAAGAAATGGAAAGATGGTTATCTTTCCATTTCAGACTTAAGGCATTATAACAAAGGAAGAGCAAAATATAAAAGGGGACCTCTAGCAAAGCCTGCTGCCTTCCACCCTGTGGCTCCACCACAGCATGGCACAGCTGAGCTTCTAGGGATGATGAGGTAGTATGAGGACACTGGTGTTTAATACTTAATTTCCACCAGCATCAGTTGCTGAAGGTCCCCTGCAGGCACTGAAAGAGCTGGCAACACACTATAACAATTAGCTGCAGGATTTAGCTAAGGTGACTCTAGCAAGGATTTTCCCAGAGGCTGACTAGCACTGGAAGGTGGCAAGAGAGGTGATGCATCCTCTCTTGCCACCATCCTCTCCCCTGCCCACTGGCCTCAGGTCCATTGCTACCCTTTGTCTCTTCACTTCCAGTCAACTCTGGCCTCTCCCAGGTCTGTGCAGTTCCTCCTCTGAGAAGTCTGGTCAGACTAACTCCAGCTCTCTCCAAACTCTCCCTTCTTCAAGTCCCAACAGAGCTTCTAACTTGATACCACAAATCAGCTCCTTTGTTATCTGAGAAGGATTTCCAACTAGGTTTTAACTCTTCCCTGGTAGAGACCATTACATGAAAACAGATATTTAAGGGCATTTAAAAGGGAGTCATCATGCATCTAACTACAGCCTAAGGTCAGACTCTCTCAAAGAACAGACCGAGCCCTCCTGGGAGCTGGGCAAGGATTAACCATGGGATTCATGGCACAGACAGCTAAGCCACACCACCCAGCAGCAAGGAGCGTCTAGCCTAAAGGTTATGATCTCTAGCGATCAGCAGAAATGCCCATGGGAAGCTCAGGGCAGAGAGTTCCCTGAAAATAAAGACACTATTGACTTTATCTTCCACAAGAAGGGAACTGAATTTTGTTGCCAAGTTCTGAAAGTCATTCATAAAACCTCAGCCTCCTGGGGGCCAATAACTACTGAGCCATCTGGAGAAACTGAAACAGAGATGCATTCACCTTGAACAGGTACCATGGATAAAAAACAAATAATGGGCCAGCCTTGGAAGAAAAAGTTCCTGCTAGGCTTTCATTTGAGATTACATTTAATATGGCCCTTCTTTTTATACTTAGTAATCAATATGGGGCCAACTGCCTGCTGACCTTTAAGAAGAAATGCACTCCAGCAGTATAAGCTCCTGAACTCAACAAGGCCACCCAGCCCCCAGTCCCCCCCACCCAGTCCACAGGCTGCTTAGGAGGCCCTGGCCTGCCCCGCCCCACACAAGGGTTCTCCTACTCTAGCCCTGAGGCTGGTTCTTCTCTCTTTCCTTGATCATTCAAGCAACTGAAGACTCTCGGGACTGAAGGTCCTAATAAAAGGTGGTTAACCGTGTAGGGTGACTGAGGGTACTTAGATAATGTCCCCTGGTTTGGCAGTAACCTGCCTTAGTGTCAAGGCCCCAGGAGGAGCAAGGATCTGTTGCCAGAACAGCCCAAGGACAGCTGGGAGAGAGGGGAAAGGATCCTTTTCCTATTCCTAGAAACCTGTGTTTCGAGGACCCCAAACCAAGATGCCTCTGCACCCTCACTGGTGACACAGCCAAGGACTTGGGAGCAACTCACCTGTGCTGGATACGAGGGTCAGTCTGCACCAGAGGTAAGACGGCCTCCAGCACCTTGCTGGCAGAGCCCGGGAGCATTTCCAGCACCTTCTTGTCTACAGCCATTTTGTCCACAATGGTCTTAAAGTAGCGCAAGGCACTGACGACTTCCTTCTCCTTCTCCTCCAGCCAGCTCAGGTTCTGAAAGGAAACATAAAGCATAAGCAGGAGGAGCGAGCTTTAAGGGAGCTGTTTGAAAAATAAATGAATAAAAGTTTCTGCAAACCAGCTTGAGACTGCTGAGAACAGAAAACATTCTGGAGGGCTGGGGATGTGGCTCAAGCGGTAGCGCGTTGGCCTGGCATGCGCACGGCCCGGGTTCGATCCTCAGCACCACATACAAACAAAGATGCTGTGTCCGCCGAAAACTAAAAAGTAAATATTAAAATTCTCTCTCTCTCTCTCTCACTCTCTCTTAAAAAAAAAAAAAAAAGAAAACATTCTGGCTGCAGAAACTAAGTCAGATTATTTTTCCATGGCTTGTGATCAGCAGACAGAGGCCAGACCTGAAGGAAGAAGGGGTTTAGACTAAGAAAGCTGAGAAATTCCTGAATTCTCTCCCCACACCTGAGGTCCCCAAACCATTCTCTTCCATGTCCTAAGCAGCTACACTGAGAACCACCTCTAATCTCAGGAAGTGCAGCATGTGCTGACTTGCTGCTATCTTGCAATAGCCCAGTCCCATGGCACACCTGTCCTATAAACCAACCTGGAGATCCCAGGTTTTTCTTCCAAAGACCCAAGGGTTTTCAACCCATCTCCCACACTGTTCAACCTCCTCTCAACACAATGTCATGCTACCCCTACAGCACCTGGCAACCCAGGGCGGGAAGGGTGAGAAACTCTGGCGTGAAAGCTGAAATTGCTGGAGAGATGGCAGCAGTTCAGCTGCTACTTGTGCAGTGGCTGCTGACAGCATCCAGGCCCTGTTCCTGAGGAAAGCTGCCTGTGAGGGCGCTACATGTTCCAGAACTCAAGCCAACCACACCATCCTTCTCCTTGGATGTGGCCACACCCCCTTCCGTTCCTTTCTTTCAACCTCCCCATGGAATGGCCGTGTATTGTCCAGACCCCAGCTGGCAGGTGGGGGAACTGAGTAGTGTACCCAAGGGGCAGGCCCATGAGTGGAAGAGGACTAGAGAATGCTAATAAAAGCAACCTAGGGGGCTGGGGCTCAGTGGTATAGCGCTTGCCTAGCACCATGAGGCACTGGGTTCAATCTTCAGCACCACATAAAAATAAATAATAAAGGTACTGTGTCCATCTACAACTAAAAAAATAAAAATTACATTAAAAAAAGTGCTCGAGGGCAAGAAGAAACTTCTAGAAGACACTGGTACAGACAGTAATTTATAAATATACAAGAACATGACAGAATATTATAAAAATGATTTATGATTTTGAATCCTAGTTCTTTTCTTCTAAAATGAGAGGGAATGTCCCTTTAAACTTTAAAAAGTTCAATAGAGGAATTATTTCATAGGAATCTCAAAGAAAAATCTATAAGTGAATGGGATCAGTGAGTAAATAGGTTCTTCAGTCAGACTCCTCCCAAAGACCCAAGTGACTCCCCTCTGTGGGTTACCTCCCCAAGGTGTTCTCTCTGTGATTACTGGGCACCCGTCTCCCTCACCTTCTTTCCCCCTTTGACTCCTGACAGGTCTGTCTGCTCACTGTCTCCAGGCACTGGTCTTTCTCCCTCTGGGCAAGCGCTCTCGGCTTCGCCATCACCTACCCACAGCCTGGAGGAGCCTGAGAAGCCAGTCCTCTCTGTGCTTGCAGACAGCAAACATGAACCAAAGCCATAGTTTGTCCCGCAAGAGGAAGACTAGGACAAACACTACCATCTTGGCACATCAGAAAATGCTGGAAGCCAGCAATGATGAAACTTGGTGAGGAACAGGACATATTTTTAGAAAATGTGTGTCACTGGGTATGTAAGGGAGAAAGACATTGGCAGGCACTTCAGAGCAGAAAAGAAACCTTCTCTGTCACTGCAGAGAGGACTCATCAGCCATGTAAGAGCTGGCGGCCTGGACTCTTAGGAAAGGGGAGTGACGCACTCTTTAGCCTCCAGCAAAGGTTGTTCCCAGAATCCATGGCTAAACCTAGAGCCTTCCCAGCCTTTCGGTGGTGGAGCAGAGTGTACAGTGACATACCCGCTCCCAGCACTAGCTGGACCTGGGGACTCATTAACTGTGACTTTGCTAATGTTGCCCAGCCTCATACTCTTGGTGTGGCGGATGCACCCACCTGCACACCCTTGCTGCCCTGAAGAAACAGTTGCTGCTCTTGGTCCCCACAAGCCTGTCCTGGGAGGGCCCAGATCCAAGGCCCACCATAGCTCTTGGGAAGCCCTAGATTCTGGGCTCCTTGTCTACAGAGCAGGTAGGACATATCTGCCCTGTGTGACTGCAGAGACCAATGGGGGTGGGGGATGAATGAGGACATGGATAGAAATAATTTCTAGCACTTCACAGACACAATACCAGCACCAGAGATTTTATATCTGCCAATAATAAAGCAAAGAAGCTGGACAAAGGATGCAAAAATCTAAAAAGGAAGAAAAAGGTCTGGATTATAGCCACCACTCACTGGATACCACAGGCCATCTGCAGGACAGGGTTTCCTGTGAACCATTTCATGAAGGCTACAACCACCCCACGGAGCAAACACTATTATTCCACAGGTGAGGAAGCGGGGCTTGGTGGTCAGTGGGGAGGTCAAACAACATGCCCACAGTCAGACACCAGTAGTGACAATTTGGCCTGTTTGATTCCAGAGCCTGGGGAGGCTGAGAGGGGAAAAAAGACTGATCAAGGGGCTGGGATTGTGGCTCTGCAGTAGAGCACTCGTCTAGCACATGCAAGGCCCTGGGTTCGATCCTCAGCACCACACAAAAATAAATAAACAAAATAAAGGTATTGTGTCCAACTACTTCTAAAAAAAATATTAAAAAAAAAAGACTGATCAAAGTACCTTGGAATAAGTAAAGAAATGCATTAGCAATCCCTCGCTCCAAAGCTCTCATTTCCTAAATGGAAAAACAAGGCCCAGATGGACAGAAACTGAAATTGCTTTCCTGCTGGGTGGAGGGTGGTGTCAACTGGACCCAAGGCTGTGCCTGGCTGCAGTGGGCTGCTAAGAAGGACAGCTGTGGAAAAGAGGAGGAAAACTGACCTGTTCTTCACGCCCTCCCTCGACAGCAGAGCAGCAGTGACACCTAACCTGCACTCCACACCCTCATTCCACCTGCAGCCTTGATCTCTGCTCCCCAGAAACCCAGTCTCATTTCCAGCACTACAGGACAAGGAACTACACAAATCTGAGCTAAGCTGGGGCTGGGGGAAAGCAAGTTCAAATTAGCACTATGAAAAACCAGCACTGTGGAACTATTCACAGACAGCGCAACACTGCTTTCCTTTTTTTTTTTTTTGCTGGGCCAGTTATAGCAAGCACAGAACAGTAGTGCCCACTGCCAGGCCCTTGGGTACTGACATCTCCCTGCTTATGTTTCTTATAGGATTGTGACAGCTGAGAGGAAACCTCTGCAGGAGTCTACTCAAGAGTGCCAGGACCAGCACTGTCCAAATGGTCCCCAGGTTGGAAAACTCATCCCTTCTGGACTATTTCTGGACATGGTAATTATGATCACACAGGACTGTCAACTTTGAATTGAGTATTTGGCTAAATTTTCTGTACTACTTTATAATGCTCCATAGCTTACTACTAAGCTTGTTAAAAGGTTGTAAAAAGAGTTTATAAATTTATCTACAGATATGAGACAATTAATGTATCTAAATGAAATGAGTCTGAGAAGACAACAGAATATGGTGGAAAATAGGCTTTGATTAAGAAAAGCTGGGCCAATATCGACACTGTCCATACACTGGGGATAATAAAAGCCTTTTCCACATGATTACAGTGAGGAGAACGTGAAACAGCATGTGCCAAGCCACCCAGGGCAAAGGGAAGCCTCTGTAGGTGCCCAAACCTGAATCTGTACAACCCCCTAACTGGGAGAGCAGGCACACAGCCAGAATAGGGGAGAATGGGTGTGCACTACATTATCCAAGTGGCAAGGGAACCAATGAATGGCAGACAAGCTAGCAGAGAGTCTCTACAGCGGTCTCTGATAGGTGGCAGACCCCTACAGCTGTCGTTCTGCCTGCAGAGCTGCCCCACTAAACAGCAGGTCTGCCCAAGTTTATTGCAGGCAGGTGGATCAGGCCAATAGTTGTCCTCGCAGAAGGTCACACCTGCAGTCTGGCACTATCAATGTGGTTCCATGCTTTGTATGTGTACTGTGGGAGGTCTAGCAGCCCCTACCATCTCCCAACGAGGTGCCCAGTAGCGCCTGCTTCACCCTCCTATGCTGACAACTAGAGATGAATGTCCCTAGATACTGCCAAACATCCCCAGGGGTTTGGAGGAGCCACACTATGCGAGGGGTGCTTCCATATCACATTTTCCTCCATGACCTCTCCTGGGATAAAGAATAAAGAGGGGAAATTCAAGAATCGAAAGGCTGAAATTTGCTGAGTTCAGCAGCAGGGCAAAGCTCTTGGTAAACCATTTTGCTTTGCTCTGCTCTGCCTGGACTAGCATCGGGTGGCAGCTCACTCTCCTTGGAGGTCAACACAAAACAAAACTAGCTCAAGCACAGTCCAAGCCATGCCCTCCCACTCTGCTTCCTCCTGGAATTCAGATCTCTGGCATGGGCAAGACTGCCCTTGTGTCACAGGCTCCTGTAGTTAACACACTGGGCAGAAAAAAATATTATCCAACAAAAGACTTTTGAATTTAAAGACCTTATTTTCTCTATTCCTAACTAGGCTTTTAAGATATTTTGCTGGCCAATCGGAAAACCAAAAGTAGATGAATCGTAAAATTTAAGAATTTTATGCTTAAACAATGGGATAATATTTGTCAATTGTGCTTAATTGGTGGCTGTGACACCATGATAGGTTCTCTCTGAATAATCACTAGAGGATTAAGGATCAATTTGTCTATGAAGTTTGCTTTTATTTTACATGATTAATTTTATTTTTTAAGCATAGTAATACATCAGGATCAATATTTAGGTGTGTGAGACATTAAAAAACAAACAAACACACACTCTGGCTTCCTTTCTTAAAAAAAGAAATGTAGTATCAGATAAGTCAGGCTCTGACAGAGGATGGCCTGTGCCCAAATCTTGCTGGGTGACTGGCTAAATGCTTCTTATCTCTACAGACCCAGTTTCCTTTACGGCAAAACAGATTTTTTACCTGTTAGGGCCACTGTGAAGATTAAAGAAGAAAACATCTGTCAAGCAGTGAGCATGGGCCAGGAAAAGGACCCTGCACTGTTGGCAGCAAAGTCCTGGCCCCAGAGCACTGGGCCCTTCCTCCCGACCCCAGCCTTGCGGATGGCTAGGACAGTGTCCAGGTTTCTTGAGCTTTCCAAGCCTCCTTGCTCAATGACTCACCTCATCTCAGCAATTGAAGGAAAGTACAGCTGCTTTCGAGAGGAGAGGCTCACCCACCCATCCCTGAACCTGCCGGGCCCAAGTAGCACACCCATGCCAACCCTGGAGAGGACCCCAAACTTCTGTGGGGTATTGAATTCTCTCCACAAACCAAGAGAGCTTGAATAAACATTCTCTTTATCCAAGGCCCTGTGAATTCTTCTGCACACTTCAGCCCAGTTGTCACCCAGTCAGAAACAATGATACTGCAATAGAGGTTTTCGTATCCCCAAACCATGGGCCAGGATTCTGCAGTAGAAGGCAAGGCAAAACCAATTGTTCTTAACGTTACACTGACCTTCTGCCTCTGAGACCTGGAAGCCACAGCACTGGTGGACATAAATTCTACTGCCTGCTGCTCCAGATCCAAGGGGATAGGGTAGCCCTCTGGTAGAAATCTGTCTCTTGCCTCCTGGAAGAGAGGAAACCTGGATTCCTACAGAGCTTAAAATGGCCGTGGCAGGCTGAAGGGGGGCTGGTGAAAAGCAACAGTGGCTCAACATCCTGGCTGGCTGGCCCTGCTGAGGTTACTAATACCTGAGGACATCTCTGGTTGGGTCCCAGGGGTTTGCATGTTTCAGAGCCCTAAAGCCGAATGATGGGCATTCTGGACATTACAAACTTCCCATGTATGACTGTGCCCAGGACAATGTGAGGACCTCGGGCAGGAGGCAGCATCTGGGGTGTGAGCAGTGCCCAAGGAAGACACAGCTCGGAAGGGAAGACTGTCCTAGCCAACTAGCTGACTGACATGGCACTATCTAAAGGAGACCCAGGGAGCACACCTACAAAGAGCGCAACTCCCACTGCGGGCTGCAGGGGAGGGCAGCACTGACACCTGGAGAGGCAGCTTACTTTGTTCACAGGCTTCTCCGGAATCTTCACAGACACCTCGGCAGGCTTTCCCTTCTTTGATGGTGTTCTCTTGATTTTGGGCGAGTGGAATTTGTCCAT
Organism: Spermophilus citellus; assembly: GCF_964194105.1. Lineage (NCBI taxonomy): Eukaryota > Metazoa > Chordata > Mammalia > Rodentia > Sciuridae > Spermophilus > Spermophilus citellus. Next base: position 4,971,178 of record NC_138183.1, on the reverse strand, counting down.
CAGCTTCATGGTGAAGGAGGAGAGATGAGAGCGCTGAGAGTCTGAGAACACAGAGGGACTGACCGTTAGAGGGTGGAGGCCAGGAGTCTGTGTCTGCTGAGCTGCTGGGGAAAGAGCAGTGTCCACACTGCACTCTCTCTCTGACCAGGGATTCAAAGGAAAGGAAATATGCACCCATTGAGTCATCTCTGGGGCTGAGGTAGTTCAGAGGCAGAGCACTAGCCTAGTATGAGGAAGGCCCTGGGTTCCATTGTCAGTACCACAAAAAAGAAAACAAAAATCTCTGCTCTACTCACATTTCAATTTTTGCAATTTCCATCTAGGTTAGGTTGTTCAGAATTGGGGACACCAAAAGCAGTCAAAATGGGTATGGAGAAAGGGTTTACAAATATGTCTAAGTGTCCTTTTCAGTCTGTTTCATGATCTAACCCACGTCCAAGGGAACTAGCTAGGAAAAAGGAACACAGGCAGAATCACAAGCGCAGGGTGTAAGAGCTAGCAGGGAGGGCCTTCCAAGACAACTCTTCATCCTTTGGTGTGGGGAACTGCCTCAATCCACAAGGGCCAGCCCCAGATCTGATAGTGAAGACTGAACTGGAAACAAGGTACTCAAACCCTTCTGGGCCATGGCAAAAGGCTGGATGATATCCCCCATCTAAGATCCAGATGAGACTAGCATGTCTGCTTTCACCATTCTGACCTGACACTGCACTGCAGAGTATTGCAGGAAATTAGGCAGGAAAAGAATATAAAAGGCATCTAGATTGGAAGGGGACACGCAAAACTGTTTGCAGACGACATGACTGTGTGTATGGAAGCCCTCAAGCAATCCCCTAGAAAGCTGTACTGAGCTGTGGGGGCAGCATAGCGGTAGAGTACTTGCCTAGCATGTCTGAGGCCCTGGGTCCATCCCAGCACTGTGAACAAACAAAACAACTATTACTACCCATAAACCCAGTAAAGTCACAGGATACAAGATCAATACACAAAAGCCAAAACTGTATTTATTTACAAGAGCGATGAACATTCCAACATGAAAATTTAAAAGCTCGCGTTTATATCATCATCAAATATCAGTTGATGATATTATAATATTTATATTCATAAATATAATATTTATAATATATAAACAATGTATTCATTATTTTATAATTTATTTATATCATTATGAATAATATAATATTTATGAACATAAATAACATCTTATAATATTTCATCTATATTATCTTCAAAAAGAATAAAATACTCAGGCATAGATTTGACCAAATAAATGCAAGACTTATACACTGAAAACTACAAAATATTGCTGAAATAAAAATCAATGACAATCTAAGAGAATGGAAGGGTGTCTTCTTCCATGGATCCAGGCTCACGGTTGTCAGGAGATTAATACTCCCTGAATGACAGCTTATGGGCCCTATGAGAACCCCAGTTGGCTCTTCTGTAGGAATTGAAATGCTCATCCTAAAACCAGTATGGAAATATAAACAATCGGGCTGGGGATGTGGCTCAAGCGGTAGCGCGCTCGCCTGGCATGCGTGTGGCCTGGGTTCGATCCTCAGCACCACATACAAACAAAGATGTTGTGTCCACCGAAAACTAAAAAATAAATATTTAAAAAAAAAGAAATATAAACAATCCAGAATAGTCAAAGCAGTCCTGGAGAAGAACCAAGCTAAAGACTCACACTTCTCAATTTTAAAATTGTTAGAAAGCCATGCTAATGAAGATAATATGGAATCAATGAAGACAGATATGTGGATCAATGGACTAGAACTGAGGATCCAGAAAGAAACTTGCACGAAGCCAACTAACTGCTTTTCAACCAGGAAGCCAAGGTCACTCGGTAGGGGAAAGAACAGTCTCTTCAACAAATGGTGCTGGGATGATGGAATGTCACATGCCAAAGACGAATCTGGGCCCCTGTATCACACCATTTGTAAAAATGAGCAAGTGAATGAATGCAAGGCCTAACCCAAGACTTGGAACCATAAAACTCTTAGAAGAAAACACTGGAGTTTCTGTGACCTTTTATTTGACCATGTCTTCTTAGATACAATGCCAAAAGCACAAGCAACAAAAGTAAAAACAGATAAGTGGACTTCAATAAAATTGAAAACTTATTGTTGCAATGGTCCCATCAAGAGAGTGGGACGATGACCTGCAGGATGGGAGAAAATATCTGCAAATCATACATCTGATAAGGGATTGTATACAGAAACAGGAAGAACTGGGAATATAGCTCAGTGGTAGAATGTTTGCCTGGCATGCATGAAGCCCTGCATTTAATTCCCAGCAAAGCAAAGAAAAAAGAGTACAGGCTGGTGGCTTGGAGGTAGAGCACTTGTCCAGCACGTGCAAGGCACTGGGTTTGATCCTCAGCACCACATAAAATCAATAAATAAAATAAAGGTATTGTGTCTATCTACAATAAAATATTTTTTTTAAAAAAAGAAGAAAGAGAGAGAGAGAGAGAGAGAGAGAGAGAGAGAGAGAGAGAGAGAAAGAAACTGAAAGAATTCTTACAACCCAACAATAGAGAGATAACCCATAAAATGAACAAAGAACTTGAAATGGGCATTTTTCCAAAGAAGATGCACAACTGGGCAATGAGCACATGGGAAGATGGTCAACATCACAGTTCCTTAGGGAAATGTAAGTTGTAAAACCACAGTAAGTTACCACCTCACACCAGGTATAATAAGAAAGACAAGACAATGCCAAGCATTGGTGAGGACTGGAGAAACTGGAAGCCCTAGACATTGTTGGTGGGTGGGTAAGATGGTGCAGCTGCTTTGGGGTCACCTGAAAGCTCCTCACATAATACCCAGCAATTCTTTTTTTTTTTTTTTTTTTTGGTACCAGGAATTGAACATATGGGTACTCAACCACTGAGCCATAACCCCAGCCCTTTTTAATATTTTATTTAGAGGCAGGGTCCCACTGAGTTGCTTAGGGCCTCAACAAGTTGCTGAGGTTGGCTTTGAACTCGTGATCTTCCTGCTTCAGCCTCCTGAGCCAATGGGATCACAGGTATGTGCCACTGCACCCCGCTGACCCAGCAATTCTACTCCTAAGCATATGCCCAGGAGAAGTGAAAACTTATATATAATGGAATATTATTCAGTAATAAGAAGGAAATGAAGCACTGACTCATGCCACAACATGGATGAATCTTGAAGACATTATGCTAAGTGATGGATGCCAGTCACAAAAGACCACATATTGTATGATTTCTTCTATCTGAAATGTCCAGGATAGTAGATCTATAGAGACAGAAAGTAGAATGGTGGTTCTGTAAGACTGGGGGGGGAGGGTAGGAGGGAGCGTGACAGCTGATTGGTTTGGGGATTCTTCTGGTGGGACAAACATCTCCTAAAATTAGAACCTGGTGCTGGTTGCACAACCCATAGAATTATTAAAAGGATGTTCAAGTGTACATTTAAAATGAGTGAATTGCATGAGAGATGAACTGTATCTCAGTGGAGCTGGGCATTCTCTCTCCTTCTCACCCCTTCCCACAATCTTCGAGGGTCTGAAACCATCTTATTAATTGACTTATTTATGTATTTGTCTCCTCACAAGAATGCGAGTGTCCTGAGGGCAGCAGGACATGCCTGTTTTCCCAGTGCTGACACTGTTCCTGACCACAGGAAAGACGCTAAATGACAAATGGGCAAGTCAATATACCAGAACATGCCCCAGAAAAGAGACTGCTTCTTTTGATAAAAGCAGAGAGAGAGGTTCTTTGTACAAGAAAGTCCACAAAACATCATCCTATGCATGGAAAAGTAAGAATCTACAGTTTTAAAAATAAAAGGCATTCCATCAAATTTTCCGGGGCAGGGGCAAAAAAAACCTCCTCCAAATAGTGTGCACACATGAACGCATGTAGAGATCGATGACGGGGCACTTTGCACCATGGAGCTGCAATTGTAGCCACTAGTGTTTCACGTGACTTAATAAGGCCAAAGTCCAATTCCTTTTTGTCACAGAGCTTTCAGGTGGCCAAGCAGGATCAGTTAAACTATCTGCCCTGTGCAAGTTACCCAGGAGCTTGGAGCAAGTAGAAGAGGGCAGAGCCAGGACAGTGGGTGCTGGCCAGAGCTGCGGGAAACCCTTCCTGGGGCCCTGATATAGTCACAGGTCCCCAGGAAGCAGTGCATCTAGCTGGTTGCCTGGACTGGCTCACGAGTCAGGAGGGGCTCTGGGCACCAGCCTACACCCCTGGGACCTAGGGCAGGCAAACTGGGACAGTGTGATTTCCCAGCTCCCTCTCTACCCGCCTTCTACCTCCCACTCAAGCAGGGTGGAACGCATTCACAGTTGACATTCCCACTTTATAGTCAAAATCATGTGATGGTTAACACAGCATGCACACAGACTGCTTGGGCTGAAATATGTAGAAGTTTCTCCTCTCTTTTGCTGTTTTGTCCTGAAAGTGGGGCTGGAACAACTGTCCTTCTTGAAATGGCTGAGGTTATGTGTATAAATCAGTTTCTGCTTGTGGTGAACGCACACAGGAGAAACCTACTTCACTTGTGATGCTTTTCTGGCCTGCAACGTGTGGTACAGTCTGGGCAAGGCGGCAAGCCACAGTCTCCAGCTGGCTATGCCATCACAAGAGAAGTGACTAGCACTCAACAACGAACCATGTGGACAGCATTTTGTGAATAAGGGTATTCAATAAATTGCACAAGATACTCAACACTCTATTGTGCAGTAGGCTGTGTGTTGGATGCTGCTGTTCAACTGCTGGCTAAGTGTCCCAGGCATGGTCCCGGTAGGCAGGGCTTGTCTGCTCTGAGAGTTAGGTGTCGCATCTACATTCTTCACTTATGCTGTAACTTGCAATGTGTTTGCTGGGATTAAACTCATGGTAAGTCAAGGAGTATCTGTAGTTAGCCAAGTGCTGAGCATGCTCAATACCAGACAGCAGTGCTTACCGACCTTTAGAGGTTGTTCTGTAGCACTGAACACTTAGCTCACTCTCCTGAGTAAATGAGAGCCTTACAAATGCCCCTTCCATTTGCCTATTAATCCACTTCCCTCTCTGATGTAACTTCAGTACCGATCTTACTGCTGCTCCATCCTACCCCTTCAGGCGCCAGCCTTAGAGGTTCCCTAAAAGATATGCACATCCCTCACCAGGTAGGCTCGCAGGCCAGGTGGGATGTTGGGTCAACCTACTCATCTATACAAGAGCAGGGAGAGCAAGGCAGACAAAATGGGGATGCCAGGGCAGGATGTGCAGTCTGGTCAGAGCCTGGGGCAGGTGTGGGGCTGTGAAGCTGGCCAGACTTACAACCCTGCCTTCACGACCAAGGCAGGCAAGAAAACATTCAGGTCACCAAAACTCCCTCTTGGGACAATGCCAAGGGCAGGCTGGCCTGGATAGTGACCCAGGGACCAAGCAAGGGCAGCTCCACTTGCAAGCTGCAGACTGTCTTGGGGCACAATGGGGAGCTGGTGGCACCATAGGCAGTCCTACGAAGGCACCAACAAATCTCTCCTCAGGGTATTCAGTGGCCACAAGAAGCCAGCACTCATAAAAGATGTAACGTATCAGGCAGAGAAAAGAAAAGAGATTCTTCATAACTGACAACCCACTGTTCAACTCTGGAAATCAAGGGTGGCAGAACCAGGCCAGATTTTGACTTGAGGCTCTCTGTCAGCTTCTCCTTGAAATAACAGGGCGGCTGCACATGTATCAGGTGCTCTTCAAGGTGCTTCAAACTATGTGGCTGGGTGTTGGAGAAGCACCTTTATGATGGCCAGCAGTAGCAGGTGGCAGGGGGCAGCAGGTAACATTCACCAGAACACTGCTGTCAGAGTGATCCTGCCAAAAGCTGCAGACACACACACAGGAGTGCATGCTGACCTCCCCTGCTACCCAGCAACCACTGGAGCAAAAAGTGAGGCTAAGAGGTGCCCCCACACTGCTAGAATCTTGGGCAGAGCTCCCCACCTTCTCCCACCGCTCCCTGACTCCTCATAGAGCCACACCTGACTTCTCACAAAAACAGTTTGTAAATGTGTCTCTTTAAAGATTTTCTCGTACTAAAATTAAAAAAAATATTTTTTTAATCTTTATTTTTTTTGGTAGTACTGGGAATTGAACCCAGAAGTGCTTTACCACTGAGCTATATCCCCAGCCCCTTGATTATTTTTTTATTTTGGACAGGGTCTTGCTAAGTTGCCTAGGCTGGCCTTGAACAGCAATCCTCCTGTCTCAGCCTCCTGAGTACCTGGAATTATAGAGTGTGCTATGGTGCCCAACTCAAAAACAAAAAAAAATTTTTTTTTTTAAAGAGAGAGTGGGGGGGGGAGAGAGAGAGAGAGAGAGAGAGAGAGAGAGAGAGAGAGAGAGAATTTTTAATATTTATTTTTTAGTTCCCGGCGGACACAACATCTTTGTTTGTATGTGGTGCTGAGGATCGAACCCGGGCCGCACGCATGCCAGGCGAGCGCGCTACCGCTTGAGCCACATCCCCAGCCCCAAAACAAAATTTTTTTCCATTTTTTTTTTATTGCTGCATTATAGTTGTATATAATGATGCGATTTGTTGTTACATATTCATATGTAATATATACACAATATAACAGCATAATTTGGCCAACATCACTCCCTAACACTTCCCCCTCCCTCCCCTCCTCTCATCCTGTGGTCCCTTCCCTTTACTGATCTCCCTTTGATTTTCATGAGATCAGTCCCCAACTTTCTTTTCCCTTTTCCTCTCTAGCTTCCATATATGGGAGAGAACATATGACCCTTGACCATGTGAGTTTGGCTTATTTCACTTAACATAACGGTCTCTACTTCCAACTATTTTCCTGCAAATGACATGATTTAATTTTTCTTTATGGCTAAATTAAACTACATTTCAAAACAAAAATTCTAAGGATTTCATATATACACATATACAAAATACAGATAATTCAAACCCATGCATTTTCCAGAAGGTTCCACAAGGATGGAATGGTCTGTATCTCAGCAACACAGAAGCCATGGTGGTTCCCATGGCTGAGGAACTGACCTCATATTTAACTTAGAATTTAAACAGGCTCTGAAGGTGGATGCAGGCACTGCATCGACATCCTGCTCAGGACTCATGCTCACCACCCTTGCTACAGTCTGTGTCTGCGTGCAGGGTTTCATCTGTAGACATACAGGGAGGATGCACAGCCTCGCAGTGTCCCCTAACAGGAAGCCTGAGTTTAGCTCCACTGACATGTCGGTGCTTGTGCTTTCCACAGATTCTACAATACCTCTTTTATTTTTCTGCTCTCCTGCCACAGCACTGTTTTGTTTGCAGAATTCTGGCTTTTGTAAACAATGCTGCTGTGAACATTCTCAGATGTGTCTCCTGGACATGTGCTGGAGTTCTCTGCTGGTAAGACTGCTGGGTTGTAGGACATGTGCTATATTTAACCTTGCAGACATGGTCAGATGGATCCCCACAGAGGCTAAGCCACTTTATAGTCCTCCTAGCCAGGGGAAGAGACACAGGTGCTCTACACCTCTACCAACACCAGATATGCAGGTTTTCACGTGTGCCTTGTCCAGCCACAGGAAACAAAAGCCCATCTTCATAGCCAAGTGCCTCAAATTGGCAAACTGGAGTATCTTACTGACCTACAAATGTGTGACAGCAACCTGAAAGGTCAGTGGTGAAAGCCCCACTGCTGCTTGGAAAAGGCCAGAGGCTCCAGGGGACTCATCTGCTCATCACCTCTCCACTGACATGACATCATAAACGATTTCTGCATACACGCCCCTAGCTACCAGCCACAGTCAGGTATTTGGAAAACTGGCAAGGCCTGCAGATCCTCCACCTAGAGGGAAAGGGGAGGCCGGGAGGAGGCCTGCTCACACATTTGTGTCTCAGCAAAACCCCAGCAGGGGGCTAGGGCTATAGCTCAGCAGTAGAGTGTTTGCCTTACATGTATAAGGCATTGGGTTGATCCTCGGCACCACATAAAAATAAATAAATAAATATATTGTGTCCCTCTACAACTAAAATAAATATATAAACAAACCCAAGCAGGACAAAACCACATGAAGACCCCACCTTCTTCCAAAGTGGTCTGCCAGGTGCTAATATTTCATTCTTAGATCTTCAACTCACCCCTCAGCTAGGCCTAACCACCATCTGCCCGTTGCTGACAAATGCACATTTCAACCAGCCCTCTTTTAAATGTCACTTGCAGCAGCAGCTGGGATCCCAACTTAGCAGGGGTTTCTGTCAGGGCTTAATTTAATCACAGGATGGGCAAGTCTCTACACATCACCCACACAATGGACCACAGAGTCAAGGTCATGGTGGATGACACTTTGAGGCAATTCCAAAATGACTGCAGTCAACCTGAGAAACTCAGGGGCGGATAATATTTGCTTATCTAACATACACTGGGCTCAGAGCTGTAGCCCTGGGAGGGGTCTACAGATGGCCCACTTAATCGGCATCTCCCACTCTCCAGGTGCGTCACAACACTATAGTACAAAAGTGACTTGAGGATATTGGGAAGAACTGTAATATGCGACTTCTAGATTCCCTAAAAGTATGTTCACTTGTCTAATACCTTATGGACTGCAAAGTCCTGAAGGTGAGGGTGGGTGAGGGTGGGTGGAGGGGTTGAGAGCACTGCAGTTAGCACATGGCTGCAGAGCCAGGCAGTCTAGTTCAACGTGAGCTTGGCCACCTCCCTGGGCCTCTCTCTCACTTCTCCTCACCTACAGCAGAGATATTTAACTGCAGACCAACTTCCTCCTCGAGTGGTAGCTGAGGATTAAACGTGACCCTGTGCAAAAAGCAGGGAGTGAAGGGGCCTGAAACATCACGAGCATTTCATAGACAGCAGCCATGACTGTCATCTGGTAAGAGTGCCAGGGCTCTGCCAACTCTGAATAAGGCAAAAGCTAAAAATAGTCCAGTCAAGTAGAGCCAAAAGCAACCTGGTGTTTCATTTTTTCTTAAAAATTTCCACATTAAAAGATTCTCTATGCTACTTGGTATAGAACTATTCATGTTAAAACAGAGGCAAAACAGTATTTGAAGTTCTGCAACACCAAAGGCTCTCTGACAGGGAACTCCATTCATATTACCCTTTGTTCATCAAGTCTACTGACACCATGGATGGTACTAATGAAAACGCTACTTGTACCTTTTTTTCTTTTTCAACAACAAAGATAAAACAATTTCATAAAAATCCAAATGCTGAAAAAACAGAACAGAAAGTGAAAATCCCTCATAACTCCCATATGGCAGAGCTGAATTTTTGTTGTTGTTGTTGTTTTAGGTGCTAAGGATGGAACCCAAGGCCTGCTAGGTAATGCTCTACCACCGAGCGACATCCCCAGCCCTTTTTATTCTTGAGACACAAGACCTCCCTAACTTGCCCAGGCTGGTCTTGAACTTGCAATTCTTTTGCCTCAGCATCCAGAGTTGCTGGAATTACAGGTGTGGGCCACTGCGCCTGGCCTTTGTTTATCTTTTCATCTTAATGACCATTGTGAGCATTCCCCCTGTGAGTACACCCAATGGCTGAGGTAGACCATACCACCAGCTTTCAGTCTCCTAGCTGAATTGACTCTGTCCTCGGCTCTCCAGACAACACTGTACTGATTCATACCCACATGCCTGCCTCTGTGCTCTTGTGCAACAAGACCGACTAAGAACTAGAACTGCTGGGTCAAAGAGGATGAGCACCCAAAGTTCAATGAGAGGCTGGCAAGCTGCCCTGTGCCAGGCTGGGCTGGGTGCAGTCAGCAGCAAGGCTCCAGGCAGCTGCAGAAGAGGTCAGGTACAGGGCGCTGGCCCCATAGCACCCTACTACCAATGAAGAAGCTAGGCTGTGCCTGGGGTTAGGGCTCCAATCTGACAGAACCATCTTGCTTGTATATGCATAACTGGTAAGGATCAAAAATACATTCAGAATTGGACATATCTTATAACAGCTGACACCCAAATGGCTGATAAGCAAACATAAGGTGCTCAACTGCATTTGTCATCAGGAAACCAGGCATTAAAAACCCACAGAGGGCTGAGCTGAGGTTGTGGCTCCATGGTAGAGTGCTTGCTTAGCACATGTGAGGCACCAGGTTCAATTCTCAGCACCACATAAAAACCAACAGAATAAAGGTATTGTGTCCATCTACATCTAAAAACATATTGAGGCACCTCTCCCACAGCTACTTGCTGATAGCCATGGCTGCCCTTATAGACCCTCAGTCTATAAGACAAGTACTGGAACATTCTGCACAGCACTGTCCAAGGGCCTGCATGTGGCAGGAAGGGGGATCAGGCAGCTTCACACATGAGTCCTGGGCAGCACTGAGACTGGCTGATCTCATGGAGGAGAAAGAAGCTAGCCACAGAAAGGTACATGCACATCCATTCTGTTTACATGAATGCAGAAGCAGGCATCACCAACCTATCATCTGGGGTGGAGATGGTGGAGGAGGGCCAGTGACGTGGACCACAAGACAGAGAAGCAGTCAGTTGGGGGCTTCTTGGTCTGCAAGCTGGTTTCACTGACAGGTTCAGTGTTCTCCATACGATAGGCCTGGGCCGGGCTGGACCAGGAGTAATGTCAGTTTCTCCGGGGGCTCAACATAATAAGCTCACTGGGCTCTTCAGCAAGTGGCACCCTTCAAAGCCAAGGCTGTACCAGAAACTACAGTGATACTTTGGTTTCCATCTATCTGTCTTCCAACTTTCAGAATTCAGAAAAGAGTAAAAGGGTTCTATTTACTGTCCCCTTTAGGCCCCAAAGAAGATAAGTCTTATTCATTTTGTACTCTGGCACTTAGCCCAATAATGAGCATGCAGGGGGCACAGTGAGTGCTTGCCAGGAAACACACAAAATTGACGAGTGAATACTGCAACACCAGCAACTACACACTCCATCCACACCAAAAGGTGATGCCTGATCAGAGGTGGAGAGGAGACGGTTTATATCATTTTTAAGGTCATTCTTGCAAGTACTGGCCACACACAAGGAGTAGACAACTCACTTGGGAGTTCCTTTGGAGGGGTGCTTAGATCTGGTCAATTCAGTTAACAGCATGTTTGTTGTTCAAGCCCTTGCAGTGAGCAGATGAGAACTGTCTCTTCCACCCTCTTCCTCTAGGTCTTTAGAGGATAACAGGCTCTCTAGGCCACTACTAGACAACAGAAGCTCAATGAAAGCCACAGGTGCAATTTAAAAATACTTTTAGTTAAGCCAGGCATGGTGCCACATGCTCATAATCCCAGTGACCCTGGAGGCTGAGGCGGGAGGATTAAGTTCAAGTTCAAGTTCAAGACCAGCCCTAGGGGCTGGGGATGTGGCTCAAGCGGTAGCGCGCTCGCCTGGCATGCGTCTGGCCCGGGTTCGATCCTCAGCACCACATACAAACAAAGATGTTGTGTCCGCCAATAACTAAAATAAATAAATAAATATTTTTAAAAAAAAAAAAAAAAAAAAAAAGACCAGCCCTAGCAACTTAGCAAGACCCTGTCTCAAAATAAAATAAAAAGTGCTGAAGATATAGTTTAGTGGTAGAACACCTCTGGGTTCAACCCCCCAGTACCACCAAAAACAAAACAAAACAAACAGACAAAAAACAATCAAAGAAAAGAAATAAAAAGAAGAAGAAAAGGTTTTAGTTAACAAATATATCTAAAATATTACATCAACAGATGATTTATATAACTACCACTGATGAGTTACTGCACCTTGCTTTTCTTCCACACTACACTGGTGTGGATTTTATACTCCTGATGCCTCACCCACATGGCCACTGCCAGCTCTAGAGCAGGCAGCTCTAGCCCTCAGCTTCATGCCCAGGAAGTTCCTGCCCACTCCTTTAATTTCTTGAAAGAAAGTGGCTGGAGCTGGGTTGGATTTAGCTGCTTCCAGGCCGTGGACTGAGGGGGTGCAGCTGCAGAATGCAGGCTGCTTGGCTCCAGGCCAGAATTCCTCCCCACCACATTCCACCTGCGCTCCTGCAGGATCTCAGCCCAAATGGCACCTGGTTAGGGACAGTGCTGGAGGAAACACTACATGAGGCCTAGGCAAAGGCTGAGAAGAAGCAGCCTTCTGTTGACAACAGCAGAACCCTCAAAGTTCTCAGCTTGCCAACAGTGTGAACTGATTTTCTCTGAGGCTGGGACAAAGAACACTGATGGTGGCTCTCTCACCAGGTGGTACTGCTGGGGATGTGAGTTGAAAGGAGCCATGCTGAGGCCCCCCCATAGCCCAGGACAGCCCCACAACCATGCCTTACCTACCCACATCACTGATGAAAGCCAAGACCCCTCAGTGTAAAATGGCAATAGCTATCCTGACTTCACCAGGTTGTCAGAAGGCTGGACACTGGACTCCATGTGAAGTCACAGCACGGTAAGCATGGTGGTAAGCATTCAGTACATACCACCTGCTGTAACCCAAACATTACTGAGAAATACTCCATTTCAGGATAAATGCCACCAGTGAGTGAACAGCTACTACTTCTTAATAAAGAAGGCTTAAAAACTGAAGGAAACTTTAATGACTTTGGTATATGATAGGACTTAAGTAGACACTAACTTCGGGCATGAACAGAGCATGCATGACCTCCTAGGGAGCCCCTGCCCTTCCTATCAGAGTCGCCTCTGAAGACACCAACCCACACCAGGCCCTTCCTCAGCCTCATTCACCTCCTGTCAAGCAGGAGCCAGCCAGTCATGAGGGAAGAGGGAAGACACGGGACAGAGCTGCTGTGGAGCCCAGAGGTGGGCACCGGTGGGGGGCCCTCCACACTCTCCCTCTCCCCAGTACGGGAAGGGAATGGTTCTCATCACCATCCACGGATGAACAAAGCAGGTCATGGGAGTCAAGGACCTTGGCCAAGGTCATATGGTTAAACCCTCTTTCCCCCAGCAGACTCAAGATGATGTACTAGCAGGTGTCTGAGACTCTCAAAGTCGCTGTCCCCATGGTAGCCTGCTCCAAGGAAGCATTTCTTTCCTATTACTGGGTAGGACTGACCTTGAGGTTAAAACCACAGGCTTCTGGAAATGTGAATGAATCTTTGCTCCAGCTTCATTTCCAGAGACAAAATGAAAAAACAAGAGATGGTAAAACAGAGCTTATTTATTCTCAGTAACCACACTCACCCCACCTTCGTAAGCACAGCACAGGCAGGGCAAAAGCACTTGGGGTCCAGATAACACAGGAAGCACAGTATGCCTGATCTTTGTCCCTGGGGTGGAGCTGTCTGGAGCAGCCTTCTCCCTTAGGATTGGTGCCAGGTCCAGGCAGGAGAGGTGGAAGCAGCAGGTCACTCCAGAACCCAAACAGCCCTCGCTGGGGTCACCACAGCCTGCCCCTTCAGCATTGGCCACCAACAAAGCTACCTAATGTGGTGCAGTGAGGCCAAACAGAAACATGAGAGCTCGCAGGTGCAGGCCATGGCAGCGCCTCCCTCCACCTCTGCAGGGCTCACCTGGGGACTCTTAGGACTGGACTGTCAGGCCACCCCTAATGTTCCCATGAGAAACTATATTTTCATTTGTCAGTGAGAAAATGACTCATTTATGTGCTTCCTGAGTAGCAGGGAAGGAGCTGGGAGCCATAGTCCCAGCACCAGGGAACCTTGCAATGAGCTCACCTGGAGAAGAGGAATGTGAAGGGGCAGGGGCCACTGTAAAGTCCCCTCCTCACCACCACTCAGGGCAACTGGTGGTGTCATATAAGGCAGGGCAAGCACTGCGAGGCATCCTCAGTCACTCACTCCACATACACCAAGATGCCACCCACTTACAAGGTGGCAGGGCAAGGAGCCACCAGCTGAGGACTGGGGTCCCCTAGACAAGGCCAGGCCAGCTCCATCCTCAGTCATGGACAAAGGTATCAATTAGCCTCCCACAGATGCTCCTTCGACACATGGGGCAACTTCCACACAGTATTTAAGTGCTCTGAGGGCTGAAAGAAGAGACATCTGGTCCCAATGCTGGTGACCTCACCAATGCTCTGGCTCTCAAGTTTCAGCCACAGGTGGTCTAATAGCCCATCAGCAGCTCTTAAGGACTCAAGAAATCTTAGGACAAAAATATGAAGCCATGCCGGTTCAGGCAAAGCCAGAATGTCATTGATTTAGAGCCTGAAATCCCATCCACTTCCTCCCCAGGCAAGTGCATGGGTCCCCTTTGTGTGCTGAAGCCTCTGTCACACATGCACCTGCCTCTGCCAAGCAGTAAGGACAGAGCAGCAGCAGCTAGGACCACACCTTGACAGCATGCATCCATATCCGAAGGCCTTGCCCATTTCACCCTGCTGGTCCTCAGGGCATCCCATGCCGTCATTTCACAGGCAGGAGAGCTGCGGCTGAGGACAGGAACCCAGAGTGGGGAACACCCACGGGTAGTTCAAACTGAGCAGAATACAAGCTCAGGAGGGAGGGCTTCATGCCCATGTCAGTGTTCTGTTCTGACAAGTCAGCACCTAATATGGGCAGGCACTCACCTCGAGGACCACCAGCTGTCCCCACAGCTCCCTACCTGGATGGCACACGTCCCAGTAGGTCCAGCTTCCCATACCCCGCTTTAAAGCCAAAGCCTGTTTGTTAGATGTGTTCATAGCCTCTATCACTAGAGAAGCAAGTCATCACAAGACCAAAGGAAGACTTTTTGGCCAGTGTGGCTTGTAAAAGTGATTCACCCCTCTCGAAGAGCAGGACCAGATGGCGGGGCCAAGCAGGGGCACACAGAGGGCTGGCTGTTTGGCACCTGGTAAATCACTCAGGCCTAGGAGGAAGAGGCCACAATCACACACTGGCTCACCCAACTGGGGGGGGGGGGGTGTGGTCGTAGGTGGAGCCTGACTCATTTTAAACAATGGGCTGGGGAAGAACTTGTACTTCAGGGATGCCTGGAGTTGGGAGGTTGCTAAAAGAAGCAGGGACAGGGGTTTTCCTAAGTCAGAAAGGTTCCATTCTCACTGAATTTATACCTTAACCATCTGGGATCAGTGGTAGAGGGACTTCACAATACTGATTAAAAGGCTCATCAGCAATGTGGTGTTTTTTGCTTTGTTTTGTTTTACGGTATTGAGAATTTGAATGCAGGGATGTTTTACCACTGAACTATACCCCTAGTCCTATTTACTTATTGAACCCAAAGGCACTTAACCACTGAGCCACATCCCCACCTTTAAAAAAATATTTCATTTAGAAACAGAGTCTTGATAAGTCACTTAGGGCCTTGTTAAATTGCTGAGGCTAACCTTGAACTTATGATCCTCTTACCTCAAGACTTCGAGCGACTGGGATTACAAGCATGTGCCATCACACCTGGCCCTTTTTATTTTTTTATTTTGAAACAGGTCTTGCTAAGTTGCTAAGCTCAAACTTGCAAACTTCCTGCCTCAGCCTCCTGAGTTACTGAGATTATAGGCGTGTACCACGGTGCTCCCGCAATGTGTTCTTATGAGATAGCCATCCTCTCTCCTGGCCCTAACACTCCTCCATCTCCTTCCAAATTATCTACCTCATCAAGGACAGTGCTTCAGGGAAAATCCAGGGGAATCTTTTCTTCAAAAACTTGCCTGGGGGCTGGGGATGTGGCTCAAACTCGCCTGGCATGCGTTTGATCCTCAGCACCACATATAGACAAAGATGCTGTGTCCGCCAAAGACTGAAAAATAAATATTAAAAAGTTCTCTCTCTCTCTCTCCCTCTTTCTCACTCTCTCTCACTCTTTCTTTAAAAAAAAAAAAAAAAAAAAAAAAAAAAAACTTGCCTGGGCAGTACTCAGCAGGTCGAGGCAGAGAGCCCCAGCGTTCTGGACAATGTGGGGAGACCTCATTTCAACAAAATCCCTCAGGTGCTTATCTGAGAATCCTCAGGGCAGGAACTGACATGCTGCTGGAGAAGTGGGGTCTGTTCTCCCTCAGCCGCTGTACCCTTTATGTCTCCTATTTTAAAACAGCCAGTCTTCCCACAGAAGGCAAGCTCTGCTTGTCAGAGGGCCCACATAGGACAGAGGAAGGCAGATACCTGTCTTCTCCAAGCTGGGAGTTTGGCATCTTTCTCAATGAAACAAAGTTAAAAAGCCAAATTCAGGGGCTGGGGTTGTGGCTCAGAGGTAGAGTACCTGCCTACCACGTGAGGCGCTGGGTTCGATCCACAGCACCACATAAAAATAAAATACAGGTATTGTGTCCATCTACAACTAAAAAATGTTTTTTTTTTTTAATATCAAATTCAGGCCCACCCCCTGGGTTGAATACAGCTTGGCTGAGCTATTTCAACCAGCCCAGACCTGGGGATTTGCACAGCAAGTAGCTGTGCAGCTGAACAGAAATATAGGCCCTTCCTACAAAAGCTAAAGGGAAGTAGAGCCATGCCTATGGAGACAACTGAATGCTAACAACACAAAAAGGCTACTTTTGAGAGATCCAGAAAAAGTTCACAAGCGAAGCCCTGAACTGAGACCTCCAAACAGAGTGGATCTGGCTGTGAAAAAGAGGAGGCTGACCCAGGTCTGGGTCTATAATCCCAGACACTTGAGAAGTGGAAGCAGGAGGATCACAAATTTGAGGTCCACTTGGGCAACTTGGGAAGACTCTGTCTCAAAATGAAAAATACAAAGGGCTGGGATGTAGCTCAGTGGTAGAGCACTTACCCAGCACACACCAGGCTGAGCCGGGTGCGGAGTTGGGGAGATTCAAAGCGGCCCTGGCCACCTGGGGCTAGTACTCCACTGCTAACCTTTGCTACAGTAACACCCACTGGCAGGTCCCCAAATCAACTCCCCAGCTTAAACTATGAAGTGAAACACAAGACGCCAGAGGCACCCAGGTGGTATAGCTAAATTCTTGAGACTTACTTCAGCCATAACTGGCTTGAGACAGCTTCCCCTTTTCCTGGACTCGGAGGTGCTGCTGGAGGTCAGGGTCGGTAGGGACCACAAACTTTGACCAAGTCACCATGATGCTGGCTGAGCTTCCTGAGCAGGTCCTGGAACTGAGGTGAAGGCAAAGGGGCGCCATTTCTAAGGGAGAATTAGCTTATGGGAAGTTCTCACGGTGTCCAAAGACTTTAAGACCATGACCAAGTCACAAAGGATTTAAATTCTTTTTTACTGGGTTAATTTCTGAAAAACCAGTGTCCTGATCCTCTCATCTGACAGAGCAAGGGCTGGGCCTTCGATGATAGTTACTGTCTCCAGCTCTCCAGCCCATCCTACAGGGGACTCCTGACTCTACTGAACCTGGGTTTTCACAAACCTGCAGGAGACTGCAGTAAGCTGGCTCAGAAGACAGGGTCTTAGGAAGAAAGGTAAAGCTGCTACAATATTCCGAATCTCAGTTGAAGAAGAGGGTGGGTGTGCCCAGTACAGCAAGGGCACGTGGAAGGGGACACGCCAGGGGAATCCACCCCACCTAGGATGAGCCTCTCCTGCTGGGGAACAAACAAATCTGTGCCCAGCAGGCCTGCATTATCGACATCAGGGGAGGCTATGACCCATCAGTTCTAGCCACCAAAGTCCAAGTGACCAATCACCCCAGCAAGGAAATTCAGCCAACTCAGGGGTGTTCTGAGCCTGCACCACTCAGAACACCAGTCAGAGTAGGTAAGTGCTTCCCAAAGACCTGCTGTGTTTTGGCCTGTGTGATGACATGTTCCATCCAGAGTGGAGGAACAAGGGGTTGGGCTACTCTTCCTCTTGCTGAACTACTTACTTTTACATAACTGTAGTGTTTGCTTAACACCTACTCTGGGCTGGGAAAAAAAAAAAAAATGTGCCTTTTGCCCTGGAGTAACTGCTTGGCAACAGTATTCTCCAGAGGAGAGGACAGTGGGTCAGAAAGACAGGGTGTTGGGTGAGAGGGTGTGCATACACCACCACGGGCCTCACAGTCAGAAGAAAGCAGATCTGGACACAGTCTTTTTGCTCATCTGGGAAACACAAAGCATAAACAGTGATTTTTTTTTTTTTAAGAGAGAGTGAGAGAGGAGAGGGAGAGAGGGAGAGAGGGAGAGAGGGAGAGAGGGAGAGAGGGGGAGGGAGAGAGAGAGAGAGAGAGAGAGAGAGAGAGAGAGAGAGAGAGAGAGAGAATTTTTAATATTTATTTTTTAGTTCTCGGCGGACACAATATCTTTGTTGGTATGTGGTACTGAGGATCGAACCCGGGCCGCACGCATGCCAGGCGAGCGCGCTACCGCTTGAGCCACATCCCCAGCCCATAAACAGTGATTTTTAATGCAGAATTTCTAAAAGGGAGAAGGAGATGTTAACCCAACCAAGCCAGGTGGCCTCAGGTTGGTTCTGCTCAGGAACAGGCCCAGAGCTTGCAGTCTGGGGCCAGATTCCACTGCTGACCTGACCTGTGGATTAACTGTATCCTCAGTAGAAAACAAAGTAACTTTAAAGTCCCTCCAGCATATTCTAAGATGATAACCACATTTTACATTTGAGATGGAAAACCTTGAGATTTCTAAACAGGAAAACACAATTAACTGGGAAAATAAGCAGCCCTGAGCACAGGTCCTCTGGTCTGAAGAAAGCAGGACACACCTGTCCATGAGGACCCCCACCTATGTGGGGTCACAACAGCTCCTTCCTTAGGGAGGGAAGCAGGAGGAAGGGCAATCCAACAGTGTTCAACGGAAATTTCCAGGAGCCACCAAGAGACCATGAAGAAAATCTGCTGCTTTGTTCTCTTCCAGAAAGACCGGCCCTGGGTGTAACCACCATGGCCATATCTTCTAAAAGACAGCTTTCATTCTGTGACTGGCGTCTCCAGTCACCGTGTCCTCAGAACTAAGGGATCCTTGGCTTCAAAGACATACAACTCAAAAGGACCAGCAAGTATGCCTGTAGGCGCATGAGAGCTGCGGCTGCAGCAGCAAATGGGTATGGATACTTTGAAGAAGCACATTATGGAGCCAGAAAGTATGCACGTTTTTTGAGGCTACCTTTTAAAGCATATTTGGTTCTAATTGTCTTTGCAAATTTAAGCACTACCACAGAGCAGGGATTGAAATATGTCTACTTTCTTTATAATAATATTTTTTTAATTCTTTGTGGCGGGGGTTGAGCTTAGTATTTTTAAATTTTTCATCAAAACAAAAATATTACTACAGAACTCTGTGTCCTGAAGCTTGAGGAAAGTCTGGATTGCTTCAAAGGGCTGCTTGTCACTTTATCTTCAACAAGAAGTTCTGAGAGCAGAGAACCTAAACCAACCATGAAAAAAGGCTAATTCTAAAATGCTAAAATAGTAGGGAGGGGAGCATGGAAGGAGTAGATGAATTCTAGATAGGGCAGAGGGGTGGGAGGGGGAAGAGAGGGACAGGGGGTTAGCAATGATGGTGGAATGTGATGGACATCATTATCCAAAGTACAGGTATAAAGACATGAATTGGTGTGAACATACTTTATATACAAACAGAGATATGAAAAATTGTGCTCTATGTGTGTAATAAGAATTGTAATGCATTCTGCTGTCATGTATTTAAAAAATAAAACCAATTTAAAAATATAAAATGATAAAATAGTATAGTCTGTGCATAACTGATATCCCAGCAACTTGGGAGGCTGAAACAGGAGGATAACAAATTTGAGGCCAGGCTCAGCAA
The DNA here is from genome assembly GCF_964194105.1 of Spermophilus citellus. Classification (NCBI taxonomy): domain Eukaryota; kingdom Metazoa; phylum Chordata; class Mammalia; order Rodentia; family Sciuridae; genus Spermophilus; species Spermophilus citellus. Next base: position 4,951,569 of record NC_138183.1, on the reverse strand, counting down.
CTTACAGAAACCCTGTCTCAAAGTAAAAAAATAAAAAAGGGCTGGGGATGTAGCTCAAGGGTTGAGCACCTCTCGATTCCAGCCCCAGACCATATATATACACATAAATAAATAAATAGCTAAAATTCACAATTGCTTCTTTCCAGTCTTACAGAGCACTCTCAGGTTTTAAAATCCTAGTCTTTTACTCAAGGAAATCAACCTGACATAAACATGAGCTCAGACCTCTGTGTCATAAACTCCCCAGTGTGCAAAAGGCCACCACTAATGTCCCTCTTCTTCAGGAACCAAAGAATCTGGATCTCTGAATTTAGTTCAGGAAACAACTCATCTATACACAGTTGCCCCATCTACCTGCCAGAACCTAGCAGGAGCCTGGGGAGGTGTGGGTGTGGGTCAACCCTCCTCTGAAAGAAAGATCCCCTGGGTGGAGGAGAATAGTGGAAGGAAGTAGGGGAGGCAGGCAGATGGGCACAAATACTCAGAGGGTCAGGGATGCCTTCAGGCCTCTCCATGGGCCACAGGTGGGCAGGGGTATGTGGCCTGAAGAGGGCATGCCTGAGTGCATGGAGAGGCAAGAGCACAGTGAGTCAGGCGTACCAGAGAGCTGGTAGAGGCTGTCCTGGGAGGCCAGGGCATATAAGCGCCAGCACGGCAATGGGGCTGCTTGGGTCCCACTGGGTCAGGAAGCCTCACAGCCTCCCGAGAATGCTACAACATGTGGTTCTGGGGTGCAGGATATGCTTCCTTCTCTGCTGCCAAAAGCGCTAATTCAGAAATCTAAATACGGTATCCAAGGCGGAAGCCTTCCACCCAGCCATCTTTCCTCCAACCAAGCGATCCCGTTGTTCCCAACGTTCTGGTGATGAGATGCCTAGCCAAAAATGAATTCTCCCAACTTTGTCTTAAAGTACAAGGCCACAAGGCTAAATCCAAAGCGTGTCCTGGGACACCCCCTGGGGGGAGGATAAAGAAGAAGAGTGAAGGTGAGCAGGGCCCATCCCTTCCACACTGTGCTCTAGCACTAGCCTGCAACGTGGGCAGCACCCACTGCCAGCCCTGCCAGGCAGGCCAACTTTCATCTTTCTAAAGCTCAGAGAAAAAGACCAGGTCCAAAGCTACACAACAACTGGGAAAGCCTGAGCATAGACACTACTTGGCTGAGTATAAGCTCACCAAATATTCCTGACACCTAAGTCAGTGACCATGTCTTTTAGGTGGGCAGGCGCTGGGTAGATGGCATGGCAGTAACATGGAAGGAAAATAATAATAAAAAAAGAAAACCATGGACAGGAAAGGGCTGTTAGAACCTTCCCCTACTCCAGAGGAAAGAGAAGGGCAGTGAGCAAATGAGGGCCTTCAGAGTGCCCCCACCAAGTGGCCAGGAATCCACAGGGCAGCTGACTCCCCAGGTACCATGATGAGATCTCCAACATGGGAAGGAACTTTGGGAGTGTAACTGCTGAACAATCACGGGGCTTCACTCAGCTTCCAATGGAACCCCTTCCTTCCATTGGTGGTGGATATCACTGGGTGATACAGGGTGGCTGATACAGGGCAGGCAGAACTAACTTATACCTGGAACTAAGTCCTTTTGTTCTATTCCAAGGTTGCCAGTTGGCTAGGACTAGATCTCAAGAAAGAAGTGAGCCTGGGGTCACCACCATAGCATTGTGCCAGTCTGGGGACACTGCAATACAGTTCTCATCCCTGAAATGGGAGGAGACCTGGGTTTCAATGGTGTCAAGCAGGCACAGCACCATTTCCCTGAGACTCCTTTCTCATCTGGAAATTGATAGCATTAGGTTATGCCAGTGGTTCTTACCGTGGTCCTGAGCCTACAGCAGTCACTGCCCCCCTGAAAGGACTTAGAGATGCACACTCTTGCACCACCATAGATCAGAAACTTAGGTGGGCTCAGCAATTGATGTGACCAAGTCCTCTAGGAGACAGGGAGCCCACTGGGTCTGAAGCCTAGCCTCGCTGACCCTTTCCACCTTTCCCTACATGCCACACTGCTCCATTATCCAGCAAATACCTGCCAAATGTCTACTATGCACTAGGTACCCAGGACCCCCGGGAATAACCCAAGTCTGCCCTGTGGTGGGCCATGTGCAAGCTCCATTCATGTGGAAGGGCACATGGCTTGTTTGCTAGTTAGTCACCATATAAGTGGCCCAGCTGTACTTTCTAGCAGCTCTCATCTTCAGCCATGATCTTCTTCCAAAATTACTGTACTTTTTTTAAAAAAATAAGGTACTCATGGGCTGGGGATGTGGCTCAGTGCTAAAGTGCTTGCCAAGCATGTATGAGGCTCTGGGTTTAATCCCCAATATCCTGCATACAAATGGAAATGCAAGATGCTCACATAAAATGTCACTGCATCGCTATTGATGAAAGAAACGGGTGTGCATATGGGAGGAGGGTCGTCTTGAGGATGGAACCCAGGGCCTTGTGCATGTGAAGCAAGTACTCTACTACTGAGTTAACACCCCCAGCCCTATGTAGGCCCAATTATATAAAAACAAAGTCAACTGGAAACATTCTAAAAAAATTATAGAAAAGAGTATCAGAGATGACGTTTCTTTCTCCTAAAACTATTTTAGTGCTCACAGTTTCAAAGGTCTTGAATGTTATTCCAAGCTCAAAATAACAAACATCAAGTGGCATTTTTAGCAATCCATTTTGCTTCAGGAGTTGTACACAGGAAATGCAAAAGCAAAAACAAAAGCTAAAATGCTCTACCCTAAGAGGAAAGACGCAAACTACCATAATGCTAAAAATGGGACTAAAATGACCCCCCTCCCTTACACTGAAGGGTCCTGCAAAAGGCATCTGCCAAGAGCTCTCCCTCCTCTCTCCCACCCAGGCAGGCTGGGGAGGGTACATGAGGCGTGGCCACAGAAGGCAAACAGCGGTCCAGCTGCTGCAGAGCCCGACGGGAACAAGAGTCTAGGTCCACTCCAACCCATCTTGCTCACTCCATGTCAAGCCTCAGTTAGAACCACACAGGGGTTTGAGCCCTTGAGCAAAAGCAAAAGCCAGAGTTTTCACACAAGCCGCAGTCCATCTTCATGAGTTAAAACAACTCGCCTAATAATCGGTGCAACACACTCACAGCGGCTTCTGCTCAGAAGTAAGGTCAAAGAGAACCACAAAGCTAATGTGAAAAGTTACAGAACAATTCACCCAATGGCAAGTCTTCATCTAGGCAACGAGAAACACATAATCAGTAGACAGTCAAAGCAAGCGAGGTCAGAGTGCCGGACACAAGCCTGACTGTGACTGAGCTGCAGCTGGTTGGCTCTGAGTTTACCAGGGGCAAGTTTTATCCCTTAGAAGAAGGTATATGAACCCAAGAGAAGATGTAGCTTTTCCCAGTACCGCTTCTCAAGGCAGATGTAAAGTAACTGTGAGCCGAGTCTTCAACTTTCATTTTACAAAATCTATAATGTTCTTAAAAAAAAAAAACAAAAAACTTTCAATACAGGGCTGGGGTTGTGGCTCAGCGGTAGAGCACTTGCCTAGCATGTGCGAGGCTCTGGGTTCAATCTCAGCACCACATAAAAGTAAATAGGATAAAGGTGTTGTGTCCATCTACAACTAAAAAATATATTTTAAAAAACCTTCAACATCTATACCTCAGGAAAAATCAACAGTCCAATAAATTCATATTAAAGATATTTCTTGGGGAAGCTAAACTATTAATATAGCCCAGAGTGCTGTTTTCAGGAACTACAATTAACACAGAAATAACCCCTGAAGAAACTGATGCCATAACAGAAGTCCGCTTCCACCCGCCTGTTTCTGGCAGCAGCAATGGGGGCGCAGTAGCCCACTGCCCAGCCCAGGCACCACCATGCAAACATCAGCCACGGGCCACAGGAACACTAGGGTTTGGTGTTACTGTTTCCCCTGCTTTTTATGAATAAAACAGGGTAGGTCTGGAAGGACAGTCACTAGACCAACGGGCTACAGGACACTCAAGACATCAGAAATCCCTCCATGGAATGTCATCATGAACATGGCCCCACACTCTGCAAGAGGGGCCCCTGAAGTTCAAGTGAAAAAAGCAGGCCCTGACAGGGATTCACTGGCAAGAGTAGTTCATGAGCAGTGAGTGAAGGACGGGTCCTAAGGGTCCCCAGGAGCCACTGTCTTGGAGCTGGGGCTGACTCCTGGGAGGACAGTCAGGCTAGCCTACCCGCTGCATGTCCCTCAGTGACAGACTGGAGCAGTGGTGTGCAGGGTCCTCTCCTCCACTGTGTTCAGGGCATCTCCTTATGAGTGGCTTGGCCCAGTGAGAAGAAAAAGGGAACCAGAGATCTAGAAGCTCTTCAAAACAGAGATTTAGATGTCCCATCCAGGTGGTGTCACGTAAGGGCTTGGGTTAAACCTTCCCTGGTGCTCAGCTGAGGGAAGAGCACCTCGGGCTGAAATTCTGCAGTCACTGGCTGGGACTCTGCTTGCTGCAAGTCTGACTTCATCACTTGCGAGCTCTGAAAGCATGGACATCAAATCTCCCCTCCTCATTAGTAAATGGAGGCAGGACACACTAAGGCTGCTGAGAGTAGTGAGAGAGAGAATTCGCAGTCATGAAATTAAGCTTTTTTGCACAAGTGACTTGTTCCTTTACATACATCACAAACAGTTACCAAGAATAGGGATATTTTTTCCTATCATTCCAGTGATCAACTTCATTAAATTTAATAACTGATGCCATAATTTTATCTAAGCTACCATCTCCATATTCCATTTGTCAAGTAACATAATAATTTTTCTTTTTCTTTTGAGACGTGCGTGATCTGCCCAAGTTGTCCAGGTCCCAGTAATCTTCCCACCTGGTCTCCCAAGGAGCTGGACTTCAGGTCCATTTCACTGTAATGGCTAAGTGACTCAATAATCTAAGGACAACTTTTTTGGGGGGCGGGGAGTAAAAAATGCTGGGGATGGAACCCAGGGCCTCCCCTCAGACATGCCAGGCCAAGTGTTCCACCACTGAGCTTCAATCCCAGCCCCAAGGACAAGTTTCAAGGGGGAAATACCTAGTGCAGGTTCCCAGGGTTGGCCAGGGTTTTTTGTTTGTTTTTACTTTTTAGTTGTCAATGGATCTTTATTTTTATTATTTATATGCAGTGCTGAGGATCGAACCCAGTACCTCACACATGCTAGGCAAGTGCTCTACCACTGAGCCACAACCCCAGCCCAGGATTTTTATAATGTTCAATATGTAGCAGTGACACCTGGCAGTGACCTTCTTAAAGGCTTTGTTATTGCTGCATAACGAAATACCACAGACTGAGCAGCTGGCAGTGGCCACCTGCCTCGCAGGCTCTGGGGGTCAGGATCCCAGCACAGCACAGTCAGATCTCCCTGAGGCTGTAGTCAGGTGCTATGGGCACAGCGCTTGCCTGTAGGTGCTACCAGGGAAGGGTCTAAAAGTGATTACAGGAGACCAAAATGTGCCACCTGAAACAGACTTCTTTGGCAGGTTTATTCTGACTCACAGACCACAGTAAAGCTCTGTCCTTGTGGAAGAACTTGGCACCCATAAAGAAAAGCTACACTGGTAAAGGGGTACGCTAGGAAGCTGCTCAGACTTCCATGGCCTGAGAGACTCTATAGAGTAAGCAGGATTCCTCCCTCACCCCGACAGGAGCCCCAGCCCTGCTCTTTCCTGAACAGCACTTCTCCCAGTTCTGCCTGGTGGGATGCCTGTGCCTGCCTAACTAAACATGGTTTACTTCTTGCTGATCTGTTTTATGTCAATTTAATCGTAGTCCCATCAGGAAACCTACAGGGTGGAGGGAAGCCATTTTTCTGCCCCCTACCCAGAGAGGATTAAGGGCCCCAGTCCTTGCTGGTTGAAGGATGGAAGACACCCTCAGCTCAAGAATGTCTCCAGAGTGAGTCTGCTGGCAAGATAAGCTCAATAACCTCACTCTGGGAGTGACATCCCCTGCCTTCCCCACATCGGAGTCATAGGTCCTGTCCATACTCAAAGGGAGGGGAATCCCACAGAGGTATAAACACCAGGAGGCAGGAATCAGAGACCACACGGGCATGGCCACCTTACAACTGTCCAATTGAATCAAACTTATAATTAAATGCAAATAAACTAATTCCACCCCAAAATTTAGATGAACGGAATTGGTTTACGGACTACATGGCCCGTGTCCTTCAGACTGCACTGTTAGTAACCACAGGACACACTGTGGGAGCTCAGGACAGTCATCACAGGGTCTTCCCCACTCTCTTCCTGGAGTGGGGAAGACCATCACTGGGATCTCGGTGGCTCTCAGTCCAGGAACATCACTACCTGCACAGTAAGCCTGACCGGCCCTCGCCCCCTGGACTGAAGGAACACAGCATCGGGCAGTCTCCTGAACCCCAGGGCCAGTGGTGCACAGACAGAATAAGAGACAGATAGAGGGTGGAGGTGGGTTAAGTATTTTGGGAGACCACTTTCATTTCCACTGATGAACACCTGATCCCAGGAGAGAAGCAACAGTTTCCTCAGCCCTGCTCATCTTTTAAGGTGCCAGTATCTCACTCCCTGCTCTGACTTTTCAGGAAGATAGCAATTTCCTTCACACCATAGTCCCTAAATATAAAATTAATTCCTTTATTTGCTCTACAGCAGAGGGCTGCAAACTTTCCTTTTAAAGGGCAAGATACTAAATATTGTTGGTTCTGTGGGCCAGTCTCCTGTAACAGCTCAGCTGCCACTTAGGAAGGTAAGATAAGTGTACGAATGGGTGTGGCTCTGTGCTAATGAAATTCCCACTACAAAGCCAGGCAGCTGACTGATCTGGCCAGTAGTTTATGATTCCTGCTCCAAAGAAATAGCACTGTGGGCTGGGGATGTGGCTCAAGCGGTAGCACGCTCGCCTGGCATGCGTGCAGCCCGGGTTCGATTCTCAGCACCAAATACAAAGATGTTGTGTCTACCGAAAACTAAAAAATAAATATTAAAAAAAAATTCTCTCTAAAAAAAATAAAGGAAGAAATAGCATTGTGGCCAGTATGGGGACACACCCCTGTAATCCCAGCTACTTGAGGCTAAGGTAGGAGGATGGCAAATTGGAGGCCAGCATCAGTACTCAGTGAGTCCCTATTTGAAAATAAAGAATAAATACAAGGAGAGAGGAGGGAGGGGTATGGGAGGGGGAAGAGAGAAGAGTTAGGGAAAGGGAGAAAGAGCATTCCATCCCAAGGCTGAGAAGACCACAGTGGTTCTCGAGGGTGATGCTGGTGGGGCATGATGCTACCTTACTCAGTGCATCCCTGCCTGTGTGTACTGCAGCTCCACCATACAACTGGACATCAACCCGAAGGGCCGCCAAAGCCCACCTTGAAGTCAGTGTCAAGTCACATCCAGACCATCTGGATACAATAGATTCCTCTGTTCAAACCATTACTTTCTCCCGAAGACCTTCCCTGGCCTCCCAACTAGGTAACTGGGTTGAAGCTTTCTGCTAAACTGTGCCTGTGTGGCAGGCCAGTGTCATGCCTCCTTCCTCCCCCCAAAAAATCAGTTTTGCTTGGTGCCGTCTCCAGTGCCCAGCTCAGGGCCAAAGGCTTAGAAAGTCCTCACTGACATCCGTCAAATGGATTGGAGGAGCTGGGCACAGTGGCGCACACCTGAAGTTCCAGAGGCTCGTGAAGCTGAGACAGGAGGATCGCAAGTTCAAAGCCAGCCTCAGCAACAGCAAGAAGCTAAGCACCTCAGTGAGACCCTGTCTCTAAATAAAATACAAAATAGAGCTGGGGATGTGGCTCAGTGGTGGAGTGCCCCTGAGTTCAATCCCCAGTACCCTCCCCCCACCCCAAAAAAGGACTGGAAGATTGGATTCCATGATGTGCTTTTTCAAACCCAGGTACTTTATAGACACAGCAGTTAAATACCATCACAAAGTCTTTCTACAATTACTTAGTTGAACTATAAAGAGAGTTCTGGCAAAAAAAGGAAAATAAAAAATAAGACAAACATTCCAACTGCCGAAGTTTAACACTACTGTGCAAATATAATAAAATCACCAATCATATCCATTGCATTAAACATATCCATTGCATTAAACGAACATCATGTGAAGCCAGCTCTGGCTTCTTCACAATGCTGGGACGTTTGGGAAGGTGAGCCTGAGTGGCGGTTTTGCTCAAGAACCCTCAGTAGCGCTACAGAGTGGCCACAGAGCCATCCACGAGGAGCCCTCACCCCTCCACACAAGCCTGCTCTCCGTTGAACATACTTCCTTCAGACTGCCCTTTCTGAAAAGAGCAAGCCCCCTCAGCTTGTTCCTAGCTGGAAGAGGCAAAGGAGACACATGGAAGCAAATCAGTCACTGGCACAGCCAGCCTCCTGGGACCCTTTGAAACACGATGCTGGCGACACTGAACTCAGCAAGAAACTCCCACCTCTCTCCTGCAAGCCATGTACCTAGGAGGTGCCACCCCACATCTCACAAAGGTCATTTTAATATAAACAGGAAATTAACTTGTCACTCCTGACACTGTGTCATCATAGGGTTGGGGCCCTTGGAGCAACCTCTAGTTACCCGCAGGAGGACACCTGGCAGAGCAGTTCTGAGAATCTTGTGAGCCACTCATGGATGGAGGCTTTCTGGGACCCTAATGAGAAACAGTTTCATTAGGAGCCCAACTGCCCATGAAGAGAAAGAAAAACAAGTTCAGCGGGGTCTCTCAACCTTCTTCTGGGTTTGTTTGAGCAGCTCCCTCCCCAGGCACAGGTGCCAGGTAAGAGGGAGAGCTCTCCAAGTGGACATGTAGCACTGCCATTGAGGCTACTCCGTCCACTGAGGCTACTCCTGTAAAAAGCCCTCAAATCCCACAAGTGAAGAACTTTGGGGAGAAATGAAGTTAACTTCTCAAGTATGTGAACATCTACAGCCAACAGTTTAGACTTCCATGGCTAGTACCAATTGAAAAGGCCCTAAAAGAGCCACTATCCACTGTTTATACATGAACCAAATAAACAACATGGATTTCCTCTCTTGTTCCATGTCTCAGTGGATGGCAAGCACCTTCCAACACAAACCAGAAACCTGAGGCCACCCAGGCCCCCTGCACTCTTTCAAAACCCAGAGCTCATTCACTTCTAGCCTATTTACATCTTACCTTCCAAGTACCCAGGGACTCTGTGCTACTGCCACCAGCCTCCGGGACACCTAACTCACCCTCAGAGCTGCACTCCTGCCTCTCCAGGGCTCTCTCCCTCCAAGCCATCATTTTTTCAAAGCACAAATCTGATCTCTTCCCTCTTTATCAATCTCTTAGAGAGACAGGCAGGCACACAGACAGACAGACAGACAGAGACATACACACACACACACACACACACACCATTAAAAATACTTTGTGGCTCCCTGGCTTGTTGGTACCCTGAACTCAAGGCTCCGACAGGGCTACAGTCCACATCTCAGGTCCTAAGTGCCTCTGCCTCAGGGCCTATGCCCATGATCTCCTCCCTCCCCAAGAGCCGCTGACACTTCACCTAATTAACTCTGATTTAGCCTTCAGAGCTCCACTCTGATCTTTCCTAGTGATTATCAGTCTGTAATTTTGTACCTACCCAGCTATTTCAGCTTCTTTCTTAACTAGAGTTCCCTAGAGCCCTAAAGCAACTATTGAAGTAATGAATCATAGTAGCTTCTCTCTATATATCTAGAATGATACTAGCTATATACTGTCCCTGGAAGACCTAAGAAAACAGTCACACCAGGTTCAGATGAGGAACCAGGTCTGGAGAGAGATGCACCTATAGTATTGACGCATAGCAGGTTTTGTTGCCTGAAAATGAAACAAGAAAGTGATCAATGAACCACGCACCCCATGTGTTGGCTCCTTCCCCCACCCCACGACTCCTGCCCAGTCTGCTCCCTTTCCTGGGACTGTCTAAACCACACAAGTCACCTCAGACATCACACGCAGCATGACATCTAGCTGCAGCTCAGGAAGGACAGAAGGACCCCAGTGAGGCACCCACCTTGGAGCCAGTCCTGGCTAGGCCCCTTGGCATAACCCTAGTGCAACCTGTGGTGAGCCAGTTAACTCCTACCTGTCTCCTACTTGCAAAGGGACAAAGGGGGAAGACACTACCAATCTAGCCTCAGCTGTCCCATGACACTTATTAAGGTAAAAAGGAAGGTAGAAGGTGCACAGAACTTAAGGCATCTCCTAGGACCCAAGGAAAGCTATGCAGCTGGTATCAGGAGGGCGAGAAGGAAAGATACTGCCCAGAACCAGCACCCAGCCCTCCCTGGCTCTCTCTGCCCCAGGTTCTCTGCAGACTCTACCTACAATACAGGCTTAGTCTCAGCAGGAGCTCATCCACTCTGTGGCTTTACATATGATCTGTGCCAGACTCCCTAGTTCATACTTCTGGCCTGCACATACATTTAACTGTACACCCTGCCTGGCACTTGGAGATCTAAGAGGCTGCTGTCACACTGAGCAGGACCTGGTCTCCCTCCACGACTGGCTTCCTGACAGCTGTCCCATCTGAGTTGACAACAACCTCATCTACACAGCGGCTGCTAGGGCCAGAAGCCCTAGAGGCATCCTTGATCCCTCTTTTTCCCACCTCACATCCATTCATCAGGAAATCCTGTTGGCTCTAACTGATAAGATATGACTGGATCTGACCACTTCCCAGCCTCTCCTCTGCACCAGCTCCCATGGGCTTCTACCCTAGCTCTGCTACCCTAGGGCTGTGTGTAGCTGAATGGGAGAGCACTTGCCTACCATTCACAGGCTCTGGGTTCTATCCCCAGCATGGCAAAAAATAAAATTTCTGATTATTTCACTGCTCTGTTCACAACTCTGTAATAGCTGTCCATTTCTCTCATAATGAAAGCCAAAGCCCTTGTAGTGCTCCTTAGGGCTCACGGGATCTCACTCAACTCACCCCAGCATTCACACTATTCTTTGAAACACCTACCAGGACCCCCTGCTAAGATTGCTTCTGCTCTAGGTGTGCTTGGCCAGCTCCCTTAGCTCCTCCAAGACTTACACAAACTTCACCTTCAAAATGAGCCACATCCACGGGGCCTGTTTAACTTATCATCTGAGCCCCACTGCCTGGGACCCCTATAGTCTCCTTCCTTCCCTGCCCCCACCCTCAGCACTTATCACCTTCTCTCACACTTCATACAGAATTCCATAGTGGATAACATTTCCCATTTAGAAAGTTAAGTCTTGCAGTAGATCTGTGATCCACGTGACTATGCCTGGTACATGGAAGTGTCTCATCAACCATTACTACAGAAATGCACAGAGGTACTTCTTCTGGGTGCTCCTCTGTCTTACTGTGGAAGCATGTCCAGACTGCCTGGCTCCATCCTGTAGGATTCTTCAGTTCAAATGCCCACCAAAGATCTCTGGGTCCTGGTTCAAACTCTTGGCCAGAGCCAGCTCATCTTTCCAAAGCAGGCCTCACTACATAGGTCAAGGCCAGCTGCCCATGGATGAGCTATTTATTGCCAGAGGTTCTGGGGTAAAACTGGAGACTAGCAAAGCAATCTGGAACTGTTGGGTGTGGGAGCAACAGCTCTCCCCAGCTGGCAAGCGCCCTGCTGTACTGGAGCTGAGGGCCACGATGACTGTAAGCAAAATCCCAGAAAGAGTAGGAAGAGCTCCATCACACTAGGCCTGCAGGCCCCAGCCTTCACCCAGAGAGGGCTGCTGAGAGGATTTAGTGCAGAAGAGCCACATCATGCCCTCAAGTCACTTAACCAGCCTCCCATCTCACCCTGACCATAAACAGATTTGTTGCCATGTATGACTGGCATAGATACTTCCTAGCAAAAACCAAAACACAATAACCAAACAATTGCATTCTGCAGGTAGGCAATCATTCTTTATAATTCCTCACTGCTTCCCCTTTACTGCTAAAGATTTCTAAATTACCTTAGAGGCAGGAGGAGTTCCGCTACAGTGTTCTGGTTCCAGTGCACCCAGGACACTGAAGTCACCTGAGGCTCCAGCAGGGCAGTGACAGCTGCTTACTTAGCTCATCAGGGTGCTGTGGGCAAGAAGCCTCAGATCCTCATGACAGGGCAGCTGGCCTTCCTGAGAGCCAGGCCTCCAGGAGAGATAGGAAGGCAGAGCATGGAGTCTTAGAAGATTCTGCTCAAGCCTGATCTAGTGTGGGAGGGAATCACACCTGGGAGTCAATGCCATGAGGCAGATTGCTAGGCCATGCTGGACCACAGTCATCTCATGTAGACCAAGGCCTGTTTTAAAGTGCCCAGGACTAACAAATGTTTTTTACTTTTTAAAAGAATTATAAGGAAAATAAAGAAGTATGTGCATCAGAGATTCTATGTGGCCTGCCAAGCCTAAAATATTTACTATATGAATCCACAGAAAAAGCCTGAGGCCCTTGCTATAGACCATACATTCCTGGTGAATGAAGAGATGTCTTAGGGTTGACTGGCTTTACGTGGCGTTCCCCTTTACGTGGAATCTAATCCCTAGTGAGCATCTTAGGGAAGTAGATATGCAGCAAACTCATTCCAAAGATCATGATGGTAATCACAAAGAGAGGACAGGAAGGAAACAGGCAGTGATTCCTTGCCCTACAATAGATGCTGGTAGATATAGTTTGGTGCACGGGTGACTAAGCAAAAAAGCAACACAAGGACACACCTTCAAAGTGTGCAGCAATCATCAAGGTATGAAGACTCCAGCACATAGGTCTGAAAAACTGTGACCCCAAGGGCCTCGAGCTGAGTGCTGCAGCAGACCCTCCTGTACTCCTCGCAGAGACAGCTGCCACAGTCTGCCTTCCTTTTACAGACACACAAGTTGAGGCAGACAGAAACTAAGTAATTTCCCCAGGGTTACATGGTAAATAAATAGCAGGAGACTATTCACTTTCCCTGCAGACTACAAATAACACAAAGACCACCTTTGCATCTTGCCTGCCCCAGAGCCCAGGCAGAGCTAAGCTGGCAGGGATCCCAAAACAGGGACTCTGAGAGCAAAGTTTGTGAGCTCCCTATACAAGCAAGTGTAGAGGGCCCTGAAATGCCTGATGGGGACTAATGACTCACTGACTGCCCCTCTGCCTAGAGAGAGCTTTAAACATATTTTCACTGAGGTCTCTGCTCTCTAACCAAATGTCATCTTTTCTGAGACTGGAATTAGCCCCTGCCCACCCATCCCTCCAGCTGCTTTCTCAATGAGCTTATTGGCTGGCAACTGTTCTGGCCCCAGGCTCACCAAGGTTCTGAGGGGCTGCTGTTCTTGCAGCAAATTAAAGGGATATCTGATGCACAGAGGTCAGGCGAGGGCTTTAGTGTGGGCATAAACAGACTACACTCCCCCTGAACAGCCTTGACTCTGCCGTGGCTCCACTAGCCTGCTCTCCTGGGATTCACAAACCCGAGAAGACGGTCTTGCCCGAGGCTACACAGTCAGTGACAGAGCCCAAGTGCCCAGATGCTTATGCTAACTTGCCCACTCTCTGGATCCCACTCTGGAAAGCTTGACTTCCAGTTGGCTGAGGAGACAGGTTGATTATGACAGGCTCTGGAGGGCAAACCTGAGCAGAGGGGCTAATTTTAGACTAGTGGCAAGGTGGCCCTATGCCAGGGACAGAAAGAAGGGCAAAGAAAAAGGTAGGATAATAGAAGTCAGAAGACCTGCATGCAAGGGGGCTATCTGGACAGGGGAGTCAGCTGACAGAGGATACATGAAAGGATGGTCAAGGGAGACCAAGGGACCAGCTGAGAGCAGACACAGAAATCCATCTCAATAAAAGCCCTAATTAAACACACCACTGTGACCTCAATGGGATTCTAATAAATACAGTTGTCCAATCCCCATGCAGTAAACAGGCAAGCCACAACAAGATAATCACCTCCCTCCGTCCATTCCAATTATGAGACACTAATTATCTACCAAAATATTACTCCCATGCCCAAAGAGGAAAGACAGGAGGTGGCACTCCCATCAGCTCCTGTACACAGACACCATGAGGAAACGGAGCAGAGAAGAACGGGTCTTACATATCAAAGACCAAGATATGGGTCCCAACAACTCTGCCACTCACCAGCCTGTGAACTTAAGCTCTCATGCTCTCAACTGTAAAATTAAGCTAATACTCTCGGCCACAAAGAATGCTTGTGGATCAAACACAACTTCATAGCCCCAGAGAGGTATGGCAGACTGTTGGCAAAACTGCTAGGCACAATGACACATACCTGTAATCCCAGCTACTCAGGAGGCTGAAGCAGGAGGATTAGAAGTTCAAGGTCACTTTGGTCAATTTAGCAAGACCCTGCTTAAAGTAAAAATATTTAAAAGGGCTGGGGGTATATCTCAGTGGCAGAGCACATGCCTACCCTATGTAAGGCACTGGGTTCCATTCTCACTACTGCAAAAAAAAAAAAAAAAAAAAAAAAAAGATACTCCCTACTTGAAACCACACATCTTTGCAAAGGGGGACATCACCCTCCCTGCGTGTCTCCAGGTGACCTGCTGGAGGCACAGAGCAGTACCCTCCCTGCAGCTGACTGCAAGTTCTTGAGGGACAGGAACCCAAGTCCAGAAGTGTTAAAAATACCTAGTTTTTTAAGCTAAGCTCTGTGGTGGTTTGTTAGCCATGAAGGACTGCTAGAATAACAATGAAACACAGCTGTTACAATTATGACCTCTCGGTTACCATTGAGTTTTCCTTCTCTGCTGGATGATTCCCATGAGCACTCAGTCATCATTATTTTGCCCTTGACCCCATCACTGCAACTACCAGCCGTGTCTTCGCTCCTTGCAGCAAAGTTTCTCAGGCCAGCTCCTCCCTTTGGTTCCCTTTCATTCTTTCACCCTCAAGGCCCTAGTGACTGCCATGGTACCAAATCTCATGGTCAAGTCTCAGCCTTGTGTGACCTGACCCAAGTCAGCAGCCTCCACTGCTCCTCTCCCTCCTCCTTAGCAACACTCCACATTGGCTTCCAGGATGCTACTGTGTTTCCCTCCTGACTTCCTGGAAGGTCTTTCCTGGGTTCTGCTGGTCCTCCCCAGGTGTTCCCCTTACTGATCCTAGAGTGCCAGGGCTCGGGCCTGGTCTCCCACCTCCTCTCACTCACTCCACACTCGGTGTGGCAGACTAAAAGCAAAGGCTCAGCCTGGCCCTAATTACAAAGACAAGGCAATCGCAGGACAACATCTAAGTCCTTTTCTGACCTGAAAACCAGATTTTTTTTTTTTTTTTTGCAGTGCTAGGGATTGACCCTAGAGCCTCACATCTGCTAGGCAAGTGTTCTACTTCTACTCCACATCCCCAGCCCTTTTTTATTTTTATTTTAAGTTGCCAGGCTGACCTCAAACTTGAGGTCCTTTTGCCTCAACCTCCCAAGTCCCTGGGATTACAGGTGTGCACAACCATAGCCAGAACCAGAAGATGCTATGACCTTCTGCAAAGGAAGAGTGATTTGTTTCTGATTCACAGAGTACAATTACTACAAAAAACCACCCAAACCAAAGACACTGGAGGCCAGGGGTTGGCAAAGTTCTGCTTATAACCCAAATCCCATCAGCCACCTTTTGCAAGGCCCTCTTTTTATAGCTTGCAAGCAAGAATGGTCCTTATATTTTTAAATGAATTTCATTTAAAGTCATTATATAAGCATCTACATAATAGTCTCAATTTTGTTTCTTCTAAAATATTCACTATCTGGCCCTTTAAGGAGTTTACTGACTCTTAACACAGATCAAGTATCCTGGGGCAGACTCCTCTGCTGTAGTCCACAGGGGCCCCTGTAAGAGTCCCCAGCACTTCAGCATGAAGTGACTTCTGAAATCAAGTGCCTCATAGCATCCCTGAGAAGAACTGGGGAGGTAATTCGATATAAAAGTAGCTGCTGGCTATTGCCATTATCTTAAATAATGGTGACGCCCTCTAAACAGCTGGAAAAGAAAGAGCTAAACACGGAAATGCACTGTACGCATGTTCCCAGGGCAAAGCACATCCTAAAGCCAGTGGTGAGGCACAGACATTGTTCTAAACTTGGAGAGATCTGATGACAGAGCCGTTTCCTTCCCTTTTCTTACCCACGCCCAAAACAACACCCTACTCTTCTCATGAGAAAAACTCTTTCACATGTATGGTTTTCATTTCCTACATCTGAGCTTTTGCTTAATAAAACACAATGCTTGGGTGATTAGAGTCACACGCCCACTGCATACACACACAGGAGCCAGCAGGGCACACTGACCTTTAGCACCATGCCTACACACAGGAAGCCACTGGCATCGCCTCATACCCAGCCCACTGTTACACACGTCACTGTGTCACACATGGTCTATGGATACAGGCTGTGCTGTGTGGCATGGCTTTGGTATTACTCACATTTGTTGTTATATCACTATCCTCATGGACCACACCACACACTAGCTACAGGGTGTCAGACCGGTCACTTCACTTCTCTAAGCCTCAGTTTCTTCTGGTAAAATTAGGGAACCATTTTAGAAGATTTTTTTAAATTTTCTAGCTCAAGACACCAGTGACTCTAAAAGCATGCTGAGTAACCTTTTGCTTTTAAACCTTCTCTCCCGACTCTGGACCTATTTATGATCACATCCCAACATGGCTTCAGACCTCACTGATGAACAGACTCAATAGACTCAGACACACCCTCAACCATCGCAACTGCTTGGACACCTCGAGGGCAGCAAGCTGCTAACAGATCGTGCCCCATCATACATAAGCAGGTGGCAAAGGAGAGAGAGTCGGCCCTCAACAGTAAAGAGCAAAGGGGATGCCCTGGGTCCTTGCCCTGCTGCCCGGCAGCAGGCACTCCACCAACAAGGCCAGCCCCTCCAGGCTCATTCTGCAGCTTTCCTGTAAGGGAACTCTTTATAATCACTGCTCTCTGGGAGACAGAGGACAAAAAGCTGCCATGGCAAGTGGGTTTCCTTAACAAGGCTTCAGGTCTCTCTTGATAAAACTCAGCACTGGAATGTGACTGAGTCAAACCCAAATCAAAGAGCTGTGGGAAATCAAATTTTTATAACTGATAATGGCTCATGGACTTCCCATACCCATTCCCTGAGCTCCACGTCATCAGATAAGTCATCATTATGGCATTAGCAAGTGTAGTTTGAGTTTTATAAGAACGATTTTAAAAGGACAACATCAGTACTGATATGCAGTTAGCTTGTGGCTACTCATTGCTCACACAGATGTGGCCTTTTGGAAAAACAACATGACAAGATCCTTTAGGCCTCTCCAACGATCCTGGCCAGGAGCTTTAAGCTGAGCCTCGCCCTGAGGAAAGCATCCAATGGAATCACAAGGCCCTCGTATGGAAGCTACTCACTGCCACCTTACCTTAAAAGCAGAAAGGGGATGTACTTCCCACATTTGGCAGCAGCAAGTGAGGTGATAAGTTGTGATCACTGACATGACAGAATGCCAGTCATTACAGTAGCTGTGAAGACCATGCAGAAGATAATTTAAAGGGTGAAATTATTTGCACATGCTGACAACATGTGAAAAATGTGTGTGTGCACAGCAGCTGTGGGGAAAAGAATGGCACCAGCCAACACCTATTCTCCCATTCACCTTCAGGTTCTTTAGCTCTAGACCCTGAGCCTGCACTTTGTCAAATTTCCCCATTTTTCTTTAATAATGCAACATCAGGGCTGGGGATGCAGGTCAGCAATAGTGTGCTGGTCTGGCTTACACAGGTTCAGGGTTTCATCCCTGGCAACAAGGGACAAAATGTAACAGCATTTCAACTAAAATAAAATGTAACTCTCTGCATTTAGCCCCCAAATAATACCAATAATACACTTACCAAACACTTACTTCATGCCAGGCATTGTTCTGAGCAAACATGCACAAACTGCTTGATCCTCCTGCCACCCTATGAAATAAATACTATTTGCTGGTGGAAAAACTGAGATCCAGACGTTTAAAAGCAAGGTCAGCCAATGGAAAGTGGGTTGGCAACCAGGCTCCAGCATTAGGCTCATAACCCTGTATATCTATGAATAAAACAATCACAACACAGTACTGGAAAGTGGGAAGTTAGTATTCAAATCAGCCAGAGTAGCTCACCTAGGCCTGTCCTGCAGTAACCATTTAAAAGGCATTTAATACCACAAAAAGCATTCCCATGCCCACAGAGTTCAGCCAAACTGAGGCTTTCTCAAAGTGCTAGAAGCAGCAGTAGTTTGCAGATGTGAATGACAGAGACCAATACCAATGGTCACTGAATCACAGATGTCAAGGGGACTGTTTTCCCTTTGACTGAGAGAAGGAAATGGGTAAAGAAATATCCAAACTCACACAACTAGTTGAGATCAGGAGACAGCTAGGCCTAGGACCCATGTCCACGGACCTGATAAATCTAGGTTCTTCCTACTTGGCAACATATGATAACAAGCACTGCTATCATTTATTAAATGTTTTCTGTATGCTGAAGGCCATAATTCCTTTACATGAATCATCTCATTTAACTCTCGAAATACTCCCTGGAAGTGGGAATCATTATAATCTCACAGATCAGGACATGCTTGAGACTGTAAAGAGTTTGTCCCCTTCCCTAAGCTGGAAGGCACTGGGCAAGTGGACAGAGGGCAGACTGGGCCCTTGCACATTCTGGACAGATACTACCTGGCACATGGGTATCCAGCTCCCAGATTCCTCTTCACTACTTAATGTGCAGAGGCAAGTCTAAACACCTCTTGCTGGCTGCAACCCAAAACTCTAAATTTGCCCCTACAGCACAGGAACCTAGACAGTGAAGCCAAGGCAAATCCCCCCTAGCTCAGCCTCTGCTTGCCAGTCTCCTGCCCAACACCGCACATCCCATGCAACCAGGTGGTGGGCTGAGCTTTCTATAGTCAGCCCTTCCACGGGTGCTGACTTCATTCACTGACACGCACATTGTGTGTAAACATGCAAACCATTAACATTTTCATTTACCAGGCTGGTATGGCCCCGAGCTGCAGGGATCTTTGAAGGAGACAACAATTCAATTTGTAATTACTGATGCAATTTTTAATTCCCAAGGAAACCTCTGCCCCCATGTTATACTTCCCAGGGCCAAAATGAACACTGTAATCAACCCTTTAAATTGTTTCTGAGAAAGGAAGAGAGAGCCTACCTGCCTGCCTCCTAGGAGAGCAGGATTATGGGTCTGTTTCAAGAAGTTCAATTTCAAAGTTTCCCTAGATGTCTGGGTACATAATCAAAAATTAAATGTTGATTCTTTATAAAGGCCTTTTGTGAGATAATCTCCTAAAATGTGAACAATCCTCAGTAAAATGACTCTTTGCAAATTCAGAATTATTGCAGGGTAGAGGACCACTTACCTGTTTTCATTCTCCAGCATCTCTGCCATGGGGGTAAAGAAAGGCTAAGAATATAAGTGCCCAGGGCCCTGGCCAGCACTGGTAGATGGCACTCCATGCACATCCAGGGGCAGCAGCAAACCACAGGGCGTTATCCTTGCTATACCCATCCTCATTCACAACCTGGTGACAATGGACCAGGCAGCACTCCAGGGGCACAAGGGCCATGTGCCCAGCCCTTAGGGGGTTCACAATCAGGTGGTAAACAGATTTTTAAAATAAAAATTCCCATTGTTTTGAAGGAAATAAAAAAACTTGGTAAGAGGCAGTCACTTGGAGAAGGTGAGGCCACAGGGATTCAGTTGTTCAAGGTCAGATGGCAAACACAGGTAGAACTGCTGGAGCCCTCAGGACCACACTGCCACCACTGTCTTGTCCTGCTTCCCACCTGATGCAGACCTTCTAGAACTCATGATGGCAATGAGTCGAATTTATCAACCACAGAAATTATTCATTTCTGTGAAGAACATAAAGCAGGGGATGGGGTTGTGGCTCAGTGGTAGAGCACTTGCCTAGCACATGTGAGACACTGGGTTCAATCCTCAGTACCACATAAAATAAATAAATAAAATCAAGTCATTGTGTCCATCTACAATTAAAAATATTAAAAGAAAAGAACATAAAGCATTTTTGTTTGAGGCTGTAAAAATATTTTTAAAAAACAACCAGAACAGTAAGTTGGACAGCATGCTGTTGGTTCCTGGCTGGGTGCATGTCCTGCATTGCCTGGAATCATTGCAGTGGCAGAAAAGCAGAGCTTGGGGGGTGGGGGGCAGGCCACTCACACAGGTGTTCCACCACTTCAAAATTCCATTTTTTAGAACTGCACTATAGAAACAAAGTAACTGATCTAAATCACAGACAATGATCTCCTTTAAATTCCCCTTCCATCCTCCTGGGCTCTAACTGAAGTCTGATTTCCAATACAGGGCAGAAGGCTGGGCAGAAGTCAGGGTCCACCGGGGCTGTCCTGGTCACCTGTAGCAACCAGGAGGGCGAGCCAGGTCTCCCACTAACTAGCTCTGAAGCAGACCCTGACTGTGTGGCTTGTCCAAAACATGCACAGCTTCATGACAGAGACAAAATAGCACGCCGTAAAGGCCTACTCCTCTGCAGGGCAGGGAGCAACTCAGGACACGGCTCTGGGTTCAGACTAGGAAGAAAAACTCCATCCTGGGTCTGACTTATGTGCGTGTGTGCACACACACACACAAACCCCACCTGCAAAGACAGGATCCTGGCCAATGGGATCCTGGGCCACCAGTTGCTCTACTCTTCATTCCCCACCCACATGAATCCTCAAAGCCCTCCTGGTCTTGGGGGTCCTAGAACTGCATTCACCCTGGTGAAAAAAATACACTAAACAAAACAGCAGGTGGAACTCCCTTGAAATTCATCTGTAAACCCAGCTGCTTCTGAGGAATAATATAAGAAGTTTTAACTCTTAATATTGTTAAAGAAGAACCAGAGATAATTCAAAAGTAAGTATATAAATTCCTATAAAAGTGGTGCTTTGAGTTACTGGATCAAGGCTGATTTTTTTCTGGGCAGCTGGAGACATCAGCCCACAGACACTGAGTTCAGAAGAGTGCAGGGTCCTGACCCGCCTTGGTAAACATGGCCTATGCTACAGTTCATCCTGAGGGACACTGCATTGCAGTGATTCAGCAGCTGGCTTTTTCATATTTTTAAAAATAGGTAAATAGGTTCAAATATATTAAAGAAAATTTAACTAACTTCATACATCCCTGACCTGGGTGTTGATTTTTTTTGAACTGGCCTTGTTCTGTTCACATAGGTACCATTTACTTATGTATGTATTATTTTGCTGAACCTTACCCACCATGCCCTGGTGGCTGAAGGTGGAATCTAGGGCTAAGTGCTCCACCACTGAGCCACACCTCAGTCCCCAAATCATTCTAAAGTGAATCACAGACAACAGAACTCTTCACCCTTAATACTTCAGCGTGACCAGCCAAAAAAAAAAAAAAAAAACACTCTTCTACACAGCTCAGCACTGCTGCCAAATGGAAGGAAAGTAACAGGGACTGGGATGTAACTGTAGGGTAGAGGCAAGCTTGGTAAGCTCCAGGCTCCGGGCTCCATGAAGAGGGGTGGGTAATGGTTTCCCATCATAATCTTCTGTCCAGTTCTCCCCAGTCGTCCCCCAAATGTATTTGATAACCCCTTGTTAAATCAGGATCCAATCAGTGACCACTAAGAAGTAATGTTATATTTTCTCTCATGTGGAATCCAGAGAGAAGGGGGGTGGATCTCATGAAAATAGAAGGGAGAGCAGGAGAGAAGAAGAAAGCAAGCAGAGGGAAGGAACGGAGGAAGAGGGAGGTTCTAGGGAATGAAACTGAACAAATTATGTTACACATACAAACATGTCATTATGAATACCACTCTTACGTGTAATTATAATGCACCAATTTTATTTATTTATTTATTTATTAGAGAGAGAATTTTTTAATATTTATTTTTTAGTTATTGGCGGACACAACATATTTGTTTGTATGTGGTGCTGAGGATCGAACCCGGGCCGCACGCATGCTAGGCAAGCGCACTACTGCTTGAGCCACATCCCCAGCCCCTATTTATTTATTTCTAAATTTATTTTTTATTATATTTTTTTCTGTAACTCTCCATCCTGGTTCTTTTTGTTGTTGTTGTTGTTCTAATTAGTTATACATGACAGTAGAATGCATTTTGACATACTGTACACAAATGGAGCACAACTTCTCATTCCTCTGGCTGTATATGGTAATGCACCAATTTTAAAAAGTAACACGTTAGACAAAAGAATGATTACAGAGGGTCTGAAAAGCTGGAGCTTGACAGTAAGTTAGCATCACTCTATGATTCCCTTTAAAACAGAAAAAAAAAAAAAAATTCTACAGTGTTAGCATTCCTAGGCATTTTACTCCAGTTTACTTTTTTGTTCCATTAACACACCCGTACACAGTTGCCAAGGAGCTGTCCTGCTGTAGATCACATGCTATCATGACTGTTTCTGGCACATCAAGGTGAGGACCTGGTGAAATCTGGCAAGTGCCACTCCTGACATGCCCTCCGGGCCTGCGCCCTGCTGGTCTACTGTGTTAACATCAGTGGAAGAGGTGTGGGACATTGAACTGCCCAGGATTTCACTGTTAGAAGGCCCTCAGGGTCCAGGAGCACTGCCCTGCTGGGGCTTCCTTCTCCTCAGAGCTGACGCTAACAGGAGACCCTTAGAGATGGAGTAAGTCTAAGATGGATGAACATGAGAAATTTTTACAGAAGGTACTCTGAATTCGTTGGAAGGTGGTATATACTTAAAATCTATTAATAACATTCTCTAAAACAAAAATATCACAAAAGACTCAAACTCTTGAGTATCAACACTTTGACTTTGGAAAATGTCTTTTTTTTTTTTTTAAAGAGAGAGTGAGAGAGGAGAGAGGAGAAAGAGAGAGAGAGAGAGAGAGAGAGAGAGAGAGAGAGAGAATTTTTAATATTTATTTTTAGTTCTCGGCGGACACAACATCTTTGTTGGTATGTGGTGCTGAGGATCGAACCCGGGCCGCACGCATGCCAGGCGAGTGCACTACCACTTGAGCCACATCCCCAGCCCTTGGAAAATGTCTTAAAAGCTGTACAATTTCAACAAACAGACCCATCTACGATGAAGAAAACATCCCAAGTGGAACTGAATTCTCAGCCAAGCCATCATAATGAGATGTGAATCATTTTATTCCTTAAAAGTGTCTGTTAATTTCCTTAAACCACTCTGGACTGTGGAATTTTCTGATATGCAAGGTGTTTCCCAGGCAGTTTCAGCTCTGGCCTTGAGCCAGTCTCCCAACAGAAGCCTGCCTCCCTGACTCTTCAGGAAACCAAGGCCAGGACTTTCTTACCTTGTTTCCAGGGGCACAGTTGGCTTCGTCTCAAGGGCTTCTGTTTTTCTACAGCATTGCCCATTCTAAAGCCAAGGGGATCACAGGGCCCTTCCAAGCCCAGGCGTCTTTGTTGAACAGCAAATAAAGACCACGGAGTCACTGGCAGAAATGGGATTCATCTCTGGGATATTCCACATAACCCGGCAGCAGAGCCCTGGCACACCCTCCCGAGGAAAAGGAGGAATTCTATTCGGAAAGGCCTCAGCCTCTGCTTTTCAAACTCTTCAGTCCCAGGAAGGAAACCAGCGGAAAGGGCCTGCTCGCGCCCTACCGGTGGGCCTCGTAATAGTCTATATTAAGTAGCTCTTGCCCGGCCCTGCTGTGACGGTTACTCATCAGCAAGCCCTAGAGAATGGATTGTGTTCCAAACTCTCAATACCGCCTTCCCTGTGGGAGAAGGTGAAGCTGAAAGTCACAATGGGCCAGTTCTGGGGTGTGCCTCGAGAAGCAATCTCACAAAGGCCAAAGTCACACTTTCTATAGAAGGGTCTCACTCCCAGATCATGCGCCCCCATTAGCAATCCATCAGCGAAATAGGCTGTGTCATTCATACTGTGCTTCCAAGAGGAAAACCAAACACCAAAATGCAAGCTAGGCCTGTTTCCAAAAGAAGACCACAGGGCACAAATGTAGCCAGGAGTCTGCAACCTGGAGCTCCAAGCCTGCACTCCATGTAGCAGTGACTATGCTGGAGACAGTGTTGCAGCACCTACATTCTAAATAATGGCTTTGCCAGAAGAGCACAAGGACACAAAGCCATTTACTCTTTGGTAAAACAGAAGAAAATGTCAAGGTGAATGACATTTAATTCAATCCCGGAATTTGGGTTTTAAAAAACCCTTAAGGAACCCCTTGAGTATCCAGGGTAAGAGTGTCAGCTCTGGGGCCACCCAGCTGGGCTCAAATTCCAGCCCTGCTATTGTCCTTGCCAACAAGTACAGCAGCCTTGGTTTCCTTATCTGTTAAATGGGTAACATGTCAGTCTCACCTCCTCAGCTATAATGAGGATCAAATAAAAGAAAGCGATTATGCAGGACTGAGCATGCTGCCCAGTGGTCAGGAAGCTTTTGGCCCATGGGCACTGTTAAATGTTCATAATCTTAGTTGTGAGGCTATGTTAGCTCAGGGGGGAGGTTTCCTGCTTCAGTCATGGCATGAACGTAAAATATGGGAGCAAATTATAGAACTATAGGATTGGAAATATTTAAATAAAGACCCACAGAAACAAAGAGATGGAATTCCAGAGAAACTCCGCACTGTGACAACTTCCAGGCACCCTGGCTGTGGTGTTGCATCAGCCCCAGCTCCATCTGAAGAGATGACCTTGTCCATTCATAGAGGATGAGTGAGCTGGACCAGATCTCTACAAGGTCTTTTTAAAAACATAATACCTTATTTATTTATTTATTTCATGAGATGCTGAGGATGGAATTGAGTGCCTCATATGTGCTAGGCAAGTGCTCTACCACTGAGCTACAACTCCAACCCCTCTATAAGATCTTTACAAGATCTTCAGTCTTCATATTTTGATCACAAATATAGGAATCATTTTCTAAAGTCATATCCTCAGATTCCAAACTTGGCAAAGCAAATTTCACGTGTCTGTTTCACTTCTTCAGTGAGGCAACAGCCAAGAGCAAAGTCACGAAGGCTCCGCTTCCTTTCTGATCCTAAGCTCCTCCCAGGCCAACTGCAACCCCAGCTGGAGAGCCAAGGGCAGGAGCTCTGCATGCCCACGTCCCATGGCATCCGTCAGCTGGCACAGCAGCCCACCCCACAAACTCCCCTCCACTGATCAACTCCCCTGCCAAGATGCTGCCAAGGGGCTTCCTTGATTTTTCCCAGTAAACACTGTGCCAGTTTTCCTTAGGTAAAATGTTACATCAACACCAGATGTAATATCTAACCCCCTTTCTTTCAGATTACGTTCAGATCATCTTCAAAACCACAGTAGATCAAAAAGGCTCTGATTAACAACTTGCATCTTAATCTCCCCCTTCACCCAAGCCAAGCTTTGACCTGCCAACACATGGCAGCACTGACAATGCCACCCAGTAGGCAGATACCTGGCATGCGACACAGCTTAACTGCTGAACAAACGGGCAGACAGGTGAAGAAGCGCTCAACTTGGTTAAGCAGTTTGATCATAAGTAAACCCTCCTTTCCTGGCAAGAGTGGAGGGAGGCAGCTGGAGCACGGCTACACCTCCCTGCCCTGTGCTAGAGTCTCAACTGCACCTCTGTTCCCCTGTGCCTAGGCCTGGCAGTATGGCAGTCCCTCACTGGGCCCACACACTGAACGTATCGGGTAGGATCTGGGCTCAGATTTGGCCCTGCGGTTCCTCAGCTGCCACATTCGTAACAGTGTGTACATAAGCAAATACACCCCAAAATCCAAACAACTCATGTCAGGAGGATACTTTCAAATGAACTGGGATTTCTCTGAGAACAGCTTTTAATGAGAACTCAGGTTCAACTGCCTCTCAGGTAATCACAGCCCCCAAATGATCCAATGTGAATTATTCTGGGTGGGAGAGGGACAGACAAGCAGAAGAACCTGATCTCATGGATTCCTCCCGAATTCCCAGCTCAGACCAAGTGGTTTAGAGCCATCACCAAAGGTGGCCATGCTCGTCATCCAAGATGGACAAGCCACCACCTCCGGTTCATACTTTAGGGAGATAACGTGAGACGAAGACAGGACAAATCAAAAGTATAAAGCTGCTAGAAGTTGAAGGCTCACTATTCAGCCAAGGTGGTATTGACAATCCTATACAAATATTTGGCAAGGATTGAAGATGAGCCTGATACTTTCAGTCAGACCACAATGACCCCAAGTCAGCCGTCACTCCTTGAAGAATGACAGTGCTACCACAAGCCCAAATCCCTGGCTCAGAATGCAGGGGCATCTGCCCCAGGTCCCAGAGGCCCTAGTGGGGCGGGGGAGGCAATGGGAGAAATCAGGTCTATATTCTATTGAGAGTGTGAGATCCAGTTCCCCAATTTTTATTTTCATACTTTGCTGCCTATTTCCTCATCAGCAGATGAGGGGAAAAAAGGACAGGGGGATAAATATGTGAGTACTTCCAAGCTGAGCAACTTGGGATAGAGACTTAACCTCTCTAAACCTTGGATTTCACGTATGTAAAATGTGTACAACTCTGCCACCCACTATATCAAGTAAAGATTAAATAAGATGTTTTAAAAATGTTGTCACACAGCAGGTGCTCAATAAAGAACAGTTATTGTGTGCTGGCTGTGGTGGCGCATGCCTTGAGTTCCAGCTACCCAGCAGGCTGAAGTGGGAGGAACACCAGGGCCCAAGAGTTCAAGATCAGCCTGGGCAGCATAGTGAAACCCTGTCTCAGCACACAAAAACAGTTGCTGCCATTTTAACCTGCACACTACCAATCCTTAGAAACAATACACTTGGGGCTGAGGTTGTGGCTCAGCGGTAGAGCACTTGCCTAGCATGTGCAAGGCCCTGAGTTCGATCCTCAGCACCATATAAAAATAAATAAATAAAATAAAAATATTGTGTCCATCTACAAAAGAAAGGAAGGAAGGAAGGAAGGAAGGAAGGAAGGAAGGAAGGAAAGAAGGAAGGAAACGAAACAATACACTTAAGAAAAAGGATTTGCCCCTATGGGGATTCTCCCCCACATTACAGTAAGGTCTGCTACAATACTGTGATAAGTAACTCGTTCTCTCAGTGCAACTAAAATGAAACCTCACAAACGCACCATAGGAATAACATTTGGATTGTGGAAGGTGACATAAAGCAGAGAGGTAACACTGTGGCTAGGGGAAGTGAGGAGTTCTCAGGAGCGCCCTCCCCTACATGCCAGAAACTACTGGACACAGTGTAGAGCTCTGCGGAGTGTTGCCGACTTCTTGAGGGAGAGTGTTTTTGAAGACAGCAATGGCAAAGCAAGGAGAGGCCACAGAGCCCTGTAATGGTGCATCCACCCACCCGGGGCGAGGCTCTAGGCTTTGTGAATCTGTCTGCTGGGAGGAAAGTCTCATGTTGGTCACTTCCCTCCTGGAGAAAAACACAACAATCTGAGGAAGCTCCAAGCGCTGTGGGAACACTCTAAGTGGGAGCCATGGCTAGGTCCAGTGCACGTACAAAGGGAAGGAGCGGCTGGAGGTCAGCCAGCAGGGTGCGAGGGGCAGGTTCTCAAGCACTGTGCTGGGTCCTCTAGCCTCTGCTTTGGAGGGAACGTTCTGCCTGGCTCAGGAGACATTAAAGCAAAGGCACTTGGTGTTGTGTGTCAAAGGAAGTCAGGGACTCTGAAACTCACAGGTCAGTCTGAGAATCACAGCTGGAGGGGCCTCACACCATCAGCTTAACCAAGAATCACTCACCACCACTGCCATCAGCACTGAGCGGTACAGGGCAAGGAAGCACCATGACCTCCTTTAAGCCAGGAGCACGCAGGACAGGAGGGGCAGCACATGTACAGACCCGGTATGAAGGAGGGAGGTGGGTGGATCAATAGGCCAGCACCTTGCAGGCCATGGGCCTTGGGGGTTCCTAAGACATGTGTTCATTTTCCTGGGAAGAGGTCCATGGCTTTCCCCAAAGTCTTGAAGAGTTCAAAAAGCTTAAGAGCCACTGAGCTCATGTGACTCATTACAA
Source organism: Spermophilus citellus (assembly GCF_964194105.1). Classification (NCBI taxonomy): domain Eukaryota; kingdom Metazoa; phylum Chordata; class Mammalia; order Rodentia; family Sciuridae; genus Spermophilus; species Spermophilus citellus. The sequence goes on along the minus strand of NC_138183.1, from coordinate 4,923,604 downwards.
CAAAATGGGAAAACTGAGGCCCAGACAAGAAAGCCGTTTCCCCGAGGCAACTGGAAAGCCCATCACCCCAACCTAGTGTGGGGTTTCTACAGCTAGCCAGCACCTTGCTTCTGCAGGAAATGTGTCAACAACCACAAGTGCCAAACCTCACTGAGTTCTGATATGGGACCCCACCCAGGTTACTGTGCCCACTCAGGCAGGCCCAGAAGTGATGTTCCACAGCTACTGTCCAGGACTGACCTCAGTGCTCAGGCTCAGAACTGTCCCTCATCTCAGACTCAAAGGCCCTCAGAGACAGCTCCTAGGTCTTCAAGGACCTCTGGCGAAGGTCCTCCACATAGCCCTCACCAATATCCAGATCCAGCCTTCTGATAAGCTGCTCATCTGTGAGTCTTTCCTAAGCAAAGCGCTGGGCAAGGAACTAAGGCTAGCCCCAGAAAGGAAAGACCACACCTCCCATTCTCCAATTCCACATGGAATTGAGAGGAAGACATTATTTTCAAAAAGTAAGCACAAATTATAAGTTTCTCTGACACTTTTTCATGTTGGGACTACTTGGGGGAAAGTTTAAACATGTGTGGAGAACACTCCTTAAACTCCTGATGCTTCCTGGAGGCCCAGCAGGATAGCTCAAGGGCCTCAACTGGCTCAAGGTTTGTGGAGCTACCTTTCCAGCCTGGGCTCTGCTTTCCTCATCTGAGTCTGCTCCTGCCTGTGTGGGTGTGCAGGACCTCACTTCCTCCTCTCCAGCTAACCAGTGACACCTACGACAGATGTCCAGCACATTCTCAAGGAAGCCTTAGGGGTCCCACAGTCTCTGCTTCATGTGACAATGACAGCATCAGGAGAGGCAATACTCATGCTGGGGAGGCCCCCACAACCCTCCACCCCTCCCTGTAGCCCAGCCTCCAAGCCCTGCCTGCAACCACTCATTACTTCAGAGGCAAGGTGAAGCACTGAGCACTGTGGGCTGGATGCAAGACAGCAGCTGTTGTGCCACTGCCAGCACTGCCCTGGGCTCAGGTGAAGGCAGCTGACAAGGGGCTTACCTCCAAATGAGGAAGAGCATCACAAAAAAGAAACAAGATACATGCTTCATTTAAAAAAATAGCTGGCCTGAGGGTATGGAAAGTGCTGGAGTGTTGCTGCAGACCTGTGGTCAGGGAAGGTCTCTGCGGGGGACTGCGGGGAACCTTTGAAGCTACCACAGGTAGCCCCCACAGGTAGCCCCTGTGGGACCCCTAAGGCTTCCTTGAGAATGTGCTGGACATCTGTCGTAATGTCACTGGTTAGCTGGAGAGGAGGGAGTGAGGTCCTACACACACACAGGCAAGAGCCGACTCAGATGGGGAAAGCAGAGCTCAGGCTGGAAAGGAGCACATGGAAGAGCTCACATTTCTCAGGACTCCTTATCTAAGAACCTTCCCTGTGTGTGAACTTACAACCCCAGCACTGGATCCATTTTATCAAGAAGAAAGTGAGTTTTATCTGGGCGCAGTGGCACATGCCTATAATCCCAGGGGCTCAGATGCTAAGATAGGAGGATGGCGAGTTCAAAGACAGCATCCACAAAAGTGAGGTGCTGAGCGACTCAGTGAGACCCTGTCTCTAAAGAAGATACAAAATAGGGCTGGAGATGTGGCTCAGTGATCGAGTGCCCCGAGTTTAATCCCCAGTACCAAAAAAGCAAAGAAACTGAGTTTTGAAAGTGGGAGGGTGAGAAACCTTCCCAAGGTCACATGATAGCCAAGGGTGATCAGCATTTGAGCCCAGGTTTTGACCACACCTCTCAGCAGTTGTCCCACAGTACCTGGGGGAAGGGACATTCCAGGCAGAAGGCATAGCAAGAGTGGAGGCTCAGAGGCAGAGCAGGTTAAGGAAGGCACAAAAGCCCATGGTTGGGGAGGGCCCAGGGACTGGAGAGCACTCTGGATTTTATTCAAATGGTGATGGGAAGCTCTGGACAATTTTGAGTGGGACAATTTGATCAAATTTACCCTCTAGGTGTTGAAAGACAAATGGGCACTTGTGAGCCAAGAGTGGAAACCAGGATAGCAGCTAGCAGCCTGGACCTCAGCAGAGGGGGCCTGAGTGGTCGAGCCAGGATCCACTTTAGTAAACCCAGGAGGATGTTCTGGGGATTGGGTGTGGCCTGTGGGAAAGGAGTCAAGGATGAACGACTGGGTAGAAGAACAGACAGGGAACCCAAGGAGCCAGCAGGCAGGACGTGAGGTGCAAGACCAAGGGCTCAGATAGGCACATGAAGTCTGGATGCTTCCAAGGCATCTGCTGTAATCTGAATGTCTTCATTCATCCAAAATTCATGCTGGAGCATGACCCCCACGGCAGTGGTATGAGGAGGTGGGGCCTTTGTGAGGTGCACAGGTCATGAGCAGAACCTTCATGGATGGGACTGATGCCCTTATAAAGTGACCATACAGGAAGAAGATGCCAACTGCAAACCGGGAAGAGTGCCCTCCCTAGGCACCCAACTGCCAGGGCTTTTGATGCTGAACTTCCCAGCCTCTAGATCCTGAGAAGTGATGCCTGTAGTTTATAAACCAACCAGTTTATGGTGTTTTTTCATAGCAGCCTGAACAGACTGAGACACTGTCCAAGTAGGCAGTTCAGGAGAGACACAGGCTGGAATGCACAATTGGGAATGGCCTGTATTTAGAAGGACCTGACTGCCTAGAAGAAATCAGAGATCTCAGCTCTAGGATGTTCCCAAATGGAGAGTTCAGAGGGAAAGAGGATCCCCAAAAGGAAAGCTGGGAGGAAGAAGTCTCCTTTTATGGAGCACCTGCACATTAAGAAAGAACTCAGAAGCTTGTAAATGTTTTACCACAGTGCTTTTAAAGCACTGATGCAATGTGTGACTTTAAATGTAATTTAAATTTTAGAATTTTGTCTCGAGTTCTGGATGCTTGGTTTTTAAATGTCTTGCTTATCATGATGAGTAGCATGTCATCCTAATTAATTAGCTAGTATCCCAAGGCACAATATACATAAGTGTGAGATCCATCAGAGCTTTCTCCATGGCTGCTAAGCTCCTGACCACCCTCCTGTCAGAACGGATTAGATCACTGTTGTCGCCCTCTCATATGGCTGGCATGACACTCCTGCTGAGAGCAGAAGCAGCTTTCTCGGATTCACTACCAGAATCTCCAGCCTATGATGTCTTTTCAGGAAATTTTTCAGCTACCTCTCCATTTTACCAGGGTTTGTTTCAGTTCTGGGTAGTGGCTTCAACCCAGCTCTCCCACTGGCCAGCAAGTCACACAAGCCCTTGGGGGCCTCTGTTTTATCATCTGAATAATGACGCCAACATGACCTGCTTACAGTGCTGCTGCGAGGACTGAGCGCACGTAGCCCAGCTCCTTGAGTGAATGCACATGAGTTGTCACGTAATCATCATGACTTCGATTGCTCTAAGGGAAACATTCCAGTTTTTAGTTCAGATCCCTAAGACCCTTCCTTTTCCTCTCCATACTTAGAGCATGGTTCCAAAGTGTGCCCTCTGTTCCTCAGCAGCACCAGGGAACTTTTTTTTTTTTTTTAATTTTAATATGTATTTTTTAGTTTTCGGCAGACACAACATCTTTGTTTGTATGTGGTGCTGAGGATCGAACCCGGGCCGCACGCATGCCAGGTGAGCACGCTACCGCTTGAGCCACATCCCCAGCCCCAGCACCAGAGAACTTATTAGAAATGCCAGGCCCTCAGCCAACCCAGCAACTTCCAGGTGCTAAAGCTTGAGAAGTATTGCGAGTACCCAGCAGGACTACCTGGTCCCAGATGATCCTGATCAGCACGGACTACATCAGCCTGTCACAAACACAAACTTTCCTTTTTGGCAGATTTCTTTCAACCCCAGATATACTGCTTGCAAAAAATGAAACTTCTCACAAAAATTCTACCCAATAGTCCCTTATACAGGCAAGATAAAAAAAAAATCCATATTTATTTATTTATTTATTTTTTTAAAGAGAGAGTGAGAGAGGAGAGGGAGAGAGAGAGAGAGAGAGAATTTTTAATATTTATTTTTTAGTTCTCGGCGGACACAACATCTTTGTTGGTATGTGGTGCTGAGGATCAAACCCGGGCCGCACACATGCCAGGCGAGCGTGCTACCACTTGAGCCACATCCCCAGCCCCAAAATCCATATTTATATAGGATTATTTTTCTAATTTTCTATGACTTAAATTGACACAAACACTAGTACCCTTTCCATTCATTCCAAAAATACGAGTGAAGATCTGATTAATCTTTATCATAAGGAACACACACTCTGATTGTGCTATGTATGTGGTTATTGTTTCTCAAACCAAATGTTCCAGGTTTTGATGCATCTACAATTTGAGCATGGGTACATGTACAAAGTAGCAGATATGCAGAGGGAGAAGGAAACCAAAACACAGCTCCACTGACCCTCCTGTGGCCCTTGGAGTGCAATTGTGCCTGCAGCCAACCCTGTTTCTGAACCACTCCTCTCCTGCAGCCCAGACCACCCGCAATGCATATCTGTGGAGCTCACAGCCATCAAGTGACCACTTTTTTGGTGTTTTCCCATCCATACCAGGATGCTCGGGAACATGGAGGGTGCTGTTAACCACCGTTCTAGAAAAGCAGCTGAGTGCAATCATTGCCCTGTCACAGCCCACACGAGCAGGGACCCTAGGAGTGATTTTCTTCTGGCATCCAGTCATCAAACTGAGGCCAGAACAGAGGTACATTTATAGGCAAAGATCCAGAGTCCACCTCTTCAATCACAGGCTGAGTCTGATTGAGAGGGGAGAGTTTGGGTCCAGGCATAGCAAGCTCCACCAGAGCAGGAACCTTGACTTGTTGCTCAGTGTCCCAAGTATCTCCTGCCAGGAACGGTGTAGAGCTCAAGTAACCAGCTGACGAAAGAGTCCTGAGGGACTACTTTGATTCTAAGACATATACTTTCTCAAAGTTTAACTTTTGAATAAAAGTATGTTGTTTTATAATCCACTTTATTAGAATATTTTCTTTTTTTGCTTCCTGATAAATTTTATTAAATCAATAATACATTTAATGCAGGGAACGGTGGTGCATGCCTGTAATGCCAGCTACATGGGAGGGTGAAGCAGGAGGATCACAAATTCCACATCATCTTAGGCAACTTAGCGATATCCTGTCTCAATATGAAAAATAAAAAGGACTGGGATACAACTCAGTGGTACAGCACTCTGTGTTCACTCTGTAGTATTGGCACATCTCACATGTGTTGGTGTGTGTCAACAAAACACAGCAACTGGTTATCACCAAGAGCCACATAGACATGGTAATGACACCAGTGGACCAGAGATGCCATCCTGGCAATCCCAGCTGCAATTCGTACACAGAGGCACCTTCAATCCAATCAGCCTGACTGGCCTTGACTTCGTCTGCCCAGATCTTCTCTCTTTCCCTCCTTCAAGCCAGTGATGCCTTCTCAGGAATGTGGCCTGCAGCCTGGAGTCCTGTCCAACAGTGCTAGAATGCATGCCATCTATGCCATCAACCTAGAGCAAGTACTGATGAAGGATCCAGGCAGGGCCTCAGATATTGGCTGTGGGAAGCTGGGTCTTCCTTAATAGCTGACCTGCTCTAAGTACCAGGCTGCAGCGCCCACCAGGGATGGGGCCCGACTGGGGATTTAGGCTCCTCTTGCACTGATGGACTGGAGGCAAGTGCAGCTTACCAGAGGACTCCAGGTGATCCCCTCTGTGGGGTTCTTTGTAGGGGCCAAGCACAGCTGAAAAGCCCAGGTACAAGGTGAGGAGAGTCCCATCCAGCTATAGGAGATTTACCCTAGCTGAGAAGCTTCCTGCCCCTCAGAGTCAGACATCTCTCCTAGCACACAGGTCCACCAAGGGCCATGTCTAAGGTTCACCCATGCTGCAGCATGTCAGAATTTCCTTCCTAAGGCTGAATAATATTCCACTCTATCACACACGACTTACCTTATCCATCACCTGTCAACACACCCCCAGGTTGCTTGCACCTGCTGGCTCTTGTGAATAATACTGGTATAAAGATGGATGTACACATATCTCTTCAAGTCCTTGCTTCCAATACTCCTGTGAGTACATATGCAGAGGTAGAATTGCTGGATCACAGGGTAATTCAATTTTCTCTTTTTAGAGGAATCGCCATCCTGTTTTCCACAGTGGCTGCTCCAGGTTACATCCCCATCCTTGGTGCACAAGAGTTCTAATTTCTCCAAGTCCTTGTCAACACTTTCATTTTCAGTTTTTTTGAAAGCAGCCATCCTTATGAGTGTGAGGCAATTTGCAGCTCCCTAATCTTAGGGGTGTTGAACATACTTTTGTGTCATGCTGGCCATTTACAAAGCATCTTTTGAGTCCTTTGCCCATTGTTAAAACTTGGGTTTTTTTGTTGTTGTCGATTATCCAATGCCATCTTTATTTCCAGGAAACAGACAATTAACCAAGTCCAAACCAAAGTCAGGCAGATATATTCATCATGCCCATACAATAGAATACTACTCAGCAATAAGAAGGAATGGGCTAGTGATAAAGAAATGAGGAGGTGAATCTCAAAGGCAGGTATGGGGCAAAAGAAGCCATTGTCCACTGTCACACCCGAGTGCTGACATTTGTAAGGCACTCTGGAAAGGGCGAATCTGCAGGTGAAATGGAAAGCAGCACCAGCAATCCTAGGGGCTACAGAAGGGTTGGATTGTGGAGGTGCAGAAGGAGGTTCCCGGAGAGACAGACTGTTCTGCCTCCTGTCTGGGGGTTACACGAGTCTAAACATGTTCAAACTCCACAGCACTCTACACCCACAAAATCAATTTTGCTGTCTGTAAATTTTTTTAAAATCCTCATCCAAAAGCGGAAAGTTCCCCCTTCTATCCAACAAGCATTAAACAAGAGGCCTGCAAGCACTATCTCCTGAGACCCTTACAAAATCCCAGAAATGCATAACTACTATCATTTAAACTATGAGAAATCAACTCCTACTGGTTCCAAACACCCAAGATCCTACTCAGTCTCTCCAAGACACAGGGTGTTTGCAAATTATCATGATATGCAGTAGCAGGAATTTACAGCTGATGGAAACGGGCCTGCCTGCATATGATTGATCTGGGGACAGAGTACACAGAGCTCCCCTGGTACCAGTAGGCCCATGACCTTAAAAAGCTCAGAACCACTGTCTAGAGTAGGGTCCTCTATTATGGAGGAGGTTGAGGCCCAGAGAAGGACTGTGGCTTGCCCAGAAGGCAGAGTGACTCTGGCAGTGCCATATCCATTCTCTCTGCATCATCCAGAGATGCCACAGTTCAAAGCCTTGCTGATGAGAGTGACTTACACTCCCCCTGATAATTTGAAACCACATCATTTCCTCAGGGATAGATGCTCTGTCTTACCAAGGTGGGGCCATGGCCCCTGCAATCTGGGGCTGAAGTGTAGTCCAGGTCCCTAGCCAAATTCCTATCTTGTCCAATATAAAAACTTCATTCTACAAACCTGCATATTTAGGGTAATTAATAGCTCCTTGTGAACAAAAGAAACAAGGGCTGATCATGGAGAAAAGCATGCTTTTGATTCATGCCTTTGGTTTTGTGATGAGCTCATAGAATTAATATTTGTAAGGCACTCTGGACATGCCAGGACAGAAGTACAAGGTAGTGTGCTTATGCTAATCAAGTGAGAGGTTCTGTATCTCCAGGACCAAGTGATTACAGAAAGTGAAAGGAGCTGCTGGGCTTTGGACCCTCTGCAAACAGCACTCCCTGTGCTTCATGCCAGCTACACTGACAAATCTGCAGAGACCACAAACACTCTCAAGTTAGCCCAGGAGAGCATGGGTCAAGAAAGTGGCAGAACAATACAACATGATTCCTGAGCTTATCTTTTTTTTAAAAAAAAAAAAAAGAGAGAGTGAGAGAGGAGAGAGAGAGAGAGAATTTTTAATATTTATTTTTTAGTTCTCGGCGGACACAACATCTTTGTTGGTATGTGGTGCTGAGGATCGAACCCGGCACGCATGCCAGGCGAGTGCACTACCGCTTGAGCCACATCCCCAGCCCTGCTGAGCTTATCTTAACTGTGAAGTTAATCAAGGGAGAAAAATAGGGGTAAAAGATCACCCTGATGGCACTCCAGATAATTTGTAAGTTCTTTGTCCAGGAAAGTCTCGTATGGCTTGTGTAGTTCAACAGTCACAAAACAAAAGCAATGCCAGGTGCTCAATTCACCTCCAGAGCTGAAAAGATGGCTCCATCATCCCGAGAGTCATTCCTGGCAGGAGAAACTCAAGTGATATCTCTCAGGACAGAACAAAAGTGCATCTGCTGATGGGTCAGCACTGCTGTGGCTCCCACACAAGCCAGAGTGCACAAGCACAGGCCCGCTCCCCACACAGAGAACCAGATGATAAGACGGGACCACGAGTGGCTACACTTCAGTGCCATCTACTTCTCCCAGTAGCTGCCTGCTCACAGGCTTACCCCTTGATTGTAAAAGTCTGTTCCTTAGAATTCAATATTCTCAGATTTTGAGAGAGGGCGAGTGAGAGCACTAAGGGTGCAGTTTGGTGGTAAAGCACGTGCAAGGCCCATCCCCAGCACCACAGAGACTCCAAAACACAACAGCCAGAGACCGCCCTTTCTTCCGTGAGTGCTGAGGTCTGTTTTACTTACCACATTATTATTGTAACAGAAATGGCCACTTTGGAGCAGAAGGGACCTTACTTATGAACAAAGCACAGTCTTGCCCACTCCTCTCTCAAAACCACAAGTCAGGTGCTGGTCCCGCTTTCTCCATTTCACTGATAAAACTCTGAGGCTCAGAGAAGTGACTTTGCACAATATCCCTGGACAATCACATGAAAGAGTTGGAACCCAAAGCCCCAGCTAGGGACCTAAGGCCCAGACTCAGCCACTGCCTGGCACTGCTCCCAGGGGTACTGTAGAGCAAGGAGTACTAGGGAGACTAAGGACACTAAGCAATGCATTGGTGCAGACCTGGGGCCACAGAAAGTTCTCTTTCCTGCCCCTCACACGGGCTCATGCTGTCTCTAACACAGATGATGTGTGAAAGCCAAGATCCAGCCTCCTGCACACAGCACAGGCAACGGTGGGACTGCCAACTCCTGCAGGACACCAGCATTTCTCACCCTCTCTACCCCACTCGTGGAAAGGCTGCTTGCCACTCAGGACACTCAGCCAGTACTGGCTGGCTGGGTGGGTGGAGGGAACTATTTTGACTCACAAGGGCCACTTCCCACTGCTGCCCCATCTGCAAAAAGTTTCTCCAAGGCAGACTCTTATGCGATATTTCCAGTCAACATACTTCTGAAGCCACTTCTGTAACTAAGAAACCAGAAGTTGCTCTGTAAATCTGTAGGCAGAGGTGGAGCCATCATCACCATCCTGTGAGAGGCTGGAAAGCCCCAGGGGAGTCCCAAAGTAGGTTCCAAGCAATGACTATGGTGGTGCCCCCGAGACTCTGGAGCAGACCAGTGCTAGACTTTGGGGCCCAATGGAGGGAGCAGGGGGAGGGAAAGCCAGTCCCCTGCAATCTGAACTTGGCAAGTCAATTCCCCTTTTACTACATTTCTTTCCTCAATTGTCAAGGCCAGGCCCAGGCACATGCCTATAATCTCAGCTACTGGAGAGGCTGAGGCAAGAGGATCACAAGTTCCAGGCCAGCCTCAGCGACTTAGCAAGGCCTAGGTAACTTAGCCAGACCCTGTCTAAAAAAAAAAAAAAAAAAAGGCTGGTGATGTCAGTGGTGGAGCATCCCTGGGTTTAATCCTCAATATAAAAAAAAAGAAAAGGAAGAAAGCCTCTCAGGAGGATCTGCCCACCCCATTGAGTTTTGACAGAGGCACCAGAGGCTCAGAAAGGTAAACAGGACGGGCGTGGTAGCTCACACCTGTAATCCCAGGAGCTCAGAGGCTGAGACAGGAGGGTCTGGAGTTCAAAGCCAGCCTCAGCAATGGCAAGGAGCTGAGCAACTCAGTGAGACCCTGTCTCTAAATAAAATACACAATAGGGCTGGGGATGTGGCTGAGTGATTGAGTGGCCCTGAGTTCAAACCCCAGTATCCCCCCGCAAAAATGAAGGTAGGCAGTTTGCCCATGGTCTCCCAGCAATGTTAAAAACACCGAGATGCCTCAAGAAATGACATTAAACATGTGCTCAAAAGCAGGCAGGCAAGGCAAACCTTTGCTTCTGCCAGAAGGGTGTGCTACTGAACCTGGCTAACAGGTGCCCCTGGGCAGCAGTCCTCCTGTCTATATACCGAAGGCAGCTCTGCCCTTCACCCTGATTGGAGGACTTGAGTACAATTTATGTGGTTGGCTAATTTAAGAATTTGGGTGCAAAAGGGAAGGGCTACAATTTGATCCAATTAAGGCTGAATACCATATTTTGAGAATGGACTACCAGACTTTCTGTTTCCCACAGCAAGAAGCAAGGCTTCCTGAGTCCTTTTGGCACAGACTGAAATATAGCTGTCTCCTCAAGCAACCCACCCAGTATTATCCAGGCCTCAGAGCAGAGGGATCCCTGCTGGTAGAGAATGGTGCACAGGAACAGTGAAAACAGATGAGAGTGAATACTCCTAGCCTTTGTCCCAGCTTTGCCCCATTCAGTATAAAACTCTGTCAACTACTCTCAAAGAAAAGATCATGGCTTTGCTCCTTCCTCTATGGAATGGGAACAGTAGTGAGACCTTTCTCCTAGTGTAAGGATTAAACCACATGTGTAAGACACAGGACAGAGCCTGGCACTGGCACGTGATGAGAGTCTGATGTAAGCTGGTACAACTATTTTTATTTATTATTGAAAGGAGGGGCTGAGAGGAACCATGCCTCAGCCCGTGCACAATCATCATCTATGTGTTCACAACCAGTCACTGAAAGAAGGAAGGCACAAGTGATTATCCATAGCCAGCAAATAAATACGATTGTTTCCTGCTAGGGTTTTTTTTTGCTTGCTTGCTTTCGGTCAGCTGAATGGCTCTCCACTGGACTTAGCTTTCCTTCCCATCCCATGTCCTTTATTCTCCCCAACACTGAAGTGTCACACTTGAGCTGTCTGACGCAACGGTGTGCGGTTGGGAGCCACGTCTGCCAAGCCCACACCAATGCCCTACATTTTTAAAAGCTACAAAGCAAATGCCTGAAATTGCCTTGTGCCCATCCCTGGGAAGCAGCACATACCATCCTGTGCAGGACTCATTCCTAAACTTTAAAAGCATGACAGTTTGGGCTGAAGTGGAAGTGGAACTCAGTGATAGGGCGCTTGCCTAACATGCACAAGGCCCTGGGTTCTATCCCTAGCACCCTTTAAAAAAAAAAAAAAAGCAGGGCAACATTTCCTAATCACAAAACTTTATTCGACATGAAATGACTGTGGTCTGGCAGTGAAGGAAAAACCAAAAGGAAGACCTCCTTCAGGGACCAACAGGTAGAGCAGGCTAAGGTGCCATGGGGAGGAAAGAGCAGTCTACAGGTGGCAGCAGGAGGGACTCTCTCAAACCACAGCCTGGAAGAAAAAGGGGCAACAAAGAGAAACTGTGACCATCAGAAACAAGATTTCTAGTCCACTCAAGCAAGTGCACTATGTCTCAGCTCACAAAAGAGGAAGGCATGGCAAGAGCTGTCCAGGTCCCCTGACAAAATGAAAAGGGGAGCCAGAGGGATGCCAGTAGAGGGCTCCTCAGCCCCTGCCCTCAGTACTGTCCAGTCACCTATGAACAGATGAGGAGGGAGCTGGTCCTCAAGAATGTTTCAAGACCAGCTAAAAAAAATTAAAAAGTAATGACAGATTCCTGTTCTGGTGCTAGTTATGGGGGCCAGGCTGGGCAGAGTTGGCACATACCTTGTGAATGTACTGGCAAAACTACAACCACTCCACACAGAACCAGCATTGCCCAAGAGTACTTTGTTTCTGTGCAAGCTGTCATCACAAATGGAGCATGTGCCATGTCAGAACTGGGCTGTGGCTCCATCTGTCCCATGTCTAGAGTTCTGGGCCTTACCACTGAGCTACACCCCAGCTTTTTATTTATTTATTTTTTAATGCTGCCCAGTATGGCCTTGAACTCCTGGACTCAAGTCATCCTCCTGCCTCAGCCTCCATTAGCCAGAACTACAGGTGTGCGTCTTAACACACCAGCTTAGGAATTTTAATCTCAATATCATTGTTGATATTCAAGGACTACATGAAAACACCAGTTAATGTAAGTAGTTAACACAGATTCCCAACTCTCTGCACTCTTTATCAAAGCACTGATCCTTTTAACTTCCCAGGACACAGCCTGACTGGCTCAGCAGGGCTGGGAGTAGCTCAATGGTAAAGCAATTGCCCAGCATGTATGGGTTTGACCCCCTGCACCAAAGAAATAAAGTATTAAAGAGGATCAGAGACTTTAAATTAGGTCCCTAAGTTCATTCTATATTCCAATATTCCTTTAATAAGTATGTATGCAGCACCTAATGTGTGCTAGGCTTGTGGTAGCCCCCCAGTGGTAGACAGGTACACTCCCTCATGAAGCTAATGGTCTATTTAAGGCTGTATTTGTTGATTTTTAACTTGCATACAGGAAACTGGCGCTTTGAATTCTGAATGAGTTAAACAATATCATTCTACCCAAGTGTTTACTTGGGGCCTTTCCATGGAATTTACTATCTGCTAGAGGAAGAGAAGGCACCAAGAGCTTGTAGGAAGTCGGTTTTGGTGAGGGCATCCAGGAAGTTGGTTTTCACAGTTTGGTGTATGTGTGTGTGTGGGGGGGGGGGGGGGCGGTGGTTCCAAGGAGGAACCTCAGAGCCAACTGCTGAGCAAGGACTGAAGTGGCTTTCCCACTAGCTTCTATGTAATGGCCTTCTTCTATACAAAAAGGGATCTGCTGCTTTGGAAAAAAAACAAAAAACCTTAATCCAGAGCTCACCCCTTCCTGGAGAAAATGAGACCCCCCCCCCCAAAAGGGAAAACACCCAAAGACCAGGTCTCATGTGGTCTAAAACAAAGGACTAGAAACTAAGTTGATAGATCCCTTAATAATTCAAACCGTGGATTTTACTTATTTACTCATAAAACAGCCTTTGGGGCAAGGTGGTCTGAGTCAGACACACACCTGTCCCAGGAGCAAAACTGCTAGCCTGAAGCCACGGGACAGCGAGGTAGGCTTGGCTTCTGTTGCTAGGCCTCTCCCCTTTCCAGGGTGTCATCTTATTATGGCAACAGGCAACACACTGAGGGGACTGAGGTAAGACCCAGCCTGACGTCCAAGGAGATGTGCAATCCGAGCTAACTTGGGAAATGATTTTTCTGCAAGCTCATACATGACTCATCTTTATGAGCCTCCTATCAGGTCTCCTGGCTACAAGGAATCCCATTCAAACCACTCTGCCAACAGCTGCTCAGCAGACCAGGAAACATTTGGGGTTGTTGTGGCTGACTTTTTAAAACAGGTTTATCTGTGTCAGTACTCTTTCTTATCTCTTTGTAGCACTGTTGATGCTACTGGTATTATAAATAGTATATGCAACCTAAAGATCAAGTTGGGCCTACCTTAATTTAATTGGCAGTTTTGTTGTTGTTGTTGTTGTTTTCCTGAGATTAAAAAGAAATGTAGAGGAAAGAAGGAAGGAAGGAAGGAAGCAATGTAATTTCTTTCTTTCTTTGTAGTGTCTTGTTTTTATCATGGGCCGCAGCCAGGTAAGGCCCAATGGTAGAGTGCTTGCCTATCATGTGCGAGGCACTGGGTTTGATCCTTAGCACACATAAAAATAAATAAAATAAAGGCACATCAACAACCAAATATATATATAAAGAAATGTAGAAGCATGAACCAGGATATAGAAAGCTGCTGTGTAGGGGCTGGGGATGTGGCTCAAGCAGTAGCGCGCTCGCCTGGCATGCGTGCGGCCCGGGTTCGATCCTCAGCACCACATACAAACAAAGATGTTGTGTCCGCCAATAACTAAAAAATAAATATTAAAAAAAATTAAAAAAAAAAAAAGCTGCTGTGTCACCAGCAACTCACAGACTCTAACGGCACTCTGCAGAGACAGAGAGAGGGCCAGTTCCCCATTTCACTTCCCTAGAGTTGCCATCTTGGGCAAGTAACCAAATTTCCCTAGGCCTCAGCTGCCTGCAGGTGCAAAATGAGGATCTCTTCCCTGCCTTCACCCTCAGGGCTGTCATGAGGATGAAGTGAAATGAGGTAGTCTATAAATGCATTTGAAAACCATAGGAAATTGCAGAAATGTCCCGGACAGTCTTACCCCTGGATTTCCACCTTGAGAAGACCAGCTGTCCGCAGGCTCCCAGAAACCATGGGCATCACACAGCAACTGCCAAGGAGGAGGAACTTAGAAATTGTTCAGGGAGCAAACAGTGAATAAGGAGCAGGTGCCATGGACAGGCTGTACTGGTAAACTGAAACCTGAGGAGTTTAAAACTGATCAAAATGCAGTGATTGGTAATCTAGGAGGCCCTTTCTTAGGTCACCAAAAATGTGCAGCCCCACCTTTGACAGTACTTGTACTTTTAGTATCTGTTCTGAGAAGATACAAAATAATGTACTGCTAGTGAATCAGTCACTGTACATTTCCTTTCAATTCGAAGTAAAAGCATCTTTAAACACTTGAAAAATATAGCACAGGACTTTGAGACCCCACAGTAATTCTGTGTGCAGGCGGTGTGCTACGCAAGGCTGAGGCCAGTTTGCCAGCCCCACAGAGCTTCACCAAGGCCACAAGGAGCTAGTGCTGGCCAGAGGGTTTGGTAAGTAATGAAACTCATTGGCAGATTGTGGTTTGCAGGCAGCACAGAAAGGAAGCAAAGGAGAAAGAAGAAAAAAAGGAGAACGGGAGGGAGGGAGGATGGAAAGAGGAAGGAAGGAAGGAAGGAAGGAAGGAAGGAAGGAAGGAAGGAAGGAAGGAGGAAAAATCAAAGGAAGGAAGGAAGGAAGGTAATTTCTTCTTTCTTTGTAGTGTCTTCTTTTTATCATGGGCCACAGCCAGGTAAGGCCCAGAAGATAAGGCCCCTTCTGTAACCCAAGGACTATAACTCCAGGCCTTAGGAGGTGCTCATAAACTGATAAACTGATGCAGGAACTGAACAGAGGGAAGGAAGGAGCTCCTGAAGCTCTGGTGAGTGCAGCCAGTGAAACTCAGGTGCCCTCTTCCTCCAGGCGAGGAGTAGCTCAGGACCACTATCCTATAACTTCCCCAGCCTGAGGCCTGCCCAGTTCCCTACCAGATCTCTAGAGGTGAGGACAGCACCTGGCAGCACAGGAGCTCAATCAGTGCTAGATGAAGAATCAAATAATCAATCAACAAAGGAACAGAGCAAAAATTTCAAAGTCCATAAAAAAGCAAACAAGAATCATTTCTTCAAGGACAGGGATGCAAACAAATGTCCACAGTCCAAGTAGGCAATGAGAATCAGCAATGTGGCCATCAGGGGAAGTGATAGGAACTCCATGGATATGGCCACTTCCCCGCTCTGCCCTGGCTGTCTGACAGGCAGGAATGAGGGTTCAGGGTCACTAGAGATCCCCATTTTTCAAGAAAACCAGGAGTCTGAGATTTTTGAGCAATTAAATTTGAGTTTTTCCCTTCCACGGGAACAGTCGTGACAAATGGTCTGAAGCCAACTTGCAGATGCCAGTTCAGTCTTAAGCTTCAGAAACATTAGGGCACCAACTCTCCTCATTTCATGTTTTTGCTGGAAAAAAAGAGTGAGTCAGCAGAACAGGAGTGTCCAGAACCATGCTCACATGTCCCCCCAAAGTGGTCTCTGGGTCCAAACATTCCATCATGGAGGGGCTGTGCCGTCTCCCAGCAGTCTTACAGAACAGGCCCTTCTCAGCTCCTAAAAGCGTGCATCCTGGGGGTTCCCCAGGATACCTGGCCCCTCACTCCAGTCTCCTCCCCTCATGGCAGGCCCCTCTGGAACCCAGACTGTCTTGATCCACCACAGGCACTTGGGACAGCCAGAGGTGAAGCTTGCCTTTTTGTATCCCTATGAGGTGGCACGTCCTCTGGATGACTAGGCGAAGCATTGAAGAAGAGCTACGACAGAGGTGGGAAGATCTGCCCGAGGGGGAAGAGCCCTGCTTGCCAAGAGGCCGGATGCACCAGTCTTGGGGCTGTGAGGGGTATATAAACACCTTCCTGTTCACTCAAAACCCCCCAGTCCCCTAAACCCTGAGGAGTAGGAACTATTTTCAGAGGGCAGAGAGGCAAGCATGTTTCACTGTTTCTGTTGCTTCCAGGCATCAAAGTTGGCACAACTCAAATAGCAGCATGTTTGCAGGGTGTCCGACTCTGCAAACACCTGAGACCAGTCCCTTCAACAAAGGACCTCTCCTTCCAATCACACACTGCTCTGAGACTTAACAGCAGGAGCACTTGGAAAGTGCCGGTAGGGGCTGTGGCTGGGGCTCACCGGTAGAGTGCGCGCCTAGCACATGCAAGGCGCTGGGTTTGATCCTCAGCACCACATAAAAATAAATAAAGGTGTTGTCTCCAACTATGACTAAATATATATATATATATATATATATATATATATCTTTAAAAAAAAAAAAAAAAAGAAAGAAAGTGCCAGTAGGCACCAGGCATGGAGGCACACACCTATAATCCTGGTGATGCAGGAGTCTAAGACCCGAGGAGTTAGAATTCAAGGCCAGCCTCAGCAACTTAGTGAGACCCTGTCTCAAAAACAAAATAAATTAAAAAAAGAAAACCCTGGGGCTGGGGTGTGGCTCAGCAGTAGAGCCCTCACCTAAAGTATGCAAGGCCCTGGGTTCAATCCTCAGCACCACATAAAAATAAATAAATAAAACAAAGGTATTGTGTCCAACTACAACTAAAAAATAAATATTAAAAAGGAAGAAAGAAAGAAAACTCCAACAGAAGTCCTAACAGCAAAGTTTATCAAAATGCAAAGTGAGGGCTGGGGTGGTAGCTCAGCGGTAGAGCGCTCACCTGGCATGTGCGAGGCCCTGGGTTTGATCCTAAGCACTACTTAAAAATAAATAAATAAAATAAAGGTATTGCATTCAAGTATAAATAAAAAATAATTTTAAAAAAATGCAAAGCAAGCTGGCTGCAGTGGCACACACCTGTAATCTCATTGGCAAGGGAGGCTGAGGCAGGAAGACTGTAAATCAAAGCCAGCCTCAGCAATTTAGATAGGCCCTAAGCAACTTAGTGAGACCCTGTCTCAAAATAAAAAGTAAAAATGGCTGGGGATGTGGCTCAGTGGTTAAGTGCCTTTGGCTTCAATTCCTGGTACCACATACACACAAAAAAAAGTGAAATTCACCTGTAACAACCAAAATCACCAGAAAGGTTAACTTTCACTCACTCCAGGAGTGGCCCAACTTTCCTCAGCAGCTGTGTACAGACCATAGGAAAAGATCTGTAAGAGGGCTGGATCTCCTGTCAGCTCCATACCTATGGCCCTCAACACCCAGATGATATGCCATACCTGGTCTTGTTGACCTCAGAACTTTACCATCTGGCTAATTCTCACCAAATGCATCTTCCTCCTGCCCTTTCCACCGCCCCTGACCAGCTCCTTCCACTCAATCCTCTTTTCTCCCTTTCTACTGAGATATCCCACACTTCTCTTCAGAGCCTCACACTGTCCCTTTCAGAGCTTTTCTCACTCCTTAGCTACTAAGGCTCCTTACCTAGGCCCCAGCTGCCCTTTCTTGCAGCCTGGCAGCCCAGGAATTACTAGGTCAGCTCCCCACACAGGCTTCTGAGGACAGGCACTTACTGGGTTTTGCACCTACTACAGCCCATAGCAGAGGTGTGTCCTGAGAAGGCCTAAGGACACTCGAGGTAAAATGGACTGGTAGAAGAGATGCTCATTAAGGCTCATGTCATTCTGAGCTATGGAAAACAAACCATGGGTTGACGCATAATTTTCACTTTCTTCTATTTACTTTTCTATGATTACCAAGTTTTAAACAATAAACATAACAGTCTGACAATCAAAATCCAGTTAATGTTATTTTTAAGTATACTATACAAGTTTTCCAACAGTGCCATTCTGATGAGACACTATACTAGGAGTTCCTGAGAAATGCTGCACAGATGAACCAAAGATATTTCTGGACCAGCACGTGTGCAGGAAAGCGACTCATGGTCACCAGGCAAGGCCCTGGGGCTGGAGAACAGTGAGAAGCATACCCCAGAAATAGCACCTGAAACCAAGGGCCCCACTCCTGAGAAGGGTGCCCTAGGTTTTTGATCAGAGGGCCAGGCATGCTGTTCCCATTGCTGGGTTGAACCTCTCTGAATTCATAAAACTGGGACCATATTCTCTTTCACAGAGAACCTTCAAAGATTTAATAAGCCACACATTCAAGGGGCTGAGCATAGAGCCGGATATATAGCAAACCCTTAATAAAGGCTACAAAAATTTCCTTCCTGTGCTTAAACCGCAGGCTGCAAAAGTTGCATTGCCTTCTGGGTCTGCTGCAGAGATGCATGCCAGAAAAGTGTTCCGATTCAACCTGGAAAACATCACCGAATGCCACCGACCCCTTCTCAGCCGCCTGAAGTGTGCCCTGCATAAGCAGCTGCCAAGCTGAACAGGTATTTGGGCTCTAACAACCAGACATGGTCCCAACACAGGAGCCTTGAACCGCTGCCTACTGCAGTGTGCACCCGAGGATTGTGCCCAGCAAGGTGTCGTCGCCTAATTAATCCCTGGGCCCCATGTGCACACCAGTAATTGACTTTTTGGAGAGCTATTCCCGGCACGGCACTGGCGAAACCCAAGCAATCAGAAGGCAACTCCCCAAGATCTCCAGGAACACACAAAGAGAGGAGGTCTGCACCAAGACCCACCACCATCCCCAGGCCCCTGCCTCCCCGCAGGTCCTGCTCGCCGAGCTGGGCTTGGGACCGCAGGGCAAGTCGGGTGCGCCTGGAAACCGCCTCAACACGTCCAGTTTGCCCCATTTGAAGCCGCCGAAGCTGCCAGCTCCGGTTAAATTTAAACTCCAGGCTCAATAGCAATGACACGTTTCGACGCCCGGCCGCGTCCCCCTCCCAGCCACCAGCTCGCGCCCGCCCGCGCTCCGGCCGCCTTCCGAGGCCCCTGCCGCGGGGTCCCCGCGCCCGCCGGCTCCGGACGCTCGGGCAGCGCCCGGCCCAAGATGGCCCTGCCGCCCGGGGCCGCGCGGCCTGTGGGGCGCCGCCGGGAGCGCCGCCCGCGCGCACGAGGCCCCGTGGGGCGCGCCGCCCGCCTCACCTGCTTTCTCGAGCTTGCCGGACATTTCCGGGCTGCGCCGGAGGCCGAGGCCGCCGCTCATCGGGCCCGGGCCGGGGCGCCGCGGGGCGACAGGTCGGCGCGCCCTGGCTCGCCTCGGCCCTGGCTCGCCGCGCCTCAGGCCCGCGCCGGCATGGTGGGCTCCGCGCGGCCACGGCCCCCGCTCGCCGCCCGCGCTGCAGCCCGCCCGGGCCGCCGCTCCGCCGCTCCGCCGTCGGCCCGCAGCCCGCGCGCCCGCCCGCCGCTCCCGGCCCGCGAGCCGGCCGCAGCGCCGCGCCGCCGCCGCCGCCGCCGCCGCCGCCGCCGCCCGCCCGGCCTGGGCCGCGGCCACGGCGCCACCTGCCGGAAGCCTGCGCGCCGCCGCCTCGCAGCGCCCCCTGCCGGCCCGGAGCCGTCCGGGAGCCGGCCAGCGCCACCCTCCCGGGACGCAGCGCCCCCTGCCGGCCTGGAGTCCCCGCGCCGGGCCTGGAGCCTCCCCTCGCTGGGCAGGCTCCACCCCGGAACCAGAGAACTGGGCCTGGGACCCACACCCACACCACAGGACCCAGTGCCTTCCACGTCCCCAGCCCGGCTTGCCCACCACCTTTTCACCCCAGGACCTGGGACTCCACTGCCCCATTCCCATCATCCGAGATTCTGCAGGCCAGAGGCTCCACACCAAGGGCTGGGACTGCCCCTGACCTGGACTCAACCTATGCCATCCGGGGACCCGACACCACCAGAGACACAGCCCCCCCCCTAACTGGAGCCTCAATACCAAGGCCTGGCGGCGACCTCCTATCAGACCAGTCTCCCCGCCAGGGAACATCCCAGGATGCTAAGCATTACGTGCCAAGCCTGATCATCCACCCCCCACCCGCCGTGGGACCCAGCGGCCCTGCCTATCCTGCTGTTTCACACTCCTCTGGGAACCCTGGGATTCAGCTGGGGACCTTTCCTAGTGCCAATGGGTTTATTAAAAGTCATTCATCTAAGGTTTAAAGAACTTACCAGGGCTAGAAGAGTCAATGGTGTCCGGTGGTGTGAACACGAATGATCCTTCCAGGGTCCACACTTTTTTGTGGAATCAAAGATAAATTGTATCACGCAAGTCTTTTTTTTTTTTTTTTTTTTTTTGCATCTATGTCATTTGTCTTTTTTTTTTTTATTGTTCAAAACATTACAGAGCTCATGATATATCATCTTTCATACATTAGACTCAATTGGGTCACGCAAGTCTTAAATAACACTGCGTTTTAGTAGCATGAGGGATGTTCAAATGTTGGCAAATCTGCTCCTTGATCACTGTTTTTAGCTCAAGATGGAAGACAAATAAGTAGCACAGAACCAACTTCCCTAGTTTCCCTCCTGTTTCCGTCAAAATACACAAATAAGAGAGTGATGGGGACAGGATTTGGGTGTAGATTCACTTCCCTTTTCAAACTGATGTTGGCCACTCTGAGCCAGGGTGGCCCTGGCTCTGCTGTCTTAGCAGCCACATCACCAGGCAAAATTAGTCTGTGATTCAAGCCCACCTTCCAATACTCCCAAGGCTGTGCTAGCCTTATTGGATTCTGAGCTGAGAAGGGCCAGTATTTCAAGTCCAAAATCCTCGTCCAAACCCAGCTTACCGAGGTCTGAAGCCATGGCACTGTTCCTCTGTGTGGCCATCTCTCCACACGGCCCCAAAGGACAAAGTTGGGTACCCACAGTCCTAGGCTTGTCACCTGCCCCCCCTCAATTCCAAAGGACAAAGAGGGTCTCTTTCTCGATAGTTCCAAAAAGAGCTTCATGGGGGACTCTCATTAGCCCTTTTGAATCACATGCCTGTCCCTCAGCCAGTCCCTACCAGTGAGGGACTAACCATGTAAACTGACCAGACCTAGAAATCATGCCAGAGGAGGTCAAAGACCCAGCAGCTGGGAGAGGGAGAGGGTGTTTGCTCCAGGCCAGACCATCACAGGAGATGCTGGGGATAGAACCTGGGGCCTTGCAGATGCTAAGTGTGTGCTCTGCCACAAGCTACACCTCCTGCCCAGGGACTGTTTGTACCTGAGGGTTTTTAATTTATGAAGGTGATTGGTGACACTGAAGTAAGATTCATTATGTTTTCCGGGAGAAGGGAGCACCCCACACCTCGCCACACAGGGCCCCACGAGGAGCACTGGGTTTAACTAGGAGACACACCAGGTGGAGATCCCAGGCTAGGGCCTTTACTGGGGCTTCCATGAGAAAAGCTCGGCAGAGTGAACGGTGAGGGTTGGCTGGTTGAGTCAACCCCGAGGGCTCTAGGCTCTGGGGATATCTCTGGTTGCCTGGTGTCCACCCCTGAGGTCAGGAAAACATTGACTTGGTGTGAGAGTTGCACAGGAAGTAAGCAGGGCTACAGATGGGTAACACTATGTTTTGTTGTTGTTTGGTAGTGGTGGGAATGGACCCCAGCCTGCCAAAAAATGCTGTCTCACTGAGCTTCACCCCAGCCCTGGGGCTAGAGACTTGGGATGGTTGTTAAATGAAAGATATGCTCCCTTGGCTGCGCTAAGAACCTGCTAGTCCCAGGATGGACAATTCCTCCCTGGCCAGCAAAATTGTTAACATGTCAAAATATCCTAGGATACAGAAAATGAAAAATATTATTATTGTCAGGGCTGTGCGGGGACTGTGTGCTGCAGCGCCAGCTCCAGCAGGGGGAAGGACCCACTGACTCTGCAGGGGTGCTGTTGGCCAGCCTCCCAGCATTCCAGGGAAGTCCAGACCCGGCCACTGCAGGGCCATTGCTCTCTGTTTGCAAACACTTAGCTATTCAGACAACAAGAATTCATGAGACTTGGATGGATGACAGCCAGAGTGGGCTGGTGGCCCTGGGACTCATCTCAGCTTCACTTGCTGGGGATCCTTTTTCTTGCACCTGCAGGATCTCCCAGACTAACCCCCCCGCCCCCCTCCCTGGACAGAGTATTGGTTCATTACACTGACATCATCCCAGATCAGAGAGCAAGTGGGATCCATTAGGAACACTGACACTTCCTCAGGGCTGCCTGGGGCTGACAGGGCTCAGACACTGTTTCAACCCTCACAATAAATTCAGAAAGTAGGTCCGGATCTAGGAGTGTCTCTCTGGTCAGTGCTATAGATACCACCTTAATAATGTTGAGGAAAAGGCGAATTTGTTGAAGCACACAGGGCAGGAAGCACAAACTTCACCAGGAGCTGGGGGTCACTCATCCACAAAACCTGACCTCTTCTTCTCCCCTCTCAGACAACAGAGCAGAACCACTAACTATGCTCAATACCAAACTGATCTTCCAGGAGAGATGATCTGATTGGCTCAGCCTCAGTCAGTGGTGACCTCAAGTCCAGTTGGGTGTGAGCAGGTGGGTGGGGTTTCAGCTGCTAGGTTACAGTTCAGAACAGGGGAGGGCATAGACTAGGTGGGCTCCTCTGTTCTCTACAGCTAATATTAGCCCCACTTGGCTGAGTGGGTCACAAAGATATATCTAGATCTGGAATCATGCAGATGAACCTGCTCCAGGATCGTGTTATAAGCACATTGCTACAAATTCTCT
Source organism: Spermophilus citellus (assembly GCF_964194105.1). Classification (NCBI taxonomy): domain Eukaryota; kingdom Metazoa; phylum Chordata; class Mammalia; order Rodentia; family Sciuridae; genus Spermophilus; species Spermophilus citellus. Next base: position 4,900,767 of record NC_138183.1, on the reverse strand, counting down.
AACCTAAAATCTAAATGTACCCCACAGTGTTTTACCTGTATATTTGATCTTGCCTTCTGTTTAATTCAGTTTCATAGATTGTATGACCTTATGCAAAAAACAAACATGAACAAGCCCTGTGTCCTGGTCTCCAGGAGCTTCAAGGAAACTCAAAAGATAGAAATCTCAAGTCCCAGAGAGCAAGTGGATGGGGGAGGGGACACCCACTATGCTGTCTGGGGTGCAGATATTCATTTCAGGTTGGAGCATCAGGAAAGGCTAAATAGAGAAGATAGCCGTTTTAGTAACTTTAAATGGGGTTCACAATGTCATATTTTCATTGAGTTTTTCTTTAATTTTTTTGTAGTTGTAGATGGACAGCATAGCTTTATTTTGTTTGTTTATTTTTATGTGGTTCCGAGGATCGCACCCAGTGTCTCACATGTGCTAGGCAAGCACTCTGCTGCTGAGCCCCAGCCCCAGCCCCAGCCATGCACTGAGTTTTACTTGTTATTCATTATGGAGAGCTAGAAGCCCCCCATCTCTCCAAGCCCCAGACATGCAAACAGCTCTGTCCTGATCTAGTGTCAGCATTTAGGAAATTGGAAAGATGTCCACAGATGTTCTCAAAAAGGCCGAGACAGATGTCTGGGTCACCCTTCCACCAACTAAATGTGGGACCCTCCAGACCAGTCCTAGCAGAGTAGCAGCAGACTGGCTCTGGGGTAACTTGGCCTTTTCTTCCATCTGTAGGGATGTGGGCCAGTTAATACAGCTAATAGATATCTCTCTCTCTCTCTCTCTCTCTCTCTCTCTCTCTCTCTCTCGGTGTTTCAAAAGTTGGTATGAAACAGACATTTTCAATAATGACTCATAAGGTAACCACAGCCTTTTTTGGGGTGAACTGGGGTGGAACCTGGAGCCTCGTACATGGTCAGCAGGTGTTCCCACACTGAGCTGCACCCCATCCCAAGCAACTGCACCCTTGAAGATCAGGTTTACATGGGGTTTCTGGAGTCCCAAAAGGAAATTGAGGGACCAATGATATTTATAATAGTGCTGAAGAGAATAAAATACTTATGAATAAAACTAATCAAAGAGGTAAATGACTTGTACACTGAAAATTGCAAAATACTTCTGAAGGAAATGAAAGGAGACACAAATTAAGGGAAAGATAGCCATTTTCATCTTTTGGAAGATTTAATTGTGATAAGATGTAAAGGTGATGTCAATGTCAAAATGATCTACATATCTAACGTACTTTCTTTCAAAATCCAATGATGTTTTTTCAGAGCTAGAAAAACTCACTCTAAAATCCACATGGAGTCTCAAAGGATGCTGTCTTAATCTGCCTCATGTTGCAGTAACTTATACAGAATGGGTACTTCATAAGTAAAAGAGCTTTATTTCTTTTCATTGATGTATTTTGGTGCTGGGAATCGAGCCCAGGACCTTGTGCATGCTAGGCAAGCACTCCATGGATGTTGAGAGCCACAGCGAAGGGGCCCCAGCTGACAGCTGATGATTGGCTCACAGCAGCCCCAGCAAACTTCCAGCTGCCAGCTGATTGGCTCCTCTGCAGTGATGCTCATTGGGCTGTTTCCCCGCCCTTTCAGACCACAGAGCTGCTCATTGGGGGACTTTTTGGCTCCGCCCACATGACCCAGCCAATCGGTCTCAAGAGCAGGAGGAGTGGGGGTTGAGAGGCTCACCGGAAGCCGGTGGTGGCAGTTGGGCTCTGAGGGAATTCCTGAAGAGCTCGTGTGGTCCAGCGTGTGTTCTAAAAATAAAGTTTGTTTCTTTTGACAAGTGGCTCCTGAATTGTGCCCAGCCAGACTGCGGCATTTGGTGGCCCACACGGGGGAACGACTGAAGTGATAAGGTAAACTGCTCACCCCTGAAACTGCTCACCCCTGAGGGCAGGGCGAGAGGATGGGTAGCCATTTTGAGATTCTTCTTTCGTTTTGTTTCGCTTTTGTTTTAAGTTGCCTGTCCCTGGAGATGTGTGAGACGGAAGAAAAACCGCTCACATCTGAGGAAAAACTATTTGCGTCTGAGGAACAGATAGGGAGAAAGGACGAATGGACATTTCAGGAGGATAGAAAGGCTATTATAATGATTTTGTATTGTTTCATTTTTGTTTCATTCTGTTTCGGTTTTGTTTGGCGTCATCTTGTTGGGTTGTATTACAGTAGAAATACGGGATCAGAAATTAGTAAAAAACAAACCGAAAGACTGTTAAGTAAATTGTTAGAGAAAGGAGGCATCTCAGTAAAATCAAGAGCAGTCAGGGCATATGTTGATACAATACAAAAATGTAGCCCATGGCTTTTTAAGGAGGGGTTGTTAAATATATCACAGTGGAACCATCATGGTGAAGATTTAAGGGAAAAGGAAAAGAAAAACCCAGGAACTCTGCCAGTTGGCACATTGCCATTGTGGACGTTCGTATCTGGTTTGCTTAGTCCAAAGCCTTCAGTTCAGACAATGGTAGAGGAAGGAGAAGATATATTGATTCAAGTAAAAGAGAAGGTCTCTCAAGCTAGTCAGACAGAGGAAGAAAGTTTAGAGAAGAAAAAGCCATCAGGGGAAAAGTTACAACAGGAGACTGCTACTAACACCTTTCTATTACCAGAGGGCGTAAGTGTCCAACCAACAGCGCCACCTCTACACGAGACTGCTACTAACATCTTTCTATCGCCAGAGGGCGTAAGTGTCCAACCAACAGCGCCACCTCCATATGCTGGGAGGCCCCCAACCCCTATAGTTGATAGATGGGATCCTGAGACAGGACCTCAAAGATTAGCATGCTCTGTATTTGAACAGTCAGGAGGGCAGTGAATTCACCATGTTTTAGATTTCAAAACAGTGAAGCAGCTAAAAGAGGCTGTAACAACCTATGGTCCTCAAGCACCCTTCACTGTAAACATGGTCGAATCCATTACCAATTTGAGCATGACGCCAGCAGATTGGACTAGTATGTGTAAAGCTGTGCTAAATGGAGGGCAATACCTGTTATGGAAGGTTTCCAATGAGGAATTTTGCAAGGAGACCGCTAGGCGAAATGCAGCACCTGGTTATCCTCAGAGAAATTTAGATATGTTGTTGGGAAAGGGACCTTATGAGGATCAGCAGCAACAAATTGCACATGATCCTGGTGTAATCTCACAAATTGCTACAGATGCGGTTAGGGCATGGAAGACTTTACAAGGACATGGAGGTTTACAAGGTCAATTATCTAAGGTAATACAAGGAGCTAATGAACCTTACGCTGAATTTGTAGATAGGCTTATTCAAACAGCTACCAGAGTTTTGGGGAATACAGAACAAGCAATGCCATTATTAAAACAACTGGCTTATGAGCAAGCAAATCGTTCGTGCAGAGAGGTCATTAGACCATGGAAACATGAAGATTTAAACACATATATTAAATTATGTAGAGACATTAATGAACAAGGGCAAGTCTTGGCAGCTGCAGTACAACAGGTTTTAGAAGCCAGGCCAAAAACATGCTATAATTGTGAACAAACAGGACATTTTAAAAGGAATTGCCCCATAGAAGGAGGGTTTAACAATACTAGGTATCAAAGGGGTAGAATACCAGGTATTTGCCCACGATGCCATAGAGGGAGAACAGCAGCCAATTTGGATTCCAGAGAGATTAACTAAGGTCCTGACCCAGTGATTGTCTGGAGTCAGGGGTCTATTTGTGTGTTTCCACAGGGAGAACAGCAGCCGATTTGGATTCCAGAGAGACTAACTAAAGCGATTTCTACAGTCCAAAAAGAAGATGATTTGGCTCAAGTCCATAACAGCTGATATCCAGAACTCCAGTTTGGCTATCCTTACATCTGAGACAGTGGTTCTCCCACACCTGGAGGCTAATGAAACCAGGATACTTTTTTCAATATCTATTTTATTATTGCCCTTTCCCACATCATGAAGTTCTATTTTGTTTTTTGAGCTCATACAGACCTAGGTTAATGTTTTGCTGATCAGTTCTATTTTTTGACTATAGAGTTTTTAAACATTGCAATGGAGATTTCACCTGTAAAAAGTTATAAGGCCTTTACTATTATGTTATGTGTTGTATGTATTATATTATGTGTGCACACTTGTGTTTTGTGTTGTATGTTTGTATGTACATATGTCCATATATCATATATGATGAGCGCTCATGAAAAAATGGATCCAAATATTGTTTTTTTTATTCACGTGATTTAATTGGTTTAATTTAAATTGAGTAAATAGCTGTTGAGGATTGTTTTAATATGTGAACAAAAAAGGAGGTTAACAGATCTGTTTGTTTACTTTCACCTTTCCTTTTCATTATATTTAATAATTCTGTTCAGGATAATGTAAATTGTTCAGAAAATTGTTTTCTTTTAGTGCCTGCTGGAATGTTACATAATTTTTTCTTTAGCCATTATTGCCAGAATTCCTATCTTCATCCCAGTGCCGGTGAAGACAAAGATAAAACCAATCTACAGCTTCTGCAATAGCTATCACTGAACTGCTTGCAGAACTTGCCTGGACTATGTATCACTCGTATGCATTGTGAACTCACTTGTATGCATTGTGAACTATCTGTTGGTGCAGCGACTTGTGGTAATGTTGGGGTATTTTTGCTGATGGTGTCATCGGTGGTACAATTTTTCCAAAAGGAGCCGTCAATTGGCTTGGTGTATCCTCCTCCCTTCTGCTTGTGATGGTCGTTCAGCTAAAATTTGGGGGCCAACAGAGATGAGGCAAAGAATCTCACCTCCCCGCTGGTACAAAGGCCTAGCCACAGGTGTGGCTGTATGCTGGACTGGTAGTCAATGACGGGTAAGATCCAATTGCAATGGTACCAACCTAAGACAGGAGGCTGATGCCTTGAGATCAGCTCATCTGATGACGGGTAAGAACCATATGTAGTATTGGACAACCTAAGGCAGGCACGGTCCCTAAGCCACATGCTTGTTGTTTAAACAGAGGGGGAGATGTTGAGAGCCACAGCCGAAGGGGCCCCAGCAAACTTCCAGCTGCCAGCTGATTGGCTCCTCTGCAGTGATGCTCATTGGGCTGTTTCCCCACCCTTTCAGACCATGGAACTGCTCATTGGGGGACTTTTTTTGGCTCCACCCACATGACCCAGCCAATCGGCCTCAAGAGCAGGAGGAGTGGGGGGGGGGGGTGGAGAGGCTTGTGGGAAGCCGGTGGTGGCAGTTGGGCTCTGAGGGAATTCCTGAAGAGCTCGTGTGGTGCAGCGTGTGTTCTAAAAATAAAGTTCGTTTCTGCTTGACAAGTGGCTCGTGAATTGTGCCCAGCCAGACTGTGGCACATGGATCTGCACCAGCAGCCCTAAGAAGCTGGTTTGGTTCATGTTTCTGGAAGCTGAAAAGCCCCACATCTGGTGAGGGCTCCTGCTGTCATAGCATGAAGGGTGGCATCACAGCAGGAATGCTTGCAGAGGCCACAGGCTGGGGTGGCCTTGCTTTCCTACTGATGCCCTTGCAGGATCCAACAAGGTCCTCCAAGACCGCGCTGTGGTAGTGCCCCTAACCCAGTGCCCTGCCCCCAGGCTTCCCTCTGAAAGTCTCCACCACTCCTCAACACTGTGCCATTGAGGACCAAGTTCCCAGCAGAGGAACCTTCAGGGGGAAAACCACAGGAGAACCACCCGAAAAACAAATGATCTGAAAAAAGAAAAGAAAACAAAACATAGTTGGGGAATTTCAGTTTCTGTTAGAATCTGAAAACAAGTCTGGATGGCACCTGGCATTTTGCCAGAGGGAGTGGTTTGTGAGGTGGCGCCAGCCAGCCATTGAGTGTGGAGATTCCTTATTGGTTGACTGCTGTATCTATTTGAAGTTAATTAGATAAGCTGTGTGGAATATATATACCCCTCGGGTCCTACAATAAACGGCTCCCACTCCTGCTGTATCAATGTACACAAGTTGTTCGTCACTCCCCCGTTATTTTGCTGCAGCCAGCTGGGCTGCGGCAGATGGTGGCCCATTAAGGGGAGCCCTGGGATACTCGGGGGTAAGTGACGAAAGAAAAAAAAAAGCTGCCCGTCCCTAGATAGGACAGGAGCAAATCTGCTCGTCCCTAAGCAGATAGGGTGAGAGGAAAATGTCCATTTTGAGAAAATGGAGAAGATTGATGCAGTATGTTTGTGTCTTGTTTTGTCTCAGTGTATTGTATTGTCTTTGTGACGAAAATATGGAAGGGGTGAGAAGTAAATTACTAAGGGAAGAAGGCACCCCAGTGGAACCAAGAATAGTTAGGGCATGTGTTGATAGAAGCCCAGGAACTCTAGTCAGAAAGAAGAAAGTTCAGAGGAGGAAGGATTATCAAGAAAGGAATTGCAAAAGGCTATTACTGAATACTTTTCGTTACCGGAGGGTGCGTGAATCGGTGAGGCGGCTGTCACATGCGCGAGCCGGTCATGATGCAGCAAGGATTTTCCAAGTGGCGGCAACCGGCTCTTCCCCGCCCCCGGCCCAGGGAGCGGGGTGCCACTGCAAGAGCCCAAATCCAAACCCAACCCGGAGGCACAGTCTCACAAGCTCTTGCTCCCTGTGCCCTGAAGCAGTTTGAGTCCGGGACACTCCCCAGGGCCATCTGGGGCTGCCCGGGTCGCTACAGCCGGCAGAAGATGCTACAGGCATCCCTGATGTTTGGTCATTTCCAATGCCAATAACTAAGCTACAATGGTTCTCCCACACCTGAAAGCTAATGAGTAATGAGCACTATTAAGGCTTATTTCAAATGTAAAAACCTTAAAATAATGTACTAAATTGTTCAGAAGGTTGTTTTCTTAGTGGAATACTACAGGATTTTCTTTAGCCATCCGGAGTTCCTGCCTTCATCCCAGTGCAGGTGAAAACGAGGGTGGAAGAATTTCCAGTGTTGCTGAAAACCGGACGAGACTTCGGCTGAGAAATGGATGAGACTTCGGATCAAGCTAGCTGCCTGCAGAACTTACCTGGACTATGATTTAAACTATCTGCCTGCAGAACTTACCTGGACTGTGATTTACCTGGACTGTGAGTTAATCTATTGAGACACTGCTTTACCTGGACTGAAACAACAAACTGTAATCTACAACAAATTGTAACTCGGTATCTTTGCAAATGGTGTCATTGCTGGTATAATTTTTCTAAGGGCTTCTTGCATGGAGCCATCAATTGGCTTGGTATTGTGGCATTTTGTATCCTCCCCTTCTGCTTGTAGCAGATTATTTATGGTGTTTGTGCAAAAACCACTATGATCATTATTTAAATTAAACAAAAGGGGGAAATGTTAGAGTCTGTAAACAAGTCTGGATGGCGCCTGGCATTTTGCCAGAGGGAGTGGTTTGTGAAGTAACGCCAGCGAGCCATTGAGTGTGGAGATTTCTTATTGGTTGACTGCTGTATCTATTTGATGTTAATTAGATAAGCTGTGTGGAATATATATACCCCTCGGGTCCTACAATAAACGGCTCCCACTCCTGCTGTATCAATGTACACAAGTTGTTCGTCACTCCCCCGTTATTTTGCTGCAGCCAGCAGGGTTGCGGCAAGTTTCCTTATTTCAAAACTTACTACAAAGCTAGAATAATCAGAACAATGGAGGACTGTGGGATAGTTCAGTGGTGGAGCACTTGCCTGACCTGCAGGAGGCCCTGGGTTTGGGCCTCAGAATTGGAAGAAAAAAGGAAGACATGTAGACCAACGGGAAGGGACAGAAACCCCACAAATAAACACATGTATACTTAAATTGTTTTTTAAAAATATATTTATTTGTCGATGTACCTTTATTATTTATTTATATGTAGTACTAGGATCGAACCTAGTGCCTTACATATGCAAGGCAAGTGCTCTGCCACTGAGCTGCAACCCCAGCCCCCTTAAATGATTTTTGATGAGGTGCAAGACCATTTAGTGAAAAAAGACAGTCTTTTCAACCAGTGGAGCTGTGAAAACTGGTCATTGACATACAAAAGATTGAGGGGGAACTCATACCCAACACCAGAGATAAAAATTAACTCAAGCTGAACACCATGACTCATGCTCTCATTAGGATATGGCTACAATTTTTTAAAAAAATTGGTACTGGGATTGAACCCAGGGGTGCTTAGCCACTGAGCAACATCCCCAAAACTTTATTTTTTTATTTTGAGACAGGGTCTCACTAAGTTGCTGAGTCTGGCTTTGAACTTGTGATCCTCCTGCCTCAGCCTCCTGAACCTCTGGAATTACAGGCATGCACCAAGGTGCTCAGCCAAAGGGTTTAATAAAACAAAACAAAACACCCCAGAAAATGACCAGGGTTGACAACAGAAGCCTCCTGCGATGTTGGCAGGGATGTAAAATGGAGTAGCCACAGTGGAAAAGAGAATAGCAATTCCTCCAAAAAATTGAAAATAGAGCCACCTTATGATCGAGAAGCTCCCCTTCAAAAGCGTTGCCTGCAGACTCGAGGGGTGCTGTTTGCAGTAGCCAGAACATGGGAGCAACCCAGGTGAAGGCCTGAGTAAAACGTGGCCTGAGGTTCGATGGGGTGGTGCTCAGCCTTAGGAAGTTCTGACGCCTGCTCCAACAGCTTGAAGCTGTAGGACATTATGCTGAGTGGAATGATCCAGTCGCAAAATGACAAATGCTCTGCGATTCCACTTACAAGAGGTGCTTGGAGCACCTAAAACAAAGAGGAAGTAGGGTGGAGGGTGCGGGGGCGGGGCCCAGGCTGAGGGGTCAGGGTCAGCGTTGGGGGTGTGTGGAGGGAGGCTGGTGATGGCTGCAGACAGTAGTGAGTGTAGTCAATGCTGCTGTATTGTGCGCTCAAACAGTTAAGCTGGTAAAAAACGGGTGGGGGGATGAGATATTAGCCCCACAGCTGATGCCTGCCAGCCTGAGAGCCCTGGGTGCTATCGTTTTCCTCAAACAAGTCGGCGAACACCACGGGTGGCCTGATGGATGGGGAACGGTGTAAGAAGCGAAGAGTGTCTGGCAAACCCTGCCAGCATACACCCACACGTGCAACTCGTCTGCCCCCTAGTGCGCATTCAGAATTCTGCACTCTTTCCCTGAAAGTCTACTATCATCTGGCGGATGCTCCCTTTCCATGGTGGCATTGAACTCCTGGACTCCTGCCTTTGTCCCCTGAGTAGTTGGGACTACAGGGACAAGCCACCACATCCAGCTGCAAATTTTTAAGTCATTAAGCCTCATAGGAGACATGTTTGCATCATTTAAAAAATGAAATCATTCAGATGTATAAAATAAAAAGTGGATCTCACTTTCACTCATGAGAAGTAACCATTGAACGTTTACTCTAACAGACCTTTCACTATTAAAAATCCGTGAGCACTTGTATCGTATTTTACATGAAAGGGTTTGAATGGTACTCATGGGCTTGCATGACAGAGCCTGGCTAAATGCCCACTAAACCCATTTGTGGGGCACACCGCCTGACTACGCCTCCCAACTTCTCCTGGTGGTTAGGTGTGGCCCCGCATTCAAATTCTGAAGACAAGAATGAGAGAAGAGTTGCCATTTCAAGCCCAGCCCACAGATGCCGCCACACCTAATCTGCTCTTTCTCTTCTCTTTCTGCTTCAGTCCTGTGTTGAAGACAGAAGGAATCTGGGTCCTTGAGTGACCTCCTGGGGCTGAGCACAGCCCTTGCCGTGTGTGAATCCACATAGGACTGAGCTGTGGCTGGGAAGGAGGCTCTACTGGATTTGCCACAGCAGTTTACCTGTCCTGTGAGATGCAGTCTACAACTCACGTTTTTCATTAAACATATCCATTGAATATCTTTCATGCCAGTACATATGGAGGTATTGTGTATTTTTAATAGCGAAGTTCTGACACCTGTTTTTTTCCAACTCTTTGTATAGACATATCAAAATGTGTTTAACCACTTTCTGGTGGGTACTTACATTGCATCCAGGTGTTTGTTTGTTTGTTTGTTTGATTGATTGATTTGGTACCAGGGATTGAACTCAGGGGCACTCAACCACTGAGCCACATCCCAGCCCTATTTTGTATTTTATTAGAGACAGGGTCTCACTGAGTTGCTTAATGCCTCACTTTTGCTGAGGCTGGCTTTGAACTCGCAATCTTTCTGCCGCAGCCTCCCAAGCTACTGGGATTACAGGTGTGTGCTACTGTGTCCGGCTGCATCCAGTTTTTGATATTATAAACAAAATTGTGGCAATTATAGTGATCAGGGTGTCCTGTGCAGCTAATATTTCTCTACTGGATTTCTCTACTGGATTTGCCATAGCAGTAGTAGGTTATACACTATTGTTTTAGATAAGGAGACACAAAGAAACACAATAGCCTGGGTGGTGCAGAAGAATCTGGAATAATTGCATTCAGAGAGAGAATAGAGCCAAGTTCCTTCTAGCCTCTCTCCTTACTAAGCAACCTCGTACAAGTCTCACTCTTCTAGGCCTCAGTTTATTCACCTGGGAAATAGCATAAAAAAGCAGGGTTGTGAGGGCCTCATAAGATGACTAAAGTGACCAAGGTTCAATACAGCAATGTCCATGTGTGGTTAGCACAGGCCCCGCCCAGTGCGAATCCTCTGTAGTTGAAAAAAGTGGGCCACGTGAGGTAGTGGAGACCGCATCCCCTCCCACCCAAAACAACAATGACAACTGAAAAGTACGTCAGACCATAGCTTTCAAGACACTGGACTTCAGGCAATAAAATTCAGTGACCCCTGGGAGGGATGGAAATGCAGTGAGACAGGACTGACCCCAGCTCATGTCTGGACAGGCAGGGGGTGGGTCCCAGCGGGGCCTGGTAGACGCACAGAGTTGAGAACCCAGGAAGACCAGGTGGTGTGCGGTCACAGGACAGGGTGCTGGGAGGAGAGCCCAGGGTGGGGCACAAGCAGGTGTCTGCCTCCTGGGGCCACCTGCTCCCAGAAGGAGGGAAGGAGCTGGTCATGTGTGGCCTCCTGCTCCTTCAAATTCCCCAACCAGATGGACTCCAGGGGTGGGTGACACACAGAGAGGCCAGGGTGTCCTGCTCCCTCCAGTGAGAAGGAAAGTGTGGGTGGTAGGAGCGCCCCAGCAGCCTCTCGGCCCTCCCCAGCTGTGCCGTCTCTAGGGCGCCCCGAAGTTGTGGTCCTGAAAAACCAGCCTCTATCTCAGAGCAAAGCCTGTCCAAGGAAGGGACACGCCTTTGTCCTTGGAAAAACCCACAGAGCACTCCTAGGCACACTCCCACCCTGCTAAGTTGTTTATCTACAGGAGAGATCTGCTGCCCCAGGTGTCCCTGACTCAGTCAGGCTAGGTGGGGATCCATAGCAGCCCCCTAGCAGCCACCAATCAGCAAGAGACAGGGAAATACCCGGGATGCCAGATGACCCTCCCAGTAGTTTATGGTGGTCGATAACATATTGGGAAACCATGTAGTTCAGCACGTACACCCCTCTTGGCTTAAACCAATCAGTTTAAATGAATACCCCTTTTGTACTGACCAATCACCCCTACCCAACTTGTTCCCGCCAGTGAATGTGCTAATCATGTTTTAGAGTTGTTATTTGATTTTCCCGCGGTGTGTGATGATTTGCTATGATGTATGTGAAGTCCCTGCCCTCTCCAAAGAATGTATAAAACTGCTGCCAACCCTGGGCTCGGGGCCTCTCAGCGTCACCAGTTGCTGTGTGTGCGTGTGGAGGACCGAGCTAGCTGGCAATAAACACCTCTTTGCTGCTTGCATCAATCTTGGGTCTCTGGTGGTCTTTGGGGGTCCCGAATTCGAGCATAACAGTCCTACCCAGAGTTTTCTCCCAGCTGGTGCAGGACCCTCATGCTCCCTGAGAGTCTGCACCCTGCTGTTCCAGTCGGCGGTGCAGGGGGCTGGGCACGTTGCACTTGGCACATGGTTCTGGCCTCTGAGATGGAGAGCAGAGTGACCAGGCTGGCCTCCCTTCCATCCCTGAGTTCTGTAAGTCAGAGTGGGAGCAGGAGACAGAAATGTGGGAGGCAGGAGGGGCAGGGCCTCCTCGGGAGCTTAGGAAGGGCAGAAGTTCATGACCAGGGACTCCATGGGGCCTGAGGCGAAGTGCAGTCCCTGAGGGCGAGTGGTCGAGTCAACACCCTATTGGACAGGGGCACATGAACAGCAGGTGCCCTGGTGTGATGGACTCAGAGACCCACTTCCTTACAACCTCCAGCCGATGGTGTTCAAGGCCACTTTACTCCCCCTAACCTGTCCTACAAACCCGTAGGCCACAGCCACCAGCAGCAACGCTCCTTGGGACCCTCCCACCTCAGGAGCTCTGCTTTCCTCCCTCCCTCCCTCCCTCCCTCCCTCCCTTCCTCCCTTCCTCCCTTCCTTCCTTCCTTCCTTCCTTCCTTCCTTGCTTCCTTCCTTCCTTATTACTTTAATAAATCCTGTTACTTTGCTCTCAGCTTCCTGTCATAGAGCTCATTCTTGGAATTTGTAAGACAAACTATGGATCTTCCTGTTTCAAGAGCAGGTGTGGGGTCCCCCCAACCCATGCAGGGGAGGAGCAATAGACTGCACCTCTTTCTTCTCTTTTTTTCTTTTCTTTTCTTTTTTTTAGGGGGGATGTACTGGGGATTGAACCCTGGGATGCTCTATCATTGAGCTATGCCCCCGCCCTTTTAATTTTTATTTTGAGACAGGGTCTCACTAAGCTGCCCCGGCTGGCCATTAACTGACAATCCTCTGGCCTCAGCCTCCCAAGCAGCTGGGATTGCAGGCGTGGCCACACACCTGGCTCAGATCACATCTTTTTTAGGTGTAGATGGACACATACCTTTATATTATTTATTTACGTGGTGCTGAGGATTGAACCCAGTGCCTCACATGAGATAGGCAAATGTTCTACCACTGAGCCCCCAGATCATACCTCTTGAGGGGACTAGGGCACAGTTGTGCCGAGGAGGACTGGCAGCGGGGTGGCGGGGGAGAGGCTGTGATCACACTGTGAGCCCCTGCTGGGGTTTGGAAGTGGGTGGTGCATGTGCTGGAAGCTCGTCCCCAGTATGAAGATGTGGTGGATCTTTGAGAGGCGAGGTCTAGTGGAAGCTACTTAGGTCTTAGGAGGATTAATGCATCTCAGAGCAGTGGGTCAGGTACTGCAGGAGTGAATTAGTTCCCAAGAGTGGTTGTTACAAAAAAATGCAAGCCCGCCCCCTCTCCACTCTCTTGATTCCTTACCCACACATGGCCCCTTCTGCATGTGGCCATTTCCCTTTGTACTTCTGTGCCATGTTGTGATGAAGCCCAGCGGCGCCAGTTTCCATGTCCCTCAAACTTTCCAACCATCAGAATTGTGAGCCAAATATACCTCTTTTCATTATAAAGTACAGCCTTCTGTATTTTGTTATAGCAACACAAGATGGACTAAGATAGCTTCATTGGACAATTGAGTTGCCGCCGCTGCTAGGGTTCCTGGCCCCCTCTGTGTGCCTCCATAAGGCTCAGACTTGATCCTAAGCCCCATGACTTGTGGCCTGCCGAGCATTCCCCTGGGCCATCCTGTATGAATCAAAATATTCATAACAACCCCAGAGTGGAAACAACCCAGATGTCCTTCCACAGGTGGATGGTGACACAGGCTGTGGTACATCCACACTGTGGAATACTACTTAGCAATAAAAAAAGAGGATCTATTGAGACATACAGGAACTCGGTTAAATCCCTAGGGAACTAAGATCACACACCACACGGTTCCATTCCAATAAAATTCTTGAAATTGTAAAATTGCAGAGTTAGAAAACAGATTGGTGGTTGTAGGAGGGAAGTGGTGCTGCTCTAGAGGGAACGGAGAGGAGAGCCCCGTGATGGAATGCTTTGCACCTTGTCTCTACCAAGGTCAGTATCCTGATGGTGACGAGTCCTGGTTTACAAGATGTCACCACTGGGTAAAGAGCACCAGGGATGGCTCTGGATTCTCTCTCTCTCTCTCTTTCTTTCTTTCTCTCTTTCTTTCTTTCTTTCTTTCTTTCTTTCTTTCTTTCTTTCTTTCTTTCTTTCTTCCTTCCTTCCTTCCTCCTCCTCCTCCTCCTCCTCCTCCTCCTCCACTTTACCTATTTATTTATTTAACGTAGTGCTGAAGATCAAACCTAGTACCTCACACCTATTAGGCAAGTGCTCCACCACGGAGCCGCAACCCAGCCTCCATATTATTTCTCACAATTACATGTGAATGTACAATTACCTTGGAATGAAACACTCTTATTAAATCACAAAGTCTGTGGGCCATGGAAAGTCAATTTCACGGCCTTCCTGGGAGCGCCCACCCTTTCACGGTTTCTGCATCCTAATTTCTCAAACCTGTGCCGTGCTCCCCCAGGTAGACCTGCCCCACGTTCTTGGACCGATTCTCTGCTGTTCCCCATTTAGACTGCTCCTCATTTTCTCCTTTATAAACACAGTGTGATGAGGGTCTTTGACACTGTCTTTGCTAGGAGGGGAATTTCTGGGTGGAGAGATACGCGGGTGCCACGGGAGCCTGTCCGCGTTCGGGCCACTCCCCCGCCAGACCTGGTTTACAAAGGGCACAGGCAGGCGACATCACCTTCCGCTGGGTGTTAGATTGAGAGGCAGAGTGTGCCCTTCTTTTTTTATTATTTACTTTTTATTTGTAGTTGGACAAGCTACCTTTATTTATTTATTTTTATGTGGTGCTGAGGATCGAACCCAGCGCCTCAACCCCAGAAGTGTGCCCTTCCTGTTTACCCAACTCTTTTTGTTAGTTTGTTTGCAGTTCTGAGCCTCCGGCTTACCCCAGCCCTCTTACTTACCAAATGCCTGAAAGGCAAACCCATCAACGGATCACACTGTGGGTTTCTTACAATGAGAAGTCAGACTTGACAGAAAGATCAGCCATCCCTAGTTTTGCTACGCCGTTTCCTTTCATCTTCACCTAAAAGAAGCCTTCTTGAGGTCTTTCTACCTCTCTTCAGCTGCTCTTTAAAATAAAGCCTCCCCTCTCACCGTTTAGAGAGGGGAAAGTTGCCTTTCAGTGTAATGTGCCCAGCTCATAATGAAAGAACTAGAAAGGTCAGTGTCAGAGCTGGGCTGGCCCGGAGAGTTCCGGTGCTGCCACCTCTGGGCCCGGTGGTCTTGGGCAGGTGATTTAAATGACCCTAAATCTGTGTCTTCGAATGTGAAATGGGAACTGTAATAGTGACCCAGCTACTCCACACTCCTGCTGTAGCTCCATGTGCACACAGGTAAGGGAGAGGACCCAGGATCTCAGAAGAGTGTCATCCAGGCAGGAGAAGGGCTGGGACCCCCACTGTGCCTGTTAGCACTGTCACCAGGGCCACTCAGAGGCAGGCACTAGCTTCACGAATCCTTGTCTTCCAAGTGAAGTGGATAATAGCCCCTGTCTTCTCAGCTGGTGGACAGCTGAGAGGGGGCCCTGGAGGAGGCAGTGGGGGTGCCAGCCGCTGAAGCATGAGGGCGGGCACTTCCCCATTCGCACCTGTGAAGAGCCTGCTGCTTCCTGGCAGGCAAGGCAGGCAGAGGCCCAAACCTCAAAATCCCCCCTCAAATCATCTGAATGCTCTTAGAGTCCAGCCTTACTACCAAATCTGCTTTTTTTTTTTTTTTGCAAAATTCACCAACCAGAATCTGCACTCACAGCATTTTTCCTTTTAATTTAAATAGCTTTTATTGCTTTTTTTCCTATTACAAAAGCTATAACACATTCATTGCATTAAAAAAATGTAAAAATAAAGAGAAGCAAAAAGAAGGTGGGGGAAAGCCACCACCTTACTCCAGAGCTTTGTGCCAGGAGATGGACCAGCCCAGTTCACAACAGGAGACATCTAGGAGGACCCCAGGGTTCAAAACCTTCTCCAGCTGCCCTGCCAGCAGCCTGAGTCCACCCCCCCGCCCACGACTTCACTGCCCGGCGTCTCTCCATTGTTGTTCAAGGGAGCAGCAGGCCCAGCGGGTCCTCGCTCACTGTGTCCTGTCTCACACTGTATTTCTAGGTGGCTGTTTATCATGCATGCACTAAAGCACCACTCAGAACACCGCCCACAACATCCCCAGCTCTCCCACCACGGCCCTCCTCCTTTAAGCCTCCCAAAGTCAGAGTCCCCAACTCCACTGGAGGCAGCCATTATTCTGGTCTTTATGCATAAATTCATTTTCCCTGGTGTTAAACTGCATGTAAATGGAAAGTTTGGGTCTGTCATCTTTTTAAAAAATTTTTTTAGTTGTTGATGGACCTTTATTTTATTTACTTATTTATATGTGGTGCTGAGAATCGAACCCAGTGCCTCACACATGCGGGGCAAGAGCCCTACCACACTGAGCTACAACCCCAGCCCGGGTCTGTCATCTTTTGCTCAATAGTTTGTCTATGGGATTTGCTTCTGTAGTTCTTTTGTTGCATGTAGCTCATTTACATTGCTGTGTAATAGTCCGCTGAATGAAATTCTTCTCTCCCCCGCCCCCACCCCCCTCTCTCTGGTGTATGTGGTACTTAGAACTGAACCCAGGAGTACTGTACCACTGAGCTACATCTCCAGCCCCTTTCATTTTTTTCTGTTTTTCTTTTTTTAAAAAATTTGTTTTAATTAGTTATACATGACAGTAGAATGTATTCATGCACTTTAATATATCATTCATAGGTGGGATAAAATTTCTCATTTTTCTGAGAATTATATTGGTCATGTGATCACACATACACATAAAATAATAATGTCTGTTTCATTCTACTATCTTTCCTACCCCACATCCCTTCCCCTGCCTCCCTTCACTTCCCTAGTGCCCACCACCTTATTATGAATTAGCATCCTCATATTAGAGAAAACATCCGGCCTTTGGTTTTTTGGGATTGGCTTATTTCTCTTAGCATGATATTCTTCTCCTCCATCCATTTCCTGGCAAATGCCATAATTTCATTCTTTAAAGCTGAGTAATATTCCATTGAATACACACACACACACACACACACACACACACCACATTTTCTTTACTCATTCATCTGTTGAAAGCCCCTTTCATTTTATTTAGACAGATCCTTGCTGAGTTTCTGAGGCTGGCCTCAAACTTGTGATCCTCTTCCCCCAGCCTCCAGCGTACCCAGAACTGCAGATGTGCCATGTACTATGACTGGCTCATTCCTTTTTTTCTTGATGGACATTTGGGTTGTTATCAGCTTTGGGTTATGATTGATCAGTGAGGCTGTCATGCACATTCTTACGCCTATTTTTTTGGTGGATGTGCCCAGATTTCCAGGTGCAAACTCAGGAATGGAGTTGCTGAGTCTCCAAAGGTGTGTGTGCAAGATTCAGCAGGTAGTGAGTTCTCCACCTCCTCCCGGCTCCTCAACTTGGTTGACCTAGGACATCTGCCTTATGCAACTTCCTTCTAGTGGCCACATCCCTGTGGGACAGTTAGATGCAGCCTGCTTCATGGGTTCCAGTGACCCCCACACCCTGCGTGGACTGGGCAGCTGTCACAGTGGTCACCTCTCAGTCGAGGCATGACCTCCTGAGACTCAGCTGCTTGTTCTAAACCCGGTTAAAACAGATGTCCCAGGTCCCCCACACAGAGGAGCCTGGATGAGGTGGGGACAGGAAACTGTTGGGTGCCTGACCCTATTTTGATGTGAGAAAGTCCAACTCATGTTCAAAACCGAAGCCCCAGCAACCTGAAATCATGAGAATTCAGCCCTGCAGATGCTGCCAAGCATTTCCCCGAGTAGTTACATCAGTTTACACTCCTGCCTGTCTCTTGGCTTTTAAAATGTGCCGTGAGGATACGTAGTGGCAAACATACCTGGGAAGAATTCCAGCGGTCCCCCAACCTCAGCGCTGCTTCAGGTCGGGTGAGGAGGCCCGCAGCAGGTGCCAGAGCCCTGCTCTCCTTCTTACCTGTCAGGCTGTCCCCACGGGGTCCCTGCACACCTGAGCCCAGGACTCTGTGCTGCCCTTGCCTGGCCACTGCACAGGCCCAGCGCCTGGTAGGGCCTTTGGCTGCTCCGCAGAGGCTGGCCCCTGGCCAGGGGGGTCACCGCACCCTGCAGCCAGATGGGGTCTGGGAGGGGAGGGGAGCTGCTCTCCAGGTGGGCCTGGCTGCCGGCTGGAGTCCTGCTGGTGCTGCCACTAGAGGGTGGCAGAGTTCCACAGAAGGGACAGCCCCACCCAGCTCCACTGGCCCAGCCTCTGGAGAGGAGCCCAGAGGGAGACCCTGACCCTGCTCTTGTCCGGAGCCCAACTCTCTCCCCACCTTGTGCCCGGTGGGTGTGCTGAGCCCAGGGAGGGAATCCAGAGGCCACTTGGCTTCTGTTACTCACAAGCTTTGGGACTTTGGGGGAGTCATGCCACCCCTGTGTGGCCACAGCTTCTGCACTGTGAAAGGGCGGTGATTGAAGCCGTCCAGCCCCCGCTGAGCGGCCTCTTTGAGACACAGTATGAGCGCAGTAGTAGCAACAATGACGATGACTGTGGCCTTCTGAGCACCTCCTCCGTGCTGGACCCTGCTGGGCCCTAGGGCTTCAGCCTTCTCTCCCTTAATCCTTCCAACTGCTCAGGAAAAGCCAAAGTGGGGGGCGGGGGACTGACATCAGGATGCCTCCCCCCGGCCCCGCAGGTCCTCTGGGTGCCCACAGCTCCTGCCTTCCTCCTGTGTCACCATGGTAGGTTCCATGGCGATTCCCATGGGTCAGAGGTCAAGCTAAGGGGCAAAGGGCCAAGCCCGTCCCAGGCACGAGAACCAGGCTGGCGTTGCCCCCTCCACTCCACACAATCTGGCTGCAGAGCCCCTGGGCGAGTTGCTGGGACCCCTTGATGGCCTTGGAGGGTCCGAGGCTGGTGCGCCTGTGGCTGACCTCAGGTTGGGTTCACTCCTTCGCCTGGGCCTCCCTCCTCCTCCGCTGCTTCCTCTGCAGTGCAAAGGATAGAAGAAAACCAACGCCTTTCAGTCAGCACCCCCGGAGAGTTCCCAAGGCCTTGGGAGAGCAGTGTGAGGGCTGAGGGTCTCCCTGCTCGAGCCCCCTCCCCACACCTACTACAGGAGCTCTTGGGGACTTTGTGATTTTATTCTTTTTCTTTTTGTGGCAGTGCTGGGGATTGAACCCAGGGCTTTATGCGTATTAGACAAGTGCTCCATCCCTGAGCTACCACCCCAGAACTTTTAATTTTATCTAGAGACAGGGTCTCACTAAGTCGCCCAGGCTGACCTTGAACTTGGAACTCCCCCACCTCAGCCTCCTGAGTTGCTGCGATCTCAGGTGTGCACCACTGAGCTCAGCTGGCAATCGTATTTTTTGGGGGGAAAAAATAAAAAAGAGTTCTGTTGCTAAAATTAACAAAGAAAATGCTTAAAATTGCCAGACTAGATAATTCCAAAGGCCCCTCCTAGTTGTAAATGTTTTATGAAGACCTGTTTTGAACCTATTTCTATTTTTAGATGGTGAGTTCAATGTACGTTTTCCCTACTGAGCACAGGCTTCTTCTTTGTTGCTCCTAGAATGATCTTCTCTAGCCTCCGTGCTCCCTATCCTCAGTCGGGTTTGACATCCCCCAGTTTCCTACGAAGTCTCCCCCTGCTCTGCTTCTGGCTGTCACCCCTTCCCTCCTGGTCTCCTCCTCCCCTGCTCCACATCTTCACTTCTCCCTCTGGGGTCTCCCACTCGTCCACCCCTGAACGTCGTCTCCATGGCCCTCACCTAGACACATCTCTGAAAGAAAACCGCAGCTGGAAGACCACGGCGTCCAGGGAGGAGTCGCAGTTTCTGGTAGAAGTGGATTTGTTATTAGCAAGTGAGGGAGGAAAGAACCATACTCCTGGCAAAAAGAGAGAAAGCTCCGTGGACAAATGCACGCTTTCTCATCGTTCTTCCATCTGGGCTTCCACCTTCTCTTTTGAATGCAGAGATAAATCCATTTTGTTGTAATAAATTCCACATTTTTGAGCACTTTCCAAGTGTATAAAAAGAGGGTGAATATCCACCCTGGCATATCAGAAGGCATATTAAATAGCACCTATTCCACCAGGGAATAGTGACGTGGAAAGATACTCACTTGGCTGGTCGATAAGCTCTCCCCCAGCCTGAGCCACAGCTCCTGCTCTGAAGGACACAGAGCTTAGCATTTTCTGCAGAAACCTGCTCAGATGAGATGTCCCCATCTTCCCAAAGACTCTGTGTCCTTCACAGGGGAGTCTCCTCTTCCTCTGCATAAGAATGAGATAATCAATCAGCATCGGCCAATCAATCGATCAATCAATCATTCCAGGAATGTTTGTTATGTGCTGAAGTAGACCTCACGGTGTTGGTGGGGGGTGTGGGATGCACAGAGAGGAGTGGCAGCCTGGCTTTGGGTGCGGTGAGGAACTGGCTTGAACCTGGGAAAGGAGGGCTTAGAATATAATCCGTCTCCTTCTGTGATCATGAAGGCCAACCTGGATCCCCGTCTGTCCCTGGGGCTCACCTGGCTCTGCCACACAACCCTGCTTCAGACCCCACCCTGGCCCTCCTCCTGGCCCCTCCGGCTCTGCACACATGCACCCCTGTCCCTCAGCCCCACCACCTTTCAGCTCCTCCAAGGTCCCCCCTCAGTGATCCTCCAAAGTAAATAGGGTTCTCCCACTGTTAGTTCTCTCTCAGGACCTCACCGTCCCTGGCCCGAGGTAGCAGGTCTAGTGGGTGATTATTTACCATTGTCTGCTTCAGCCTCCCTGATCCGACTGTGAAGGCTGTGTCCACCATGGTATTCCTAGCATGCAGCGTGGTACGTGAGACAGGTGTTCCACTACAGAAGAATATTAATCAAGGAGGGTCAGTGAGGAGAGGACCATAGGGACCGAGCATGGGCCAAGGGACGCACCCTCCAGGCAGGAACTAATAGGCAAACTTCCCTGGACAGTCCCGTGTCCAGCACAGAAATAGCCCTCAGGAGTGGGAGTGGGGGATGGTGGTGGGCAGGGGTGAAACCCAGAGCTAGGAGAAGGGTGAAGACACGGCCAGGCCAGCGTACCAGCAGGGCTGCAGGAGGGAGAAGGAGGTCATCCTGGCTGCAGGGTGCAGGAAGGGCCCTGTCCCTGCAGGGCTTCGATGAGCAATCCAGTCAGTCTTCCTGAGTGTTGACCGTGCCAGGCACGGGCTCCTGATCTCAAAGAGTGCCCACTCCAGGAGGGGCAGAAAGGTCAAAAACAAGGGTCACCCACAATCCCAGAGACTCTGGAGGCTGAGGCTGGAGGATCACGAGTTTGAGGTCAGTCTAGGCAACTTAGGAAGAACCTGTCTTGGAAAAAATAAAATAAAAAGGGCTGGGGTTGGAGCTCAGTGGTAGAGCACTTGTCTGGGTGGGGGTGAGCCCCTGCGGTTTATCAATTCACTGGAACTTGGCAAGAAAAAGGAATGACCTACCCATAGACCCAATGATAGACCCAACAATATGGAGGAGACTCAAAATAGCCATCTGGGTGGAGGACGCCAGCCCAAAGAAGAGTATGAACTGGAGGATTTTATTACGTGAAATTCTAAAAGTGCAAACTAGTGGCAAACAGTGCCGGGGCAGCACTCTGCTAGCTAGGACACGCCGAACCACAAAGGCCAGAGCAAACTCTAGCCGTGAGGCCCGAGGAAGGGTGTGCTGCGGCCAGCACGGTCACGGCTGGTGGCCGAGAAGCGCTTCCTCACAGCTCTAGAAGCTGCAAGTCTGAGGCGACATCAGCAGGCTGTTTCCTCCCTGTGCCATGGGGGTGCATCCTCACCCTCCCTGTGCCTGGTACGGCCTCTCCCTGGGCCTCCACACGGCCTGCCCTTCATCCTGTGTGTCTGTGTCCAGGTTTCCTCTGCTTCAAGGACACCGGTCATCCTGAACTAGGGCCCACCCTAGCGGGCTCATTTTATTCATGATTATTATTGCAGGAGCTGGGGGTGGAGCCAGGCCTGGTACCCGCTAGGCCAGGGCTCCGCCACTGAGACGTCCACCCAGCCCCTTTCTTTGTCTTTCCTCCTCTTCCTCCTCCTCCTCCTCCTCCTCCTCCTTCTTCTGGAGATTAAACTTGGGGCCTTGCTAAGTTGCCCAGGCTGGCCTTATGTTGGCAATCCTCCTGCCTCAGCCTCCCAAGTCACTAGGATCACAGAGGTGGCACCTGGCCCTGCCTTATATTTTCAGGGCAGGAAGCACTTTATGAGGAGGAGGGCCGGCCGTAGGGCGTCCATTGTGGGAGGTGGGGGTCTCCCCAAATGCTCTGGGAGAATTGGTCCAGATGCTAGAGAGTGCTAGGTGTCCGTACGGTCCCTCTCATGGCGGCTGGAAGAACAGCAAGGGTTTTTTAAACACCTATTTTCATAAACACTTAAAGGCACAGGAAAACCCAGAGAGAAGAAATGCAGCCTCCAGAGGGGCCGAGGGAGGCTCTAACGCCAGCCTCTCCAGCGGCTGAGCAGACCTGCCAACCGGCACCTTGCTTCCTGCTCGGATTCACCCGTGTTGGCCCATGTTGAGCTCCTGGGGTGTGAGTCTCCAGTCCAGCCAGCTGGGGTCAGGTTGAGCCAGGCTGCGTGGAGGGTTCAGGAGGCCGATGGAGGCAGGGATTCTGACCCTCCGTGATGACAGACACCAAGAGGGCACTCTCCTGGCTTCTGACTGCCATCCCAGTGGGATTTGGCCAGCTCTCCTTTCCCTGTTTGTACTCTGGCCATGAGGTGGGGGGGGGGGGTCCAGGCCATCGCCCTGTCGCCCCAGGGAGAATGATAGGAGATGCCACCCCTGGGCAGAGCCTGGGAGGCCAGACATCTTCCTATTAACTGAGTTCCTGGAGATCAGTCAGCAGGTTTAGGTTTTGCTTGATTTAAATATTAATTTTGTTGATTGTATTCTTTAGATCAAAACTTGGAGATGTCTGTCTCCAGAGCAAAAAATCCAATAAATTATAAATTGAAAACATTGTTTTGAGGATCATGTCAGGGGGAAGGAATTATGAACCTGGGCGCAGGGGAAATGGCTAAAAAAAGCAGGCGAGGAGGTGGAGAACATGTTTTGATTTATAGTATCTTTCTTTTAAAATTTTTTTTTTAAACAGAGAGAGAGAGAGAAAGAATTTTTTAATATTTATTTTTCAGTTTTCAGCGGACACAGCATCTTTGTTTGTATGTGGTGCTGAGGATCGAACCCGGGCCGCACGCATGCCAGGCGAGCGCGCTACCGCTTGAGCCGCATCCCCAGCCCCAATGGTATCTTTTTAAAAATGAACATTTGTTGCTTTTGAAACTTTATCTCCTGCTCTGTGCCAGACCCTGTGCTAAGTACTCTGAGCATCACGTTTAATTCTTTTGAAAGTCACCTGCAGTATTATTTCTTAGTCAAAGGGAGCCCACCAGGCTTAGAGGAGGAAGTGGGTGAGTTGGGATTGGAACTGAGCTTTAGAAGATCACATTCCCCAGGGATTATCTATCTTAGCTGCCCCGGAAACTCCCAGAAAGTTAAGTGGTTGCTCTCTTTCAGATGCAAGGATTTAGGCTCATCATTTCGTCCCCTTGGTCATAACCCCGACACCTGGGCGGAGCACCCCGCATACCCACTTGTGATCCACAACTTCATTTACTCAGGCATGGGAAGCCAGAGACACTGGGGTACACAAGACAGAGGTGGGCCCCAACCCCAGGCCGCTCACATTCCAGCGACAGAGACAGACACTTAGTGCAGAATCCGCCGTGAGGAGGGCCGAGGCGCAGAGTGTGGGTGTCATGGGCACTCGGTGACAGCGCCTACCCCCAAGGGCTCCCTGGAGGAGGGGACATGGAGCTGAGGTCCAGAAGCTGGGTAGGACCCTGCTGGATAAGGAGGGGCAGGGAGTATATCCCACCACATGCACACAAGCCTGGTGGAGTGAGAGCACAGAAGTTTCCAGAAACAGAGTTCATGGCTAACTGTAGCAGGCAGGAGTGAGAAGATCCAGAGAGCTGGCGGTGACTTCTTAATAGTGATGAACAATTGTTGGGCCTTTACAACGACCCAGGTTTATATTCTCATTCCTCCTGCAGCCTATTTGACAGATGCAGTCGCTGAGGCCCAGAGGTGGAGTAGGACGCCCAAGGATTTAACCCGGGTTTGCCAAACTCCAGAACTTCCAGTCTCCACCATGCTGCTGTGAGCAGCTGGAGGGAAGAGGGCCTGGCTTCCCTGGGCACTGGGCAGGGGTGTCCCGCTCAGGTGTCAGGCCGTGGCCCTTGGCCATTCCTCGGGTCTGCTTGGCCCTTCTGGAGCTTCGTGGCATTGCGAGCTCCACCCCAGCTGCTGCTGCCCTCTGCGGTGGCTTCTGCCCCTCTGTGGGGTCCCTCTCTTCTTTTCTGGCCTGCAGAACCGCAGTTGCACAAAGGCCTTCAGAGCCCCTCCCCACCTGGAGACGGCCTCTGTTGTGCTGGAAGAAAGACCCCCATCGATTAGGGTCTCCCCAGGGTCCTGCCTTTCTTCCCTGCCTTTCTGTGTGGCCAGAAGACCCTCTGGCAGGGCCAATGGGATGTGGAGGTGACCCAGGCTGCCTCCGAGAGGACTGGACCAAACAAAAGCCTGGCCAACAAGCAGACCAGACAGCAGGGGCTTCGGTCAATACTACAGGCCAGGCAGAGCCGGCTCGGAAGCCGGCCCAGGAACCCTTGTCAGGTGGGCACTCCAAGTCGCCGGGTGTCTCCCAGAACCCAGAGCGGGAGAGCCAGCTTAGGGAGCTCTGAGGGGAGCCGGGTGGGGGGCTTTTGGGTGGTGAAATCGTCAGGCCAGCGGAGCTGCCACGCGCCCCGGACCCAGGAGCCTGCTGTCTGCATGGTGAGCTGTGCATTCTTGGGCACGCCTCTGCCTCTCCGGGCTTCAAAGGAGGAGAAAAATGAAGACACTGGATGAACTATTCTTTCTGAGGTGTAGAGAGATCGGATCATTTGCCTGGGTCTCCCGGCTGTGAGGTGGGCGGCCAGCTCCAACTCCTAACCCATGCTGACACTGGGCAGGCCCCGCGAGACCACACATGCCTGACCAGGGGCCTCGCCTTTCAACGAGCCCCACCCAGCCCTGCCTGGGCTCTTTCCTCCCTCTCTGCTGAAGAGGGGAGGCCGGGCTGGAGGCTGTCTGTCTTTGGAGATGGATGAGGGGTGACCAGCAGGAGGACTGGGTGAGGAGAGGATGGCTGCACTGGCTGTCTGTCATGCCAGCCACCTGCCTCAGGGGTCCATACTAATCGTGCCTTTCTATTTCCTGTATTTTGGATGTTTGACCTCTTGGGGCCTTGCTGACCCTGGCCAAGCCCCAGGGATAGTAAAAGACACCAGCAAGCCAACCCCCAGAGCCCACTGCCAGTCACCCCATTTTTAGTCTCATGCTCTGGGCCACCTGCCTGAATCACTGCAGGGCCAGGTGCCTGACAACCAGGGACAGCTGACATTATTCAAACGAGCCAGCCGTAAGCCTGCCTGCCCTGCCTGCCCTGTCCGCTGGTCCTTCCCAGGGATCCACTGTAAAGGCTCTGTCACTTTCCCTTCTGAGTTCTTCAAACATGGCCACTCCAGCTTCCTCTGTTCCTTCTGCCTCCTGACCCAGCTCTGCTTCCCCGCAGGCCTCCTGGGCTGGAGACACCACGGACTCTTGAGTGGCAGTCACTTCCTGGCCTGTGGCCTCACCATGCCTCAATAATAACAGCACCCACATTTTTAAACACCTTCATAGGTGGATGCCCACCCGGTGCCTGCCTGGGGTGCACAGCCTGGATGAGGGCTGGCTCCAGGGGTTGGAGTGGTGGGTGGGCTCTGGGCAAAGGCAGGGGGTCCCAACCTGGCTGTGCAGCGCCCCTCAGCTCACTGAGGAAGGCAGGCCTGTAGGGTGGCCTTGCTCCCTTCCTCCTATCAGGAAAGGGGTGCCTTGTCCAAGGTCCTGAAAAGCAGTGTCCGTCCTGGACCATTCACCTCTTCCAGGGCCACAGAACCCTGATTGGGGACACCTGGGGGAGCGACTCACTCTCGGATAAGGGCATCTGGGAACCCCCTTCCTTTGTCCTTATGGTTGGGGTCCCAGCAGAGAGCTCTGACCCTGGGTAGAGCAGTTTGGACAAGGTGGGGACCTGACCCGAGGAGAGCCACTCTGATTCACTCTCCAGGCACGTGGGCAGGCTCAGGAAGGGGTGGCCAGCCTTTCTACTTGGGTTTGGTGAGCAGCCATCTGCCTCCCTGTGGTTTAAAGAATATGGGGGGAGAAGGGGACACCCCCTCCAAGAAAGGCTTGTGAAAGAAGGCATCAGGGTGGGGCTATTCAGGCCTCAGAGCTCCCTAAGCTGGCTCTCCTGCTCCCGGGTTCTGGGAGACACCCGGCAACTTGGAGTGCCCACCCTGACCAAGGGCTCCCGCTCTGCACCCACACAGCACCCTCCAGGACCCCTCTGTGTCACTGCATTCTCTGGGGCTTTACAAAAGTCCCCATTTTACAGACAGCTCCACCTCCTGAGATGCAGAATTTAATGGCCACACTCAGGTTGGGGGTCCTAGGGCAGCTAGGGTGACCCTGGGGAAGGGGCGCTGAAGGAGGAGTCCGCAGAGGCTGGGAGCCGCACCCCGACTGCAATAGCTCAGGGGAGCAAGCTCGGGGCTGCAAGCCCAGCTCTGCTGAGGCAGCACTTCTGAGCTGAGCCGGGGAAGCTGGGGCCATTTGCGAGGTCCCAGGAGACTCCTGGCGGAGAGAGCTGGCTGCTCTCAAGCTCCTGCCTGGGGCACGGAGTGTTGCTGTGTCACTGCAGCTGCCCCCACCCTGACACTTCTCCTGGGGAGAGAGGACAGATGATGGCAGCCAGGGGAAGGCAGGCTGGCCAGCTGGGCTCTGGGTGGGCAGTGCAGGTCCCCAGCCCCATTGGGATATGACCCTCTTTTAGAAAGCCACCCCCTCCCCCCACCCCGAATGGCAGGGCTGGGTCACCAGGACCACAGGCCCGAGGAGCCAGACCGCTCGTCCATGTACATATCAGGGGCGGCCTGTGTGTGACTGCCCTACCTCCCTCTCACCCCTCACCCCCTTCCTGTTCTCCTCCCCCAGCGTGCCCCCCAACCTTCCCCTGATGCTCTCCTGGAGCAAACACCCTTCAAAGGAGGATCGATGCAGGGAGAGGGATTTTTTCAGAAGTAACGAGGTTCTCTAATTAAACTCTCCCTAAGCTCTTAAATCCAGGAGCTTTCCAGCTCATCTGAAAGTTGGGCCCCATCCCTGACCTTCAGGGAGGGATGACCCCTGACCTGGGGGAAAGAATGATCTCTGATACTCGGGACCACGTGGTCCTGGGACCACGTCCCTGCTGATTCCCCCCTCTTGGTGGGTAGCTCTGCCCAAGGAGCCCCGCCCATTTCTGTGAGTCAGTCCTTACAGAGGACTTCCTGTTTGCTGGACAACCAGCATAGAATGGGCCTGGCCCTCCCGAGGGCCACAGTCTAGTGCTCGGAGGAGGACAGGCAGGAGGGTGATGGCTCCTGTCACGGAAGGTGCAGGTGGAACCCGAGAGACCATGAGACCCCCCACTCCTCCTGGCTCCTGGGGGAAGGGGCTTTTCAAAGCCATAGGGACTAGCCCTTATAGACTCAGCTGCCATTTTAATAAATCCGATAGCTACTGCTTTTTTATTGAGCACGCCCTGTGGGCTACGCACCCTGCCAGGTCCTCCGAGCTCATCAGCCTAGCAGGACCCTGTGAGGTGGGGCCCCCCTTGGGGCCGTGAGAAAACAGGAGCTGTCTGAGAACACGTCACCCGCCCAGGCCACTGGTTAGCAAGAGAGAGGTGCATTTGAAAGTTGGGCTGTTTGATTCCCAACTTGGAGCCATTCCCAGAGGCAGCCCCATGCAGTCCCTTGTCCTGAGAGAGAACAGGCAGCCAGGTCGGAAGCACTTGGGAATCCAGAGAAGGTGCATCCCTGGGAGTTCCAGGCCAGCCTCAGCCCCCTCCCTGTCCTGGACAAGGACAGAGTGCCCGCAGTTCCCCACAGAGTGGCGGATGGCCCTTCCCGGTGGGGTGCCTGCAGCCTTGGGCCTCAGCCACTGGGCTGGTGCCAGCACTGCCGCGGGCATCATTTGAGAATGTCAGCGAGGCCCTGGCTCCCTGTGGCAGGCTGGCAGGCCGTGAATGCCATGTTCTTGTGGGACATCCACTGAGTGCCCAGGTCTGCTGGCGGTGCTGACCCTCGCCCGTGAAGTGCCTGTAATCCAGGCCAGGAAAGACCCCAGACAGATGCCCGGGAACCCTTCTAGAATGCAAGTGCCAAAAAAGACAGAGTGGCCAGGCCCTGGAGGCCATGTGATCTGACCTGTCCACTTTTCACACAGGGAGCCGGGGACATGGAGATGGGTGGAGGTGGGTGGAGATGGTGGGATCCGCCCCGCCTGCCCTGCACCGCTGTCCTCCACCGGGCAGGCTGGGCCATGCGCCTCAGGCCACAGTGGCAGAGCACCGGACAGCTCCCAGGCCTCTGGGTCCCCACCTGGCACTCTGGGCCAGTCAGGTCTAGGGCAGCAGAACAATGGAGGTGACACTGTAGGAGCTGGGCCTGTCCTGGGGGATGGTACCGAAGTGAGGAGAGAGGGGGCAGCAGGGGAGGGAGGGTCCGGGCGGGAGAAGGCGCAGCGCCCCTCGGCTCAGGAACTGAGGGCCACGCAGGCCAGAGGCGCGTTTCTGAGGTTCGTTTCTCCTCCTCGTCCTCTTCCCGCACCTTCTGTCATTCCTTCCGGAAGGCCCCACGGAAGGTGCCCCGAGGCCCCCACTTCTCAGGCGGTTTTCACTTCTGTGACCCAGTGGCTCAGTGCCTATCGCCTGGGCCAAGGGGCAGCTCTGCAAGGACAGGGGCCCCATCTGCCTGTGCTCCAGCAGCACCGCGTGCCTGGTGCGGGCCTGGCCCAGAGGAGGTGCCCATCAACTGTCCTGAGTGAACCTATGTGGCCCCCACTGAGGGCTCGTGGCCTGAGGGCAGCTGCGTGGCCCTGCCCCTGCCATTCCCAGAGCCCCCCAGGAACACGAAGCCAGACTGTGGGAAGCACCGGCTTGTCTCCAGCCCGGACAGCTGCTGGGACAGGGGAGGTCCTGTCCCCAGGGAGTGGTCCCGCCAGGACTGGCGAGGGATGGAACTTGATGAAGGACCCCCCCCCCCCGACGCTGGCATGGGGTTCACGGGACAGGGTGCCACCCTTCGCCCCGGCTCTTCCTGAGCTGCTCAAGGGCTCGCCGGGCTTCCTCCTGCCCGGCTCCTCTCAGCCGCTCACTAAGTCCGAGCTTCTCCGGGAAGCCTCGGCTTCGGTCTCTCCCAGGCCCTCTGTGCAGCGGTGGTGAGCATGGTAGGTGCAGGGAAGACGGTCACAGGGGACGGAACAGGGCTCCCCACCCAAAGCATCCACGTCCTGGTCCAGTCTGTGGCCACTGGACCTGATGGGCCAAGAGGGACTTTGCAGATGTGATTAAATTAAGGCTGTTGAGCTGGGCGATTAACAGCGTGATCAGGGTGCACCCAGTGGAGTCTCAGAGGTCCCTACAAGAGGCAGGCAGGACGGTCACACTTAGGGAAGGTCAGTGGCAAGGGAAGCAGAGGTCAGAGACAGAGAAATCAGAAGGTGCGGCCCTGCTGGCTCTGGAGATGGAGGAAGGGCCAGAGCCGGGGACCACAGGTAGCCTCTGGGAGCTGGGAGGACAAGGCCTGTCCTTCCCCAAGCTACCACCAGGAGGGTAGCCCACTGACACCTGGATTTCAGGCTTCCCACCCCAGAACTGTAATGTGCTTATGCTGTTGCACGCCACCAAGTTGGTGGCACCTAGAGCAGCAACAGGAAACTCGGGTGCTGATGATCCCATTTTCACTTGCCCTGCCCCACTGTCTCCACCTTACAGTGGAGCATGCCACATGGTACCCTGTCGGGGACCCCCTGCCTTCGTGAGAGAGCTCTTAATCCAGCTCTTGGGGCTGTGTGACCCTGGGAAGGTGCTTGATCTCTCTGAGCCTCCATTTCCTTGTTGACCCAAGGGGAAGGGCAGTGCCCACCCCACGTGCTCCTGTGGAGGTTCCATGAGGCAGAGCCTGCAGAGGGTGGGGCAGGAGCTGGGACGCCACGTTCCAACACCTGGCCATCCTCCCATTGTGGGTTGAAGACCCAAAGTCCTCTTGCTTGATTGGAAAAAGCACGGAACTGTTTGAAGCCACAGGGTCAGGCAGCTGACTGTGGATGCCATCAAACCTCCTCCGACTCAGTCTCTCCCTGTGAAGATGAGGGGCTGCACTCTGTTGCTCTCAGGCTGGGTTCAGTCTGCAGACAGGCTTTGTGTGGCCCACGCACTGTCTTAGAAAGTAAGAATTAGGCAGCACGCGGTGGTGCACGTCTGTGATCCAGTGGCTGGGGGGTGGGGGCTGAGGCAGGGGGGATTGCAAGTTCAAAGTCAGCCTCAGCAACTTAGTGAAGACCTGTCTTTAGATAAAAACACAAAAAGGGCTGGGGATGTGGCTCAGTGGTTAAGTAAGAATTAGTTGTCAACATTCAAATATTGCAACATCTTGTATTCAAATTCAATTTGCACCTTTAATAAAAAGGGAAGATCTGACCACAGTGGGCCCAATTCCTCCACCGAGGGGTGACTGAGGCTCAGGGGCAGCTGCCTTTTTTAGCCTGGGCCTGGGGTCCCGTTTGCCACAGTCCCCACTGCTCCCTATTGCCTTACTTCTTCTGTCATTTCTGTGACCTGGTTGACTCCCTAAGGGCGTTTGGGTTTGTGACTCCATGGTGGTCCACCGAGATCCTCTGCTGTAAGACAGCAGCGAGTCTGGGAGCCTCATCTCTCAAGATTCCATTTCTCTGAAGCTTTTTACGACTGCTTTAAATTTAAGCGAGCTAGACCTGCTTACCGTCTAACTGCTCTGCCAAGCCAGAAGTCCCCAGGGGGCGGCCCCCTACTAAACAGCCCCAGACAGCTCTGCGGCATCGGTTCTTCTGGTTAAACACTGTCCACCCTCCTTCTGTCTGGCTGCCTTTGTCAGGTTGTGCTGTTTATAAAGTCTCATCTCCAAATGCCCCCTCTGCCCCTTCCAACGTCCCCATCTCCAACCCACGCATCTTGGGAGCGAGTCTTGCCCAGAGCAGTGGGGTCTGGGGAGCCCTCTGCTGG
This sequence comes from Spermophilus citellus, assembly GCF_964194105.1. NCBI lineage: Eukaryota > Metazoa > Chordata > Mammalia > Rodentia > Sciuridae > Spermophilus > Spermophilus citellus. The sequence goes on along the minus strand of NC_138183.1, from coordinate 4,869,695 downwards.
GGCAGGTGCTTGGATTCATTCATTTAAGATTGTCATTTTGTTTCTCTTTTGCTGGGGATCAGACTAGGGAAGGCTTCACCACAGGGCTTCATCCAGGCTCAAGCTCACAGAAGGTGACACGTGAGTCTTGCAACTTTGAAAAGGACTTTCAAAAATAGGCTGTGGCTGTGGCTCAGGGGCAGGGCCCTTGCCTACCATGTGTGAGGCCCTGGGTTCAATCCCCAGCGCCACATAAAAATAGATAAATAAAATAAAACAATTATTTAAAAAGTAGACTTTAGTTATTTAAGAATGGGGCTTGAACCCAGGGGTGCTTTACCACTGAGCTACATCCCCAGCCCTTTTAATGATTTATTTTGAGACAGAATCTCACGAAGTTGCTGAGGCTAGACTCAAACTTGCCATCCTCCTGCCTCAGCCTCCCCAGTCGCTGGGATTTCAGGAGAGTACCACTGCACCTGGCCGGACTTTTTGGAGCAGCTTTAGGTTAGCAGTAAAGTGGAGCAGAAGGCCCAGCCGCGATTTTCCACTTGCCCCTTGTCCCATGGGTGCCGTGTCCCCCATTGTCAACACCCTCCAGTGGGGACACCTGTTACAATGGCTCGCTGTCTTGCCCAGGGGTACATAGTGTCCACGAGGGGTCACCCCTGGTGTGGGACATTTCCTGGGTTTGGACAAACGTGTAATGACAGGAGCCACCGTGGTGTGCCCTGCAGGGGAGGGTCAGTGCTGTAGAAGTCCTTCCTCCGACTGAGGCAGGGGTTGGAGCCTCCAGTTCCAGTGACGCCTGCCTGTTCCCAGGCTGAGAATAGAGGACCTTGGAGAGCGCCTGAACAGGGAGACGGAGGCACCAGCCCTGCTCCTCACCGCTCGCTGGGTCCCTGCTCTGGCCGAGCACAGGCCTCTCCTAGCGCCAATGGGCAGGCAGCGGGCGCTGTGCTGCAGGCGCCTGGTGGATGGCCAGCCCTGGGGAGGGGAAACGAGCGCCTATCCCTTTAAACACAGATTAGCAGCTCTCCTTGTGCTCATCCTCCTTAAAAAGAACTTGTCAAGGTTCCCATCAATAATAGATAATGGTGCCTCACTGCAGCAGGTTCCAGCCGGAGGCTGTTTTGATATTTTCTAGAGAATTTGTCATCAATGGTGAAGTCGGGGAGGAGTGGGGGGTGGGGGCGGGGGGTGTCTTCATTAATTTTTCCTCATTTGCATTCTGGCTGCTAAATAATGTATTGATCGCTCTCTGAGTCTTTAGCCCTCTCTCCCTGCCCAACTGCTCTTCCAGGTACTGGGTCCCCCCTCCACAGGGATGAGCTTGCACAGCCTCTGACAGCTGGTGTGGGGCAGGGGTGGAACAGCTCTGTGCGCCCCCAGAGCCGGGCGAGCCTGTCCCCAGGACCCTCCTGGAGAGCAGCTTCCTGCCATCTGGTGTGTTGTTATCTACCATTTATTGAGTCCTCACCAGGAGCAGGTCCTGAACTGAGTGGTTTACTAGGAAGGCCCTCGTGACAACACCATGAGATTGGTACTGTTATTAAACCTATTTCATACATGAGAACATGGAGGCTCAGAGAGGGCAAGTACCTTCCCCAGGCCACACAGCCAGGAAATGGTGCAGCCAGATTTGAAGTGGGTCTGACCGACTCTACAGCCAAATGTCTTGACTTCTAAGCCTGTAAATCTCACAGCCACCGGGGACCTGCGAGCATTGCCCACGTACCTGCAGGAGGAGCCCATCTCTTGAACCAAGAAATTAAAAAGGTGGGTGTGCAGGTTGGATCTGAAGGTGGGCTAAGGAGTTCGAGGCCAGGGAGCTGACAGTGTGTGTCACCCCAAATGCAGAACTGACACCAGTGTGGGAGAGCCGTTGGGAAGCAGACTCAGCCTGGACCTCAACAAGGATCCTCTAACCTAGAGCCACCTGAAGGTGCACTGTGGCTGTCTGTGGACAGCGGGTGCCTCTGGTCAGGGCTGCCTCAGTCTGCCAGGGCTGCCTGCTTCTAGTGGGGAGATCCACGCCACTTTCAGAACCTCTGGGGACAAGGGTCAGCCAGGCTGGTCAGTTCCCTCAAGCCTGGTGCTCTCTACACAGAACCTCCTCGGGCCCCTGCTGCCCCAGTGAGGCCTGCTCTAGCATGACCCCTTCACAGATGGGCAAACCCAGGCCTGGAGGGGGCAAGTGACCCGCACCTGGAGCCCAGCTCTGTCCCAGTTCCCAGTCGGAACCTGGAATCCTTGGGCTCCTGTGATGCTCGAGAGTGAGGCAGAGGGTAGGGAGCAGGAGAGTGGCCACTGGCCTGTCACCCTACAGGACCCTGAGGACCTGAGGCGAGCACTGCCCCTTCTTCACGAGCACCCCGGGACTCAGGAAGATTTGCGAGGCCGTGACACTGTGAGTTGGAAGCCGTCTGTATTTAACAGACATAAACGGGAGGTGGGGATAGAATTTGTATAGAACACAGAGCTACAGCCATAAACAGGAAGACCTACAACTACGCCTCATGCGTCTCTGACAGCGTCCACTGAGCCCCACAGAGGATCCGGAGCCAGGCCCGGCTGGGGACAGGCCAACCAAGATGGCGCAGCACCCACCTCCGGCCACAAGGGGCGCCCTGGGGGCTGGGGACAGGTGGCTACAGTAGGTGCAGAGGAGAGATGCTGGGGGGGGACCCATGGAGGTGCCCCTGACCCAGCAGGCACGGTGGGAGAGAGTCCTGGGAAAGGCTGGAAGGGGGTTCTTATACACACACACACCACACATGACACACCCATGCACACACCACACACACACACACACACACACACCACACACACACACACACACACACACCACACATGACACACCCACACACACACCACACACATGACACCCACACACACACACCACACACACACACACACACACCACACACACACCACACACACACCACACACATGACACCCACACACACACACCACACACACCACACACACACACACCACACACACACACACACACCACACACACACACACACCACACACATGACACCCACACACACCACACACACACACACACACACACCACACACACACACACACACACATGACACACCCACACACACACCACACATGACACACCCACGAACACACCACACACACCACACACACACATGACACCCACACACACACCACACATGACACACCCACACACACACCACACACATGACACCCACACACACACCACACATGACACACCCACGCACACACACCACACATGACACCCACACACACACACCACACACACACACACACATGACACCCACACACACACCACACATGACACACCCATGCACACACCACACACATGACACCCACACACACACCACACACACACACACACACATGACACCCACACACACACCACACACACACCACACTACACACACCACACACACACCCACACACACATGACACCCACACACACACCACACACACACACACACACACACACACATGACACCCACACACACACCACACACATGACACCCACACACACCACACACACACACACACA